>NC_054868.1:19785257-20410257 GCF_018320785.1 Cheilinus undulatus | reverse complement strand
GCCGTTACATTTGGCTGAAATACAGTACTCTTAAAGTAAGAGCCACGTTTTTATCAAACAGATGTCATATTTTTTTTAATCCCAAATAAATCAGAACAAAGTGGCATTCAGCTGTGCCACAAGAGGGAATGGGAAGATGAGTGGGCGTGGCCTAACCTCATTCAACTGACACACCCACACCATCCTAGAGCAGATTTTCCTGCCTCATTTTTCCTGATTTTGAAGCTTTGTTACATAAACTTAGAGATGTTCTTCATGACTGAAATTTGGCTTGGTGATTCATAACACACTGGACTGTCATTAAACAAACCTAAAATAAATATTTCTTTTTATCACTCTACAGGGACTTTAAAACAGCCATTACAGTATAGTGGCTTATAAAAAAGTGCCTTTTTATTGGCACCTGTAAAATTATTATTTAAGATTTTTATTTATTGACATGGATGACTTAATACCCTACCCACCTTATTCCTGGGGCTGCTATTGTAAATCTGCATGTGGGCGAAACCTCCGGCGCTAAAGCGGAAGTACATCACATACGTGTATGCTAGTGCAGCAGCTAACGATAGAGCCTGACTACGAACGACAGCTGTTTCGATAGGAATTCACCTCGAATTTGTAAATATTGATATGTTTTTGTAATCATATGTTCACACTCTTGGTATTGTAAGCTGTAAAGAAATCATCCACCTGATTCCTGGGGGGTCGACTGTAGCTACGAATGTGGGTGGAACTTTCGGTACAATAACACTAACAGCAAACACTTCCATTGGCTTACTTTGTGATTTAGCATCAACAGCGGTTGTTCTGAAAGGAATAAATCTTCACTGTAGTAAATACTTCTTCATTTTTGTTAAGTCAAACATCTAGCTAAATGTTATTAGAAGATGAGAGTTATAAATGACACATTCTGTAACACTCAGTACCTGCTGCTGTGTTTGTGGTACTAATAACGTGTCGAAATTACAACAACAGTGTTTTATAAACTGAAGCATTGACAACTTGAGTCATAGAAAATGTAATATAAATATAATTCTCACATTTTAAGAGGAAGTAGTTGGTGAAATAATAATTAATAAAACCCCACAAACTAAATAGAGAAATGTTAAAGCTCTGACTGGGCTCTACATCTTTTCTGAAGGTGGTGTCCAAAGTCCTTTAACAAAATGCGATCGTCTTATTACTACACTGATACAAAGCTAATAAAGTTAACTGAATATGCTTATCTGTGGTAATGTCCTCTCTAGTAGAGGGTGGAGAAATAATATTTTACAGTCTGGGGTGTAAAAGGCAAAGTTTACATATTCTAATCTCATAATAGCTCTAATAATCATTTTTAGCGTCTTGTTTCTATGCAAAGCACCCGTGCAAATAAAGGTCCTGTTTAGACAGAAAGTCTAAAGACAGCCGTGCCCATATTTCATGCAAAGTATCTTGAGGGCTATAGGAATAAGGTGGATAAACTAGATCCAGACTCCTACTCCGATAGAACAGGGGTAAATGGTGGAAAAAAGTCTCATCTCAATCTAGAAAGTGAAACAAATGTTGATAAATATGTTGTGCATTGAAGAACACCCTTGTAAGAGAATGATATAAAATAGAAACTATTTATATACTTTATAAATCACTAAATAAACAAGCAACAATGCGCACATACCACAAAATAAACAGAGCAGTACACCACAAACAAACACGCACATTACGACCTAATAGCAGCTAATGGTCAAATTAGCATGCTAACGGCTAACAACATAACTTACTGTTTTGTTGAATGCTAACATTTGCTGCCTTGACTAAGTAGCCTATTGACGGCATATTTACTGGTAGATAAATAAGTAGGTAGGTTCTTTAAAAAGCAACCAACTGAAGGCAAAAATTAAATCATGTTTTGTCCCGTTTTATATGACCTTCAACCTTGAACACAGCAGCTAAGTGCTGTAAGTAGTATCTACTCACCCTGACAGTGGCCTCAGAGGCTAAAGGCTGAGTGTTGCCACTTGTGGCACTGGAGTGGCACTTTAAGGATCTTGAGATAAAATGAATGTGACTGTTATTCTGCACTGTCATCTGTAGAGGCCTGTGTTTAAAGATTTGATAAGGGGGCTTATCTGATTGAGCTATAACCAGGTCCAGGTGCCGTCCAATGTGACATAGTGCTACAGCATGGTTTGCATTGTTACATGAATGACAGCAGCAGCCATAATCCTGAAGTGAACAGGTCAAGATGGGTGCCAAAGTTAAGTGACATTACATAACAGGTCAATCCAATTTTAACATTTTCTAGTTGTGTTGTTCATAAAAACTATGCGCCTACATTCATGTGATTGTCATACACTTCTATCTATGAAGGGAGCAGATAAGTACATCATATGATGTTTCAGAATAAGCTCTACAGAACATTTTGTATCTCAGCTGATAAATAATTTACATAGGAGGCCACTGGGATCCTAAACTTGTTTCGGTCTCTTTGCTTCTTCCCACATCCATTTTCTGATACAGTTAGGAAGATTAAGAAATCCTGAATTTTCTGCTGTTCTAGAGGCTGATCATTTTGAAATTTGAAAAACAACAAATTTTCATGATGGTTGTCTGTTTTTCAATCTTTACAATGTCAATAGGCTGACATTGTTGGCATTTTTTTATATTCTAAATGGAAATACTTGAAAACAATTGACATTCAGTGAAGATAATGAGCATGAATTCCTATAACTTCGGTTTATTCTTTCACCTGTATAGGCTTTGCTGAAGTGATTAAACATTTTCCGCAAAGCTCTATAAAAATGGTTTTGGTTGAGTTTGTTCATGACTGTCTTTGACTAGAAATATGTAGTATTAAGACACTAATGAGATAAATGCATGCCTGCATTAGCTTCACTTTGCTAAAGAAATGAAAGATGGAATCTTTCAGCATTAATGGGGTGATGAACTTTGACCTTTTGTGATGTTTCTCGCTTACAAAATTTCTATTTGTGAAGTGATTATGCAGGTGAGAAATGAGAAAAACTTGCTGAACTGATAATTAAAAATCTGAGGCCTTCAAATTAACATTTGGTATATGTATAGAGAATAGAGAATGTATGGACTCTTGACCTGTGCAACCAGCTGCTTTACACATTTTACAATACATTAGATAGACATCATTATGACTTTATACATTTAAAATGCTAAATGCTCAAGCAGCACCAAGACTAATTGCTGCATTTACATGCAGCAGGCATTGAGAAACAAAGACCGATTTTTTTTTCCAGGTTTAAGAGTCACTGTCAAACATTTATTTTACGCATTTTGTAAAAAAGAACAACGTTAATTTTTCATGGTGCTGAAAGGCTGTCTGCTACATTTAGAGATCAGCTGGATAAGAGCAGGTGGACTGGAACATAATTGAAAAGTTTTAGACCTTAAAACAAAAACATGAAGCTAAAAAATACTAAAACCTATGGCAGAGAAGAGGAAAACTTTGGGGACAGGTTGAAGTTCATCAGATTTTGTCTTAAAAACTGCTCTTTATATTGTCTCTTGTATTTGATATTTTTTTATTAAGCATATTTTGGGCTTTTTGTTCTTATTTGAAGGACAGCTGAAGGCACACAGGAAATTTGGGTGGAAGGAGCAGAGTAAGACATGAACATAACAGCACTGGAATTGATGCTGTGACCAGTGCATTAAGGACTGTAGCCTCTGCAAGAGGGCACCACCTCTAACTGAGCTAAACCAGCATCCTTGCATTTGATTTGACACGCTAGTTTTTGCTTGGAGCATAAATAAACTCACCAAAGTTGTCTAAAAAAACAAAAATCCCAGAAAAAGCCTGACAGAGTGTATTTTGCATTATATGTGACCTTTATATAGCTTGGTCTTTTTTATCACAAAAAATGGCAGATAATTATGATATCTACAGGTAATGCTGCAAGATTTATACACAAGCGTAGATTCAGTTTTTGTTCAGTTAAGGTCAAGATGGTTTTGTTTAAAGCATATTCTACATCTCTGGATACCGCACACTTATGGACAAACTATAAGAAATCAAGTATGCAGAGGCTACAAGCTGCCTATAATGATGTAATGAGATTATTACTGAAGACATTGAGGATGGTGCAGTGCAAGTGAAATGTTTGTAACTGCAGGAGTTAATAGCCTATATGCTGTGTTAAGAAATCTGGTGTATAAATTTATCTGCCGACTTGATTCAACAAAATAATTTTGGTCCTTACTGGTATCAGATACTGTCAGACACATGTCACCATTATGGAAACAGAGGTAAAAATGCCTCTTTTAAGTGTAGACTGATTTTTATATTCTTATTTCGGAATCTAATTTGTGAACTTTATTTTGCCTTCAAGAAACAAGTATGTCTTGTGCTGTCCTTTTATGTGTTGTGTTGTTTTTTTTATAGACCTTGGGTCAGTAATGAAGTTTAAACTGTATTGCACTGAATTTTGCAGCTAGCTGAACATTGTGAGTGAATCAATGTAAGATCAGAGAGTACACATCAAAGAAATAGCATACTATGGACAGCATAACAACATAATGTGCAGTTCTATTGTCTTCTTCTCCATTTGAGGTGTAGCATAACGTGCCTCTGCTGCTTCCTCACCGTGTGGTCTGCAGAGCACAGAACTGTGGGGACAGAGAGGGACAGGTGCCTGGGTGCTGTACGGTACATCTTTGAGACAGAAATAGTCCCACAATGAGTCAGAGGGTAAAAAGAAGGAGGGATAATTCCACTCCTATTTTCAGGAAGTGTGGCGCTCCTCTCCTCCCTCTGATTGTCATGAGGCCGGCGTGCAACTCCCACTGCACTGTTGCTCACATTCCCTGCAACAGTGTGCAGCTGTGCATGACTCAGGGCCTCTTTAAGACCAAGAAGAATTAATTTGTCAGCGCTAGTACTGACAACATGCACCCCGCTTGCTGTATAACTTTACATTAGCCTTGATGGATTTTAGTTCCTCTGCTTTTAAGATGTATAAGGTGCACAAGATAATTTGGCATCCAGCTAAAGTTTTGCATATCCCACTCTTTAGCCGTTATAGTTCTTTCTGACGTTTCTGTTCTCTAGCTGTATAACCTCACTGTCGTGTGTACTATCAGAACTGGTTGCCATACTGCAAAACCTCAATGTAAGTCAGTGTCTTTGTTTTTAATTTCTTGTTTACAATATCTCTATTCACTTAGAATAAGGTGCAACCACATAGTAAGTGCAAATACCACGTTTTTTGTCAAGATAATACAAAAAAAAATTAAATCTCTGTGTCATATAGAGAAACTTGTGTGCATGAGCTTGCTGTACTGAGAGCTAGTTGAATTTATGTTTAGCAATTCAGGCCATATTTTTTGCTATTATCATGAACAGCGATTATCATCTGGACATGTCAGTTAAACACATCTTTTTGACCAGTAATAACATAAATGAAGCTAAACTTTTAATAGCTCTTGATCAGCTGCATCTGTAACTTTAACCATTCCAGCTGTTTGGCCGCTGATCTAAGGTGCTACATGCCCTCTGCTGCGCTCTCATGCTGCTTTTAGCTGGGACATCCCCTCACACTGGCCTTGCTGACTGGAATGCCAGATTAGCAGCTCTTCGGAGCAGAAGAGCAGTGATGAGGCTTTGTTGAGACACTTAATACAGCGCTGACTTCAGCTGTACACACAGATTGTACCCTCCTCTATAAATTTTCCTTTAAATGCATGCATGTACACGAGTATGTCTTTGTATGAGTTTGTGCACATGGTGTGGATGTGTGAGCATTCCTGAGTCTTAAAGAGATGTGTATCACTGCATGGCATTACTGTGACCACAGTATCTGGTGACTTTGTCTGACTGACGCCTGACACCTGACTATGGCAACTTGGAGGGGTCGAAATGTACCAGTGCAAGGACAGACAAGGGTATTTTAACCAAGCAAACCACTTTACAAGCAGAGTAACGACTGTGATGTATTAACCTCTATGTAAATCTATAATGGTCTCATAGAGTTAACATCCATTGTCCATTCAGTTGACTTAGATTAAAAATAATCCTCTATAACACCCATAAATTGGATGCAAAATCTATTTGAGTGCTGTCCTGCATAAAACTAGCGACAGAAGACAATCAAGCAATTGTGATTAATATCAGAATTTCTGCGGTTCAAAATGATTAATCTCCCCTTTTTGTCACATGTTGAATTTCCACTATTTTGAATCTAAAACTGTTTTTTCATCTTGCATTTTTGTACCGTCTTGAACCAAGGGTGACAGCCTTCCAGTTTGGATACAGACCTGCTTTAATTTTTAAAGAAAATAAGTAACCTTGCATAGATCAAAGATTATGATATAAATTTATCTCATCTTAAAGGAATGTGTTATGGATTTAAAAAGAAATTAGGGAAAAGAAAATGTGAATTATGTGATAATACAAGAGGTAAATGACTTTTGACTTGTCCACTGAGCTGTCAGTGTTTGGTGACCTTATTTTACATCACTGTGGCTGCAGGGAGATGTTGCAGTGGCTTCACTAAAATGTGCTGAGAGGGACAACAAGGCATGGGATTAAGCTTAATTTTAAATGAATGCACTAATTATTGACCTTAATTGATTGTGATTGATGCCTTATTGCTTGACAGCCATACTTGTCAGCCTTAATGCATTAAAAATGCTTATTCAACAAGCAGTTTACACTCCAAGACTCTTATTAGACAATGATACCTGTCGCAGTCTAAGTTTTTTAGTTCAGACTCTGCAGATTAAAACATGCTTTCCTTCCAAAATCAGCGGACTTTAGACCGCTTTAGGATCTACAGCTTGTATGAATGTCTTGCAAGTGTTTAAACATACCATGGCACAACTTGCTATACACAACTGGCTTCTTATAAATAGAGACAAATGAAATTGATGCAACATTTGGTAAAGACCACCAATGTATGCAACTCCTCACAAACTTTTTCCTATGCAAAGCAAACCTATCAATTAATTTATACTAATAGTTTCACACTAGCCATCAAAAGTGTAGACCTCCTGACATTTCCTTCACCTACAGAATTATTTTCCCCATCATATGCAACAAGTCATTCACAGCTCTGACAAAATTAAAGACACAATTATGAAACATATCATTTGACAACTAAGCATTGTAATTTTGCATGTGATCCACCTCCGCCTCTCCCTAAAAAGCATTTAACAGCATAAATACAAAGTATTTTCCCTCCATACCTGCAGCAGTCAGAGCCAGCAGAGCCAGCATGCAGCACACAGACAGCAGAGACTTCATTTTGGCTGCCAGGGGCCTTCCCCTCATCTCTCCCGGCTATATATACCACTCCAGCTGAAGGTCATAGGGCACGCCAGTGGAGGTGGCACACAGCAACTGTGACCATATCAGCCATTTTGTGTCAGGGCAGCTGCCTCTACCAATAAAGAGTGTGGAGAGCAGAGGGAAGAAGAAAGAAATGGATTATTTTCAAGTGTAATTCACTTGAGTGAAATTGTATGTTATAATCAGTATGGTGCTTAAGTGTTATAAAAGTACTAATTTGATTATTCACTGTAACTCAAATACTATAAGAAAGCTCACTGTGGTCAAATTCCTCACTTCATATGCATATTTGCACTAATTAATCTACTTACCTTCTCTACTACTTATTTAATTTGATCTATTTATTGTACTCAAATGCTGCAAGTAATTAATCTATTCCCCTTAACTCAAATACTATAAGAAGGCTCTCTGTAGTAAAATGCCTCAATTCATATAAATTCTGCACTAATTGATCTATTTTACCTTACTAGCTACTAATTTAATCTATTTGCCATAGCTCAAATGCTGCAAGTAATCTATTTACCTTAACTCAAATACTATAAGAGGACTCTCTGTGGTAAGATGCCTCACTTCATATATACATTTGCATAATCAATTACCTTAAATTATCTTGTCTACCTTGTGTAAATCTGCCCACATCCCTGCATGTTTTATACTTCTAATGTCTCGCAGCATTCTTGCACATCTTGCAATCATGCTTTAATGCACATGGACTTGTACATACTAGAAATAATACCTACAAGAGCTTGTACATTTTTAAATTTTCCTTTTCATAATTTTTTAAGGTTATTTTTTTGTATTTAATGTGATTCCTGTACACTGAGAGCAACGCTAGCAAGAGTCAAATTCCTTGTTGCCTTAGCATAATTAGCCAGTAATGCTGATTCAGAAAACTTTGTACACCTTTAAATAATAAACATTTTTCTGTTAACTGTGCACAGATGGAATGCTATACTACTGTGTTTATACTAAAAGGCTTTAAACCAGGCCTGTGGCTCACCTGTATTTATCAGAAGAATAAACTCCAGTCTGCAGAAAAACTTGTAAATGTTGCGGACAACTTAGCAGATACTCAATGCTACCACCTGGTGGACCAAGGGGCTCATTCAACATTAATATGTGAAGCACACTAGGAAGCAGAGTTGTAATAAAAAGGTACAAATTTATTTTTTTTCATCTTTACAAAGGCCTGTTTACCCAAGTTTTTTTTATAAACAAAATATAACAGCTTCTCATCGACCTGGACTGATGGGAACAAAATAATCACAAAAATATATAAAAAAAAAAGCTTGTCACCAAAAATGGAGAACAGGACAAGAAAGACAGATGCAAAAAGAAAAAAAGCAGAACACAATAAACAGCTGTTGAGTCGTATCAGAGCAAAGAGTTTACAAAAAAAGTTAATGTCAGAAAAAAAAACAAAAAACTTCCTCATCATTGATTCAGGCAGTACAGAACAGCAAGTGCTTCATATCAAAAACCTCAAATTCCACCAAAAAACAGCAGTGCTGCAACACAATGTACAGAAACATCTAAGGGAATGTGGCAGCACTGACTTCAAATAAACCTTAGCCTATGTCAGGCTTTGATTTACTCTCTATCAGTCAAACACATCCTTTAACAAAGTTTCACAAAACAAAATACAGAAATTTCCCCCCATGTTTGGCATAAAAATACTAGTCTAACCAGATATATAATCGATATCAGTGACTGAAAAGTGTCCACAGATCTCACAGGAGACAAATTTCAAACTGAATGAATCAGTTATGTGATGGAAAAAGTTGGAAACCTTGCAGAAAAATAAACACATGTCAAAGCAAAAAAAGAAAAAAGCGCAATTTAGACAAGAGGAAACAGCAATTAGTAACATGCATTCAATTGGCAATAGAACATGTAAGAGATCAAAAGACAGATACAAATCCAAATAAAAGGAATGTTTACAGCATCAAGTCAGCGGATCAAATTGAGTCTGACAGGAGGGAGGCTCCGAGCAGGATTTCCAGTCAAATTCCCGACAGAAATATAAGCAACAGAACATGAGGTGGACAGACTGAGAGACAAGGATCTGACAGTCAGCCAGTGCTTCTGTGAGCTTTATGTTTTTTGGGTTATTTGCAATGAACCTGTAGCTATGAGTGTGTACACTTGAGTTCCTTCCCTCGATTCAATCTTTAAATTAATTTATTTTCTGATGTCTCTGCTGTCTTTCTAAAGGTTATTTCTATGCAAGTGACCAAAAAACAACTTTAAGACACCAAAAGTGCTCCAAGAAGCCCTTTCTGCTTCCTTGCTCTAAACAAACATGCACAAATATTGTTTTAGCCAAAATACAGGCACAGGTAACAGATGTGATCAGGTGTGAAGTTTGACGGATGGTGTTTTGGCTGGCAGAGAGCACCTCACAGGCAGAAACTACATTCTTTGAGAAACGCAGGTCAAGTTTCACACATAAACTGTAGGTGTAACTTTTACACCTATCAACGGTGCATAGATAACTTCACCTCATGTAGAAATGAACCCAAAATGGACTGACGATGGAATTGCATAAATACCAAATAAACTCTAGTGCATAGTCACTGAAATCAACAAAACAAGAGCCAAAGAGACTGGAGGAGAACCGGAAGCCTTCAGATTAGCTGAACATTACATTAATCCAAATGCAAGGAGGATTTTTGATTCAGTCAGATTGTCTGAGATTGATCCAACGTTTACACCAGCTACTAAATGATGCACGTGTTCGTTTTCTGGATCCATATTTGTTACCGCTGTCTGCGGTAGAAAACAGATAAGCCAACTTTGGCTTAAATCAGATATTTGCCAATTCATCTCAGGGCTTCCAGTTCTCTGTGAAGATCTGACAAACCTCCAATATTTAGTTTTTAATCTCATATAACAAAAATAAAATTCACCTTCAACATTCAGTAACCCTGACAGGAAAAAAAGTTAGCACAAAACATGGAAAAACAAAAAAGACCATCAATTCATATTGTTCAACAGCTTATTTTTCAAAGGGCTTATTTAGACGTGGAAACCTTTTTTTCAAGTAAATCAGACATAATTTCATTCAACATACATCCTCAAATTAGTTTCTTAATTAGTTTTGAGGTTTTCCAGGACTTGTTAAATTTAGCCTTCTGTGGTAGTTTAAGTTTGTTACTTTTGGCAGCTGGCGAGAGAACATCAGCTTCTCATCAGCAAGCCAATCAGGAAACAGAAATTAAGACTGGGCAAGAAATAGCTGTAACTCCACATCGCTTCTCAAAGGAACGAGCTGCTCGACTATTGAGTTTTATACATTCATCTTTCCGTCAATTTATAGCACAAGTAATACTGTCAGCGTGCCGGTGACGACGGGTAACGGGGGTGATGCAGCTGTATGTAGCATACATTTAAACACACGTGTAGGACGGACTGATGCTGAGAGCTTTGATTCAATTTAACAAGAGGACAACCTCGAGTTTCAAGTAGCCACAGACCGGCTCTGACACTTAAAAAACAGCCCCGAGAAATCCCACAGGGTCTCCTCAGCACGCTGACCCATCCTATGTTCTCAATCTTTTACAGTACGATGCTGATGAGCTTAACCACTGGATGTAAGAGTTTGGATAATGCCAAAGAAGAATTTCTGTTTTTAAAGAGTAGTCAAGCTCCTGGAGGGAATCTTACAGTGAGTAGGGTTTTTTTTAAGTGTTTCTGTGTGAGTGTGTTTATGGGGCAGATCAGTTCATGGAGCAGTCCTCTCCCTCTGTGTCGGTGTCTGTGTCCGAGCAGGCTGTGTCCATGGCGACATGGGCGGGGCTGACGATGACCGCTCGCCTCTGCTCCTCCTCAGCACTCGCTCTTCTCTCCTGAGTGCGCTCGATGTGCTGAATGGCCTGGAAGAAAAGAGTAAAACACTAAAAGTAGCTGCAGCAAAAACAGTCCTTTTACACCCTGGCTTTCAAACTGGTGGGTCAAGGCCCATAACCCAGTCAAATGGTTGAATCTGTTTTTCAAATTAGCTGGGTAAACGAATTGCCTATCATTTTTTTTAAACATGGGCTTGAAATCCTGGTCTGTAATGCTCTTTCAAACTTTGATGAACCTCTGGGCTCTAGGAGCCTCTTCAGTAAATGGCCGCTGCCTTCCTGTCTGAGATCTCCCTGACACTCACCAGATTTTAATATGAAAAGCTTAGCAGTTTACGTGTAAAAGGCGCGGTATGACCGTTCTTAAGTAATAAATGGAAATAAAGTGGTATGTAGGCTATCGTGGGTTGAACTCACCTATTACTACTCAACCAGTGAAAAGGCAGTGTATCAAAGCACAATATTAATCTACAAAGAGGAATGAAGACTGGCGCAGCTAGCTGCTAATTTTAGCAGGTGTGATGAGCCTAATATACTCTGTATAGTGTGGCTAACACAGTGACACTGTGATGAATTTGAGTGTTTTCTGAGTATTTTCTTCTCTTTGGGCTAGTCGGTTAAACGCAGTTTGAATGGGCATTTAGCCAAATGGGGAAATAGAAACATAGGAACATCCCTAATTCTAAGTTAGTAAAAAATAAAAATATTTTATATATTCAGATGACTTAACTTTAATTTAGATTTTGTCACATGTGCATCTATGGCATTGGCAGAAAAGATTAGGCAAATTTTTCGAGGGCACAACCCACATACTCAGCTCTGCTGCTCATCCCTCAAATGCACGTTCCTTTACAAATGTGGCACCATTAAAATGTGGAATAAACAGGCTTTTCAACAGTATAACAATAATTGCCATTGTTACAACAAAGAAATCATCTTCCAAACACAAATTTCCTTACTCTTTGTACTAAGTTTACTAGCTCCCAGCCTGCAGTGATGTGACAGACTCACAGCCTGCAAGTCACTCTGCCCTCTCAGCCAAACCAGCACTCCACGTGCCTTACTAACTTAATGTATGTACCCTATTTTCTTTAAATGTGTTTATGACCTGAGATGGGGGAAAGCAGTTAAAACCCTACCAGTGTTTTCTGTTTTGTTATGCATTCCAGCCAAGCTGAAGTGACCACTACTAATTCACAATGAATGGGGGTCTCATTTGGGTCAAAATTTGTCATTAAGGAGGTGGTGATGGGTCTTGATACCAGACCAGTTGAGAAGCAGTGGTCTAACGAATGATTTTGAAACAACAAACTTTCATCATGAGATACAACATCACCAAGACTCCTACCTGCACAATAGTGTCCAGGTTTTGTCTGGATGTAGACACCGTGCTGGTGTGGACAGACGGGCTCATGGTTACCACGGTGACATGATGGTGGGGATGCTGGGTTAGTGTTGGGGCCGGGACAATCACTGTGGGGTGGTGGGTTGGTGCAGGAGGAGTGGGAGGAGCCAGGACCTGGTGGACAAACAAATCAAGAATAAAAACGTGTGTTTAGATTTTAATTATCTAGAGTCACTTCTGATCTATCAGGTTTAAAAAAATCTTTCCACAGATATCTGTTTACGTGAATGTGTTTTCTGACCTTTGGACTGTGTGCTTGTCTATCAGAAGCATGGATCTGCTGCAGCCGTAGCAGCGTCTGGCTCTGCAGGAGCGCCTGCTCCTCCTCCACCTGCTGTGTGATCACCTTGAGACGCTCAGGGTGCAGCTGGGTGTCCAGAGATCGCACCTGTTCACAAACACACAAAAGCACACGATTGTTTTTATTATACCTACTGATATTTCAGCAAACATTTAGAGTAAACAATAAGGCAATTGAGAATTATATCTAAAGAGAAGCTGTGACACTGCACAGTTATGTTTCCAACAGACTTTGAACAATAACCGTTTGTCTCTTTGGATATCTCTACTTAACATCTCCCCTGCTTTCGCTTTTTTCCAATACCTGTTGAAGTTTCTGTTTGTCTGCCTCTTTGTCTTAACCTGCTGTTCAGGTAGATCCAGGTTGTGACCTTATCAGGGGGCTAAATAGTGATTGGGTAAATCTGTCAACACAAGCAATTGACACTGTGTTGAGGTGACTGATGATCGTTTAAGATGCCCACACAGTGATTACAAGTAAAACACTTTGGTGAACGGAGGTATTTTGTGGTAAACTTCCACCTCTGGACAAAAACATTTGAGAGTGCAGAGATGACGTGACACTCCGTCCCTGAGTGAAATCTTCTAAGCTTAAACTGAAAAGAAGGAAGAACCTGAGAAGAACCTCTGTGTTTGTTATACCTTCATCTTCCTCATTACTGACACAGGAACCAGGAAAACAACATGAGCCATGAAAATACCACTCCTCCTTATGCCTCACCTGCTCCTCCAGCTGCATTCGTGCTGAGCGTTCCTTGTCTAGTTGCTGTCGAAGCTCTAACATCTCCCTCCTCAGCTCTTCCACTTTCTCCTCCTCCAGTGTGTCTGGAGAGCCAATTCCTTCATCCTTCTCCTCAGCTCGCCTCCTCTTTGGTGAGGAGCCACTGAACTCCTGTAAAGAGGACGACATTAAGCAGTTAAATCGATTTCAGAACAAAGTTAAAAACTGTTAGATGCAGAGCCACTGGCAAAAGCCGCAGATACCTCAATGTTTTGTGCAATTCATATGTGAAAATCACTTAATTACATCATCAAAGGAAAAATAAGGTTTTGGAATAGTTTTCAGTTAATTAAACACAACAGCATGTGCATTAACCATCTTCAACAGCAGACACACAGAACTCTGAATAATGTTGAACATCTTCTTTATAGTTAAATTGGCTTATTAACAAGATTTTTAATAAACTCATTCGATGTTCAGAAAGTCAACATATTTATTTAGTAGGCCCAGTGTTTTGTCACTTAAGACATGCAAGAGGTGCACGGACAGTTTTGAAATGACTTGTTTTCCTTAATCTAGGCCAAGAAAGACCCCCTCCCTCTAACAATTCAATTATCAGTCTGCATCATATTTAATCAGTTCACGGCACACTAAATAGTGCTGAAGTTCAATGAACTGTCCCTGAATTGGATTGTGTCAAAGATGTAAAAATTTGGAAAAGTTGTTGATGTATTAAATCCCTGGGACCCATAGATGGTAGTCTCAGTGGGTCCCATTGAAACTGAACAAGCACCCATAAAATTTGGGTGCATTTGTAAAAGGAATAATTGTCAATATTTGTACAGTAAACCCTTTAAATTGCATCATAACAGCATGGTTGACCTTTGTTTCACCGCCATATTGCTGTATTTAAAACTCTGAAAACATTGCTTTGGCTGTTTATCCCCATTAACCTTACTGAATAGTGTATGTAACACCAACTATATCCATTTGGGTGGCGCTGCTGTACATAAATATCATTGTCTGAAAACAGTGGGAAAAAAGGGAAGTGTCTCAGTGCTGCACAGCTCCTTGAAAATCTCAAAGTGCAAACATCCAGGTAAGAAAAAAATGTTTTCACATATTATTTCTAGACCCTCTACCAATCATATCTGAGTTAAAGGAAATAACTTTAAAAAATAAAATATACATCTAAGATTCCTGATAAAACTGGGGCAACCACTCGGTTGACTTGCAAGTTTATGGAAACAAATTTTGGTACATGAAATATTTGTAAAGAGATGTATTATTGTTGTATTTGCTGCAGAAATGTTATAGTAACCATAATGTTTGTTTCTTGTTATCTTTCAGGCATACACGTCCAGAACAATAAACGGGCAAGTCAACCAGCTGGTTGACTTGCATATCTACTTCCTGATTGGGTAATCTGAAAAATAAAAACCTGAAATGTTTTTCAATGATGAGGCAGGAACACAATTTTACCAACAATTTTTTGCAAATGGATTTCTCAGTGATGAAGTTAAAGGGTTAAAGACAGCACAGTCATCACATTTAAGCTTGTAATACTGAAAAGTCCCATGTTAAAAATTACACATAATAAATGATAAAACTGAATGTGTTTCCCTATTTTAAAATAGAAATGGGTCTGGAGGGTTTTAGGATCAACCCCAAGAAATTCTTTAGCACTAAACACGTCATTTCTGATATACCATTTTCATGCACAAATTTGTCATGACATCAAATTTAGTTTTTTAAGGTAAATTATTTCATTTAAATATTTTACATTGGCACTTTGTGCATGAATGTAAAATTTAAATTCAAGCAGTGAAATAAATTGTCATCAATTGCATGATCTTCTAATGATGCCCATGAAAGCGGTCCTCTTGTATTACTGAATTACGAACCAGATTGTACAAAAGGCATTCACTTTTAATTTTTGGTCTATAGTTGGTCTATATTAAAAAAAGACATTTCAGCATCACACCCAGACCCTGAAAACAGATTTTTAAAGCTGATTTATGACCTGCTGAATCCTGACTCTATGATTTAGACCATGTAGCTCTTTGTTCTTTTTTTTGGCCCCAGTAATTTTTGTGTCTGTTTATTATCAGTATGTACTCTTTAATACTTAAGGATGGCAACGTCTTTTTAAAAACATGCTTTAACCAAGATGTCAGAGTGCTTAATACTAAACAAATAAAGAAATTTTAATGGATCAACTAATGGTGTGGGAGAGAACAAACAGAAAGGAAGCATAAAAATGGGGCTTCAATCATAAAGTCTACTGTTGCCCTGTATAGTTCTTGAGTTTATGAAATCCTCTGCAGTCAACAGACACAAACTGACTGCTGTCTCATGTGTCTTAAGTCCTGCAGTCTGCACATGGCCTGTGGTAACTTGGTAGAGGTGGGAAAAGTAAAAGCCTTTTGTAAACAAGTAAATGTAAAAAGTAATTTCTTTTTTTAATTTGTTTACTAAAGTACTGAGAAGTTGTACAATAAAATACGATCTTTCCTATTCAGCAATAACAACATGAGAATATAAATCTCAAACCAGATTGTTAAGGTGAAGTCACACCTTGAAAAACTGAAATACAAAAGCTGTTCTGGGATGTGACCCGGAATTGTTCTCTTATTACATGCTACTGATCGTTGCATGAAGTATGCATGAACTACTTTCTTCAAGCCTAGTACTTTGTGCTTTTTAAAATATTATGTAGTACAATAACCTTGCGAAGCAGATGGATATGCCCGTTTCTTTATTATTCACTGGCGAATCCATGTTGCAAAGGCCCCGTCTGAATTGTTTGGGCCCGGTTATAAAGTGACAGGACAAATCAGCGACGAGGGGCAGTACTTTCAGGCGCAGCAGAGTTGTGGCGTATGCAAGCAGCAACAAGGTGCGGAAGAGCTTAGTATTATCTTTACTCATCTTTACTCTACCTATTTTGATTACAACACATCACAGCCATCACATCAGTATGATGCTGCTGTGCTCTTCAAGAATAAATCTCTCTGTGATAAGAGCTCAGGACAGTACAAAATCCAACAGAGGCAAAATCCTGTTTTAACACAAGTCTATTGTTTGCAGCGGACCGTTCTGCATGCGATACTGTGTATACATGTGCTCCTCCTTAAGACACATGCTGCTCTCTGTATGGTAGAGATGTGGTACATCCCTCGAGTGCATGGCTTTACTGTCTTGTTAGACAGTAATGAGTAAAAGTCACAAGACACAAACCTTTCAACATCCTTTTTCTTGGTGTGTAAATAGCTGAGAAACACTCAAGCCAAAAAGGTAATTGTTTCCTGTTAAAGACTAGAACTCTTTCAGAAAAGACAAAGAAACATAGGAGCATGAACAACACTGAAGCTGTGTAACCATTTCATGAATATGGTTAGAGGAATTAATTTTAAAAGCTTGAGTTTATAACTGGCCTTTTGTTTTTGACTTTGAGGGGAAACCTACGTCAGACTCAAAGATAGGATTTCTACAAAATGTTGGGCAAAATTTTAAGCATAAAACCTCAGCGGACAATGGATTTTAGAAGATCATAAAAAAAGAGAAGCAGTTAAACATGTTACCTGAATGAAGCGTTTGAGTTGGTTGTTCTGTGCCAGGAGCTGTGTCTTTTCTTGCTCCAAGGTGAAGATGTAGTCTGCTGTCTGCTGCAGGATAGCCGCCTACCAGTCGTAAAAAAGTGGATTAGCAAACATAACTTGCCCTTTTAAAAAGTACTGACATAAAAAGACTAAATCAAACCAAGTCCTACAAATGGTTCATTTTTTGGCAGGTCTATGTTTGTATGTTGATGCACCTTGCTGAGTTTCTCTCCGTCTGTGTGGGGCAGGAGTGTTTTAAGAGACTGAAAGCCAGCATTGATGCTCTGCATGCGCCGACGCTCGTTGCTGTTGGCAATCTCCCGGCGGATTCTCCTCTCTTGGTCCTGGGCTGTTTCTGGACTGAGAGGGATGTTGGCCAAACTGGAGAAGACAGATCAGAGAAAAGAGATGCATTTTATAGTTTTTTTTTTTTGCGTAATTTCAAAAGCATGCAAGTTCCATTGTGACTGTTAATGACAGAAGATTTCAAATAACAGACAGATTGTCTAAATGGAAAGGTTAAAAATGTGATAACAGAAAAATGTCAGAAACATCACGCATACAGACCTCTGAAGAAAAATCTGGAAATCTTGGCCAAATAAAATGAGAAACAGGGACAATAAGCTTTGCATGAGCTTCATAAACCTTTAACCCTGAAACTTTATTAGTCAAGACCGCACTACATTCCTCTGTTAAACTGTCAGGGGGTCTTTGAGTTTGGCTGAACTCAGTGCCCCTTCACACACCTCCATCCCATAGGTTTGGATGTTAGGGTGGTGAAACATTCAAAGCCATATTTACTCGGGGGGGGGGGGGGTATGTGAACCATTAAGCCTTTAGATGACCATTGTGCTGAGAAGACAACAAACCTGCAGAACAAGATCTGGGATATTTAAAAAGAGCAGAAAGGTCTAAGAGAGGACACACGGCTCTAAACAGCTCTAGAACAGCAGCGGCAGCACTCCTATGAGCTTCAAATAGAAGAAGCCACATTTAATAATAGACAGGGTGTTAACATGTTGAAAAGAAGTCACAATAAAATGTAACCAGTTTATTTCATGCAATTTAAGTAGAACTACACAAAATTATCATGATCGGTATATTATCTTTCAAAGGCAATGATCAGTGTCGGTAGATACCAGAATTTCTGACGATACAACCAATATATGGACCACGAATATTGGCTTAAACCAACTGTAAATATTGGCTATATGAATTAATAAGGTTGTGGAGTTATAAGCTGAATGACATATTTAAATCTCAGCATGAATATCTGTAAATCTGGGCCTAAATGTTGGCAAAACTCCAATATCACACATCCTTAAATTCAAACGGGGGTAGGGGCTTGTCTGCCAGCTTTAATGATCGAAATAGATAAATGCAAAATATTGGTGCCCTGGACGTTTATTTTTGTTGCTAAGGTAATGAAACAAGTATCAATATGGTGGTTGTTACTGAGAAGACACAAGGTTTAAAGCAGTAGTTTACTAATATAAAGCAAAGGAAGAAAACCCACAATAAACCACATCTACAATTTAATAAGATATACCTGGAAAAAATGCTGCTTAATATATTGAAAGAATAAAATCAAAACAATAAATGCAAACTATAGCATAAAAAATACAAGTCAAGGCTAGAACTTAAACGGCATTATTCTTTGGGGCGTGAATGTGAAAAACAGTCATCAAAGTTGTAGAGAAAAGTGGTAATTTGTAAATCTGCGTTGTAAATGTGCCTCAAGACCGTTTAACGTATAAAAACTTTATAAACACTGCACATCATAAATGCAATACAATCTTTATCTCGTCGTCATCGCTTTCCTAATATTATCTAACTTTGTCCGTATAATTTCGGTACATAACACGTAATGTTTACCTCCGTGGCACATATTTGTGTTCATTATCAATTTAACAGATTTTTGACCAGTTGTGAACGGTTTGTTCGCCTTCTTTCTTCCCAGAAAAGTGATACATGTCGTGTTTTGTAGAGTTCATAGATGTAATCAGCTGTTGTCAGCTGCGTTTCACATGAGCTGCGGACCTCCAACATGGCCGCCGGAGGGCGCGTGAGGTAGTGAAATCCGACTCCGCGAGCAGCAGCACGAGGCCCCCTGGCATCATGGAGAACAATGCGTCCTAGCATTAGCACTAGCTAATATTTGTCATCGGTATTACACTGTCAGAGACTGGTCATTGTCCTCCATTGCCACCCAAGACTGCGTATACTAATGAACACGTTTGCAAACATAAATATCAAAGACGCCTAAAGTAGGCTGAAATAGAAGAAAACGGGCGCACTGTGATTGCTAAGTAGTTAGCCAGGCTAAGCTAACTTTAGCACGCGACACAGTCATGGCTGCAGCGCCAAGTATTATTCAACCACGCACACAGCAAAGCCTAAACCACAATGCACACACACTTATTAAATGCATCCACATGTAAAGCACCGATACAGCCCGCTCTGTGCTAACAGTGCGTAATTTGAGAGATTATGTCATTACAAACGCGTGTTTTGGTTTGTAGTAGCGAGGCGGCGAGGAACACGTTAACTACCACGTGGTTGGTGTTCAACTGGACGCAAATGTATCGATTTCATGTCACTAATTTACATATTTCAGAGCCGAATGACTACAATCATGCTTTCAGCGTTATTATGGGCATTTTAGCCAAGAAGTGTGATAACGTACATTTATTTTTCCACCATTTCCTTTTCGCCATCAGCAGCTGGACATCAAGCTGCTAATTTATACAACCATGCGCCTGCTGGCAACACATCGCGGCGCAGCTAAGGCTAGCATGCTAACTGGAGTCACACTGTATCCTACACATACACACACTGCAACCACATGAGGGATGATAGTACTGCCAGCTTCTCATCAACAGAAGGAATAACTAGATACGCACCTGCAGAGACCTCCAATAACATCCTTCTCCGTCTTCTTGAACTGCTGTAAGGACGGTATCTTCTCTGTCGGCATCATGAAATATTCCATGCTTTCAAAGCCACCTTCTGTAGTCCGTGTTTTCTGTTTTTTTCTTCCTCCACCGCTGTCCTTGGTAAAATATAACCAGATATGTCTCGAGCACGGAGCGTTGGTTATAACTCCTCAACGGTGCACATCTAAAATAAAACTAATAAATCAAGAAATATGAAGAAAGGCTGGACAAATAAAAGTAACTTCAAGCTGTGTTGCTTCCTACAGCTGATGGGGTTCCCTCCAATGTGTGTGTGTGGCTTTTTTCCTCCGCCTACTACGTGTCGGTGTGTGGATGTCTGCTGCCTCCGCCTACTCTGTGTGTGTGTGTGTGTGTGTGTGCAGCTGATCTGTGTGAGGCGGGAAACAGCTGGTTGGAATCAGAGGCCGTTTTCCGGAGAGCAGAACAAACAGACCTGCAGGAGAGTCGTTGTCTGTCTGTGTGGAGCTGCAGTGCTGCAGATCAGAGCCATGCACAGAGAGTGAGTCACAGGCACTTAACAATAACATCAACGACTGCGTAATGATACAAGTATGAGCGAGGCAAAGGAAGCACGATGAATGAACTACAGCTACAAGACGGGATCTTGTGTTTTTTAGATATGGACATTTTTGACTGCTACGTAACAAACAAACAACTGATACGCTTATTGCCAAAACTGAACTGCAGTAAAAACTGAAATTATACAATTGAGCCCAACAAATGTTTGTATTAGAATTAACTTTTTTTTTCTCGTAACATAATATGATAATCAGGGCTGCCCAGATTAATATAATTAATTGCGATTAATTAATGTCCAAAAATTGGGATACTTTCCCGGAGTATAAAGACGCAATTAATCGCATTATTGTGCTTTTCAATACACTTTGCTGAGTATTACAGCAGTGTCTCCCTGCAGCCACGGTGATGTAAAAAAAATCCACCACCACTCCTTAATATCTTTTTTCCAGGGCTCTCATTATTAACAAGTTAATCACAATTAATTACGTTCTGCAGTTAGTGCACTTTTATTCAATCACGATTAATCACATGCATAGTGTCACTTCCAGTACACTTGGTTGGTTAAGGCTTGTCAGCATCTCCTCGCAGCCACAGTGATGCAAAATAAGTAAACCACTGCACCTGAGTGTCCCATTTCACTTAAAAAAACGCAGACATCTCAGTGGACAAGTCTGAAGTCATCTGAACCTCTTAAATGTTTTCTTATTTCATCTTCAGTCCATAACAAGTTCCTTTTTCTTTGGTTGAGTTCATGTTTTAATTTTTGATGTACCTATAAAGCAGGCCTGTATCCAAACAGCAAGTCAACTACCATTAGTTGAAGACTGTAGAAATATCTAAAAGGACACCAAATGGGGCTAAATCGTACACTTTAACCACCTCCAGGGATGGTGGGGGTCCCTGGTCTCTGGCACTGTTATTTTGGGGTTCACAGGAGGAAAAGTTTGGTAGAGCCTGGTTTAAATGGTTTAAACCAAATTGCATTTATACATCAGAAAAACAAAACAAATTAAAACATCAGTTTCCCTAAAAATTGAACCTTTTTTTATTATAGATGTTGGATCAAAATAAGCCATGTAAATGCATCGAACATATTTTTCAGGTTTAAAATGTATCAAACAAAAAAACAAACAACTTATAATTGAAAACAGGCCTAATAATAACAATTGGCTAATAAAAATGTTAATAAAATCATATTTAATCACACCATCATTTGTGGTGAATTGTTTGAAGTTTTCCAACCCCCATTTGCTTTATATAAACTGAAAAATTTCTACTTTATACAAAACAAACCTCTGATTCCAGTTTTCCCTTCATGAAGTGCATACATTAAACATCCACTATGAACAGTTCAACAAAGTACAGCAGGTGGCAGTAATGCACCATAATTCTAGTTTCAGGCTATCGGTAAATAAATAAGCTGGGTGGTGTGTTTACATGGAAAATCTCTAAAAAATATGTAGGAGTTTTATCTGGATTCACATTAATTCAAAACAGAGCAGGAATAGATGAATACATTGAGATTATAGACATGTTTTACTCTAAATTATTGCAGCCATAGGACCTTGACTGACAAAACAAATTCAGATCAAACCTTTTTATGTTTGATTTTTGTTTTATGTTTACTTTGTTTACTGCACCTCAGTGTCTCCCTGCAGTCACCTTGATGTAAAATAAGTCCACCAATGCTCCTAAATGTCTTTGATTTGAAAATCCCACAAACAGCTCAGTGGATAAGCCAAAAAGTCATCTGAACCTTTAAAATGCTCTATTATTTAATTTTCAGTCCATAAAATGTTCCTTTCTCCGAGGCTGTTAAATTATAATCTCTGGGAAACCAATTACCCTAAGCTTAAGGCTGCAGAAAAATCCGAAATGACACTAAAAAAGTTAAAATGCAAAATTGTGAAATTTTGAAATGCAATGAAGAGTGCGATTAATCACAATTAACTACAGAAATTCTGCAATTAAATTTTAATCTTTTGACAGCCCTAGTTCTTACCCTATGCATATTGTTTTCTGACAGTTTGTCCTTGTGCTCTTTTCAGTTAAGTTTTTGAGAAGTACTCCAATTTCCTTTGTTCCTTAGAGTTTCTTTATTTTTCACAATGTCCTTTCCTTACCTGCTTTCTCAAGATCTTAAACTGTTGTCTTTGTTGAAATGCTACAATGTTTTTTTAAACTAAATGAAGTTGTACTCTATGTAGATATTACAGACAAAAAAGTGTTTCATAATATTTTATTTCTCCATGCAATAAAAGTTTACTATAAAAAGCATAAAAATAGAAAACTTATAAAGTGTATAATGATTTAGATAAATATTTTGCCTTTATTCTGCCTGAGTGGACAAAAAAAGATTGTCTCCCCTTAACCAACATGACAAACACAAGCAAAACCACATCCTTCTCCCATTCCCACAATAAAAGGATAAATAATCTTTGGCAATAGTACAAACCTGATAGTAAGCAACACTTCACAAAAGGAGCACCCTACAACCTACATTTAGATATGTTAGTGTAACTAGTGAGGTCATCTTTACATTTGCAGTGATGTTCATTTATTTACAGTCATTTTCAAGGCTCTGCTACAGGAATAAAACATGTAAAGGTATGTAGCACTGATTGCTTCAACTGTAAGTGCATCTTCATAATATAAAACATTCAAACATACAATAAGGATGTAAGCTGTGCATATTAAAGTAGAGACTGATCTCAATGTTGTAGATGAGGAACCTTTAACAGAGCATGCATTGTAGATTTGTGGATTTGCTACATGTTAATTTCAGTGAGATGTTAAAGGCTGCATATTTTCAAGCCAAGGCTCTTAAGATACTGAAACTACAGTTTTGATTGATAAGGAATACACTAGGATGGTCATAAAGCACAGATCTTAATTGTTAACATAAAAAAGGAATGGATACTTTGACCTTTTAACAGACTTTTTTTTGTTCCCTATAATTCTAAGTAAAGTCCAGTATTATAGAAAACTGCTGACAGGATCATCCTTCATCCATGCCACTGGTCCCCAACCTTTCTAACCTTGGAGACCCCCTACCTGTATCCAAGAAAAACTGACTCACACGAATAAGAAAAGTGATACATTGCTGTTAATCAACACTGATTTTTGTTGTTTCATTGATAAAACCCAAAGATAATAGGTCTACACATGATTACTTATCAAAAGACCTTTGTATGAACTATTCCATAAGTGTTTTACCATGATTTTAGGTTTTGTGTACAAATCTAATTATGAAAACATCAGAGCAGGCAGAGCCTGTGACCTTTGAGTAAACTGTGCCCTGCCCAGGGGGTCCGAACTGTGGGTTGGGAACCAATGACCTACGCCATGATGTAAGATGATAAGTTAAATGTCTCTTAATAAAGCAATATGCAGAGGTATAACAATGCTACTTTGTCACAGTCACTGATCTGATGCCGTGCCTCCTGTTGGCACTGATGGTCTGGTCCTCTTGGCAGCATTTTCCTCCACAGCAAAAGTGTAGTTATACTGACAAAGCAAACAAAAAAGTGAGTGTATTGTTGATTAAAATGTTGGGGTGAAACTGTGATCACAATATGACCTTACCTCATTTTCAATGTCTTGCAGAGATTTGATTTGAATGTTTTTTAACTGAGAGTTCAGCTGAAGAGCCTGAGAAGAGACATGATGTAGATGTTTAAACTAGAGGACTAGACAGAGAAAAAACAGCATTTAATAAGGTAACTGCAGTTAATAATTTTGAAAATCATCTATCACTGTTTATCACACAACCCCTTGGATGTTTTACCTTCTATCGATTTTATAAAACGATCATAGTTAATGTAGTTCGACTTTTTTTTGGCAAAAACTCAAGTAAAAACGGATTTCTACAAATTAATGTCAATTAGATAAAAAATACGTAATGTAAAATAAGTGACTGCGTAAATATTCATGCCCTCTAAAGTGACTGACCTAATTCAACAGAGGTCCAGCCAGTTGGTGCTAGTACGCTTACCATTATTGAAATGGGGATCACCTGAATGTAGTGAATGTGTCTCAAGTGACTGAAGTATAAAAGACACCTGTGTCTGGAAGATCGAGTCACTGGTTAATCAGTATTCTTGGCTACCATTACACCATGAAGACAAAAGAACAAGCAAATTAAAAAAAAAAAGGTTATTGAAAATTATAAGTCAATAGAGGGATTCAAAAAAATAATTTGAAGACACTGAACTTCCTTTTATCTTCAGTTAAATCCATCATAAAGAAATGGAAGGAATATGGCACATGTGTAAGTCTGCCTAGATCAGACTGCCCTCACAAACTGAGTGACCGTGCAAGAAGGAGACCAGTGAGAGAGACCACCATGACACCTATGACTACTCTGAAGAAGTTACAAGCCTCCGCAGCTGAGATGGGAGAGACTCTACATACAATAACTGTTGCCGGTGTTCTTCACCAGTCAAAGCTTTATTGAAAAGTGGCAAAGAGAAAGACACTAATGAAGAAAACTCAGATTAAATCTTGACTTGAGCTTGCCAAAAGGCATGTGAGAGACTGCATGGTCAAGGGGAAGAAAGTTCTTTGGTGTGATGAGACCAAAATGGTGCTTTCAGGCAATCACACAAGATGCTATGTTTGGCCGACACCAAACACTGCACATCACTACAAACACACCATCCCCACTCTGAAACATGGTGGTGGCAGCATCATGCTGTGGGGACGCTTCTCAGCAGGCGGCCCTAGGGCTTGTAAAGGTAGAGGGCAAAATGTAAAATAAAGGAAAATCCTAGAGGACAATCTTACTCAGTGCAAGAGAAGTAAGGCTTGGGAAAAGATTTGTTTTCCAGCCAGACAATGATCCAAAGCATACAGCAAGAGCTTCACAGAAATGGTTTAAAGACAACAAGGTAAATGTTCTGGAGTGGCTGAGTCAAAGCCCAGACTTCAATCCAAGAAAGAACTTTTTGCTGGACTTGAAAAGGGCTGTTCACAGCTGATCCCTGTGCAACCTGACAGAGCTTGAGCAGCTTTGCAAAGAAGAATAAAGTAAAATGCAGTGTCCAGATGTGCAAGCCTGATTGAGACACACACACACAGACGTAGTTCTGTGAATGCAGCCAATGGTGCTTATACTGAATACGGACTTGAACTAGGTGAAGACTTATGCAGTCACTTATTTTATATTACATATTTTTATTCGATTGACATTCCCTGTAAAAATCAGTTTCACTGTGATACTGGAGAAGTGTTTTTGTACTTTTTTGTCAAAAAAGACAAATTATACTGACCATGATTGATTTATAAAATCATTGAGGGGTAAACCATCCAAGTGGGTGGATACCTCGTATAGGCACTGTTGTTTTACTTGAGTTAAATAGTCTTGTACTTTTTCCACCTCTGAACAAAATTACCATTCATTACCAATCAATTTCTGTTCTTTGGGGTTTCAGGACATAACCAGTGCCTAGTTCTGAGTTTTTACAAGCAGAAACCAAAATGTCAAACAGGTAGTGAGCAGTGCACCTTGCATGAAAATCTACATATCCTGAGAGTAATGCAGTAAACTGCTGGGGAAGGCCAATATTTTAAATCCTTTATGTAATTCTACCAGTGGTTGTTCCTCCTGAAGTCAAATCTGTTGCCATCTCTAACTAAATGAAATGCTTTCTGTTTTGGTGTTTTAAACCAACAGAACAACAATTCCACCAAAATTCCTGTGTTTGTGTGTAAGAGTTGAAGTGTTTCTAATGAGATTTCCACAGGGCTAAGCAGCTTCAACTTGATATTGAATGGTCACCCTCTCCTATTTTTAACATGTTCTGTTGTGTGCAGTTTTTAATTCAATGGCCTTTACAAAGAGTAGAAGTAACTCATATATCTGAATTGTTTAGTTGACACCTTTAAAAAATGTCAGTGTTGAGTCATCAAAATCTTGCTTCATTAAAATTTTAATTAACAAACATACCGTGTTGTTTGTGTGGAGGTCAAACTTTGGGTGAAGGCTGAAAGGAACTCCGTCTAGAGCTTTAGAGAAAAGTTAAAAAGTGGTGGGTCACCTTCAGTGAAAAACAAAGTTTCCAGCTTATAAGTCGAGAGTCAGGTTACCTGTGATTCCCTGGATGCTGCTGTCAGCAGGCTTGTCTAGGTTGTCTTTTGTGTGAAGGCTGCGACGCCTCTGACTTATTTTATGTTGTGGTGGCAGTGGAGGAGGAGGGTTGCTGCACGGAGATATAAACATGGTCATTTGCAAGGACATTAAAACACCTCCTGCATACAAACTCTGCTCTACTGAGGGTTATAAAAATGCATTCTACCTTATGTCATTGTTTAGGAATGACTACTTAAGACTTCTTAAATGCATTATTGTCATTTAATTTAACTCTTCTGAAATACTTTTGGACCAGAAAAACAAGGATCGTTTCCACTGATTCTGCTGTGTTTTAAATGACAAAGTGCTGGGTTGCTCACAAAGAACTGTATTTGAGAAACTCATTCTACCACTGTGGACAACAGTGGAGAAAAGGTCTAAATGAGTGCATAGTGTTCCCAAAAGAGGGTCTTCAGATTTCTCCTTAAAGTAGAAAGGAACTCTGTGGATCGAATGGAGTTTGGTAATTCATTCCACAACTGGCAGACACAATCAACTCTTCCACTAAAAGCTGAACTACTTACTTGGGGGCCTGATGTGATGGGAGAACCAGGCGCCTTTCACTGAGAGTGTAGCAGGAAAGAGGGAGTACAGACCAGGTAAACAGGAGCAGCTATAGTTGCTACTTTGTAAGCGATTATAAGGGGTTTTGAATTTGATGCAAGCTGCAGCTGAAAGCTAGTGTAAAGAGATGAACAGTGGAGTGACATAAGCTGTCTTGGGGTGGCTGAAGACCAGACATACAGAGAGTAAAATTGCAAGACTGAGCAATCAAGGCCACATGAACCTTGAAGGTTAGCTCGTCATCAACCATGACACTCATATTCTGGGATGACTTGGTGTGCAAGACTATATTTGATCCAAGCTGGATATTGATCAGTGGTTGTATGGCTGGACTGGCTAGGAGGGTAATAAACTCAGTCTTAGACAAGTTGAGCTGATGGTGATCTTTCTTCATCCATTCAGAAATATCAGCAAGGCAGGATGAGATCTGAGCTGAGACGGTTGATTCATCTGGTGGAAGAGCTGTGTATCGTCTGCACAGCAGTGATAAGAAAAGCTTTGGGAGTGGATGATTGCACCCAGTGAGGTATTGAGAAAAGGAGGCGACCAAGCACTGATCCTTGAGGCACCCCTGTTGATAAGCCATGTGGTTTGGACACTTCTGATACTCTAAACTTGAACCACTTGGCCCTGATAATACTGTAAAACATTAAAATGCACTCTAGGAACTTCTGTACATTAAATGTTAATTAGTGTACCTGGGTCTGAGGGGCATGGGAGCAGATGGCGTCTCCAATGAGAGTTTGCGGATATCCAGGCTGACGCTGCGGGGCTTAGCTTGGGGAATGGGGGTTGTAAAGTAACCCTTTCTGCACCACAGTACATAGCCATGGATGTCTCTGTGGAATAGGCATTTTATATAGAAATTAAAAATAGTATAATTACAAAATCATATACAGGTCTTTAAATATCTACGTTCGTGTTTAAATTGTGGAAGATACAATATGCTTTGAAAACAAGGCAAGTCAGAAGTTTAGCCATTCAAACTGCTACCAACCCCACATATGTGTAGTGCTGCAGCATCATTTTGCTTTTGGCCGTCAGTTTGATGTCTAACACAGCTGTGTCCACACTGCCGACTGGGACGACACGTACACAAACACGTTTCTTCTTCCAAACAGAGGCCTCTGGACACAAACACACAAATACATATAATGTGAAAGGAAACCAGCAGTGAGTAAATACAGCACCAAATATCAGGACTGCAACAAATATTAATATTATGTGGAATTTGTAAACACTTGTTTGTGTGTGGGCCTGTGTTGCTTTAAACCAGCGGAAACATTTTTGCTTTGAGATGAAGTTTAAGCCTGCCCTTAACTTTCCAAATGACTGAAGCAGACTCAAAGAAGGTTAAGGCTGAGGATCGGGTCTGGGTTAGGCATTTAGTTTAAAGTTTTGACACTTTTATTTCATTATTGAGTCATACACTCATATGCCCAGTCCACATTGGCTTACTTGACACCAAAAATGTAACCTAACCAGGATCAGAGTGCAGAGTAGGTCTTTCATCATCATCATGGAGCAAAAAAGGAAATTTGTAGTTTTTGGTGTTTGTAAAATAAAGTTGTTTATGTATGCAAAGTAAAATAATGTAAGCATCCAAAGTAAAACTAGAATGTTGGAAAAGGGGTGTTAAGAAATAATTTCTCTGTTTAACAGCTCTTGGGAAATACTTAAAGAAAAATAAATTTAAAACTAAAATTAGGGGGGCTAATAATTTTGTCCTCTTCTTTAAGTACTATGTGTAAAAAGCATCTTTAGTAACAAAAATGTTAAATAAAGTATGCAGGCACTCACTTGGTTCAAGGTGCTCTGCTATATAACAGTAACCATGAGGGATGGAGTCCTTGTCTGAAATAAGCTGAACGTCTGACACCACCATACCACCAGCCAGGTCCTACAGAGGGATGAAAAATACAGTGTGTAAAGGAAAACAAAGAAAGAAAACAAGGGGTTGATGGGAAACATACACAACATGTTTTCAGTGTGTTTGATATATTTCTGCGTTACCTTGCTGTAACAGAGGTAATATCCAGACTTCATGCCAAAGCTGCGAGTAAAATTTGCAGCTGATCCATCTTCTGTGATGCTGATCTGCAGAGAGATTGAGAGTACAAAAAGTACAATATGATTTACAACATTAATTATATGATTACTTTAAAAACATGCAATCAAGCAGGTTTGGGTTTTAGTGGTGGCCAAAAGTCTGGCTTTTGACTCAAGGGTTTCATTTGAGGTAGAGGTTGACTCCATCCCCTAGAGCAATGGTTCCCAACCTTTTTTCCTTTTAGCCCCCCCGACTTGTACCTACAAAAATCTGAGAATACTGTGGTAAAGTCCAATTTGCAATGGTTTACTGAGGCTTTACTCTGTCACTCTGGTTCAGTACACACAACCACAATCACGGGGAGGACTGCTGACTTGACAAAAGTCTAGAGGGCAACCCTGACACCCTTCACAGTGAAGGTAAGCCACAGAAGGTCACTGCTGACAGGGCAGGCTGTTCTCAGAGGCTGTTTCAAAGTATATTAATGGAAAGTTGACTGGAAGAGAAAAGTGTGGTAAGAAAAGATGTGCAAGCACCAGGGATGAGCTCAGCCTTCAGAAGACTGTCAAACAAAGCAGATTCAAGAACTTAAGAAAGCTTCACAAAGAGTGGACTAAGACGGGAGTCAGTGTATTAAGAGCCACCACACACTGACGGATCCAGGAAATGGGCTCCAAGTGTCCTGTTCTTAATGTTGCAAAGCAGATGGATACGCCTGTTTCCGTATTTCTCACTGGCAAATCCATCTTGCAAAACTCCCGTCTGAACCGTTTGGGCCCGGTTAGAAAGTGACAGGACCAATCAGCAATGAGGGTAGGGCTGGGCGATATTGAAGATTATTCCACCCCAACCTCCGACTCTGTTTGTTCTGTAAATATCTGTATAAATCTTAAACGAATAACTGAAAGGAGCATGCAGAGATTAACAATTTATGGTTATTTATTGAGACAACTGAAATCAAAATACAAAGCTGAAATGAAACTACCTGGCTGCCTATCACGTGACTACACAGCTAGTAGTTTGTTTATAAGGGGGTGGTGCATTAACAGAGATATTACAAGGGGAAAAAATTGAAATGATTGACATGGCAGGTTTTCGTCGGTTATAGGCTCTAAATGTCGGTTTCAATTATTTTTCAATTAAATGCCCACCTTTAGACGAGGGGCAGTACTTTTGGGCGCGGCGGAGTTGTGACATAGGCAAGCAGTGACAAGAGGCCGATGCAATTATGGCGGAAGACATTAGCGTGGATGCTGCTAAAGCGCCAGTTTTATCAGAACTTGACGACATTTCTTTGTTAAAAGAAGAACAAAGAACAGCACTGAGTTGTTTTCTTTTCAAAAACGACAAAAGTCATGTCCTGACATGCCTACAGTTGCTATAGTTCACATTATGCAGCTATCTATGGAGTTTATTCATCGGTAGCGGCACACCTCAGTTTGGGGCTACGACATCACGAGTTTTGTTGATCGACACGTAAAGATGTAACAAACAGAACGTTCATCCAATCACCCACCAAGTTTTTTTTTGTTTTTAAAGGCTCTGCCTTTAAAAAGCCCTATTCTTCTAAGCTGGCTTAAGGAGAAAAAGACCAATGATGAAAGTAAATGTTTTTTTCATTTGTATATTTCACTTTGTATGGGATGAAACTAGAATATATGGAAGTTTAACTTGAATTGAATGACAGGAAAAAATGAACTTTTTTATTGTATTTAAAATTTTTGGTGATTCAACTGTATGCTTTTTCTAATATAGATATAGATAAGGAAGGAGTTGCAAGCAAAACGTTATGTTTGGCAGACATCAAATACTGCACATCACCACAAGGAAAATCTTGGAGGGTATCTTATTCAGAGGAAGAGAACTACAGCTTGGGAGAAGATTTATTTTCCTACAACACAATGACCTGAAGCATACAGCGAAAAGCTCCACAGAAGTTGTTTGAAAACAACAAGGTGAATGTTCTGGAGGGGCCGAGTCAAAGCCCAGACCTCAATCCAGTAGAGATTTTTTTTTTTTGTCTGGACTTGGAACAGGTGCAACCTGGCAAAGAAAAATTGAGTAAAACTGCAGTGTTCAGTAGAATCCTATAGAGAATTAGTGGCTGGACTTGAAAAGACCTGTTCACACATGATCCTTGTGCAACCTGACAGAGCTTGAGCAGTTTTGTAAAGAGGAATGGAGTAAAATTTAAGTGTCCAGATGGTCAAGCCTGATTGAGAGCTATCCAAAAAGAGCTCATCTACTAAATTCTGACTTGACTTTTTATAGGTGCTGTTCATCAGTTATTGTTTCAGTTGAACATGGTTTGATTATAAGACCATCATTTAATTGATGCTCCATGTCATCAAACAAATGTATTACTATGTTGAGAATTAAATTATGCACCGTGCATTTTATCAAAATGTCCCAAGCTCTTGAGAGATTTAGGAAGATCAAACTCTATAAAATGTTCAGTGAAACACTGTGTTCAATGAAACAACAAACTACTACAAAGGTACACTGTTAACTCATTTAAAATCCTACCTCTAAAGGTCTGTCATTGAAAATGTAAATATCCAGCCCCCAAATTGTTGAATTTATTTGCTTTTATTTTTTTCCCTGAAGTCTGGCCCTACTGAAGATGTTGATTATTTGAGTTATACACATCAGGTACACTCTGGAAAGAGGAAAGGAAGGAAAGAGAGTTTTCAGTCAGCAGACGTCAAAGTCAGCACATTACACACTTACACTTTCCTACTCTTACTTTTCCAACAACAACAACAATCTTGTACTGGAGGTTTTACTATTTTTTATTTGGTGACCATTAATACACTGTAGTTCCAGAAGCACCTTTAGAAATACATGGACTGGAAAATGGGATTAGTCACATATAGCACATCATATGCTTCCATTTTTATCCACTGTAGGCTTTCAGCATGATTTGTGTTCTTTATAAAGGCAAATAAACTTAAACTTTCCCCTCATTTTACTTTGAGTGGTAAACATCATACCAGTTATACACTACAACACATCTTTCAGTTGATGTTAGTGAAACTTTGACTTAGAGTTGGAGACAAATTTCTCTAAGGGGACAATTCAGTTTATCAAATTGTATTTCGTACCATATCATGCTGTTGCCATATCCTTACAACTTACTGTAACATATATAATGCTATATGTCAGTTCCTCGCAAATAAACTAATAGGATGAGGGAAAAAATGATACAGCATAGTATTGCGATATTTTGCGTGGCGGTATATATCGTATTGTATCTTTCCCCAAGTATCGATTTTTTTCCCATTTCATTGCCAATATAAACTGAAGTCTATGATGCTGGATAAACACTATCAGTTGCCTTTCTGTCCACTTGATGATGCTGTTGCACCCTTTGTCCAATGAGGTCGGCAGAGGTGACAGTCATCGAGCAGGAGAAAGTTAGTACAACCAATATGGCAGCACCAGGGAAAGGATGATAGGAATGCAAGTAGGGCACATAGGGTTTGCAAGGAGTGCTGCATGAAAAATAAAATACTGTGGTAATACGTTAAAAATGAAGGCAAGGCTAATGCTAATGCAGCTCAATGGTTGGACAAAATGGTATAGGTAGCAATATATGGTATCGCAATGCTCTGTGTACTGCAAAATGTTTAAAAATCACAATATATTGAACTGTGGCATAAGTATCGTGTTAATATCGTATCTCAGGGCCACTAGTGATTCCCACCCCTATAAAGTAGTAAAATTTCCAGAAAAGAAAAATCTAATTCCTCTCTAATTTGGATACCTTTATCAAAATGATTAAATATATTTTACCTCAAAATACTTAACAAGTAAAATTTTCTTGATGCATTAGCAGATATTATTACGTATTATGTGCAATTCTGACCTTTTTACCTGCTTGAAAATGTCTTGTACCAAGAAGATCATCTTAAATTTTTCAGGTAAAAGTAACTTGAAATAAATCTAATGAGATTTTTTTAATGAGAAATTTGGCAGATATAATCACTAAGTTTTTGCAGTGATCATATCGTATAGTATCATAGTATGGTATCATAAACACAACCTGACTGTATTGTATCATAAATATGTATCAGATCAAATAGGGTTAGTCACAGTGACAGAAATCAATTGTTCATCATACCAAGTTGAAATCTTTAGGGCATGTGCTGGTGTTAGAGGTCCATGCCACTGCTGTAATGGGCCGGATGGCTCCACGTTCCATCACAGACATCTAAAAGAGAGAAAGGAAAAATAAAAAAAAGGCAAGGCAAGAATTGTTTAAATGTACTTAACTGATGATTTTTCATTTCAGTATTTAAGGCTTGCTGACCAGGTGAAAAACAACTTTCTGTGTCATGTGACAGAGTGGAATGAACAAACATAAACAGACTCTCTTTCTGTCTAAGAATTCAGATTCTACCTATGCTCGATCATCTAGGAGAGAAAGATGCCATTCAGGCTAAATAGTGATGTTATCTGTAGGACAGAAAGAAACTATTCATGGTAGGAATTCTTTCCTCACTACAGCTGTGAGGTGGCAGGTCATTATTTAGTGTTTCTTATTTTTGTGGAATAAAGATAACATCCATTATTCTGGTTTTGTAATTATCATAATATCACTGTACAGCACATTCAGAAAGTATTCAGACCCCTTCACTTTGTTCAGTTTTGTTATATTGCATCCTGATGGTAAAGTAAAAAAAACAAAAACAAAAATAACACATTTTAATCCTCATTGATCTACACTTTGTACCCCATGGTCACTCTGACTGAGCTCCAGAGATCCTGCTTGGCTTTCATGTGGAGTTTTTTGTTTTTTTTTTTTTTTAACTCTAAGCAGGCTTGACCCAGATCGGTTGAAGGGCTGCGGTGATGATTGTCCTTCTGGAACTTTGTCCCATCTCCACTCAGGATCTCTGGAGCTCAGTCAGAGTGACCATCAGGTTCTTGGTGGCCTCTCTTACTAAGGCCATTCACCCCAATTGCTCAGTTTGGCTGGGAGGCCAGCTCCCGAAGAGCAAAACTTTTTCCATTGGAAAACTATGGAAGCCAGTGTGCTCTTGGGAACTGTCATTGCACCAGAACTTGTTTGTCTCCCCCAGAGCTGTGCCTTGCAACAATCCTGTCTCTAAGCTCTGCAGGCAGTTCCTTTGACTTTGTGGTTTGGTTTCTGCTCTGAAATGCATTTTCAGTTGTGTGTCTTCTATAGAGAGGCGTTTGCCTTTCCAAATCATGTCCAGTCAATATAGTTCACCACAGGTGGGCCCCGGTGAAGGTGTAGAAACATCTCAGCATCGATCAAGAAAAATGGGAGGCACCTGATCTAAATTTCAAGTTGATGCAAAGGGTCTAAATACTTATGTAAATATAATATTTCAGTTTTTTTATTTTCACAAATTTGCTAAAATTTCTAAAATCCTGTTTCCACTTTGTCATGATGGGGTACTGAGTTTACATTTATTAGAATAAAAGTGTTTGTTTTTTCAACTGTAGTATCAGGCTGCAACCATAACAAAACTTGAAAAATGATGGGTGTTTGAATACTTTCTGAATGCACTGTATACAATTCTGAGACATTTTTAGGTCTCAAATTTTATTAACATGTTTTTGATCACAAGTTGTCCATAAAACCGATGTGAAAATTCTATAATGCCATGACAAATGTGTAGTGTCAACTCAATCCACTGAAACTGTTGGCCTTATGACTCTGACATAACTTCCTTCAAGCTCTTAGTCACTGATAATGGCCTCACTCCCATCATCGGTGGATTATCATTTTATTTATAAGCCATTGAGTAACAAGTTATTTCTGTTTTTAAACATAGTTAGGACTTCTATAGCTCAAGGTTTCAACCCAGACTGTTCAAGCAGAGGGAAGAGTGTCAAATGAAATCTGAAACATCTGTAAGATGAAAAATTGTGCTTATTAACACCCTACTATAATATTTTCCTTCTGGGGTTAAAGGTCGCATTGAAGCATTAAATTTCTAGTTTAACAGGTCTGATAAGGAGACTAAAAATACCAGATTACTTTGCAGTTTTTCCCCTTTCTAAAATAAGCAAGTCAAGGCCTGGTGTGTGTAATTATAATGTATATCCATGGTGGAAAGCTTCACCACAGCAGTGGCCCTGAACAATTTATTTCAAATATATTCTCAATAAAACATCTCTACACTTGGCCTATGCATAGATGTTTTAATTGTCGAAAAAGATCAAATACCTCACCTCACGTTAAATTAATTGAAAAACTACTTTTCAAAAGTGAAGAGAGTTACAGGAGATTTACATGTTCACTTACTTACGTAATACTAAGCCTACTGTTGTTGTGTGAGCTCTGTTTTAGTTACCTATAAGGCTGATGATTCAGACAGGTAGCCCAATCCAACCTGGCTGAGCTTTGACACTTTTATTGGTTTACCAAATAGCTTCGACCTCCCCGTAAACAAAGTTTTGGCCTTTAGCAGTGCTAACAAGCTTGTTTGTGAGAAAAGAGAGTTAAATGTTTTTTTTTTTTTAAGTAGGGAGAGAAGGCTTTGTAATTTTCCATTTTGAGACATGCTGAGCTCACCTTACCAGCAGCGACTGTTTCATTGACAAAACTTTAGCGATTCTTGTTCAGTAGGATAGTCACTCAAATTCTTTTTTTAAAATACTAATTATAATAACCATTGAAATACACACTTACTCTGTCTCTGCGTTTACTTCTGTCTCCTCGAGGAGAAACAATTTGCCAGCCGAACAACTCTTTAGTCCACAGCCGAAACTTCTTACTCTCCCTTCTCCAAGCAGGAAGTATTGAATCCATTCCGACTCCAACTCCCATCAGACCCCGCGGCGAAACGTCAGACTTAAATGCTAGCTCGCTTGAACGCGAGATGGCAGCATTATAACGGTCAGTCTGTTTTTCAGTGTCACCGCTTCCGTGTACATCCATTTGGTTATTGTTAACATTACCTTTTTTGTCTCATATTTTGTACCTTATCGAGCAATTATTTCAATAAGTTAACGTGAGAAGTAGTCAGATATTAACCTAGTCTATTTGAGATCGTTCTCAAACATAGCTAGACTGAAAGGTGCTGAGAGAACGATCGATTCTCATTTACATGAAAAATAAGTGTGAGCAGGGCGTGTGAAGGTGGGGGGAGACAGAACAGAGAGGGGGTGATGAAAAATGGGGCAGGTGGAAGTGGTGGAGAAGAAAGGGAAAGGAGAGAGCAGGAGAGCACCGATAAGAGGGGGAGCAGCGTTTTGTGAATAGCTAGAAGGGCCTACGAGGCAAAACGCCAATGAAAAATCAGACACACTCGTGGTTTTAGGGAGAAGGCCTTTGATATGCTCTTATTACCGTTTTATTACCTTAAAATATGTAGTTCATAAATCTATCCTGCGAGTGAATGGAATGCCTGATGTTTCCATTAGGCTTTTAGCATTAAGTAACAGTATTTTTCATTTTCTGTCATGACCTTTGACCAATGTATTTCAGAACCAGTCCCAAAATGCAACTGATCTGAGGCAAAGACTTCCTTCCCCCTTCTGTTCCAAAGAAAGATAGATGGGAGTTTTCGAACCTTCACTCAGACGGCAGGCCTATGAGAAATCTGCATACCAAACCTGCAGACACTAAGCAGCTCTGATTATCCTCTGCACTCACTACTGTGCCTGTGAGTACAATTGCCTGTTAGCCTGAATATAACATTTACATGAAGACATTTTCAGGTATGCGATATGTGATGTTATCTATTTTCTAACACGTCAGGCTAATTGCATCATATTATTGTATTATACCATACTATGATTATAAGTAGCCTATTATATTTTTTACACTTGATATCATAATGTTTCTTTGCCTTACCCTTGACACTTCACATTCATACCAGCATCTGTGCTGTTCTTGGTATCAATATACAGTGCCTATAAAAAGTAGTAGGGTGTTTTACCCTTTTATTGATCTATAAATCAATTGTTGCAGTATAATTTAAGTATAAAAACTAATATAAAAGTGAAAACAGATTTCTACAAAGTAATGCAATGACAGCACTGAGCCTGTGTGGATAGGTCTCAATCAGGCTTGCACATCTGAACACTGCAATTTTATTCCATTTTACTTTGCTCTCTGGATTGAGGTCTGTGTTTTGACTCGGCCACTCCATATTCTCCTTGTCTTTTTTTTTTTTTTTTTTTTTTTTTTAATACCATTTTGGTGTAGCTTTTGCTGTATGCTTTGGGTCATTTTCATGCTGGAAAATAAATCTTCTCCAGAGCTGTAGTTCTTGCAGACTGAATAAGATTGTCTTTTCTGTATTTTGTCACTGTTATTTTACCCTCTACCTTTACAAGCCTTCCAGGGCTGGTTGCCAAGAAGCATCCCAACAGCACGGTGCTGCCACCACTGTGCTTCACAGTGAGGATGATGTGTTTGAGATGATGTGCAGTGTTTGGTGTCTTGAAGGCCTCTCTCACTAGTCTCCTTCTTGTGTTGTAACTCAGTAACTCAGTTTGTGAGGATGGACTGATCTAGGCAGATTTACACATGTGCCATATTCTCCCTATTTCTTGATGATGGATTTAACTGAACTCTGGGGGATGTTCAGTGCCTTGGAACTTTTTTTGTATTCAAACCCTGACTTATACTTAATAACCTTTCTCTGAGTGTTATTTTGTCTTCATGGTGTAGTGGTAGCCAGGAATACTGATTAACCAATGACTGGACCTTCCGGACACAGGTGTCTTTATACTACAATAACTTGAGACACATTCACTAAACTCAGGTGATCTCCATTTCACTAATTGTGAGACTACTAGCACAAGTTAACTGGACCTCTGTTGAATTAGGCTGGACACTTTAAAAAGGGGATGAATATAATTCAATCACTTGTTTAACATTATATATCTTATTTAATTGAAATTGTAAAAATCTGTTTTCACTTTGACTTTAAAGAGTTTTCTATTTTTTTGTAAAAAAAAAAAAAAATCCCAAATTATATTTACCATGATTGATTTTTAAGATCAATAAAATGATAATTTTTAAAGGCACTGCAGCCATCCTTATCGTAGCTATACTAAATATTTATAGTGCATTGTTATGGAATATCAAGGCTGCAATAAATAATTCCTTTTGTTTTGTTTTGTTCGGTGTTCTTAAATCACAAATAATTTATAAAATCTAATTAGCTATAAAACTTTTGTCTGCTACTGCCAAATATGCTTGAAACAGCCACAGAAGCTTATCTCTATAAGCTAAAAATAATGTGAGTACATGTGTGAAATAAGGAAAGACACCAGGCTGAAGCATGCAGAGGTGCTCAGGTCCCTGTTGGCATGGCAACACACAGAGCAGACCACAGGGGGTAGGTTTTGGGGGGGGGGCTAGAGCTGGTGGAATGTTCCATCTTGGTGAAAACAGAAACCAGTGATTATTCAGAGTATTTAGCTTTACTGGCTGATTGCCTAATTAATGAGAATGAGCCAGCTGTAATCTGCTGAGACTGAAACTAAAGGGAGAGGGGGAAAATTGATAGCGAATGCCTCAGTGCAATTGTGTGAGTCTGGATGCCTGCACATCTGCGTGTTGGGGGAGCATGCAGCTGTCTGTGTGTGAGCAGTAGCAAATGTGATAGTGATGGACTTAGTGAGAGAGCAGCTTCAGATACTGGAGTCCCTCCGACTATGCTGAGGGATTAATTCATCTCTGCTAAGGAAGTGGTGCTGTCTGGAGTAAAGGCAGTGGAAATACGTGCATTATGCCCTTATACATGCAAACATACATTCTGAAAAACTATGATGTCTTATTTGTTGTTCAGAGCAGAAATAAAAATTCTGCAATGATTGCACACACACAGGGATTCTCCACATCTTGTATCTGGTCAAACTTTAAAAGACTGGTGACCATGGGTCCACTAAGGCCTGTTTTCCTGAACTATGAAGGCCATAGGTGTGCTACGTTTCATCTAACCTATAAAACTGGTTTGCAAAAAACGAGGCAGAGTTTAGAAAATATGGATAGACAATATTGGATTTCACCTAAATCTGGTATGCCGAGATTCCTTTAAGCTGATTAAATCTGTATTTCAGACCTAAATCTTCAGTCTTCTCAGTACACTTTGAACTACGGTCACTAATCAACTAAGCTGTATTATCAAATCTCAGAGAATTTTTCTTTACTCCATCATATAGAAGATGGGGAAAAAAAGCAAATATTCTTTGACAAAAGCCTGACTTGTCATGCTTGCTTTCACGCCTGTAGTGTCCCCCCTCCCCCCCTTAGCTAAAAGCAATCAGTTGGAGCATTTCCAACTGATTGTAACAAAGTAAGTAACAAAGTCAGAGAACTACAGGACATACTCAAGATTTAAATATCTATTTACTCAAATATAGTGTATCTGCGCTTCCCTGGCAACCAACTCAGAACTTAAGGACAAAAAGTCCTTCACATAAGAAGTAAGGAAATTATTGTTTGGTAGATTATTTCCTTGTTGTTACAACGCTTCTTGGCAATAAATCTTATATCTTTGGAAAGCCTCTTTGTCTGATCTAGATAGGGCCTGAGTGATAGGACAACTTCAAGTTGATGCTCCTCAGAACCAAGTTATGGCATAAACTGGGGTTAGCTCTAGTACAATCGCCAAACTAAGGCCAAGTTCCATGTAACAGGGATGTCAGAGACAGCCTGCGAAGTGAACATCCCAAGAAGACTGTCTCACTCTGTCAGCACTCAGGAGCTGTAGGCGGTCTTCTACAGATTTGCAGTCAAGGTTTGCAGGACAATATGACAGACATCTCTCTGCCCAGACAATCTCCGGTCTCACAGGCCTGCCGTGACTGCCCTGTTTGCACTGGTGTGGCAACACGTGCACTGGAACCTGAACATGTGGAGGAACGTTATGTTCAACAATGAGTCTGAAATCTGCCTGCGACAGTTGGATTACAGGGTCAAAATGTGGAGAAAATGCTATGCTGATTGCTGCACCGATAGAGTAACATCTTTTGTTCGAGGCAGTGTGATGGTGTGTGGCAGAATCCCTCACTGGAAAAACGAGGGTTGTCTTCATTGGAGGCCATCTCAATGCAGAGGTATATTGAGATGAGATTCTGCAACCAGTGGCAATCCCATATCTTCACAGTCTGGAATTGAACTCTATCCTCCAAGATGACAACACTCGCCCCCACAAAGCGGGGTTCATCAGAGACTACCTCCAGAATTTGGGAGCGGAGGGAATGGCCTGCTAGCAGTCCTGATCTCAACCCCATTGAACACTAGCTTGGGTGTGCTGTTCATGCCAGAGTGACCAACACAACCACATTGGCTGAATTGTGACAAATACTGGTTGAAGAATGAGATGCTGTCCCACAGCAGTGTGTGACCAGGCTGGTGACCAGCATGAGGTGGAGGTGCCAGGTTGTTCTGGCAGTGTATGGTTCTCCATGCTACTGAAGCTCTTGTTTGTTAAATGAATATTGTTAGATTGCCAAGATGTCTTGTTTCTACAGACTTTAATCATCCAATCTACCAAACAACAAACAAGAGTCGATGGCAGAACAAGCTGTTTGGCATTGGCAGAGAAGATTTGGCAAATTTTTCGTGGGTGCAACCCACATACTCAGCTCTGCTGCTCATCCCATAAATGTGTGTTCCTTTCAAATGTGGCACCATTGAAAAGGGAAAAAACTTGCAAATTCCCTTATTTTCTATGCTCAGTTTATATGCTGACTATGCAACATATAATACATTTTTATTTATTACATGCCATTTTACCACACAGTAATGCACCAATTAAGTGCCCCAATACTTTAGGGATCTACCTAAACTATAATTCCAAGAGACTTTGTTGATAATCAAAATCTATTTTGATGCTGCTTTATTTACTCTTGGCCCTTAACAGGCAAAAGACACATCTTAGTCACAAATAAGTACTTATACCTTACATACTTAAGGTGTGCATATATTAACTATATCTTGTGGCCCCTTGGAGCATGAGGCCCCTGACAATATAGGCTACCTCTACCTAATGGTAACCACCTATGTTTAAAAATCCAATAGAGTATGTTAGCCTGCATTAATTTGGCATTGCCTACCAGTTTGGTTATTTAAATAAAGCTTATTATACAATTTCTGTTGTTGCTTATTTTTTTTGACAATGTAACCTAAAAACTTAGTGTTGTTGTAGCTGTGTTGATCAGTGAGGTCACTATGCTGGAACGCACGTCGCGTTAGTATTGGTAGCATCATCATCATCAACATTGTTTCCATGGTGAAAAGATGGCCTCTTGGCGGTCTTAAGTCAAACTGCAGCATACCCCAGAGCCCGCCGACTCTATCTCTGTTTCTCTCTCTCTGTTTCACACACACACACACACACACACACATACAAGCTGATACAGAGCTTAGTCAAAGCCAGGCTGCACGAACAAGAACGAGACCGGGGTCTAAACGCTGCCGCCTTCAAAATAAATGTAACCAATTTAGTCGAGCAAAACAATAGATATTTTAAATAGTTAACGCGATACATTTTATTCTCATCAGAAAGAATTTGTAAGTGCTGTAAAAACATTTTAATTGTTTTACTATTTTTTACGCTATCAAGACACGTTTCAAATCCCACACTCAACCTTACATTAACAATTTGATTTTTTTTTTTACATTTGCAAAGAGAAAGAATTAAAATAATTATCAATATGCTTTACTACAGAGTTTTCTACCTAACTACAGCAGTATCCTAGCTGACATGAAATAACCTAACCACACTAAGATAAGGCTGTCCATGCGTACGTCGTTCAGCTACGAACTTTTCCTGTCAAATAATGTAGGAAAGAGTTTATAAATAATGAAAATGTCGATGCCAACAGCGCCTACCATAGGAGGGGATCGTGGGCATTTATATTATTCGAGTCATTTTCACAATAAAATCACAAGCTGTTGCTTTTTGTCATCCGGTTCTGAGCAAAAAAAAACAAAACAAAACAAAACAAAAAAAAAAAAACAAGTTAATGATATTAACAACAATAATTCGACCAGTACTTAAGTTGATTCTAAGTGTAGGTTTGTGTTTGGTCATTCGTATTATTAGTTGGAAATATTTAAGCGGAAGTGTCCTTTTCTCACCCGGTGTAGCTTGACAGTGGACGGCGGTCCTTGGTGGTGTTTTTCTGGGAGGAGTGGGGGAGCGGGCACAACGCTGAGTAGGCAAAGAAAATAGAATAACCAACAACTAATGGTACAAACCGAGCACTCTGAGACTTGGACGTTACCACATAGATGAAGTTAACCGGGGACAGCTTTTATAGACCGTGTTTTAGTGGACCCAGTGGGTCCAGACTTTTAATGACCGAGCAGGCGTACTGGACTCGAGAATAAAGGGGAGCAGGCGGACACAACGACATCAAAAGACTCCCTGGTCATTTTATACAGCTATAGCGTTATTCATACATTTTGTTAACACTCAGCAAGCTAGTTCTATTTCAGTTAAGTCGTTGATCAGTTTTTATTAAGCCATTTTTATCTCTTTTTGTGTGACTTTCCAGGGAAAGAAAGGCATGCTAACCTACGTGTGGCTTCATAAAAGCATCTTACAGTAAGCTTTTGTTCGGAATCTCGCTTTGAAGAGCCTGAGTTAAGTTGAGTTATCTCTCCTTTGTAGATAAGTCATTGGTAAGGCTGCTGCAAATTTCCTTTGTTATTAAGCCCAAGACAAGGAGGTAACTCTAGCTGAAGCTGCACGGCGCCCAGTTTTAAGACCTGTATGCTTTTCTCTTGGTAAACTTTTCAACCTCTCAGTAAGTTGGATAAGGAGCCCCACTTGTAGTCCACTTCTGGCACATTGGGAGTAGATGGAGAACCAGGCCCGCATGATGCTGGGTCACACTGGACTGGGTGGACTGTCTGAAGATGTGGGAGATCCTGACAACATAAGGAAACATCACAGCCTTGGTCAGCAGCAGGACATCGGTGACATCCTCCATCAGATCATGACCATCACAGATGAGAGTCTGGATGAGGCTCAGGCCAGGTAATACTTCTAGCGCTGGATTTGGGTGTACCTGTGACATCACTGTACCCTTCAAAGCTTGTATGGTGTTCCTTGTTAAACTCTGTTGAAACTATAGGTGGGACAAACAATACAGGAGTGTACAGATGAGGATGAAATTATTAACCCTCCCATGAAAATTCAGTTTTTGGAGCATTTCCCAAGTGCTGTTAAACAGAATAAGGTATCTTTAACACAGCTTTTCTAAACATCCTAGTGTTGTTTTATATGCCTATACAGAAACAAAATTATTGCACAAAAAACTACCAGGGTCAAAAGTATTACCCCCCTCGATGCTAATGGTCAGTTGTGTATCCTTTTTGCTGAATAGCAGCCTGCAGTTGTTTGTTGTGGTTTTAAACAGGTCTCAGACAAATTTCCTGGGTATCCCAGCTGATTCTTCTTCGGCCTCTCTCTTAAGCACCTTTGATTTGGTGGTCTCCTGGCGTGGATCTTGGTCTTCAGTTCAACACACACATTTTCAGTTAGATTCAAGTCAGGGCTTTTTTCCGGCCAGTCAATAACGTTCACTTTGGTCCTCTAGAGGTAGTTCTTCAACTAGGAGCCATGTATGTTTTGGGTTGTTGGAATGTTGGAGGACAAAGAGATGACCAAGATTCAGTTTTACTGCTGACTGCTCTGGGTTTTCTTTCAAAAATCTTCACATATCTTTCTTTCTTCATGATTCCTTCCATCTTTACGATGTTCGCAGTTCCAGATGCACTGAAGCATCCCCACAGTGTAAAACTGTTCTTTTGGATTATACACCTCTCCCTTCTTTCTCCAAGCACAAGCAACATCTCTATGGCCAAAGAGCTCTAGTTTGGTCTTATCTGACCTAAGAACATGTTTCGAGTATGTGTAGTCTTTCTCCAGGTTGTTCTTAGCAGACTTTAGTCCATCATGAAGGTGTCTTCTGCGGAAAGTGGAGTTTTTCTTAGTCCTTTCCTGTGCAGAGCTCTAGTGATGGTCTTCTCTGAGACTACAATTCCTGACTGGGCAAAGTCATTCACTAGTGTCTTGGCAGTTGTTCTGGGGTCTCTAGACACATCTCTCGCTAGTTTTCTTTCCAGGGTCTTTGAAATCTTTCTCTTCCTACCTCTGCCAGGCTCGTTCTGTGCTGTGTGGTTCTCTTTGAATGTACTGATGATACCTCTCAGTCCAGTTCTTGACACTTGGGAACTCTGTGATATCTCTGTATATCCTTCTCCTGCTTTGTGAGCATAAAGAAATCTTTATCTAAGGTCTAAAATGATTTTAGTTTTTGCCATGAGCCTTTCTCCAGGGACAGCCCAAACCCTTACTGAAAATTTTATTATGTATAAAAACTGGAAGAAAAGCTTCTGTTTTAATTTGATTTTACAGGCTTTTACCAAGTGAAAGCACATCATTGCACAACAATTGTTTGTGTTATGGCTCAACAAAAAGGCCAGTTCTTAAGGGGCTTATATCTTTGACCTTGTCAAACAATTTTGTTTCTGTGTGCAAAGTAAAATGATGTAAGCATCCAAAATAAAACTAGGATATTTAACAAAAGCTGTGTTAAAAATCCCTTGCTCTGTTTAATAGCACTGGAAACAAGTAAGAGAGAAATTTCCCCTGGGGGACAGTTTCATATCCTGTGGTATTGTATTGTATTGTATGGTATTATATTGCATCGTATATCTTCGATTGCACCGCATTGAATAGCATCATAACATATTCTTTGTCATTTGACATGTATTTTTAAAAAAAAAAAACTTATTTTGCTTTATTTTGTTTGATTTAATTTCATTATAGTTTTTATCATATTGTTCTGTATTGTATCAAATATTATCATCATACTGTAGTATAGTGTATAGTATCATTTTATTGCATTATATCAGATCCGATACATCGGTCAGGGACAATTTAATATTGTATGTCACTGTGTGGTTTTGCATTGCATCATATAATGTTGTATTTATGTAATCACATCGTATGGTTTGGAATCCTAACGTATTGCATTGTATCCTACATTATAGGGCATCATTAAATTATTATGTGTTGTTTGATTTAATTTCAATACATTTTGTATTATACTGATCCTTATAGTGTTTTATCATATCATACTGTATTATTTCAGATGCAGTCAGAGACACATTTCTCTGAGGACAATTTCTTACAGTATTGTAAGGTATCGCATAGTATGGGTTTATTACCCACGCCGATGAAATCGGCAGGGGGTTATGTAAAGGGTTCTGTATCTTTGTTTGTGTGTTTGTTTGTTTGTATGTGTACAAGATAACTCCAGAACGGAAAGTCGGATCTTCACCAAACTTTCAGGGAATGTTGGGATAGTGACAGGGAAGAATTGATTAGATTTTGGTGATGATCCGCGAACCCGTTCGGTTTTTCTCAGACTTCGAAATATAGAACACCATAGTAATCAGTGGGAGTGTCAGTTCCTTGGTGGCGCTGCTTAGATGTGAGTCTGCCGCCTCAGACAGCCATTCTAGTATTGTATGGCATCACATCGTACCATTTGTATTACACTTTGCCTTATGGCATTGTATTGTTTTTCTTTTTAAAATTTATTTGCATTGTTTTGTTTAATTTAATTTCAATACATTTTGGACCATATTTTTCTTAATAGTATCGAATGATATTGTACTATTTTAAATCAGATTCAGTGTGCCAGTCGGATACAAATTTCTCCCGGGGGACAGTTTTGTTTCATATAGTAGGGTATGGTATGGTATGGTCTGGTATGGTACAAGTTGCTTGGTACATGTATGGCACTGCTATGGTACGGTCTGGTATGGTACTGGTGGCTTGGTACATGTATGGTACTGGTATGGTCAGGTCTGGTATGCTACTGGTTTGGTATAGCACTCGTATGGTATGGTACTTGTATGATACGGAACTGGAATGGTTTGGTACTGGTATCGTATGGCATGGTAGTAGTATCGTATGGTATTGTATGAACTGGTATTGTTTGGTATGGTACTGGTATTCTATGGTACTGGTATCATATGGTATGATATCATCTGGTATGGTATTATCTAGTATGTCATGGCAATGTATGGTATCATATGGTTTTGTATGATACTGGTATGGTATGGTATGGTACTGGTATATGGTCCGATAACAGGTTTGATACTGATGTCATATGTATGGTATGAACTGCTATGGTACTGGTACTGGTAACATTTTGGTATTGTTTGGACTAGTATCGTATGGAATGGTACTGCATTGTATGGACTGGTATCATGTGGTACTATTATCCTGGGGACTGATATTTTTTGGTATGGTACTGGTATGGTATGGTTTGGACTGGTATGGTATGGTATGGTTTGGAATAGTATTGTATGGTACTGATAAAGTATGGTATCGTATGGACTGGTATGTTATGCTACTGGTATTGTATGAACTGGTATTATATGGTTTTGTATTGATATTGTATGGACTGTTATGGTACTGGTAACTTTTGGTATCGTTTGGACTGGTGTCGTATGGTATGGTACTGGTATTTTATGGACTGGTATCGTATGGTACTGGTATCTTAGTGACTGATATATGGTATAGTATCTTATTGACTAGCATCATTTGGTTTGGCACTGGTATCGTATAGTATTGTATGGACATTTATGGTATGGTAATGGTATGGTATGATACTGGTAACATATCATATGGACTGGTATCGTATGGCATGGTGCTGGTATCGTGGACTGGTATGGTACTGGTATGTATAGTGTTGGTATCACATCATGAGTTAGCCTATGGGTCTCAGCCCTAGACAAAACACCAATACCTCTAAATTTTTTATTCTCTTCTATCATGTGAATTACCACTTTTCACAAAGCACTTTCACTTACAGAAGGGGATATTTACAGGCAATTACAAGTCAAAAATAATATCACAGTCATCACGCTCTTATGTGAGTTTCATCATTTCAAATGTACTTATCAAGCACTATACAAAAGTGTGCCCTAACTCACTTATAAACAAATCAAATTATCCTGCTTCAGGCCCACTTTGAATTTTCATTCGGGGGATGGGAGAGCCTCCACTGTCTTCAAAATGCAGGTGGCCATTTGTGAGTTTGTCTTAGGTTATGATGGGTGTGATTGTAATCATTTTGAAGCTGCTTATACTTTAAGTGAATAGCCCTTTTGACCCAGACCTGCATCCTCTCCCTGCAAGATACAAACACTTGTATTTATTCATAAATATTTTAGTTGCAGGGTGTTGTGTTATGGCTTTTTAAAAAATATAGATAACACAGTATAATCTGCTGTACAATCTTTGAGTGAGTTAAACCTGGAAGTCTTAGCTCTAAAGTTTTGAGTGTAATAGTAAGCATCTAAGTGCTTAAAAATCACACACAAACTTACATGGCCAGAAAATAATAAAACACTAGTCACATTGTACTGTTTCATACATAGATTAAACTTAAATTATGACATTTGGACAAAAACGTAAACTTAAAAGGGGGTTAAATTTTTTTAAGTTTAAGAGACATGTTTACAGGAAAAAGATCAAACATCTGTGCTTCAGTGATGTAACAGAAAGTATGACCTCAGCCTGCACTATTGATTAATTGCTTTCACTCTAAGTAAGTGAACACAGACTTTTTCCCTCTTCAGTTTCCAAAGTGTTTCTGCATGATTGTGCATTCACTCTCTTCTCCTCCAGGGCTGCATTCAGGTGAATTAGTCAAAAATGTGCTCAAGCCGGATTGCTGTCAAGTGCTGAAACACTCACTCACCTGAAGACAGTGATCAGTGCTGACTTGTCCTGTGTCCACAGTCTGATGTTGATAGATGAAGTCATACAAAGTGAGAATATAAAGGCTACCAAAGAATTGTTATTAATTCACATTCTGTGTCTCTCTGTCTTTTATTTTCCATACAGGAAACATGCTTTAAACTGCCACAGCATGAAGCCCGCCCTCTTCAGTGTCCTTTGTGAGATAAAAGAGAAAATGGGTAGGTTTCCCGTTTGCTTTTTTTTTAAACTTTCACATCCCCTAATGAAAACAAGTTGCATGCTCAAAAACAAGTAATTTCTTCAGTTCATTGAGGGCTGGTGGAAATGACTACCATATTTATTATTCATTACAATTCAGGACGCAGGAAAGGTGTTTTAATGAAATAGTTTCTAAAGTATCTGTGAGGAGTTTTTAGCTGGCTATGAAATACACTGAAATAGTGATTTCTCTTATAACCTGTAGAGGCACCACTAGCAAAAAGACTGCCTATCTTATTGAAATGTATTAAAGCCTGTAACTGCTGTCACAGGGTGAATGTTAGATGAGACCATTTGTGTCGTGCTGAAGAAACATTAGCAATAAATATTAACAGTGTGCTATGAAATTGTTCAAAAAGCAGGTCCTGTTTTTTTTCCTTTGTAAGAAATGCTAACAATATAAGCATAGATATTAGATGCACTGCTTTGGTCACGGAGACAGCGAAAATGGACTCAAATCAACATTTTTCAACAAGCCTTTAAAAGATACTCAGGTAAAGTAATTTAAACTGGCATAACTTTGGGTATTTTTTTTAATGACACATTTTGTCCCACACTGACCAGACACAGATCTTTCAAAAAGATCTTTTTTTCCCCTTATATGATGATCTAAAGGTATGTTTATGAACTTTTAATTAGGGATTCACTGATCCCACCGATCTTTTTTTCAGTTCCGATCAGATTCCGATAAAGATGCGCCACTACCAATACTGATTCATATATATATATATATATATATATATATGTAAACAATGAGAATTTCGGCTGTGGCTAAGCTTTTAGTGTATAGTAGGAAGACCACGGTAAGACAGTTTTCCAAAGTAGTAAATGGAAATATAGCGATATGTGGGCCGTTGAGGGTTAAGCTAACATATGACTACTCACCTGAAGTGAAAAGAGGCTAAATATCAAAGCACGATATTAATCTGCAAAGAGGAACGAAGGCGGGCAGCTCAAGCTCTCAATGCTAGCCATGCGGTACAGAGTATTATCAGGCTTACATCACACCCACTCTTCTTTGTGTTCTCTCATCTTTAGACTAGTTTTGACTATTCTAGATATAGATTTACGTTTTATCAACTAGGTATTTATACCGCTAAGAACATCCCTAACTAATACTAGCTCAGTTACACACAGACTGTCTCGTGTTAGACTGTGGTGCGTTCATGGTCTACCGCAAACTGTAGGATGGATTTGGATCGGTCACTTGGATCGGCGCTGTCAGTCAGATATCCGATCTATTAATTAGGTCCATATCAGACCCGATACCAATATTGGATCGGATCAGTCCCATCCCTATTTTTAATTAGGGCTGTCAATTGATTAGAAATTTGAATAGTGATTATGCTCAGCGTTTCTACTGTTGGTTACGATTAATCTCTTTCAATCACATTTTGAAATTTCACAATTTTACCTTTAAAATTGTTTGTATTTCCTTTTGAATTTTTGTACTGTCGTAAACTATGGATAATTAAATCCAGTTTGAATACTGACCTGCTTTTATTTTCAGAGAAAATAAGAAACACTCTGTAGATTGAAGATTATAACATAAACCTGGCATAGAAAAAATATGTTTTTATAGATTGAAAGGAAAATAACAGTAAAAGTTCCTGTAAATTGATTTAAGAAAACCTTTATTTTAGGTTTGTTGTATGACAGACAACCGTGTTATTAACCACCAGGCCAAATGTCAGTCAAAACATCTCTTAAGTTTATAAGATTAGACTTCAAAATAATAAATATGAGTTAGTAATATCTGCTATTGGATGGTGTGGGCGTGTCGGTTGAATGAGCTGAAGCCACGCCCACTCACGAGAGGTACGATCCACTCAAACTTAAAAATATGTCTCTGATCAGAGCGCAGCTGTGCCAGAGCAGAAAGACAGAAGTTGGAGTTGGGAGTTAAATTTACTGTTTTCTGGCACAAATCTCTCTGTTATGAAGCTTTTAAATGACCTGTAAGCCACCGTGGCTGATAGGTTTTGGAAATTATTTTACAATGAACAAAAACACAGCATGTAGCTAGCTGGCTGTTAACTTTCAATGAGGGCAGTGACATTGACTGCTCGTTGATTTTATATCATGGTGGCCTTAGGGGGGCAGGGTAATTACCCATCAGTACTGGTTGTGTCATGGGCTCCTATATTTTTCCTGCACAAATAAAACCAAGCCAGGAAAGACATGAGCAACTTTCTAATGGTCTAAAATTTAGTCCCACATAGATCTCAGTGTTTTCATGTGTTCGCAATAACCTTATTCCAACATGTCTAGTGTATGGAGTTCACTTTACAGGGACTTTAAGGTAAATGTTTGATAACACATTGATGTCTTTTGATTTGTCCACTGAGCTGTCTGAGAGGTTTTTTAAAAGTGAAATGGACATTAAGGAGCAGCAGTGGACTTAATTTTACATCACTGTGGCTAGAGAGAGCTGTTTCAGTGGCTTAATCAAAATGTGTTGAAAGGGATGATAAAGCGTGTGATAAATGCGATTAAAAATGTGTGTTATGGACCTAAAACACATTGCGATGAATGCTGACAGCCTTGCTTTTTAATACAAGCTGGCTGCATACCCGGCCTGGATGTGAGGTGTGGGCTTGGCACGAGGGACACAAAGTTCCCACTGCAACTATTGTGTCACCTACTTGCTGCTTTTCAGCTTTTTTATACTTTAACATACTGACTTTACAGATTTCAACACAAGAGAAAAATGCAAGCAAAGAGGCAGAATGTAAAACTCTTTCAGTAGAAAATAATTGAGGATTGGGTCAGAAATCAATTTTTATTTGTCACAGCACAGCTGAGTGTAGCTAAATGTGGTTTATGTAATCCTTTTACTCATCTGTTAAGGACACGTCAGTGCTTACCAGTGAATGAAAGTGGAGACATTTACTTTCCCTGTTTCATAATTGCATAGCTGATTCAGGACTATATGGCTCTGGTTATTGCGTATCTTTTTTAATGAACAATCCCATGAAACTTTAAAAACCTACTGTCTGTTAGACCATCACTCAGGAATTCTTGCGTTCTCTCTGCACTGTCTCAGGCTCTCAGCCAAAAGCTATTTCCAACAGAAGAAGTAAATCTTTACAGTGGGTCACAAATTTATAGTTTCACTTGTGAAAAAAATGGGCTCATAACTCACTAAAAAGCCTTGGCGCTGTATGTTTTGACTAAAGTCCCTTCTACAGAAGTGAGGAGTGTACTTTTTGAGCACTATTTTCAGGGTGCAGAGAGGGACAGCAGTGACAGCCACACCGATTATGCCACTACAATTAAAACCCAAGCCACGTTAGGGATAAGGTAACAGGAGTGTAATAAATGTTAAAATGACAAAAATAGACAGAATGTAGTTCTATGACTCAGGCTTTTACTTTTTTAAAAACTTAAATTGAAGACAAGATGGGGATGCAAAACTTCCTTATATCATAGCAGAGCTGTTAATTGACTAGTAAATACATCAGACTGATTTATCTCACTTGATTGTCTTACAGCTATATTACTTTAAATGCAGGTTTTAAGTGAGAGGGAATAAGTGGCAGATACTGTATAATAAATGACATGGTAAGGGATTAAGGCCTTACAGCCTTATCATGACATCCCTAGAAGAACTGACTTTAATGATCTAATAGTATGTAAAATGCTGTCAGTAAAGGAACACATTAGTTCAGTGCTGTGCTGGTTTTGAATATTATGATTACATAAAGACAAAGCACCTTGACGTCTTCCCCTTGTTGCATCTTTTCGAGCTGCAGTTGCACAGTACAGACTCTCTCTTTTGCATTGCTCCACCAAAACTTTCTTATAAATGACAAAGATCCCTCAGGTCAGTACAAACTAAAGCAGAACTGATTCTTGTGTTGGTTTGGAGCATGGAGACATTCAGGGTTACAAAGTTCAATGACTGTTTCGTTAATTTTCGTTACATTTCCTCTCCCTGGCCCTCCTCTACTCTGCTAATAAAGTGCACACAATGCCCCAAATTGCTAATTATAAAGAAATCTATTGGGGAAAATATGATTTGAACACAAATCAGGGTGATAATGATTACCATGACTGAAACCATGCTTGAAGAATAAAAAGTATTTTTATCATGAAGTTTTCCTCACGTACCATCTGTAAAAGGAACAATATGTGGAATTTTTCCTCTGACACGTCATCATGAATTTAAAAAATAATGAAACCCTTGCTGTAAAGGGTTTATTTTGTAGTCGAGTTCTTACATTACCTTGAATCTTTCCAACAGATTTTACAGCCAGAAAAATTCTTAGGCTGTGTCTGAAACCACACTCTATTGACTCTATGGGGATATTTTGTAATGGTGTCCAAATTCTAAGTGAGCATTGTTGTACTATATGTAGTGCCCTCATCGTATCACACAACGCATTGTGAAAAGTAATGAACAACTGATGGTCACCAGCCCAAGTATATCTACCATCATACATTGCGCTTCAAAGCTTAAATAAGCAGTAAAGTGATGTTTGACTGTTCTCATAGAAGACAGCCAGATGAGAGAAGCTTGAGCTCTGTGTGACTAAAGGAAGGGCTAAGGAATCAGCCCTGGCAAATACGTCTGAATAGCTGGAACCTGTCAGTCAGATCACTATTGATTTTTACTCTACCATTCAGGTTTTTATGCAAAGGTTGAATAAATTAAAAGAATTGGTTATAAAAACCTGACTTCCCCAACACTTTGTACAAAAAGGACCAAATGTCAAAAACCTTTTACATGTTGAGGCTAACCAGGGCCTCTCTGAGTTGTCATTTGTTCAATAATGTAAAAGGTTGCTGGTTTAGGTATTTAATGTAAAAAAAAAACTTATCCTAATCCTTCATATTTATTTACAAATGTTGGACCACCTTTTTGCAATCACAGGGAATAAGGGAGTATGAAGATGGAAATTCAGATTTTCAGCTTGCTTCCAACATTAAATGATCATTTTAATGGCCAAACAATAGGAAAATAAACTTGAGCTTTTCCTGTGCCCACTGTGGTATGTGGTACGAAGGTTTTGAACCCATTGTCAGCTGACTTGATGCATAGCATTTGCAAGCGAAAAACAGAAAGAGACTGTTGTTTCCCTCTGCTCTTCTTCATTGTGTTTCTTCCTACTGTCGTTTTGTCTTTTTCCTGACTTAGATCCATTAGAATAACTCCTCACATGACACAAATACTCAAAAACTCTTTCCAGTTGTCATCCTATATCTGCCTCTCTTTTTCCTCCTTTCTTCAAGCTTCCTTTTCCCGATATAACTCTCTATTTTTATCACTATTTTTGTAGTGACAGCTCACCAAACAATACAGAGGGAGACGAAATAAAAAGTATTATTGTTAAGAGATAACTACAGGGAAAAATGGACATATGGCTTCAAACAACAGAAAGTAAAATGTAAAGAAAAAGAAAGTAGAGAGAAAAAATTGAGACACACTGATGGATGAGTTGGAGGAGAGGCATTGATGGTAGCGTTTGGTGGATTGGCAGGCAGTTGATACTGTCCAGACTCTGCTGCCCGTCAGACTCTACTACAGCCAGATTCTCAGTGGGGGAGACAGTTTGCCTCCCATGACCTCAACACTGGATTTACTCTGTGAGGGCGCCCTGTTCAATGATGCGGCATATCTCTAGTTTGTGAACTGTGCGTGTGTGAGTTTGTTTTAACAGAGTCACTGTGCAATCCTGAAGGCTTGTTTAATCTTTGGACTAATAATGAATTGTTTTACAGTAACGGCACCTGGCTAAATAAAAAATGTAAATTTGACTAACTGAAAACAAAACTCATTTTTTTACTTTTTTTCTCTCATCAGTTCTTATTTTTTAACACCCTCTTTACACCCTTTTCAGACTTTCAAAGCTGACTTTAAATCAGGTTTGCACACCAAAAGTGAAGTGATCTCTGCTGCATACCAGACATTTCGAATTAAGGAGCACTTTGACTTAAACAGTGCAGGATCAGTAAAGAGAAACATTTCCATATTTGACATGTTTTGACAAAATCGATAGAACCTGAATATTTCTCACCCTGTGTGCCACTAATGTATTTAAAGAAATAAAAAACACTTTCAAGTAAGCATGTATAATACTGTTTGTTTTTTTTTTCAGATATCTTATATGCTGACACCTCCAAAGTCATTTTAGCCTGTACCAATACTGATATCATTGAGGCGAGTAACAGGTCCAGACCTGGTGGCAATACCAAACTGAGCAGGAGACTGAGGTGTGAGGCTGCCAGGACAATGCAGGGAGATAGGGAGGCCAGTGTTTGTGGCCTGTGCGATGCCCAGCTGGATTTCAGGGTCACACAGAGCCTCAAGGCAGCTGAATCCTCTCTGCATCGCTCTGCAGTGAAGGCGCCTAATTGCACGATCCTGACAGAGGAGACAGATGATGTCTCCTCATGTCGAGAAACACCAGGCTACTTGAGTAGTTGAATCGGGAAGATCATCCCCTTTGTGAGCTCCAAATGGATGCCACAGATGCAGTATGTGTGGACCCACCTGTAAGCTGTGATCCACCAACCCTGGAGGAGACTTGACATCCAATGAACAAGCTGAAGGCTGGAAAAGCACCAGGTGTATGCCAGACCCAGGCTGAGATGCTCCAAACCTCCCTCCTGTGGTTGAACTTTCTGATCTTCTCAGTTTGGAGAACAGGCATCATCCCTACAGATTAAAAGAGGGGTGTTGTTGTCCTGTCTGGGGGGGGGGGCTTTTGAACAGGATCTGTGATCTACTGCTCTGATCCACTGCAGTGCTCTAGGAACTACACGGTGCCAGATCCACCCGGCCTGTTCGATGGCCACGTCTGGCCCATGTATTTGAAACACAAGAACATCACTGCTAGAGCACTGCTTTTGAACAGGATCTGTGATCCACTGCTCCAGTGGCCTGAACAGTCAGGTTTCACACTCAAGAGGTCTACAGTTGACTATATCCTGGCACTTTGAGTCTTCACCGAGTGCTTGCTGGAATACTATAAAGGCTTGCTTGCAGCTTACAGTCATGGACAAAAGTATTTGCACCCCTGGAATTTTTCCAGAAAATACACAGTTTCTCCCAGACATTTTTTTAATTTCAAAAGTTTTTAGTATAGTTATTTCATTTATGTGCATTGGAACAACACAAAAAGCAGAAGAAAAAAGCCAATATAATTTTATAAAAAATCTCAAAAAATGGGCCTGACAAAATTATTGGCATCCTTTAAAAACATTTTATTTCAAGCATGTGATGCTCATTTAAACTCACCTGTGGCAAATTACAGGTGCTGGTAATATATAAATCACACCTGATGCCAGTTAGAATGTTTAAAAGGTGACTCAACCTTTGTGTTGTGTACTTGTGTGTGTCACACCAAGCATGGAGATGAGAAAGAAGAGCCAAGAATTGTCTGAGGACTTAAGAAGCAAAATTGTGGAAAAATATGAACAATCTCAAGGCTACAAGACCATCTCCCCTTCAAATCTGAGAGACCTGGAGTAGTTTGCAAAAGAAGAGTGGTACAAAATTCCAGTTGAGAGGTGTAAGAAGCTTGTCGATGGTTATGGGAAATGATTGGTTTCAGTGATTTTTTTCCAAGGGTGTGCAACCAAATATTAAGCTGAGGGTGCCAACGATTTTTTCTGGCCCATTTTTTGAGTTTTGTATACCAAACACATTTATAATTACAACAATTTCTGGGAGAAATTGTGTATTTTCTGGAAAAATTCCAGGGGTGCAAATACTTTGGTCCATGACTGTATGATGACTTCCAGCAGGCGTTTGACTTGGTGAGTAGAGATGCCCTCTGGAGGATTCTGAAGCTTGACGGGATCCTACTTGTGCTTGTCCAGCTGATGTCTGCCCTATATTCTGGTACAGAGAGTGCTGTGAAGTGTGGTGGCTCCGCCTCTGACTTGATTCTGGGGTTAGACAGGGGTGCCTCTTAGCCCCTACGCTCTTTAGTATCTGAATGGACTGGATAGTGGTGCGGGTAACGGGAGCAGAGAACTGTGGAGTGCCATTTGGCGATGTCCAGATCACTGATGTGGACTTTGCCGATGATGTTGCGATCCCTGCGGTGACTGTGGATGTCCTTGTGGAGTTGCTGAGTGAGGTGGTTGAAAACAGAGATCCAGGGATATAAGTGACACCTTGGATGCTGCCATTGAAGGGTGTAAGTTGTAGAGCAGCTCACCTACCTTGGCAGCATAATCCATTGATCTGCTGACTGTGAGGCTGAGATCAACCACAAACGACTCATGCATGAAGCAATGGGTTTGCTGGGCAAGGTAATGCTCAAGTTATCTGAGCATGCAGATGAAAGTCAGGGCTCAGCAGTGTTAATTTTATTGACTAAAACTATGACTAAAAATGTTCATCGACAGCCTTTGTTTCCATGACAAAAACTAGACTAACACTAGCAAAAAATAGACCTTTGGTGACTAAAACTGACAGAAAGTTTAGTTTTTAGTCAAGATGACTAAAACTAGACTAAAACGTAATTAAGTTTACATCGGACATTCAAAATCCATGATATTTCTCCACTCTGGGTAAATCTGTCAAAAAGCAATGCATTCTATATCTCTTTTGTCTCTTAGCAGTAGAAAGCAGGGACCCCAGGTTTGGCACTACCATGACTTGGTACCAGATTAAGGCAAGAAAATAAATGCTTGGACTAAAAATAAAGACTAAAATGTGAGCACTTTATATGGGCTAAAACTAGACCAGAACTAACAAGGGTAGAAATAACTAAAACTTGACTAAAACTAAAAGACATGTAATCATAAGACTAAAACTAAAATTAAACATAGCTGTCAAAATTAACACTGGTACTCAGGAGTGCTTGGATGGGAAGGGTCAGCTACTGGACATGGGAGTAGCAGCTGGGTTTCAACAAGCACCTGGCACGTTATCCTGGGCCTGGGACCCAGTGGGTTAGACCAGGCCTCTTAGGCAACCACTTATGTTGTGGAGGGGTCAGCTGGGAAGATACCTGGAGAGTAGGTATGCACGGTATTATCGATATTGATGTAATCAATCTATTATTATCTGTAAATATCTGCTGTATAAACAAATGATTTAAGTAGTTTCAGGTTGCACCAACCAGATTTGGAATTTAACTTTTTTACCTACCTGCCACTTTGGCTGGTGTATTCAAAAATCCACCAGCTACTCACATTTTACCAGCTAACAAGCAGCACATCAGGAATAATTTTAGAATTTAGTATTAGAATTTAGCATGATAGAATTTTATTCAAGATCTTGTTTCTTAGTCAAGATCAGTAAATTACTGTAAGTGGAGGTTAGTGCACCAGTGATCCAAAATATCACTCATGTAAAACCCAGTTTTCAAACAGTTTGCTTTCTACCTGTCCATGCAAACATTTGCTGCATCGCTTTTCTGCATCATATTCTGTATGATGGGTGTCAGACTCTAAAGAATTAAAAATTTTTTGCATGATCACTGTAATCTCACATCTTATTTAACTATCTTGTACTTAAAATGAAACAGAACATTGGTTCAAAGACACCTTAAGCAGATAGACCATTTGCAGCACTAGTCATATGATACTGGGTCAGACCATTCCAGCATTCAACTGACTGTAGAGGGAGAAGGACGCAGAGTTGTTAGGTCAATTATTGATTAGATCTGTTTGGTTCTGGTCATAAAGTTGGCAGAAACAAGCAAAAACAGGAATCAATTTGTGTCGTCTATCTTCACAAATTTATTCTGCTGCATTGCTTTTATTTGCCTGCCTCAGTGGCTGATAGATTGAGCAAATTCACCTAAAGAAATACCTGTGTTTGGCTGGTGACAGATGCTAATTTCCCAGGACCAACAGACCTTATTCAGTCTTTTTCTTAAGTCATAATCATTCCTTATGTTTTAGTATGTTTTAAGGACTGAAATGTGTGAATCCTCAAACTAAGGACTAAAGTTTTATATAAATTGAATATAAGTGTCCATATTAAATATTGGCAAAAATCCAATATCTAGCATCCCTACTGGAGAAATGGGGCATGAGCCTGGCACAAGCCTGGACGATGGCCATCAGGTGGCTGGAGCTGTAGAAGGCCAAGGTTGACCTGATGTACTGCTGAACCAGCACAGATGGCTGCTGTACCTGTCCTGACTATATCTGTAATGACAGATGTTGGTAATCGTTGGTTTTAAATTTTTTTTGATGGTTTTAATTTCTGCCTGTGTTCTGTTGCCACTTGATGCATTCCTGTAATTATGTATTTTAAAGGCATTTTTATTTCAGTACTGTGTACTGTGTTGCCTAAGCGGTTTACAGTTTTACCTGGCAGCTAACAAGTGATCCACAGAGGACAGTGCAGTGAAATTAGAGTTGAAATGCTTAATACTAAAATTGTCTAAATATTTTCTCTGCAGTGGCCCTGATCAGTTGTAAATTCAGAAGAGGTGTTAACCTGATTATTTACAGAAGCAAAAGGAAAGATACAATAATAAACCAGGGATACAGTGAGGTGAGAAAATGAAAGTGTGTCTCTGTAAGCAGAAAGTTACTACTCTTTGTCCAGTCTTTGGAGAAAGAGGTGGATTTTCTTAACAGTCTGTGATCTGAAGCCATGGTGCATGCTGAAACAAGTTTATCTGCTCTATGGGGATTTATTCATTCATGACTTTATGAGCTGTTGGATTATATTCTAATCCTAATTAATCTGGCACACTAGAATGTAGGAAGTGTTGTTTTTTTTGTCTGTCTGGGTGCTGTCAGCCAGATGCGGGGGTTGTCATTACCCTTGTTGCCGGATTATAAATGTGAAATGGTCTCTGGAACCACACTGTAATTGCCATCTAATTTGCATAACTGTGCAAATTAACAACCTCTCAAATGAGCGTTCATTTTTCACTGGGTCTTTAGGAGCTCCTTTAAGAGCTGCCATTAATTAACAGCTGTGTGGGTGTGTGACTCTGCGTGTGTGTTTGGATGATTGTGTATGTGTGGCTTTTTTTCTTTGGGTATGGTGATGCCAAGAAAAGCTGGCACTGATTTTTCTCTTGTAAACTTCACTGTCTCTGCTCTACTGCTGCTGTTTTTTCACTCTGTGTTGAGAGGTCTATTAGACGGTCAATGGACAGTGTTCTTGTATTCACACTTTCTGGCAACTTCAATATGATACCTGTTCAACTGCTTGTTAATGCAGATAAATGAAAGGGTGTGAGTGGGTAGGTGTGACCTGCAATGCTTTGAGTAGGCAGATGGCTAGTGAAGTGCTATACAAGCTCAAGTTCATTTACCAAGTTCATTCACAGTCACCAGATCTCAATCTAGTGGAGCAGTGGTTCTCAGCTGGTGTGCCAGAAGTACTGGCTCGGGATCCAAAAAGTCCTGAAGTCTTCAGCAAACATATACTGTATCCTTGCATTTTTTGGGTACGATTTCTTAATATTTCAACTCAGTTATCTCCCTTTCTTTGAATGCCAGAGCTGGCTTTATCATGTTTAAATATGTGTCTGTCTCCGTGCAGCCAAACTATGTGATGCTTTTTCAAACTCACTGTGGGGCTCTAAAACTTAGTAAACCTTTAAAGCCTGGTACCTCAAATGATAGCCAGGAAAAAATATTATTAAAGCTTAAAGCTTCCACTGAAATCTAATAAAAGAAAAATTGCCATACATTTTCACATATTTATTTTTTTGTATCACATTTGACACATTAAGCAGTTTTTGCAACTGATAAACCATTTTTATCATTTATCAGATAGTATACCAAAGGTTCTTAAGGAAATTTTCAATCATGCTGGATAGAGGTCTCAAAACATTGCACACACACAAAATTTTCAGAGATCAGGAAACAATTCTATTTTATTTTGACATTTATCCATCAAAGAAAGTGAACCAATTTCCATGAATTTTATGCAGAAAACTCTGACATGCTCTCCTCCTAATATTGGCTGAAAATGTCCTGGTATGATGACTTCACAGTTCCTGTGTTGTTTTCTAATCAAACCATCCAAAGTTAAAGTTGCCTGTGTTGACACTGGTAACATCAATGATGCCATAATAATGGTATTTGGGTGCAGAGGGTAGCAGCTTTTATCACAAAAGAGCAATTTTTTTGTCCCTTTTCCTCAACAATAAAGACCTCTGGAGCTGCCGTCCCCTGCCGCTATCCTGAAAGTTGAGAATTAGACGGCTAGGGGCCAAGTCTGGCCTGCAGCTCCTTTACTGCATGTAATTGCCAGTTCTTTCCTGATTCCGTCCACTGTGCTTTATTTAAAGGTAAAACCCCCGGAGTACTTTATAACATAAGAATGTCCCAGGTACCTCTTATAGTCTCCCATTATCAGGATCATCTAATGATTATTTCTTTCTTTCAACATTTATGGTTGAAATGTGCCTTTTTCAGCCTTTTGACTGTGAAAATGTTCTGCTTCTGTCTGCCACTGATGTTGCTAAAGAAAAAGTCTGCTAGAAGCAGTTTGAAGGTAACACTTCAGGGTTTTGAAAATTGCAATTTTTTTTGAACACATATTTGACTTTTGAAGACTAAAATAATAATCCACAAATTTTGAAAATAACTATAGGATGCTGTGATATTATTTTCAGTATTTCATTAATGTTAGTACACTATGAGTGGTCATTACTCTGCTTTTCTTGGAAGGAACTAGACAAGGTTAAATGTGTCGGGCATAAAAACTGAGAAACGGGGCCTTTAAAGTTCCATTCACATTGACACCTTGTTTAAGGCAGTTTGTTATCAGCCATTCAGGAAAAAGATGGTAGAAAAAACACAACCAACTAATGAACAATAGACAGACTGCAGGAACAATGTCTATTGTGAAGTAGTGCCCTCTGCTGGTCATGAAGGTAAAATGGGTTAGAACCATATTTAAATGAAAAAAAAAAGTCTTGTGTTTCATAAGCCACTGGTTTTCTGTGAAAGTGGCATTATAGGAAAACTTCTCAAATAGTAATAGAACATGTATTTGAATAATGTTTTAAACAGTGGGTTAAAACAACACCCTAAGTCCAAACTGTGTAAATTGTTCAATGAGGAATTCAAATGTGACATCCTCCAACATGCCACTGATCAACAGGTAAAACAGTGTTTGGATACAGATTAAACGTTTGAATCCATGCCAGCAGGTCTTGTGACTAATATGTTTAATAATGTTTTTCAGGTGTAGTTACATGTGCAAACTGTATAACCAGTTTGTCTTGTTCAAGACAGCTGAACCAGAAGTCCTAAATCATCATAACAAAGTTACATAAGATGGTTTAACCAAGTGAAACTTTTTTCCACTGTCCACATATTTTTCCAACATTAAAGGTCTTTTTTACTGAGGTTGTCTGTTAAATTCAAAAAGTGAATAAAGCATTTTGAAGTAGCTCTCTGTGTCATTGGCAAGGGAAGCCAAGTATCTAGAGCACCATTCATACAGATGGCAATTCAAAGTGCTTTAGGGAGTTAAAATTGAACGTTTCTAACATTGTGAGCATTGAAAGACAGTAAAGTGAATGTAAAATGAAAAAGATTAAAATTTAAGATAGAAAAAAACGTATCAAATATTCTAAAGTATCTGCTTGGTACACCTAAGAGTGTTATAAAGGCTTAGACTATCATTTAACAATCCACCACAGGATGTCTTCTCGAGGATTTATGGTCACAATTTACTCTGTCTGTGTCCGGCACAGCCGGAAATGTCCACCCACAAGGCAGACTCATAGTGTGATATACGCCTGAGTGTTTCACCTTCATTATCAATGTCGCGTACTGGGGGAAACAAGATGATCCCACTCTCTGCAGGTATCAGAAGTAGTAACAGAGGCAAGAACTGGATCAGCAGAGCCAGCATGTGTGTACTGGTGTTTGTGGATCTTCTGCTTTGAAATACCATGTTGTGCTCCTGAAATAACAAAACGCAATTGAAATTAACAGACTAGGAAAACAAACATTATGCCAATGTGAAAGCAGCATGAATGTCTTGAGGCATTAGTCGCAGTAGGCACCAGGAAAACCTTGGCAGTCACTTTGACTGTTTCACATTTGTATAAATGTTGAATTAAAAGTAACACTGCTGCTGGTCCCTGAATTTTCCTAAAACTGTCTGTACTTGTATTTAACAAGTTATTTCAACAAATTGCACCAAAGGCAAAGAAAGTATGATAATTTATACCTAGAAAGACCACAGGCAGTCATTTTGACTGCACAGTTTTTACTGCACTAAAATCGATTAATTTTTTTTTTTTGCAGTGGCATCTGCATCTTAGTTACTTGGCAGTATTCATTATAACTCACAGAGTAGGCTGCCCATTTAACCAGTTAAGATATTTTTTTAGTTTAATTAAACCAGGCTCAGGAGGTTTTTGGCTGGTATTCGTCAGGATAGATGTGCTGCTCTGTGGTGCTGATCAAGTGCTGGTTTTGGGGGTGTATACTGAGACATTACCTTCATCCAGCTGTTAATGGTAAAATAGATGACAATATATGGTAACATTACTGCAGTGGTTACTGAAAAAGTTAAGTCCAACTCTCTGTTACAATTCGAGCACCAACATATATTTTCTATAAATACTTTGTCGATGATATTTGGATATTATTGGGAATTCAAATTGAATATTTCATCATCAAATCTGATACAACCAGTTGTAATTATCTTGTTCTGAGAGTGTTAGATGTTTTTATATTGAAAGATTACTGTTTGCTGTATGTCATGAAAGTTATATTGAAAAGATTTTACATGAATTAGTTAAAATATACATTTTTGTGTTATTTTGATCTTTTAAAATCTATGTTTATCCCAACGCAATGTATGTGTTTCTGTTTCTTATTGGTTTCTGTCTTTAAAGATAACAGAGTCTGTAATCTAATGGTCAAAAAGGCCTTTAATGGTCTTTCTAGGAGTTTTAAGTTTGGGCTTTTCTGTTATGCACCATCCCAAATTTGCACAGTCAAAACACTTAGAGTTCTTTTGTGTCACAGTTGAATTGCTTCTGACACAATTCATTTATACTGTAAGTTTGTGTCAATTTCCACAGGTCTGGGTATCAGAGGCATCCAGGAAGAGGATGGCCCGGACCCTCAGATCATGCGACTCGACAACATGCTTTTGGCAGAAGGGGTTGCCGGTCCGGAGAAGGGTGGGGCGTCTGCAGCGGCAGCGGCTGCTGCTGTTGCAGCCGGAGCAGTGCCAAATGACGGCAGCTTACAGCAGGGCGAGTACAGAGAGAAGCTCACTCAGATACGACAGATGTACCATGCAGAGCTGGAGAAATACGAACAGGTGGGACATTTGGGTGGTAAACAGGAAGTGAGTTGTACGGTCTCAGCCTGTGAGTTAAATTGATTGTGCTGGAATTATTTGTCTTTGTATTTGTCTTTGTATTTGATTTAGAAATCAACATTTCTCTCTCCCGCTTGCCCCTGTCCTTCAGGCATGCAATGAATTCACAGACCACGTGATGAACCTGCTGAGGGAACAGTCCCGTACACGACCCGTCTCACCCAAAGAGATTGAGCGAATGGTGGGAATCATCCACCGAAAATTCAACACCATCCAGGTACAGCTAAAGCAGAGCACATGTGAAGCTGTCATGATCCTGCGCTCCAGGTTTCTGGATGCTAGGTGGGTGTATTTTCCTGCTTTCTCATTACATAAGTCTTCAAATGAAAGTAATAGTGAAAGTAATAGTCTTGATTTCTTTCATCAGGAGGAAACGGAGAAATTTCAGCAAACAGGCTGCAGAGATTCTCAATGAATACTTTTACTCCCATCTATCCAACCCGTACCCCAGTGAAGAGGCCAAAGAGGAGCTGGCCAGGAAGTGTTCGATCACCGTTTCTCAGGTCAGGATGGCAAAGAAACACTGGGAGAAAAAGGGACTTGGGCATGGATTAGAGTAATGTCCTGTTTTGCTTTATCTCACCTCTCTGACTCCCTCAGGTGGCCAACTGGTTTGGAAACAAGAGGATTCGGTATAAGAAGAACGTTTCAAAGCTCCAGGAGGAGGCTAACATGTACGCCATGAAGACAGCTGCCAGTGCGTCCTCACAGGCCAGCCAAGGAAACTCTCCAGCAACGCCAAACTCAGGTACGTACACAGGTATATGGGACATTTTTGTAATCATATTTCACGTTCCCTGTTACAGCAGTGTCCGCGTTCCCACAAGTTAACAGCAAGTTTATCTCCAGCTATACAGTTACCACCTGAAGGAAAGCCTATCCTATACATGACTTCAAAAAATGACTTTGTGTTTTTATGAGTCCATTTGAAGGCCACATAAATTCACTGGGGTAAATCAAAAACAGGTGAGACAAATGAGACATGAGTGAAACAGATGAGTGCAATCAAAGTAAAGGGAATAAAACACAAAGGCAAAAAGTGAAACTAAATGTCACACTAGTAGCAAGTACTACAAAATGAAACAGTTATACATTATAGATTAAACTCAGGAGGAGAGAGGAGGATACAAGAAATGTGAGGGTGAAAGACAAAACAGGAAGTTAACTCTGAGATAAATTAATTCTGCAAAACTAAGACCAGAACAACTTGTACTGGTCTTAGTTTTCATATTTTCACTCAAATTTTAGTGCTAACTTAATGTGTTTTGTACGGAAAGAGGCTTCCTTACAGCCACTCTACCATAAGCCCAGATCAGTGAAGGGCAGCAATGATGGTTGTCCTTCTGGACATTTGATGATTTGTCTGATCTCCACACAGGATCTTTGGAGCTCAGTCAGAGTGACCATCGAGTTCTTGGTCACCTCTCTTACAAAGGCTCTCTCCCCCAATTGCTCAGTTTAGCCAGGCGACCAGCTCTTACAGGAGTCCAGTCAATAAAATTTACCACAGGTGGACTCCAGTCAAGGTGTAGAAAAATCTCAGCAAAGATTAAGAAAAAATGGGAGGCACCTAAACTAAACTTCAAGAGTTTTTGCAAATGGTCTTCATGCTTGTGTAAATGTGATATTTCAGTTTAGTATTTTTCATAAACTTGCTAAAATGTGTAAAATGCTGTTTTCACTTTGTCATCATGAGGTACTGAGCTTAGATTGTTGAGAAGAAAAATATTTTCTGACTGTAGCATCAGGCTGCAACATAACAAAATTGAAATAAAGTGAAGTTGGTCTGCAGAACTACTGATTGACCTGTATTTTGTTAAATCTCACAGTGTGGTTAACTAATTGACCAGTGGCTTAAGTAGAGTTTTCCCTGTTGAAATTCTGGCAAAATGTCCCAGTTTTCTCTCTATTTTGTTTCCAGACCAGCACGTCTGTTTGTGAGCGTCTGTGTTTCTAAATCTTTGTTCTGTGCTCTCCTACAGGCGGGTACCCAGCTCCGTGTTACACCCCTGACGCGAGGTTATGAGGACATACCTCTTCCCTCCTTACTGTCTCCATGTGAGTAACAATGTTACATACTCTCGCTGAAGATACTTTCTAACCCTGTACATGTTGTGAGTTCACAATGTTGAATCTGTATAGTTTCTCTCTGCTGACATCCCTCTCTGTTGTCTTTAGGTCTCTGATGGCTGGCTAGATGGTGGCAATACAACCCAGACTGTGGGCTGAACCTTTAGCTGAGCCACAAACTCTGCAAAAACTCTCTTTTAATCCCCTTACTTATGAATGTGTTGATATTTTGTTTCCTTTAACAAGTGCTTACCTTTTTATTTCAATGACATAAATTAGAAAACCAGACAAAAAGAACGCATGTGACAGCCTTTTTTTTGAGTTTGAACTTTTGTTTCATTATTAAGTTTAAGTTTTTTGACAATGAAGTTGTGACGGGTAAAACAAAACATCTAAATGGCAAAAAGAACCAAAAACTAATAAAACATACTTTCATTTGTTCAGTGTTTGTATCCTGTGGTGTTGCTTCTCACCAGAGCTGTTTTTATTTCCATTTATAAGGTGGTTATCAGTATTGCTTAAACACTTAATTGTGTTTCTTAGATGCTTTTAAAGCAACCAGACCAAAGAAGCTTTAACCCAGGAGATTAGTGTGCCCATTTTGCACACTAAAACTATTTCAACACATCTTATAATACTGCATTATTCTGGTTCCTCTAAGATGAAGTGTATTACTCACCTGGGCCATCTAGTGCTGAGTGGTGGCACTGCATCTTATAGGCTTCTGAGCATTTAACCCCTGTTTAACATGGTAAACCAGTTTGACAGATTTTTTTTTGTCCAGTCTTGTCCAGTCTGCTTTCTGTCTTTGTAGTCTAATTTTTTTCTAGGTTAAGACTTTTATTAAATTTTTGTTCTTGAGATTAAAAAGATCAGGCTGTACTTTGACTGCAAAAGAGCAACTGATGCTGTAGTGAGTGTTAGTGATAGAAAATGCCAATCAACTAGTCACGACTGTAAAAGGGGGACAGAAAAAGAAAAACTTTTGCAAATGTAATGATAACAGTAAGTTTGGATAACAACTAGACAGTCCACAAAGTATGTAAAAAATATATAAGACCAATTACACTATGTTTTAGCCTTATAAGACAATAATTTCACTCATTAAAACACTGCTGCACCCCCTAAAAAGTTGTTATAACCTATGTAATACAGTTACTTAGCATTATACAGAAATGTCTTGTAATATCAGTTTTCATGACTCATGTTTTCTGGGAACATTAAAGTCAATTTCTACATATCTTTTGGATGTCCTCATCATTCCCTGAAATACAGTAATTAGTATTCTACAGGGACAATTTTTAGTTTTATAGGTCAAGTAGTGAATGTTCTGCATATTTGAATTCTCTGATCATGGATGTATGTCAGGATTTGATAACTATTTTACATTGTAACCTCATTTTTAATTTGGAAAAAAGCAGACATACCTAAAAATACATACCTATATTGAGTGTGATAAAAGCAACAGCAACATCCACCCATTAACTATACTGCCTCTCCCATTCAGAGTTTCAAGAGCTGGAGCCAATCCCAGCTGTCCCAGGGTGACAGGCAACACCCTGGACTGGTCTTGAGTCAGTCACAGGGCTGACATACAGAGACAAACAACCGTCCATGGTCAGTCAACTTGGAGTCACCAATTAACCTAACGAGCTGGACTGTTGGGTTAAGCTGGAGGGAACCCGCCTGTCGGACAGGGATTAGAACCATGCAGCCCATAGTGCCAATAAAAGGAGATGATGTCACGTCATATGTTTAATAATGCCAACACTTCATTAACAGGATTGGTTAGGATTGGCTGTCTTCAGTCAAGTCAGGGAGGTAGTGTTAAAGTCAACTAAAAACGAAAGAGTCTGGGGATCTCATCGTCTTCAGTACACAAAATCAGTGTGGATTGGCTGCACTGGATCATCCACCCAACAGCACATAAGATTTTTCAGGATACAAGGTTCTGAGCTGAAGAGGGTGATTAAAGACCTGACAGTGGAGACAGAGAAGGGAAGCTTTTGCCTCCTAGATAAGATGCGGAGGAAGCAAGGATCCTATGGAAGTCTGCAGAGATTGGTAGATGAGATGTTCAAGGATTTATTGAGCCGGATCAGTGAAAGGTGGCCCCAGGATGAAGACCCTACAGATGGCACTCATGAACTGCTGTGGTATGTCAGGCAAACATGCCATGCAGGTTGGCCCTGAGTATGCTTAAATCGCTGTCACTGTCTGGATTAATGCATAAAAACAGTAAGGATTTACCCTGGTCTTTGACACTGCAACAAAAACAGACTGAGTTCATTCCATGCAATACCACTCGAAAAAGAAACTATATATAATCCAGTGAAGGAAGATTGCCTCTTTGTCCATGCCTGAGGTCATTCAAAGCAGACTAAGGTAAAGCGACAGACTGTGTGGGGTCTGACGAGTCAAAATATGAAATTTTGTTTGGAAATACTGGAGGCCTCGTCTCTTGGCTAGAGGAGAGGGACCATCCAGTTTGTTATCAGCAGCAACATATCTGATAATGAAAGTGAGACCATTTAGAATTGTATACAATAGAAAAATAATATAATAAAATTTCAGTAATAGCTGATTTTGAATTTAATTGCAGCAGAGTATCTCAAAAAGTAGGGACAGGACAGCAAAAGGCTGGACAAGTGTTACTGGTGAAAAAACAGCCAGAGGAGCATTTTGCAGGTTAATTGGCAACATGTAAGTGCATGACTGGTATAAAAGGAGATTTTAGAGAGGAAGAGTCTCTCAGAAGGAAAGACTGATAGAGGCTCACCAATCTGGAAAAAAAATCATGTCTAAAAGTTGTGGAAAAGTTTCATAAAAATGTTTTTCATTGTTAAATTGCAAAAACTTTAAATATCTGACCATCTACAGTGCATAATATCATCAAAAGATGCAGAGAATCTGGAGAAATCTCTGTACTCAAGGGACAAGGCTGAAGGTCAATTCTAGATGCATGTGATTTCAGGCCCTCTGGTGGCACTGCATTAAAAACAGGCTTGATTCTGTAGCGTAAATCACTGCATGGGCTCAGGAGCACCTCCAGAAATCATTGTCAGCTAACACAGTTGGCCGGGCCAATCACAGATACAAGTTAAAGCTGCATCATGGAAAGAAGAAGACATACAGTATGTCAACATGATCCTGAAACACCGCTGCCTTCTCTGGACCAAAGCTCAAAGTGGAAAACTGTTCTGTGGTCAGATGTATCAAAGCTTGAAATTCATGTAAAAGAGGAGCAGGTCAAACCAGCAAGTTACTGCCATACAATTCAAAAGCCTGTATTTCTGTTGGTATGGGGTTACATTAGTGCCTATGGCGTCGGCAGCTTACACGTCTAGAAAAGCACTATCAATAACTGGAAAGTATGAAGAGGTTTTAGAGCAACATATTGTTAGCCTAGGTAACCTATAACCTTTACTGCCTATCGTTAGCCAATCAGATTTCTTGTTACAGTCCACAATAACCATATGCCTAAGTCAGTGGTTCCCAAAGTGGGGGTCAGGACCCCCAGAGTGGTCACAGGATGCTTTAAAAAAAAAAAATTGTAATGATTTAAAGTTGGATATTTGAGCCATTATTGTTAAAAATCCTTAAATGAGTTCATTTTAAAATAAAGCCATAGTTATTACATTAAATCTGTGCTTAAATGTATGTAATTTGTTCAAAAACTCCCTAAAAAGCAAATTTGTACATGATGCTTTGTACAAAATTGTACCCTTTAACCACCTCCAGGTGTGGTGGGGGTCCCCAGTCTCTGGCGCTGTTATTTTTGGGGTCACAGGCTGAAAAGTTTGGGAACCCTTGGCCTAATTCATCAATTAATTATCTTTATTATCTATTAAGTCACTGTATTTGTTATGTATTCCTTGTTGCGGCTTTTCTTTCTAAAGTAACTTGTTCACACATTTGGTAGAACCTACTGTTACAGTATAAATAAGAAAATCATGTGTTTGCCAAAATATATATCTTTTTTCTAAAAAAACCTTAGAATATGACTTAGGCAATCATGCAATGAGGGTAATGATATGCTCTCATCCAGCCAACGTGTCTTTCAGGGAAGACTTTGCATATTTTAGCAAGACAACGCTTAACCACAGACCACATCCATCAGGACAGCATGGCCTTACAGTAGAAGAGTCTGGGTGCTGAACTGGCCTGCCTGCAGTCCAGACCTGTCATTAGTGGAAAACTTTCAGTGGATTATAAAACAAACAAACAAACAAAATGTCAGAGAAGAGCCCAGACTGTTAAGTAGCTAAAATCCTACATCAGACAAGACTGGGACAACATTCCTCTCCCAAATGGTGGTATGATAGTAAACGTGTCCCTGTCTCTACTTTTTTGAGATGTGTCACTGCCATCAAATTTAAAATAAGCTTTTATTTTTCATGAAATGGTAAAATGTCTCAGTGTAAACAACATTTTCTCTATTGTAAATAAAATATGGGGTTGTGAGATGAGCACATCACTGCATTCTATTCTTATTTATGTTTTACAAGGTGTCCCAACTTTTTTGGAATTGGGGTAGAATAAATTCAGTGACAAGTAGGACAGAAACAAGGACAAGTACACTTTACAAGTACTTTGATTTCTATTGGATCAGCCACCTGCTCGCTGCATGGTTAACACAGTTCAGACCAAATAGGGACTGCAAATGAGCAGCTAAATAAAACACAAGAAATCAGCATCCAAATCGTCTTTTTTTCCCACACATAAACAAGCTAAAACAGTTTGTTGTAAATTAGTTTATTATTAGTTTATTTGACAGGGGCCATGCATTACACAACAGTTGATCCAGAGTAAGCTAATTTACATCCTTGAACCAATCAGGAACACAGCACAATGGGTGAGTGAACACTGTAGACGTGAGTGGATAAAGCAGGGGCAGGAGTGAGTGAGGGGTCAAAGGCTGACTGTTTGAAGAGGAGACAGACAGACACAGACACACAAAGAGACTGTTCCTAAGAGAGACTGCGCTCTGTTTAAAATGGATTTCTTACCCCGTCTTCTGATCCTGTCTTCCATATTATATTCAGGTAATGAATCAGTTAATCACTTTATACAGAAAAGTCTGCTGAATGTTTGGAGAGAACAGGTTCTGTTTGAATTCTTCATACCAGTTTTATATTTTTCTTTTAAAGTTTGAGTAAACGAGGCCTGATAGGGCAATAAAAAACACTTTTAAATAGAAAAACATGCCAAAAGCAGTGTTCTGTTTAGTTAGATAACCCACTGACCTGTGATATATTCTTTTTAAATCTAAGGTCTATCTCAGTATTAACGCCCATCAAATACTGTCCTGCATACAGTCTAACAGGGTTATGGGGCATTTTAATGGGGTGGGCAACAACAAGGTATATAATTTAAATTTGGGTCAACCACTGTACAATCCATATGGCTACAGGAAACTAGCTTTATTCCATTAAAGCAAGTTATTAGGACAGAGAACATAAAATAATGATTAATTTTTCACCCTGAAACAACATTAGTGTGAGACTTTCATACAGTTTGAACGTTTTTGAGTTCTGCGCTGTCATCACAGCACCACTGTTCACTCTGTGTGTTTGCTCAGGTTGTTTGCTTTGAGGTCGGTGTTCATTTACTCTGTATTTTACCCAGACCTGTCTAAAGGTTCACAGAGTTGCACGGTGCATGTGTGTGTCTGCAGTGTGTGGTCAGGCTCCTGTCTTATCAGTGGAGCCCCGCACAGCAACAGTGCGCCAAGGGGAGTCGGTCAGCTTCAGGTGCCAAGTGAGGAGCGGTGCACCGCCAGTGCAGCTGGAGTGGAGGAGAGCCAATAACCAAGCTTTACAAGGTCAGGAGTACAAAAGAATGGAAAACAATGTTTTTAGAATAATAACATTATACAGAAGCCCAAAGAGGACATAAATCAACACATTTTTTTCAATCTTGACTTACTCTGTCTCAACTGTGTTAACAAATCAATTGCAGTTGTTTTCTTGAGATCTCAGAAATAACTTTACCATCACAAATAAATTAGCATTATAATCCTGCTATAGCAGTACAAATAAATATGAATAAAACAGCTGGAGCATACTCATGATCTCCTGAAAATGGAGTTGAATAAAATGCATGGACTGTCTGCTTAGGGCTTCTGTAGTTTTAACACTATCATCAGTTAAGTCTCAATGATTTTTCTTTTTCTATTCAGACAATGCTAAGGTGGGTCCTGGAGGCTCTGTGCTGACGGTCGCTAACTCCCGGCCTGCAAACCAGGGACAGTACCGCTGTGTGGCGACCAACTCAGCAGGCCGAAGCATTGCTACAGCTGCGCTCAACGTCAAATGTGAGCTCATCATGAAGATTCAGCTTAAAATGTGGTATCCTGATAGAGTACCTTATAGTTCCTCCCTCTTAACTTTCTTTTCTGATCTTGTCAACCCTTTTAACTCCTTTAATAGCTGTTGACCCATGGAGTGACCTGCTATTCTTAACCTATGAGTTGCCTTTGCTGTTCACTCCTATTTAGCTTAATTTCTGGCCGGCAGATTCACTGTTATGCATTTGTTATGCTGAGGCAGTTTTGGTCAAGGTGAAAAAGCTCCAAAACCACTTTTTTTTTTTTTTTTTTTTTTTTTACCTGCCAAGCACAAAGCTGCAGAGTAAGGCAGTTAGCAGCTAGCTGAAAATCATAGAATATTTAGCAGCAAAAGGCAAAATACTTACAATTCTTAAGAGTTTGTAGAGACCAAAATGTAGTTAGAATTGAACTTTAATTTTCCAGGAGGTCAATCAAAAAGGCCATAGTTGTTGATAATGTGTCCTTTTATTTACTGGATCTCGGTGTAAGCATTTGTTTGCTAACAAGTGCTGCCCCACCAGAACTCTTCCAGAAGCTGGTTGCCAGGCCAAAACGAGCAATCAGGGCAGCAGCGTTAGTTTCGTCAACTAAAACTATGACTAAAAATGTTTGTCGGTAGCCTTTTTTCCATGACAAAAACTAGACTAAGACTAACAAAAATAGATCTGTGATGACTAAAACTGACAAAAATAAGTTTTCATCAAGATTACTAAAACTAGACTAAAATGTAAGTAGTTGTTGTCGGACATTCAAATTCCATGATATTTCTCCACTGTGAGTAAATCTGTCATAAACAATGCATCTGTAGCTATTCTGCCTCTCAGCTGTAAAAAGCAGGGACCCCAGGTTTAGCAGAGTGCATAGAAGACACTACCATAACTTGGTGCCAGTTTTAGGCAAGAGAATAAATGATTGGACTAAAAGTAAGACTAAAATGCAAGGACTTTTAATGGACTAAATCTAAACTAAAATTTTCGTCACTTAAAAGTAGACTAAAACTAAAAGACATTTCTTCTAAAGACTAAGACTAAAATTACAAACAGCTGCAAAAATTAACACTGCAGGGCAAAAGGTGACCAAGAACCTGATGGTCACACTGCAGTGCAGCCCTCCACCGATCTGTCCCTAAGGAAGAGTGGCTAGATGGAAGCCTCTCCTTGCTGTGAAGGCATGAAAGCCCGCTTGAAGTTTGCAAGAAACACATAAAAGCTAAGCAGGCTTTCAGGTTTCAGGGTCTTGGCCACTTCTCTGACCAAGGCACCTCTCTTGCTCTGTTTGGCCAGGTGACAAGCTCTTGGAAGAGTGCTGGTTGTGCCAAACTTCCTCTATTTGAGTATTATCAAGGTCACTGTGCTCTTGGAATTTTCAGTGCAGCAGATTTATAGTCTTCCCCAGATTTGTGCCTTACAACAATCCTGAATACTGAACGCACTGTATGTCTATTGCATGGGATATATTTCAGATTCATCTGGGCGGCAGCCCATAGACGTCGTTGTGGAGGAGCAGAACCTTTGAAAAGATTCTTATGATCTGCCTTAAAAAAGAGGAAGTACCCCTAATTTCCACTTCAAAGTTTTTTCTTCTTCTTCTATTGTTAATCAGCAGATATTTCATATTGGTGCAGCAGTTGTTACTAAAACACATCTGCGAGGTGTCCTGGAATGATGGCTGTGACCGCCTCGCACAGTTGAAGGTGGGGCCCCTGCTCCTGCCTGCCAAATTGGTGATGGAAAACTAAATCAGCACAGCTTGGTTTGGATCTGCTAGGCCAAAAGTCATGGTGGAAAAACCCCAATGGAAATGGCCAATACAGTGGCGTTTCATGGTTATGCACAAAGAGCTACCTCTATCATTGCTGACAAAAAAAAACTGTGCTTGCTTCCTTTAAACCTTGAAATGTATGCTGCAGATAATGCTTGAATGATCTAATATGACATTACTGAGTCCACAGTTCACCTCTGCTGCTCTCCTGGGATCTTAAAAATATTGCAGGTTAAATATCATGCTTGTCTTCTTGATCAGATGCTCCAAAGGTGCAGCTGACACCACCAGGGCCCCTGCGGGTCAGGATGGGTGTCCCTGTGTCAGTTGAATGTCGTGCCACAGGCAGGCCGCGCCCCAAAATGACCTGGAAGCGCCAGGGCTCCACCCTGCAGCTTGTTACCATGGAGGCAAATGATGTGAACACAATACAGGTGAAATATGAGCACATGCATATCATCCGTGTATTTATCCAAAGACAGCCAATAGAGTTTCATCCTTGTCTGTCTGCTCAGTGGCCTGTGGTGCACCCAGAGGACTCTGGAGTTTATATCTGCCAGGCTGAAAACTCTGAGGGGGTGACAGAGGTCAAAGTGGATATTATTGTTGAGGGCGGGCTGGGAGCACCTGTGGCTTCAGTGAGCGCTACAGAAATGACCGTGGTGGAGGGACACACTGTCACCATGGCGTGCGTCGCCACTGGTAAGAATGTGTGAATAACTCAGTTCTGCTCTCACTTCTGTCAGTTTCTATTTTACTCCATCTTTCTCTTTTGCCTTTCAGGTTCCCCTACACCTGTCATCACTTGGTCCAAGCTACGAGCACCGTTGCCATGGAAACACACAGTGGTTGACGGAGTTTTGACTCTGACCAGTGTGGGGCGCCAGGATTCAGGACAGTACATCTGTAACGCGACCAACATGCATGGCTACAGCGAGGCGTACACACAGATGGAGGTGGAGAGTGAGTCAACATAAAAGATGAATAGAGACAGATACATCCAGACTCTTTGTCTCTGCCACTGTTAGAGGAACTCTCCTCTTTTTCATTCAGGTCCTCCATATGCCACCTGTATGCCTGAGCAGCTGAAGCTGCAGCCAGGAGATGCCATGCAGGTTCAGTGCCTTGCTCATGGCACTCATCCCATTGGGTTTGAGTGGAGCCGGATCGGTCGGGCCAGTCTTCCTCCGGGAGCACAGGCCACCAGGGATGGAAGGCTGTTCATAGCTAGTGTTAAACAGAGTGACAGCGGCACGTACAAATGTGTGGCCACCAACCACATCGGCTCCAGTGAGGCACTGGTCAAAGTGGTCATTAAAGGTGACCTTCTGCTTGGATTAACATGATCAGTGCTTATCAAATGTTCTACTTTCTCTAATCTTATGTCAGTGTCTTCTTTGTTTGTTTTTACAGCCTGAGCTGTCATGTCCACATCATCATCTTCACAATCATACTACTTCTGCTAGCCTGGATCATAGCCTTGAGGACTGCCGAGGGTTAATACTGAGAAAACAGAGGAAATCATACTTACTAGATCCATATTGTTCATAATGTTTGAAGGAAGAGATATCAACAGCATCAAACCTAATGTATTTTTGTGCTTAAGGGTTAATTTTGTACTTTTATAGAAAACTACTGATGTTCCTCTTCTTTCATTTCTGCCTTTGGAAAGCTTTACTCCAGATGCGTTATGTGTATGTGGGCACTTTTAACCATAAAAAAGAGTCATCACTGAAACATAACCCTGTTCTGGCATAGATGTCTTTATTATGTCACAATTAATCCAAAATCTGAAGGACAAATAAAAAAATTACAAAGTATTTGTCTTAAGTATATTAAAAACTGGATGAAACAGCAGAGCAGAGAATATAATTTTTGTGTATAAAGAGAAAAGTGACAACCAACTTCTCTTTTATTTTTTTTCCAAGAACAATTAAAAAAATCTGAGACAAAAGTCAGGATTCTGAGAAAATAGGTTTGAATTCTGCTTTCAAAGTCCTTATGCTGATCCTTATGTCAGAACTACGGAAAAAAGAAAAAATTTTGAAATTAAAGTCAGAATTCTGAGAAAAAAAGTCAGATATGGAAGGTAATGGTCAGAATTTTGACTTTTAATCTCAGAATTCTGACGTCTTTCCTCAAAATTTTGACTTTGATCTCAGAATTTTGATTTGAGAATCTTTAATTTTTCTCAGGATTGGGATTTTAAAGGAATTCAGTCCTTTTTTTCTCAGGCTGATTTTTTTCTGAAAATTTTAGAATTCAGACTGTAAAGTCAGAAATCACACCTTTATATCTTAAAATTATGACTTTTATCTCAGCATTCTGAGTTTAAAGTCAAAACCCATAAAGAGTTGGTGGGTGCATCATGGTCCATAAAAATACTTATTTTTTTTTTTAGAGGAAATAGTATATCACACAAACATTTAGATCATCTTTTTTGTAGATTAGAATGACTGTATCACAACAAGTGATGCCATTTTTTTATTTTTTTTTATTTTCTGCCTTGTCAGTGTAAAAGACCTTTACTATGGGGCCACTGAATTATAACCATGCAATCAGATGGATTTGCCAGCCTCCATGTCTGTCATCAGGCAAATCCATCCGGCAAAGCTCTAATGCGCAAATTTTTATGAAAAAAACTTTTCTGACTGATCAGCATCATCTGAGGAGAATGAGGCAGTAGCTACAGGGGTTCAGTTGTACTGAAGTATGGCGACAGTTTAATTAGAATTGGAACACATTTCTTGCGAAGAGCAACACTAAAAGCTTATCTTGGTAGAGACTCCTAACTGGCTTTGGCATGAATTTTATTAACTGAGAAGCTTCGCCCTTCACCCAGTAAGGCAGCATTAGCTCCAGAGCTCAGGGTAGAACTGAAGCGGCGCATGTCTACTACCTCGTTTCGTCTTGTTGCTCTGATTGGCCTGTAATGAAAGTGACAGACGAAACGTTCCTTCAGTTACCTTCAGAGAATATTATCCTGCCCTCCCAGACACTTTTTCTGGAAGGTGAATGTGTCGATCACGCATGTCAAACTCAATTAACAACATTTTTGATTGTATAATGTTTACAGATACCACTGGACCATACTGAGCCATTAGCCACAGATGAGAAGCAGGATACAGGATACGGTGTTTTGTTATGCTCACCTCTTACTTACTCATAATTCTTCTGTAATTTGTAAGCTTCTCTGTGAATCAGTTGTGTTAATAATGGATGTAATAGCTTTAATATCACCTACTTGTGTGCTGACTGCCTATCTATTTCTCTAGTTTGGCTTTTTGCTGCCACCATTTTGGTTCCCTATATGGAAAAGCGATGTGCCTAACAAAGAGCAACTCGCTAGTGCAGCATGTCTCAAGTGGAAAGTCAAGGAACTGCCATTTTTAGTCTTTCAGCTTTGGCCTTATTTCTTAGACCTGGAGGATGCTGCTTGTACTTTGATGCTTAGCATCCACACTATTGATATTTAACCTTTATTATCATTAAACTTTAAATTAATAACTTTTACTTCTTCAGGAGAATTACAGAGCAGCGATTTTACATCTACTTCAGTCATTTTTAAACAGAATACTTGACTTCAACAGTGTATCTCTTCCACCTCCAGTTTTAAGAGTTGGACGTCTCCCTCTAGGCAGTGTCATAAGCATGTCTTTCTCCCTTGTATATATAAATATATCAAATGTATTTATGTGATTAACAGTTTGAAAAAAAGTTCCATAACTCTTAAAGGGGGTCCAGTCAAGTGTCTGGCCACCTCCTCACTCTGCTGCCTTTAGCACAATTTCACAAATGTGCAGTCATTTTTCAGTTATATAACCAGACTGAGATCGGTTATATCTTTAACCACATGGTGGCAATGTGTAGCTTTAAGACACATACACACATTTTCAGGCCTCAGGGGAGCAATTAGAGCCCTCACACCCAAACAACTAGGGGGACAGATGCAGTCAAGCTGCTGTTTGTGTAATGACTGAATCTTTTACCGAAGTTACAAAAAGGGAAAATGTGGCTGCTTTTAGTCTGTAAAGTAAACTTGACTTAAACATAGTTGCATTTGACCAAAGAAACATGCTGCACAATGGCACACTGATGGGTGCACTACTGAAAATTTCAAGTAGCTGACTGAATGAAGTGTGAGCTCGACATTTAGGGTTTGCGGCTGGAAAATAGAGAGAGGGTTTCCAGAGCTGGGGCCAGGAGGGAGACTGTATCTGCTGCTTGTGATTGTGGCCTCCCCTTGTAAAAAATAAACACCCAACCTCCATGGAGAAGCTAGCTTTACCCTTTCCACTAGTCCTCCCTCCATCTTTACAATCATCTTCAAAGCTAGGGAGGAAACATCTGCCCCCTGTCACCTCACGCCACCCCCTCACTTCACACACATGCTGAAGGACGGAGGGAGGGAGAGAAGAAGAGAAATAAAAGCCCTGCAGAGGATATCAGACAGGAGAAATGTTTGTACATTCACAAAGCTGGAATGATTAAGTAAGAACAGAGAGAAAAGAGCCTCGGTGACTGAAAGGAAACTTTAATCTATTGAATCTAGCCTCCCTCTCTGTGCCTTTGTGTACATATTAACTGGACATGGACTTATGGCCTCTAATGGAGACTGATATAAACACTGAAGAGCTCAGATGACGTCCTGCAGAGAGGATGTGCGCACAAAATCCCACAAGAAAGTTTGTCACAGTTTCAGCAACACCACATTAGTTTATATTACAGCAGTGATGTTAGATTTACTCTGGGGCACATGTTGCTTACTTTAGACTTAAGAGGTGAGGAAAGAAAAGAAATAACAAGCTATCTGTCTTGTAGCAGAAGAAGGAGGGTAAAAGAAAAACGTCCCTCAGAGCCATAAATATTCCTGAGAAAATTAAAAACTGTCAGTGTTTCTGGATAAAAACCAGTCCCTGCTGTAATAATGTAGGAGAACTAGATCATTAAGGAAGAAACCAATGAGGTGAGAGCTTCCTCAGGAAGTGATCGCCGGTAGAAGGAGGGCGCCTGACAAGTCTGTTGCTATGGTTACCAACTATGAATGAGGATGTAAGCCATGTCAGGGCAGCAGATTGCGGCGTTCTTGCAGAGCCGAGCTATAGCAAAGAGTGAACAATGCAACACTCTGCTTCTTCGTATGTCTTAATTGTTCTGGTGTGAAACCTCAATGATGTAACCAGGCTGTTAGTCTGTGACAAATCCTGTCATGTAAATCAGCTGACAGAAAGAGGGAGAGTCAGTGTTCGCTCAGAGAAAGAAGAGTTGAAATGCTGTTAGAAATGAGACCTGGGCAGAACAGAAGGGGATGCAGGCTCTTAAATTCTCTGTTAAACGGTTGTTTTTCTCGCCTTCCTCCTGTTGAATAATATATGAAACTGCAAAAGTACCAGCATGCATGGCATTGCAATCAGGCAGCTAGTGAAAGCTGCTTTTAAAGTGTAAAACCCTAGTCTGTCTTGAACTTAGATTATAAGGAGGAGATCTCTTTTAAATACCAAGAAGTTCAACTCTTCTGTCCAGTGAAATCATATGGAGAAGTGTAAAATTGGGATTTCTAAGGGAGCAACCAAGAAATGACTGCAATCGGTTTTTATTTCCTCATCCACAATTTTCACCTTCAGTCGATTTTCCCTTTTTGGATGTTTTACCCTTTTATTGATTCTTCAAATCATCATGGCCAATATAATAAAACAAACTTCTACAAAGTGATGTCAATTGACAAAAAAATGTAATGCAAAATAAGTGACTGCATAAATATCCACCCCCTTAAAGTCAGTATTTAGTAGATGCACCTTTGGCTGCAATCACAGACCTGAGTCTGTGTGGACATGTCTCAATCCAGCTTGCACATCTGGATTAATTGGATTAACATCAGCATCTTTATTTATCTTTATGTTAAATCATGCACTCACAGGCAAGAATGACTTCCTGCTGCTCTACACTATAAGACAGTGGTTCTCAACCTTGGGGGTCGGGAGACACTGAGAGGGGGTCTGCAGATGCCTTAAAAACTAAGAATATTTTTTAAATTACACTGTTGCCACTTGACACCAATTTTAACAACTGTGAACCCTTCTTCATCACTTTTTAACTGCATTTTTCCAGTTTAACACATTGTTGCCACTTAAAACCCATTTTTTGCCTATTCAAAACCAATTCCTGCCACTTTCTGCCAAGGCCAAGTTTAGGAGCTTTTGTCCCTCGTTTATGGAAAAGAAAAAAGTGATTTGCTGTTGAGTAAATTCACCTTAGGGGGTGCAGCTTTTTTCAATACATTCCTCACTCAGTGTGTACACAGAGCTAAGCAAACCACTGTTTGTTTCATTTGCAAAGTGTACATTCTCATACCTTGTATGTCACAGACATAAAGTAGGCTAAAAACCAGAGCAGAGGCCCCTGGTCTATGCTTAAGTCATATTTTAACGTTTTAGCTCTGAAGCAAAGGTTGTTAAGTATCTAATGTTTGTTTTCGAGAAATCAGAGGACCATGATATGGTTCTGCAGGAATATTACTCACACTCAACATAAAAATCCTTCTCACTACTCCTGTACAGATGTTTTAACCCTAACTTTCATTACTATTACATCAGCACAACACTGCTGAAACAGTGTCTTTCACTGACAAACTGATGTATGTTATTCTGATTCTTTGTCTGTCTATATTTGTCTCACAGTGTTAATGGTAGGGTGTTTGTTTGTGGGGATATCACATAATAACAGAGCTGTTGTCAGTAGCAGCCTGCAGTGGTTAACATTCAAACCCAGCCTGCTCCATCAGAGACGCTGCTGCTGCTGCTGCTGCTGAGCACCAAAAATATATAAATATAAACCAGTGTCGGTACGTCCTGTGATCACAGCCTTCTTCTCTTCGCCTGCAACTAAAACCACAAAATATGCCATCATAGTCACATACACACACACACACAGCACACATGCTTTCACTACGCCCTGCTCTTTCTCCTGCATTGCATGAGGGTTTTAATGTGTTTCTTTTAAACCACAGCAGACTGAAGGCAGGCAATCTATCAGTGTTAAAACCACAATTGTACTTGTAAAATTGCATGTGTGAACCTATGTGTGTGCACTCATACACTGTACCATGCCTCCTGACTACGTCAGCTGTGTTTGTGGCATTAGACGGAAACCACTTGAGGTTCGGAAAAAGATTTAGCTGCACTTCTCTTTTGAAATATGTGTTATAAAAGCAAAAGAGAAGAGACGACCCATGAACTGAAGGAAAGTAAGACTCAGAGACTTTTGTATCAGACAGGCAGTTTATCATTTGCTCTAGTCTTTCTGTTGGTTAAATACAGCATTGAGTTTGGTAAAAAGAAGTCATTCTAAAACTATAGCAGAATAAAAACAGTTAGAAACTGCCTTTACAAAATCATGAACTCATTTTACCATAATAGAAAAAAAAGACTATTAAAAATATATTTTTCTCTTACTACAGGAAACTTGTATTCAGATTAGTAGAATATACAGTGCTTAACAAATGTATTAGACCACCACCCAAAGTTAGGTTTATGCCACAGCTGCCCTAAATTAACAGCATTGGTAATTACCAAAATCATTTTTATGATCCTGCAATGGTTAATACACCAATATGTAGAAGCACTTTAACCAAAATGATATTTTTAATGCTAAAATAGAATTATTATTATTATCCATGAATTTTCAAATTTACTGATTTACAAAAAAACTGAAAAAATAGTAAAGCACATTATTATTTCTTGATTAATATGTCAAACTATAGTTATTTACTTGCATTCCTGAGCAGAAAAATGAGTTTTAGTGGTTGAATGTTATGCTTCATTCATTTCTCACTTCTCACAGAAGCCCAGTGAGCCGACTCAAATTTGGGTATAAAAAGGTGAATTCAGTTTGAAATTCCTCTTCCTGTTCAAAATGGTAAAACGTTAACCTTGCAAAGCAGATGGATACACCCGTTTGCTTGTTTTTCACTGGCGAATCCATCTTGCAAAGCTCCCATCTGAACCGTTTGAGCCTGGTTAGAAAGTGACAGGACCAATCAGCTACGAGGGGCAGTACTTTCAGGCACAGCAGACTCGTGACGTAAACAAGCAGCAGCAAGAGCTGGTGCAGTTATGGAGGAAGAGATTAGCCTGGATGCTGCTAAAGCGCTAGTTTTACCAGAACTTGACAACATTTCGCCATTAAAAGAAGAACAAAGAACAGCAGTGAGTTGTTTTCTTATCAAAACGACAAAAGTCAAATACTTTGATGTCTTTAGTTTCCATGTTTTGCATTATTCCTCAGTAGCTGCGCACGCGCAGCTTGCTAGCGGCTATGTCATGTGCTTTGTTGCTCTGATTGGCCCGTAGAGATGTGACAAACAGAACGTTCACCCAATCATACTCTGAGGATTTTTCAAAGCCTCTGCCTTTTCTCAAACGTTTCCTATTGAAGCTTTCCCAGCTGGATGTGTGAAACAAATCTATCTGGCGTGTCAGGTTAGTAAAATGTGGAGTGCTCACTGAAAATGAATGAGTCCACATTAAATCACTTCATGATGCTGGATGGTCTCTGAGACAAATAGTGAAAGACATAAAGTGTTCTCACAGTGTGGTCAAGTATGCTTTGGAGTCAATTGCCGAGACTGGTACTTACAAAATGCACCAAGAGGCAGGAAATGAAAGTTAACTGAAGCAGATGTCAGACACCTCAAGATTTGAAGCACTAGAGACAGAAGGAAGACCACTGCTGATCTTCAGGCAGAGATGAATGCTTCTAGATCAGAGTCTGAGAAAGTCTCCAGAATGACCATAAGCAGACGACTGACAGAACAAGGCTTAAAGGGAAGAATAGCTGCTAAGAAGCCATGATTGAGGCCTGCAAACATCCAGAAACACCTCAGATTTGCCAGGGAGCACAAACACTGGACTGTTGATGACTATAAGAAGATACTGTGGACAGACGAGTCCAAGTTTGAACTCTTCGGTCAGCATCCTCGTGTTTATGTCTGCAGAAAAGCTGGAGAACGTTTTGATCCCAGATGCATCGCACCCACAGTGAAACACGGTGGAGATTCCATTATGGTATGGGGTTCCATTTGTGGATACGGCGTGGGCAAATGAGTGAAAATCAACAGTATCATGAACAAGAACGTCTACCACAACATCTTAGTGCATCATGGAATCCCTTCTGGACTGAATCTGATTGGTCGTGGGTTCATATACCAACAAGACAATGACCCCAAGCATACTTCAAAGCTGTGCAGAGACTATCTGACCAAGAAAAAGGAATCTGGAATACTGGAACTGATGGACTGGCCAAGTCAAAGTCCGTATTTGAATCCTATTGACCAAATTTGGGATCAGGAAGTTTCATCTAAAGCAAGTCTATGGGAACAGCTAGAAATTATTTGGAACTCATAAACAAAAGAGACTGTGGAAAAGTACATAAAAACAATGCCAGCAAGAATGCAAGCTGTTATCAAGGCCAAAGGAGGCCATACAAAATATTAATTTTTTTGGTTATTATGTGTGAAAAAGGACTATTTAGTTGTTTCAGTTTGTTATTTGCCAAAAAAATAACAATAGCATTTTCAATTTTAAACAAGTTTTTGAAAGATTTCTAAAATATTTATGTTTTCTCACTTTTATGACAGGTGGTCTAATAAATTTGTTAAGCACTGTATATATACATACAAATATATATATATATATATATAGAGAGAGAGAGAGAGAGAGAGAGAGAGAGAGAGAGAGAAAGAGAGAGAGAGACAGAGAGAGAGAGCTGAATATAATAAAACAATCAGAAGTGGCATCATTTCTTAAATTTTTACCTTTCATTGAAGTGTCCTCCCCGGTTGGTGGAAAATAAAACTATTTGATCACAGATTAAGAGAAAAACCAGTGAAAGCTTGTTTCCAAAGCTTGTGTGTGTATGTGTCTGTGTCGGTGCCCGGCCCAGCCTCAGGATGTAAACAGCAACTGCAACTGTGTGATTATCATCCATTTACCCTCCTGAGTTTCCGTATGGAAAAGGACTGTATGTGTGGCTGATTCTGAGCTCTCTCATTATTGTCTTTGGTCAGTGTTTGAAAGTTTTATTCCACACATATAAAACCAACTCTATTTATACTATACAGAAACACAGAGTCAGCATTCTCACAATACAATCACAGTACAAGATTAAATGCTCAGTTTGGTTATTGCTCGAATTCTTTTTTTTAGTTTCGGCTGTTCTAATTTTCTTTTGAATGCAGCCTGTGCATAACCTGACATGCCAGATGGATTGTTTCATACATCCATCTGGAAAACCCTCGATATACAGCGTTTGGGTAAGGGCAGAGCCTTTGAAAAAAAAAACTCAGCAGGAGTTTGGATGGATGTTCTGTCTGTCACATCTTTATGGGCCAGTCAGAGCAACAAAACAGGTGACATCGTTGCTACCGAGGTGTGTGTGTGCAGCTACCAAGGAATAAACTCCATATAGAACTGCATAACGCGAACCATGGCAACTATAGACATGTCAGTACAAGACTTTTGTCATTTCTGTAAAGAAAACAATTCAATGCTGTTCTTTGTTCTTTTAACAAAGTAATGTCATTAAGTTCTGATTAAACTGGTGCTTTAGCAGCATTCACGACAATGTCTTCCACCATAATGGCACTGGCCTCTTGTTGCTGCTTGCTTACTTCAATACTCCACCGCACCCGAAAATACTGCCCCTCGTCGCTGATTGGTCCTGTCATTTTCTAACCAGGCCCAAACGGTTCAGAAGGGGGCTTTGGAAGATTCGCCAGTGAGAAACATGAAAACAGGCATATCCATGTGCTTTGCAAGGTTAAAGAAGCATGGTATTAAAGCCATCTCTGCTTTTCTTTTTGTTTTGTTATTTTTACAAACCAAACAAATGCAGATGTTGAAACAGTTCTTTTAATAGGTTAGCCTGTGCTCTGATCCTGGTCCTGAACTGAAGCAGCATTAAAGAAGGGTGGCTATAAAAAAACACAGATTTGATGTATTATATATGTAAGGACATCAACAGACGTTACACTTTCAGTTCAATTAAACCAAACGTACTTTTTTTATCATCTGCATTTGTTTGGTCAACAGGTGTCAACACTGGCACTACTGCCATCCGTACTTACATGTCTATGAAAAGTCAGTAAGATCACTTATGAAAATAAATCACATCTAATGTGGGAAAATAAGAAAAATGTGACTTGTGCTGTTTAAACATTCATAAAAAATCTGACCTGAGCCATACGAGAGCAGTAAAACAAAAATAAGAAAACATGAAATACTTGGACAGCTTAGAGCAGAAAATATAAACTACTGGGAAGTGAGAAAAGCAAGGAATTTCTTTTGCTGACATCAGCATTTCAAGATTTAATGTATTGGTTACCACTTGGGAATTGATTCAAACTCTCCCATGACCCATGACTCCCATGTGACTCTGACCTTGAAAAACAGATTGAAATACACTTCTCTTTTAACCCATTACTCACAGACATACTTGGAAAATCAGAATTGAAACCCAAGAGGATTATTTGAAAACATCATTGCCACTTAAATTTATTTTTTTATCATTATGTTACTAATCAAAGACAACGAAGTGACCATATATGCTTACTTGTTTGTCTATGGTTAAAAAAAAAGAAAAACAGTTTAGAGGATGCTGACCTCCTTCAGATGAAAGACTAATGGGGATGCAACTTATTTTTCATCAGAATTCCAACAGTAAACCTAAAAAGAATTACAGTTACTGACTTACTATATGAAATCTATCAGTATTAATGCTCACAGGGAATATAAAAAAAAGATTTAAGCCATTTAAGTACAATAAACTCAACAAAAATGGCTATTTCTCTTGTTGTATCTTCAAAAATGATATAGATTGGTAAAATATCTCACTGGATTGCTGTGTTACATTAACCATACCTGTAACAACATCTAATTCACTTTTGACTATTCTTCTGTTATAAAGAATTATTTGGCTGTTAAATGACACCTGAAGATAAATTGGTATGACAAATAAACAAATGCCGTGACTACCACAAACACTGACGTCCTTCGTTAATGTCTGTATTTCCATTTTAAGAAAGTATCTCTTAAAGGATATTATTTTCTAAAATATGATTGTATCAGAAATGGATTCCTGCTGCTGTCTTGTTGTTTGAAGATGCTGTCTAACAGTTAAAAAAAGCTCCATAGTTGGGGAGTCTGTTCACGGTTCTGCTCTAAATGTGTGTGGTCATAGGACCAAAATATCAAACATATCAGAAATTTATCTGATCAGTCAGGAAAAGCTGGTCAGGCTGGGATTAGTCGTTGTGTCAGCACAGCAATCGACACACGATCATGCTGAAAGTTGGCCAAATTTCAGGTGAGTTGTGGGACTCAAATTCATGTTTGAATCGGCTAAAAAATGCACAGTGAATGCCTGGCTTTGGTGAAATACTTAAAATGGATAATGTGTTAAAGGGTGAGGGCATATAAAGTTGAACTAATGGCACATGCCTGGTGGTTTGCCATTGGTTCAACTTTACGATTCAGGCACATTTCAATGCAATAAACAATCACAGCAACCACTATTTAATGTAACCGTCTGAACCAGCATATACATTTGTATCTATATAAATTGTCCCGTCAAATCTGATGTCAGATCAAAGATGTTTGTCACGTGTAATTGAAACTCAACCTCATGGCAGCTGGGAGTGATAAAAACTAGCAAGTTCACATCCCTCAGCCAACCACAAACAGCCACGGCATCTGATACGAAGTATATATTTGGCTTCTCTCATCTCATGAAATTCAAAAGAAAAGAAAGAAGAGAGAGACGCTCGCTGAATAAATGTAAGTCAGTCGGTGTCTTAAGGATTTACCTGTGATTGCCCATATTTCTCTGTTTTAATCTTTATTCTAAACGTGATCTAAAAAGATGGAGTACATTATTGCAAGGAGGATGAGGAGGAGATACCGGGAGAGAATATATCACCAAAGGTTCTCCTATTAGGCGATGACAGAGCAGGAATGCAGGTGGATCACAAGCATGATGCCTGGATTAGCCTGCTGCTGTGTTTAATGTAATTGTCACTTAATTTTGTACTCCTATTCATGACACAGGAACAGATTACATCTGTCCCGCGAGGTGGTCCACACAGTGACGTGCATCGTGGCCTCTGATGCGCAGCCCGGTGGCCACTGTGTGCCTTCTTTGCTCTGACAGCTTATTTTTGGCCCTTCTCCTTACATCATTGAACCGTTTTTTACATTGGGCGGCGGTTCTCAGAATATCTGGGCAAACTTGATTGACAATATTAGTAACTTTCTCCCAGGCAGTTTTTGCATCATCAGCCCGTGGAGGTCTGTTAGCATTACCATATATTCTGGTACTGTGAGCTTGGACCTCCCGGACCAGCACATCAGTTTCCTCCTGGGAGAAGTTTGGCCGCCTGGAGCTGCTGCTGCTGTCTTTGTCTATGGTGGTGGTGAGGTGAAATTGGCACTGCGCCTTGCCCGCAGTGCATTTCAAGGCAAGGAGAGGCATTCATTTGATTGGTGAAGATTACACTCGGCTGTGTTAAACCCACTCATACCTTCTCTCCTCCCTCTTTGCCACTTGCGCTGGTGGGAGGGACCGGGGCGTGGGTGCGCTGCGCTGCGCCGGACTGCGCTGTGCACGAAAATTGCAAAATGCCCTGGACACACCCCGTTGGCGCAGTGCAGGCGGCTGGTCTACGAAAATAGAGCCCAAGGAGTTACAAGCTCCAGCAGCTGAGAAAGGAAAGACTCTGAATACATTGACTGTAAACGGGTTCTTCACCAGTTAAAGCTTTATGTGAGAGTGTAAAAAAGTAAGCCACTAGTGAAGAAAACTCATTAAATCTCAACTTGAGTTTGCCAGAAGACTGTGAGAGACTCCATGGTCAAGTGGAAGAAAGTTCTTTGGTCTGATGAGACAAGCATGGTGCTTTTTTCCATCATATGAGAGGCTATGTTTGGCAGACACTGCACATGACCACAAACACGCCAGCCTCACTGTGAAGCACGGTGGTGGCAACATCATGCTGTGGGGATGCTTTTTGGCAGCCAGCCCTGGAAGGCTGGTAAAGGTAGAGGGTAAAATGAATGCAGGAAAAGATAGAAAAGCCAAATTTCATTGATCATGATTGACTTATTAAATAAAGGGTAAAACATTTTTACTGTACCTTGACCCAACCTGTTCAGATTCAGTGACTGATCTCTTTGGAGCTTCAGGAAGTAGTTTCATGTGCTGATGGCAGTGTCACTGAGAAGAGAATCGAGTGTGTCTCTGCTTGCAGCAGAGCAGTCAGTATGACCTCACATGTTCTCAGATCTACCACTCTAACACTCTACATGTAACTGCTTTTTTAAGTGACAAAACCAACCATCTTTAATGAAGGGACAGATCTCGCTGTTTTGAAAAGCCCCAAACAATGACAGCTGCAGGTGTTAATAAAACTCAGGTCAGGACAGATATGTTATTAGAGTCACATCATGTTGCTTGGAGATCTAAACAGGATGTGGTATTTCGGGATGACCACAGATGTCAAGATCAAAACTTAGATCACGTTTCCCCATTCTGAGATCATTTCTTGAACCATACATGACACTAAGAATGAAAAATATTGGCACTATTAGGTGCACAAATGTATTCAGAACACTTCATCTGTATCCCTAACCTGACACGCCAGATGGATTTGTTTCACACATCCATCTGGGAAAGCTTTAATAGGAAACTTTTGAGAAGAGGCAGAGGCTTTGAAAAAAACTTGGAGTGTGATTGGATGAACGTTCTGTCTGTCACATCTCTATGGGCAAACAAGAGCAACAAAACACGTTATGTAGCCGCTATCGAGCTGCGACTATTTAAACATTTTTTTGGATCATGGAAGGTACTTTTATACCTGATATGCAAGTATAACAAGCATTTTTAACAACCATAAATATTCCCTGTCACTACATTGATAGAACAATGTAGTGAAAGGTATAATACAACTTCAATTCCAAAAAAGTTGGAATGTGTTAAACACAAGTGGAAGTTAGTTAACTAACCAGGTTGCCTAGTGTTATCTAGCTATGCTATCTAACAAGTTAGCTGATTTCACAATTGCATAAGACTTATGTAATATTTGTACAACCCTGATTCCAAAAAAATTGGGTCACTATATAAAATGTAAGTAAAAACAGATTTTTTTGCAAATCTCATAAACCCATATATATTCATGATAAGACATAAACAACATACCAGATGTTTAAACTGAGACATTTTTTTCATTTCATGAAAAATACTAGCTCAGTTTGAATTTGATGGCAGCAACACATCTCATAAAAGTAGGGATGGGGCAACAAAAGGCTGGAAAAGTAGGTAGAGGAGCATTTTGCAACTAATCAGAATAACTGTCAACATGTCAGTAACATGATTGAGTATAAAAGGAACATTTTAGAAAGGCAGAGTCTCTCAGAAGTAAAGATTGGCAGAGGTTCATCAATCTGCGAAAGACTGCATCAAAAATTGTAGAACAACTTAAAACTGCACATCTTTGAATATGTCACCATCTATAGTAAAAAATATCATCAAAAGATTCAGAAGATCTGGAGAAATCTGTGGGAAGGGGGACAAGGCCAAAGGTCAATAACCTGTCCTGTTCACACAGGGGTGAAGCTGCTAACTCTGGGCTAAATCTGACAGGGGAGTCTTGAGCAGTTGAAGCCTTCATTATTTGCACACACAGAGTTCACACTGTACAAAAGCTATATTGTGCTCCTACAGTAACTGTTAACTTGTTTCTCTGCACTGTCACTCACCACCATCAACAGTGTGATATAGACACAGACTCTGATATTGACATAGATGCATGCAACTAATCTGTGATAATTTTTTTGTACCTAGATGACCTCGCTGACATTGATGTTTGTAGGCACAGTGAAAAAATACAATTCTGGCATAAATTGAACTTCCTAGTTGATAATTTGTAGAATTTTCTACATGAAGAGTTGATGGTGGGTCCTGAGGTTAGACGAGTTGAGAAAAACTGCTCTAAGGCTTTTGCAATTACTGTAAATTCATAACTGCTAAAGTTTCTTGGTGGATGCTCAAAAATGCAGATCACTTTGGACAAACTTTAATTGAAAATCATTAATGTCATGCAGGCTTTGATGCATTTTGTGTCAAAAAATGAGATGGGAATATGATTTTTTTAACATGCCTTCAATCACATCAAAAGTGTGACAATTTTTGAATAAGTGTACCAAGCACTCAGCCGTGCATATACTAACAGGGGCATCTAAAAAAATCAGAACATCAAGTAAAAGCAATTTTTTTCCCAATTATTTACTTTACAAAGTCAAACCTTCATTTATTCTACATTCATCTCATACAAAGTGAAACATGTAAAGCCTTTTTCTGTTTAAATCTAAATTATTACAGCTTACAACTCATGAAAATCTGAAATCCACTATCTAAAAATACAAGAATATTGTTGAAAAACCTTTGGAAAGGTTTTCTGAGCCTTCATTCTCTCACTCTGGTTGGGTACACATCACTACAATCACTGGGAAGACTGCTGACTTGACAAATGTCCAGAGGGCAATCATTATCCTCCTCCACAATGAGGGTAAGCCACAGAGGGTCACTGCTGAGAGGACAGGCTATTCTCAGAAGCTGTAACAAAGCATATTCATGGAAAGCTGACTGGTGGAAAAAGTGTCACAAGAGGAAAAAGGGGGGAAAATGGACTTCAGCTGTTGTGTTAGTGTCAAGCCACTCCTGAACCACAGACGCCATCAGCGTCCCACCTGGGCTAAGGAGAAAAAGATCGATGGTTGCTCAGTGGTCCAAAGTCCTGTTTTCAGATGAAAGTTAATGTTGAATTAATTTCAGAAAACAAGGTCACAGAGTCTGGGGGAAGATCAGAGAGGCTAAGGTGCTTGAAGCCCAGTGTTTTTATGAGCTGTAATCATGAACATTAAACATAAAAGTCTTAAAATATTTCACTTTGTATGAGATGAATCTAGAATATATGGAAGCTTCCCTCTAAATCAAATCGTAAGAAAAAATAACTTTTCAATTATCTTCTAATTTTTTGAGGTGCACCGTCAGTTGTTTAAAATTGTAGACATTCAGACCGATCAGCCATTTTCTGCATCAACACATAAACAGCCATGTGTTTGCACAGGAGTCAGGCAGCTGTTTCCATTCAGCTGTTTTCTGTGAATTAAATGTCACACATGTATTCACAAATGCTGTTAGCAACTAGACAGTAAGCCCTGAGCTAACCACTTGTTTGTCTCTCTCATAACTGTCTCTGATCACAGCTGCTTTTTTTGGTCCTGTCACAAATAACATTCTTTCTCTGACAGATGACATTTTTCCCATACAGTTTCTCCCTCTGGATGACTGATGGTCACAATGGGTGGACATGAAATTAATGCATGCTGCTATTATGCAGGTTTACACACTGACTGGATATTTCCATATGGAAACACTAAAGTGCATGTGACAGTCACAGATGAGGCTGTAGACTTTGAACAGACAAAACAGACACTGAGGCTGTTATACACCCCGGCTACACAAACTCACAAGTTTTCATTAGCAAGACGCGCCTGCTTTTATTTAGCTATTATTATGCTTTGGGGATATGAACTTTCCTCCTGTCATCCTCTTCCTGCCTACATGTGCTGTTGATTTGTCTGTCTCCATGTGTCTCTCCGTTTGTCTCTGTCTGTCTGCTCCTCTGTCTGAGAAAATATGATGAAAAACGATGACAGAGGGAAGATGACGCTTGAGAAAACCTAGACAGAAAGACAACGACAAACCGGAGGAAGAAGAAGACGTTCAGAGAGGAAATACACAAAAAGATGAGTTGATAAAAAAGTGTTTAGTTCTGCCTCTAGAAACAGCGAAGGGTTTTAGACCAGTTACTTGTATCAACCATCTCTGTGTGCAACAGGCAAAGATAACTTTTTATAATCTATTTAGAGTTTGTCTCATAATAAAGATAAGGTGGTAGATGTTTTTGCATGCTGCCTGGAAACTACCACAACAGAGCTCATCTCTCACATCTGGTAAATGTGGAAGTTAATCTGAATCTCCTACATGTGAGTCAAATGTGCTTACTTCTCTCACAGGTCTCCTCTTGCTCTTGCATCCTGTGTGTGCTTGCATCAACAGTTGAGCAAAGTTTAGTTACCTGTTACCTTTGGTCTGCCTGAAACTGTTGCTCAAACTTGGTTTGGCAACATAACAGGAAAACACAGAATTTCAGGTGCTGCACAAAGCTTCAAGTTTACCTTATTACACTGACATTTGAAATCTTATATATACAGTGCCTGTAAAAGTATTCAGTGCCTTGGATGTTTTGCACTTTAATTGATTTTGTAAGTCAATCATGGTCATTATAATTTGGCTTTTTTGGCCAAAAAAAGAACCTCTATAACCCTTGTGCCCTCCTCAAATTTACTACCCTCTGGACACCTTCAAGGCAAAAATGTACATGTAAAGAAATATTGCCATTAAATCAGCATACGTCAATATTTTGTTCCATTTTTTTTCCATAAATCTCTTTAACCTCAGACCTGCTCAAAACTATCAAATATTCAGTCATTTTCAAGATCCTAACCCTTTAAATACCAGTTTGATTATTTGAAATATTTTATTTTCTACTAAAAAAAAAAAAAAAGTGAATTATTTCTTTATATAATAAAAAGTAGAAAGACGGGGCTTTGGTGCTGATTAGAGTCTTGAATGTGTCAAAGATTAGCAACAAAATTTATTTGATTGCACTTGTATTTTTTATGTAGTGCCAGCTTTAACATTAAGGCGCCCTCTGGACACTTCCGAGGCAAAAATGTACACGTACAAAAAAAAACTGCTATTAAATCACCATACATCAATATTTTTTTCTACTTTTTTTCATAAATCTCTTTAACAACTTCAGACTTGATCAAAACTACCAAACATTCAATGATTCTCATAATTTTAACCCTTTAAATGCCAGTTTAATTATTATTTAACCCTTTAAATGCCAGTTTGATTATTTGAAAGATTTCATTTTTTACTGCAAAAAAACACAAAAAGTGGATTATTTTCCATATAATAAATAGCAGAAGGATGGGGTTTTGGGGGTGACAAGAGTCTTGGATGGGTCAAAGATTAGCAACAAAACTGATTTGACTGCATTTGTATTTTTTATGTAATGCCAGATATACCCTCTGGACATCTCCGGGGCAAAAATTCCCCCATTGACTCCCATTAAAACCACATTTTTAATCTCACTGTCATTGCAGTATAAAATTATACATTATTTAATGTCAGCATTTCAATGTGAAGAAATCTAGTGAAATTTGACATTTTTACCATATTCCACCAGATTCAACCATTTACCTATTGTAGGCCCATGCAAGAAATTATTGTATTTTTGCCAGTTATATTATGGAGAGTTTTTATGTGTGTGAGTATGGGTGTGTGTTTGGGTGCATGTATGCTGTGTGGTGTGTGTGTGTGTGTGTGTGTGTGTGAGAGAGAGTGTGTGTGTGAATCTGTAAGCATGCACTGATCATTTCAGGGGTGAAAAAGGGGCATCTTTTAGTGGATGTGTTTCATGTGTCTTTGAAGAGGTGAGTGTGTGAGTAAAAACATGTAGCTTCCTGCCTTTGCTGTACTCAAAACAAAAACAGTTGTTGGTGTGTATATGCACCTGGCTGCTTCCCTAACAGTGAGTGGAGATGAGACATGGGCTGGAGACCAGACATGCTCGTTCTAATCTGTCCACTCACTGTATAAGAATGGGCAGAATCCTTAGGCCCTAAGGATAAGACCCTAACTCTAACCCTAACCCAGTTTAATGTGGTTTTAATGGGAGTCAATGGGGAAGGGTTAATGTCAAAGTAAAAAGAGATTTCTACAAAGTAATGTCCATTGAATAAAAATATGTAATGCAAAATAAGTGACTGCAGCACCTTTGTCTGTGTCCATAGGTCTCAATCAGGCTTGCACATCTGGACACAACAGTTTTACACCATTCTTCCGTGCAAAACGGCTCAAGCTCTGTCAGGTTGCACAGGGATCAGATATGAACAACTACGGTGGCTCTGAGAGCTCACAGCACTGCAACTTAAGAAAACACATGCAAAAAGACAAAACACAAGCAAATTAAAAAAAACATCTTCATCAATTTGACAACCCATGCGCAGCATTTAGAAAACGCGCTGCAAAGACCAACGCAACACATTAGAAAAACGCGCTGCAAATAGACCGCAACACATTAGAAAAACGCGCTGCAAATAGACCGCAACACATTAGAAAAACGCGCTGCAAATACACCGCAACACAACGGAAGTGTTTCCAGAGGACACTTAAAAGTGATGCACACAAACATCTTCATCAATTTGACAACACATGCGCAGCATTTAGAAAACGCGCTGCAAAGACCAACACAACACATTAAAAAAACGCGTTGCAAATAGACTGCAACACAACGGAAGTGTTTCCAGAGGACACTTAAAAGTGATGCACACGTTCGGACACGCTTATTGATGTTGTTGACCATAGATATGGATACGTAGATGACGCGTCCACAGCTATTAAACGTAGCCGCTTTGCATCTGCCGGTCCGCCATCTTGGAACTGGCGGGATTAGTGAACGCTCATTATAAACAAGCCCACTTCGCCTGTAATCCGCCCTACCTTGCTTAATCCTGAACCAATCTACATGAAATTTATTTTGTTATAAAGATGAAAGCTTGAACATCATACTGACTACTTACTGGAGTTAAATCGAGGTACTTATTGTGGGTCTGATCAACTTTAAATTAAAAATCCTATTATGTCTATGAGGTGTACAGGGAACATGTGTAATCGAATATTTAGAATCTATAATAAGATAGTTTTTGTTTCCCCAAATAGATTTATATAGATAATTTCTCTCCCTCTCATCTTGCAACTGGTCTTTAATCTAGGCTACATGCAGGCATACACTGGGAGTCGTCACGCCCTTTCTTACCTGATGATTTTTGAGTTTGCAGTGCATATTAGTCATGTGAGGACACAATGGCCGATCTCGGCTTAATTACTCATGCAGGGGATGGATTTCTGACTTAAACATCCGCAGAGCTAGCAGATTCCAGTAAAATTTTCTGAGCGGATCATCAGATGGGAGGCAGAGAGAGAGAGAGAGAGAGCTACATGAGGAAAACTAAAGTCTCAACAGGTAAAAGTCCCAACGAGTCATGTGATTTCTAATTTCTCATGATTTTCTTCTTTATGGTACGACAAAAAGTGGCAAAACAAAGAAGGAAAGAGCAAAGTTAAAGCTGAATGTTCCTTGCTTCTTTGATCATCTTTATGTTTTCTAAAAAGCCTAAATCAAACTGATACTCACACTGTCTGTACAGCGCGGTGCACACTGACTCTCTCTCTCTGTGGTGCATATAATAATGCTTATCGTTAAAACGAGAGAATTTTCCTGCATTTAAGTCAAATACCAGTCTTCTGATGACTGATTTATTGGTTTGTGGGACAGCAGAAAATGAAGGCAAATATATTTTTGGAGTGGGCGATAAGAACTGCGTGCTTTACTAACGCCAAAAAATTTTATATCACCTAGTTGTATATTTTAAGTATTGTATTTAATGACATTAAAATAACACTGAGTGAAAAAATAAATACTTAAAGCCAGGAGGTGCTTTCTGCCAGCAACATTAAAATGACCAATCTGGCTTTTAACATTCAGATGACGGTCAGTACTACACCTAGTGAAAGATTCCACATTTCCTTCCAAAACAGCGGGTGCATTGTATTTAAAATAAGGTAACAACTTTTGATAAACAACACCACTGTGACTCAAAATCCGCGTCAACAACATCAACAAGCGTGTCCGAATGTGTGCATCACTTTTAAGTGTCCTCTGGAAACACTTCCGTTGTGTTGCGGTGTATTTGCAGCGCGTTTTTCTAACGTGTTGTGTTGGTCTTTGCAGCGCGTTTTCTAAATGCTGCGCATGTGTTGTCAAATTGATGAAGATGTTTGTGTGCATCACTTTTAAGTGTCCTCTGGAAACACTTCCGTTGTGTTGCGGTGTATTTGCAGTGCATTTTTCTAATGTGTTGTGGTCTATTTGCAGCGCGTTTTTCTAATGTGTTGCGGTCTATTTGCAGCGCGTTTTTCTAATGTGTTGCGGTCTATTTGCAGCGCGTTTTTCTAATGTGTTGCGGTCTATTTGCAGCGCATTTTTCTAATGTGTTGTGTTGGTCTTTGCAGCGTGTTTTCTAAATGCTGCGCATGAGTTGTCAAATTGATGAAGATGTTTTCTTAATTTGCTTGTGTTTTGTCTTTTTGCATGTGTTTTCTTAAGTTGCAGTGCTGTGAGCTCTCAGGGCCACCGTAAACAACCCTTTTCAAGTCCAGCCACTAATTTTCTATTGGATTGAGGTCTGGGCTTTGACTCGGCACTATTTCCTGCAGTAAAAGGCGTAAGGGTATGTCAGTGATGTCAGCACAATGAGTGATGTTACAGGATGGGACTATGTGCTCCACAAGAAGTTAGCCAGTAGTTGAGTCGTGTAATGTAAAGACAAGTTGTATAAATGAAGTCAAAAAAAGATAGCTGCTGCCTCCTGATTACTCTACACAATAACTCTCTGTTCTAGTCTTTAATACAAAAAAAGTGACAGCATAGTTGTGTAAATCAAAATGAAACAGCACCTCATGTCAAGACCAAGGCCACAGTAGGTGGCATTTCCTCTACCATTTATGTGCCACAACCCTATTTTTCTCTGCTTTTGTGGTTACCTGTTGCTGCTTTTACTGCTTGGTGGGTGTCGGCCTCCTTTCATTTAATGTTTATTTGTATAGGGACAAGTATTCAGTAATCTTAAGCCTCAATCAGGCTACGGGGGTCTTCAGCTTCCAGCTTTGTGTTAGTCTGCTGCCTTTGCAGATGTTTGGAAAGATTTGATGTGAAGTTAACAGCAGTGGAGGGTTGTTTCTGGCCTTGGCACAGTTCACACTTTTACTGCCATGTTTTTGTCCTTTAGTGCAAAAAAATTTAATATAGGTGTCCTTATTAGAGCCACTCTGCCATTTCCCTCTCCCTCCCGAGAATGTCGTGAGTGATTTACAGCAACACCAGCAACAAGATTATTATTATATAGTAACAGTAACACAATTACTAAAGGCCTTGCACATTAAGGATGACACATACAAACGGCACGACAATGTGAATAATTCAGTGGCAAATTTCTTCTTACTTATCAGGACTGACACGATTTTTATGAAAAAAATAAGTGTAGATTGAAAAAACATTTGCGCTATGAAAGTCTGCAGTGTTTCTGTCAGTTTCTGTCTCTCTCCTCTGGTTCGTAGGTAACGGCACCTTTAAGCAGGTAGGATGTTTTTTTCTCACAGTCTTTCACTGCACTGCTCTCTCTTTCCAGCCAAGTTGTCTGGGATGAGGGACAGACTTTTCATTTGTTCTGTAAGTTAGTAATTGTTAAGAGCACAGTTGAAGTTTACTTGCTTGTGTAAGGGACTGGTCAGAGGAGTAATTTCAGGGAGATTATCGACAGGAGCTGTGATTAACCCTATGTCTAAGGTAAGAGGAGACTTTGTTGGTAGATGTGCCATTGTTCATAAATGTGATTTGTCTCTATCTGGGCAACATAATTCATATTTAAAACATATACAACTTAGCACTGGCTTCAGACAAATTTCCAGATGAACAGGGGACAAAAACAATGCTTTATCATAAGGAGGGGCATGTTTTTGCTTTTCTGTCTGCCTTGAAACTTGCAACAGCCAAGGTTGTGATTGGTCAGATGTGTGCATGTTGGGAACGAAACTTTGAAAAAATCGTGGTTTGAGAAAACCAAAAACTCCAACATAAATGTTGCTTGTATGCAGCTCTATATTGACTCATTTACTGCCAGTTATTTGAACAAAAAAAAGCATTTGTTGTGCAAGGGTCTTTAAAAGCTGTAACACATTCCACTTCTGTGCATTAAAGCAGGGGTCATCAACTCCATTTTCACAAGGGCCAGCTTTTTCATGACTCATGTCATGGAGATGTGTTTTTTTTGTTGGATCCATAATCAAAAAAGTCACACACTCAAACCTTGCACACTAAGTCCATTGCACTTTACTTGCCTTTATTTGTTTCACACATCCACATCCATCTGGTAAACCTTCCATAGATGGCGTTTGGGAAAGGGCAGAGCCTTTGAAAAAGAAAACTTGGAGGGTGATTGGATGAACGTTCTGTCTGTAACATCATTATGGGGCAATCAGAGCAACAAAACATGTGACATTGTGGCGCCAAACTGAGGTGTGCCACTCCCGACGAGTAAACTCCATAGAGAACTCCACAAGGCGAACCATGGTGACTGCAGACATGTCAGTACATGACCTTTGTTGTTTGTGAAAGGAAATAACTCAATGCTGCTTTTGGTTTTCTTTTCACGAAATCATGTTCGTCAAGTTCTGATAAAACTTGTGCTTTCATTTTCATTTTCATTGTATTTATTCATTCCAGTACAGTGATTGGAAAGGAGCAGGATGAAGCGAACTTATAATACCTGCATCTTTCTAAAACAAGTAACCGCTTACATCAGACGAATTGACATTATAATAAACCTGTGTACATGAGTCCAATTAAAATAAACAAAACTGAAAAATCCATAAATAAAGCTATTCCATCACAACATGCTTTTATATAATTTCCCTATTCTCTGCTTATACATCTTCTTAAACTGAAAAATGTTTTTACAGCCCTTTTCTTCTTTTTTATTAGTCCTCGCCATTTGGTGTTTGAAATTAAATTTTCTTCGATGCTTTAGCAGCATCCACGCTAGTGTCTTCCATAATAATGGCACCGGCCTCTTGTTGCTACTAGAATACATGATGACTTTGCTGCACCCCAAAGTACTGCCCCTCGATGCTGATTGGTCCTGTCACTTTCTAACCGGGCCCAAATGGTTCAGATGGGAGCTTTGCAAGATGGTTTTTCCAGTAAGAAACATGGAAACAGGGGAATGTATCTGCTTTGCAAGGTGATCAGTGTGATACTGCAAGCCTGTGGCTCCATCACTCCTTTAAAAATCACACTTGGTCCATCCTGACAGATAGTTTCAAACACGATCTGCTCATGTGTCATAACGCTGTGCCAAATTGGAGAGATGGAGGGCAATTTTTTAAATTGGTTTCCATTATGACCTGTGCATACACACATGTATACATTTATGTTATTGTCCATGGTTGATATCAACATAATACACGACCATATCAGGGTGTTGAAAGTGAGGGTTCAGAGGGAGAGAGGGGACAGAGGGGGGGCGAGTGAGAAGGAAGCACCTGTTCTAAAAAAAATAATGAACGAAGGTTTCGGTGTCAGTGTGCGTGATTAAAACAGAAGCTTGATTTTAATTTTAAAGTGTGAAAAAATGTTTCCACAAAAACTGACTTGGTTTGACCTTCACACCCAACACTGTTAGTAGGGAGGTAGCTGGTTAGCTTTGTTGATATAAATACTTTGAAAAATGATTTGAATTATGAATTTTACTTCTGGAACCAGAACTGCCCAAAGAGTGGACGGGCACTGCTGGGCTCTGTAGTGTTAATTAGCTATGTTAGCTAGCTATAGCAAGCTAATTTGACAACACTACGCTCCTCATTTATTTTTAATGCACATTATCAATGTAGTGGCATAAAATATGTCCTGTTGTAAAAAAACATGTCCTTACATATCAGATGTAGAAATTGTAGCTGAACTCATTTCAACACAAGGGTATAATCAAAATTAGGCTCATGCTAGTTTAATTAGCATGATTGCTATATTTGTTAAGCAACTTTAAGAAATAAGGTTCAAAGTACAAAAAACAATGAGATAAAAAGAGCAAAGTAAGTCGTTGTCACACTTTTAAATGAACCAGAAGGCTACATGTGGTTAAGTCAGCATTGTAACTACACTGATCTGCACATAACAGGAGTAGCAACATTTATCAAGGCAGTTTGAGTTCATTGCTTGAACTTCAAGCTGCGGAAAAAGCTTTGCTTTTTGTTTCTGCATCGTTGAACTTGTACAAGAAACCAAAGTAACCAAACCCTCTCACTATGGTGGCCCCATAGTATCACATACATATCATCAACCATCCTTGAATGGTTATTGAGTCATTATAGACCGTAAACTTAATAAAAATATTTCCTTAAGTGGATTGTTCTACTTCTGGCCTCATGTCAATAGCCTTTGGGGCTGGAGGGGGTTGAGAAAACACAGACATATTGTCAACAAAACTGGGTTAAGGGCCGAACATTCAGCGGAAAATGAAGGAAAGTAGGAGGAGATGGGGCGCAGGAGTTTGGGAGAAAGGGAGCGGATACAAGATTACTTACTGGCAAACCTTAAGTACAGCAGCAGCTGTTTAGACTGAGCGTTACTCATCGGCCTCTCTTCAGTCTGTGTTCACCCCCTCCTCTCTCTCTCTGTCTCATGAGACTGTTGTGAATAGCTCCTGAAATAGAGCCCACTGGAGCGTAAAGGGAAATGTGAAAGACGGCGTGGACAGAGGGGGGGGTTTGTGTTAAGCAATGTGATACGGTGTCAGTGAGAGAAATGTGCTCACATGCAAAGATATGGAGTGAAAGAAAAAGTCTGAGAAAGAGTGACGAGAGAGAGAGAGAGAGAGAGAGAGAGACAAGGCCGCACAGATAAGTGAAAGGGAGGGAAAGAGAGAGAGAGAGAGAGGGAGTTGGAGGGGTGGGGAATCAAAGGGGGCAAGCGAGGCGTGCTTAAACTGAGAGTCTGAATCAGAGAGAGAGGAAGAGAGCTGGTGAAGGTTCACCACTACTTTTCCTGCCACAGTTTGCCTCTACAGAAAGGATACTTTAATTGTGAAGCTTTCAGTTTTTCTCTGTCAAACTTTGTGGATTTTGTAGACGTTGGACTACAGGAAGTCTGGAAAGAAACTTCAATCTCTGCTGAACTTTGGGACTGGATCTAAACTTCTGTTAGTCAGTATCAACAACATTTAAAGATTGTAAACTGAGTCTTATTTTGGGCAAAATCACTATCTGAAGGATTACTGCTCTATCCTTTGACATGGGGTCTAGGAAGGAGCTGCTCATTCTTGGTAAGTCTATTAGTGACACTGTGTTAATGATCAAGAAAGCGGAAGTTTCTGAGAAGGTTTAGAAATTAGGTGTTCAGTTGATTGACATCTACTTTTGTTTTCCCTCTGTTTATTTCTGAACGTTTCACTCAGAAGTCTGCTCATTCATTGAAGTGGCATCTTAAGTATAAAACAAAGATACTGGGGAATTCCTTATTTTATCTAAAACTGTGGATGGGGATGAATGGATGGGGTGATAGGGGCTTCCGTCTGACGCTGCAGGACTGACCAGTCATGTCTGAAGGCACAAAATGACTCAGCGCACGACAAAACACTGCCTGTTGTTTAAGTCAAAATTTACTCCAGTAAAATCCATACTACATTGTGTATTTTTACATATCATCTTTATTTATTTTATTACTTTATTTTTATTGTAAGAGTTTGTTGTCTATCAACTGAAAGGTCAGGGGTAGGATCTCCTTCTCTTGCAGTTTTAGTATGCTGTGTCCTTGGGCAGGATAAAAACACCAAAGTGTTCCCTGTGCTGTTTCAGAGGTGTGTGAATGTGTATGGATGATCTAATATGACCACTTTACATAGCAGCCTCCACCGTGTGTAAATAGGAAAATGTTACCTGCTTTGGAAAAAATGCTTTGAGCAGTCAGATGACTAGAAAAGTGCTATACAAGCTCAAGTCCATTTTATCATATATCAACAGTATAAGGGTTGATAAAAACAGTAAAGAGTAACGAGGGCACAGTAATGAAAGTGACATATCAAACTAATTTATCACATGTGATGCAAATTCATTAATTCATCTCTCAGACCATGGTTCCAGCAGGACCCCTTTGCTTGATGAAAATATTTTCAAGCCCCCCACCCAAAGAAAATAAATGCCCTAACTTTAACTAAAACTAAGATGTCATTGAGTTTTTCTCAAACAAAACTAAACTGAAACTATCAGGAGTGAAAGTAACTAAAATGTAACTAAAAACAAAAAGGTTGATTTTAAAGACTTAAGGCCTTTGTACATAAAGTATGATGTGAACAAGAAATTGCAAATAATTCAGAGGAGAATTTTGTCTTGCCTTTCTATTCACATAAATGAACATAAAATAAATTATGCAGTCCCAAAAAAACATTAAACTGAGTTACATTAGTGCACTAACCTTGCAAAGCAGATGGATACGCCCGTGTCCTTGTTTCTCACTGGCGAATCCATGTTGCAAAGCTCCAGTCTGAACTGTTTGGGTGAAAGTTAAAGTTTTATCAGAACTTGAAGGCCTTTCTTTGTTAATAGAAGAACAACGAACAGCATTGAGTTGTTTTCTTTTCAAAACGACAAAAGTCATGCACTGATATGTGTATAGTCGCCATGGTTCGCGTTATTCCTCGGTAGTTGTGCACGCGCACCTTGGTCACCGCTGCATCTCGTGTTTTGTTGCTCTGATTGGCCTGTAAAGATGTGACAGACAGACTGTTCATCCAATCACACTGAGTTTTTTTCAAAGCGTCTGCCCTTTCCCAAACGCTTGTTATTTAAGATTTTTCCAGATGGATGTGTGAAACACATCTATCTGGCGTTGTCAGGTTATAAGAGCACAAGATAACATGAGACATGAGCGTCTGTCTCCCCTGTTCTGTGCTTAACCCCACCTCTATGCACAGGTAGGAGGTCAGTGCCTTTTAATTCACTGTGCTGCTCCCTCTTATCAGCTAAGTTGCCTGGGAGGGTGGTAGCAGATTTTCATTCATTCTTTAAACTTACTATGTGCAGCAGGTCCTTGACAAATTTCCCTAAGCGACCGAAAGTCTGACTTCCGTCCGCATGCTCAGATACCAGGAATGCCACACTGTCTTGCCCAGTAAACCCATCACCCCATGCACAAGTCAAAGTCTGCGGTTGATCTTAGCCTTGCAGTCAAAGGATCGATGGCCTACACTGCCAACATAGATGAAGTGCTCTACGCTCTCACCATTCACAGAAACCAATTTCGATGGCAGAACCCCTAAATGCCTGGATCTTTATTTTGGCACAGGATATGTGCACTCCCTTCAGCTTCTCCACTCAGCAAGTTAAGAGCCCCCAAAAGGACATCTTCAACTTTTACCAGGCTGCATAATTTCAGATTAAAACCTAAAATAACTTGTCACTGGCTAGAGACAAAAATGGTTTGCTCCTGTCTGCCTCAAAACTCTTCTGATGAATGTTTTGATTGGTCACATGTGCTCTCGTCAGAGTGAAACTTTGAAAATATGGTTAAAAAAAATACCAGACACTATTTCACTTGGTACCCTACCTCTCACCCAATGACAGCTGGGATAGGCTCCAGCCCCCGGGACCCCAAATGGATGGATGGATTTTGCATGGTAAAATTATGCTGTTTAAACTGGCATTGACTTGGAAATTAGGAAAAAGAATTTGTGCAAATTATTTGCACTAAAAATGTGTTTGTTGTGCAAGGGCTTTAAATTTGAAATAACTGTCAATAGAAACAATTTAAAATGTAAATGCAACATAGAACTTCTTTATTTTTAAGATGTAGCAGCAGTCATGAGAGAGGAGATTTAGGAGAACATCACTGGTACATTTCACATGAATTATCACTCTGACTGAGCCAGGAACTCTGAGTGCTCTTAATTTTTCTGCTGACATTGTTTGTCTTAATCATCAATACCCTTATTCATTCTTGAATTCATTTGTTTTAACATTTTCCAAGTACATTTTCATTATAAAAACAATCTGTTGTTGATTTTTACTTGTGAATACTTTTGCCTGCTTGTGTAACTGTTGTGGTTAACCAGTATCACACTCAAGGCCAGTGTTGCAGTGGATATCGTCATCACTGTGATTGTCTTTGCCCAGCTCCTCTGCCAAAACTGTTAACGTCCTGGTAATAAAAAGCCTGGCCAATGCAATGACACAAGACAGTCCAGTTAAAGAGTAAGAGTCCAGTTAAATCCTCCCAGCAACCCCAGTAAAATACTGCCAAACCTGCTGCGTCCCCACCCACCACAGTAATGACATCCTCTGCCTCAGCCTGGATCTCTTAATATATAAACGATTTGTTTTACTTAATGATCATATCACTTTTTGACCTCAGTAACACTGTTTTCTTATCGCCTTTTGGTTCATGTTTACAGGAAAAGAAGTAGACTACTCAGTATAAAATCTATAGCTGGTCTAATCAATAGTTTCTGGTTACAGTGACTCAGACCAGGGTCATCCATAGTTCAGCCTATTTAGACTTACCATTTAGAACCAGACAAGAAAGTTTCACTGAGATTTATGGAGAGTTGTAGCTTCTTTAAGCTCATTGTTTTGGATTTCTTGCTCACAGAGTTCTGGTTTTAGCTCCCATCAGTCTTATTTCCTTATTGTTCAGCAACAGTCAGCTGACTATATGCTACTGAAACTACTGAGAGAAGAGTAAATAACAGGCTTGAATGTATGTGTTATGTAACACTTTTTGATGCCAAAATGTACAAATATATTTACTTCAAAAAGACCATCAAGGCAGGATAAAGAAATAGTTAAGTCATGTTAGACAAGCGGGCAAAAATGTATATTCTACAAGATTTTATGAATAATATGTGTCATGATAAACATCAGTTTTTTGTTTATTCTTTGTGCTTCTCAGGCAGGTCTGTTGAAGTTTAACAGTATTACTGAACAGGTTTTGGAGTGACAAGATCATAAATGTGTGTTTGTTTATTCAAATGTTTTGAACCAGGAAAACCTCATTAAGATCAAGAATCAAATTTATGACAGTGTCCTGGCCAGGACAGACAGAAGCATAATTAACAGATTACAGATTAACAAAGGTCAATCAAATCAACCAAACCCCGGTTTGGTTTTTTGATGGACTATGCAAAATTTTAAAAATCTTAATTTAGAATATTGATAGATTCACAGTTGAAAAGGACAAGAGGCTCCTCAAAAAATAACCAAACTGAAGAAAAGAACTCCCAAAACTGATATTTAGAATCAATTGTGAGTGCATCTACATAAACATGCACAAACTAAGTGTTTTAAGCAGGTTATCAGGACACTGTCTGTTGGAAGGTCAGTAGGTGTTGGATTGTAAACACTCAGAGATCAGAGTACAGTGATGCTTCCTGGCTATAAATCGTTGACTGCACACCTTTGTCCTGAAGGAGTAGGTATGCACATGTACAAAGACACAAGTTTTAGATTTAGGCTAATGGTTATGCTTTTGATCCGGCCAAAGAATTATCTAACAGGAAGAGAGGCAGCCAGGAATAAGAATACATTATGAGGAAAAGTGAGCCAGAACAGACGCACAGAAAGGACAGTTTATGTGACAGACAACATTTCTCATTCAGCACTTTGCTCACCACTGAATGAAAGTCAGCTGCAAGTGAGCACAAAGTCACTCTCTGTATGTTTTCACTCTCTGTGTCCAGTCCACAGTTATTAAGTCATAAAATAAGGCTCAATCTCACTGTTTCACACACACTCTGTCTGGTTTTCTTTAAGTGGAGTTACTGTGGGAGCTCCAGCTCCATCACCACACAACAGTGGGCTCATTGTGACGAAGGGAGGGAAACGGAGAACAGGAACGGGAGGGACTATTTTTTTTCCACTCACACTATATGATGAGGCTGCTGTGTTCTACCTAAGAAGCTTAAAATGTGACTGACATGTGCCTATTGTGATGCAATGTGACAGTCAGGGTCAGAAACATGAGAGGATGGAAACAGTCAGATGAAACCTGCACACATGTAATGCATGTTTCCCCACATTTACTGCATTCAACAAAGAACTGATTGAAAACATTGTTTAGCTTTTTTTAAGTAATGATTTGTGCAGAAAAGAATCTGAACATTTTGTAGAATGTGTCCTCAAGCTCAGAGGAAAAGAGGAACAAGTTACAGAAACAGGATGAGTCATGAACGCATGTTACCCAGATGGACACACCACAAACTGACACAAGCTCACCTAAGCACCGTTAAACCAAGGAAGTGGATGCATTTACTCTGTCACATGACAGCTGTAGTCTGCCTGCAGTCACACACTTCGCAATATTGTCATAATGATGTGAAGTAACTCTATTACTTCTACTACCACCACTGCGACACGGCAGATGGGTCGTGTGATGCTTTGTTCAAGCTGCATAAAAAATGGATGAACTCAGATGTTTTTAACATGTGAAAAGGCACACGGAGATGCTGAGCTATTATGCCATTTGGGAAAAAAAAATTATTGGCCTTATTGCATTAAGCATCTAATGAGGACAATAATAGCACGGCCTAAATTGTAAAGATTAACCCACTGACTGAGAACTTATTAAAGTGTGCTGCAGTTTTTATGACGCATGAACTTTCCAGAGATCAGGAAATAATTTCACCTCTGTAAGACTTAGAAATAAATGAAGATAAATAATGTGTAAATAAGGTCAGTATATATTAATTTAACATTCTATTACTAAGAATCAGAAATTAAATCAGTCTGAGACTCCCAGGTGCTTGTTTTATTCATATGTGACACTGTTATTGATGACAAGAATGTGGTTATTTTCTTAGGGTTTCCTTTATTCACTAAGTGGAGGTAAAAGTATCCATATTTATGTTTAAAATGTTTGGCTCTGACTTGTGTCAACACTGAGACAAAACTATTTCAATCAGGAGGGACTCTAAAATGAATGAACAATAGTCTATTTTGCAAATTGTGATGAAAGAGAAATGTGCAATGTCTTTGGTGGTTAGTCCATTCTAGGGGTGTGAAGGTACGTGTATTCATACTGTACGGATTCGGTACTGAACGAATACATGTGGAACGAAGCTCATACACAGACGGAAAACCAAAGCGCAACCGCACAACCACAGGAAACGACAGCAAGAGCTTGAATATTTCCAGATAAAAGTGTCCTGTTTAGGAACACTTAGCTTCCCACTAAAATACAACAGTGGATAAAGACAACAACATCAGCGCTGACGTTATTCAGCAGCTGTGTCGCTGACAGCACATCGCTCAGCGGACCAATCAAAGCATTTTAAAAAGACTCCCCTCAAACACTGTCACTGTAAGGAGGAGGAACAACAAAAACTCTCACCAGTAAGTTATGAATTTCCTATTCATTAAGATAGTTTTTATTATAACGATGGTGCTCCGGCTCCATGAATCAAATTAATATTACCTTCAACTGTCAGCCTCAGAGGAAGGGGAGAGGAGACTCCTTCATGTCTGCAGCTGCGTCATAGGTGAAGTTATCCTCAGATTTCACACGGCTCTAACCTCTTCATCCGGCAAGATTGGCTGTGAAAAGTTCTCCCAAACTTTGAAGTAGGTCCCATTGTTTAAAAAAAAAGTAATCCAGTGCTGAACTCCGTGTCGAAATCGGCAGAAAACATGCTAATTTGCATACTTAACAAGCTAACGCATGGTTGTATGATGATGCATTCAAGTTAGCTGGGAAATTTTAGGGTTTAAAGAATGGGTATAAATATGTCAATATATCAATTAAAAAACCTGCTAATTCAAAAATATATTTATTTATATTTTTAATCATTGAAGAACTTTTTAGGGAGGTTGCAGCATTATTTATCATTTAAATGTAATTTATTCAGCCTATATATTTTAATACAATTTAATATTAGAAAAAACACGTATATATTTATTCGCTTCAATTACTGTGCCGAAAACATACTGAACCGTGACTTCAAAACCAAGGTACATACCGAACCAAAAATTTTCTGTACAATTACACCCCTAGTCCATTCTGATGACTTCTTGCACTTTCAGGGCTAGTGAGCCTGCTGTTGGTGTTGATTAGAGATGCAAGATCAGATGAGGAGTAGACTTCTGAGAAGCTGGACCAGGACACAAATGAGGTGGCTTGGAGGAGGAGACTGAAGTATTCAGGATGAGATGAGAAAAAGACCTAGGAGGATCTGGACTAGATACTGATGAACGAACACTGGCCTGGGAAGAAAATTTGGCCCTGGCATATTTTGTGCCAACCAGTCCTTTAGTCCAGGTTGAACATGACATTAGTTCCACCAAATTATTTCCCCAAATTATTACAAAACTTAGAAGTAAATGCCACAGATAAATAAAATGATGTTATTCCCTCTGTTTTTACTGATTCTTTTGTTGTCGTATTTGAACATGGTGGTCACAATACCCTTACTCAAGAAGAATTACAGTAAAATTAAGAAGTTTTCACAAAACAACATCAAAAGATGAAATCATACTGGACCCAAAGTGTGTCAGCCCACTGGGAAAATGCCCTGTGTGCTAGATTACCATTCCAGCCCTGTGATGATCTTAATGGAAGCGGCTGGGGTGGAGGAGGGTTGCAGGGTCCTCACTGAAATGACAGATTGACTGCAAAAGAGAGGTAACAGATTTACAATATGACAGATGCCTCATGATTGGTCAAACAAGATTGTGTCGGAATCTGATTAGTTTAGTACTCAAGAGTGAACGTCGATAATCAGCTGATCACCAGAATAGAGAGAAAGAGGAAGTTCCACACACTCTTTCAAAAATGTACATTTGTACAACAGAAATCATCATGTTTATACAGCCTGGTTTTAAAAATAACTTTTACTTCAGTAGTTCATTGGCAAACTCTACGGGGAGTGATTTATCCATTTCCAGTTTGATGACTGCCATCAATTGGCTTCAGAACTGTGCCTCAGAACTTATAGGGTGACATCACTGAGACTATGTCCATGTTTTTTTGTCTATCGTCAAAATAGTATGAAAGCCTGACACTCAGACCACCATCTGACACCTATAATATACATGCTAGATGAAAACATGCTGCACATTCCTCCTCACCTCTTCAAATTGGGATGATATATTGATGCAACACATAATACTGTGAAATATTCATCAATGGGCAAGGAGAATGAATTGTACTCTTTACTGCTCTTCTAAGTTGCTCTCCTTTGGGTACCAAAAGGGCCACATAATTTTTGTTCTCACAGCTAGAAGGCCAGATATTTACAAATTGCAGGATACTCTCAAGTTAACAATGAAAATAACCCATAACCAAACAAAAAGGACAAATATACAGCTTCCATTACAATTCCTTAAACCAACATTAAAACTGTTCAACTCTCATGCAAATAGTAAAACTTAATTTAATAAGCAGAATTCCGGCTACTTTTTCAAAACACTGAACACAACACTTACTGGTTATTTTGGTATATTTTCTTACGTATTTAGTCTTCTATTCAAAGTTATTTCACGATGCATATAAAAGACTTTATCCAATGTAATTACAGCCAATTATACCACTATTTTTTTTTTTTTACTTACGTATATGATGAGCTGAAGAAAATTATAAAAATGGATAAATTATTTGTATAGATATTATCCTGGCTTCAGGTTTAAAATTGTTTGATTTTTTTAAACTGACTTGTATGCTAAATTAGGTGAGTTGGAGGGCCATGTGTAGCTCATGGGTCTCCAGAATGCTGACTACTGATAAAGGTAATCTGCACCCCAATGATTACAATTTGTATCATCTAATCTCAGTATTTTTTGCAGTGCTAACATTTGCCATCAAGCCCAAAAACGCAGGTAGTAACTGAGGCAAATGTCATTACTTACAGGGTTTTTAATTATTAACTAAAGTAATCACAGATTTTTTTCACAGTTCCTTGCACCAGTAACGTCTGCAGCAAACTTCAATGCAATCCCCCTGACATTCAGACCTTTCTGGCAAAATAGTAAAAAGTGATTATTCTAGTCTTTGCATAATCCTCTGGACACACTAAATGTCTGTATGGTTTCTATGTTGGACAGTCTTGCAGATATTGAGCTGTTTCACCTGAAGTAACCTGCTGCTGGTTTGAGGTGAAATTTTAGGGTATCATTTAACAAATCAGAATCAGCCAATCTTAAATTTTAACCTCAAAGGGACAGACTGATCTCATTGTAGCCTGCTTTTACACTTCTACACTCTCAGAATAACATAATTCCTAAAGGCAGACTTGATTTTCAGCTGTTGGTCTTTATGTGCCCTAGCTCTGAGCTTTTTGGAGTAACGAAAGAGTTCATGTGACTGAGGTGAAACTTGATCTGGGCTTCTAACTCACTGAACATTGGAATTATTGATTGAGATATCCCTTAGTGGTTTGAAAGGTTTCTGTTGATGTTGTGATTTTTGTGTTGTCATGACATTGGTTGCTGCAGCTGCTTCCTCTCTAGTAGGAGTCCTTTTTAAAACACTGAAGACACTTATGCTGTGTAAATTTAGGCTTTAAAACTGAAGTCTGTTAGTGCCTGCATTAAACTAGTAATTACTACTGTAACTATTGAGAATTACTGTACAGTATCTCTGTGATGCACTTGCTGGGAAGTATAAGGAAGTGGGTTTATTTTTTATTTAGCTTTTTTTTTTTTTTTTTTTTTTCAGTTTCAATTTTGCTCAAATGATGCACCATCACCAGTAAGTGGCCACTGGATTAAACTAGAACATTTAAGGCAAAAGTCTGAAACTAGAAAAACTGGAAATAGGCTTTAAATATTTGCATATACGGTGTATTTTTCTAAATGTCTTTGGTGTGCATTCTTATCACTGTGAGCTTTAGACTTAACTGTTAATTCAAACCTATCTTTCTCTTCCCCCACAGGTTTATTATGCTTGCTGAGGAAATGTGTCTCCAATTGCTCCCAAGGTTACAACGTCATAGGCAATGGTCAATGTATTGGTAAGATTCTGCACTGACTTGTAATTATTTATAATACTTCCCTCCAGTTTTGATGGTTTATTATGACTGCTATTCAAGACAGACTTCATTCCCAGGATATGAAATACCTCTTAATGGAACTGACCCGAACAGTAAACAGTCTTGTTGACTTTTCACGTTATTTTCCCTTTTTAGGCAGCTGAGCCTAAAAAACGCATGGTGTACTGTAATGAAAATATTCAAACTGAAAAGGGGTTGGATCAGCATAAATGTAAGAAACATGCAAAAATGAACAAGTGAACAAGTGCAAACAGAGAAGCTAGAGGAACAAACTAAAAGACAAAGAAGAAGCTAAAAAGGTGTCAAAGCTAATGCTAAAAAGATGCAAAGGTTTCAACAAAGCACCAGGGCTGAAGATATGATGATGAGTGAAACAAAAAGCTGCTGAAGCTAAAAAATGCTGTGAAAGCTCAAACAAAAAGGATTCAGTTGGAACAAAGGATAGTGCTAACGTCTCGTTTCCACATGGTATGGTTGAGGAGACAACCCAACTGGGAGTCCGTTCATTCCTATGGACATGCCTTTGAAACTCCTTCCCTTTGTAATGTTTTCATCCAGAATTTCCTGCAAGAAGATACTGAACATTTGAGATGGATTTCAGAGAGGCTGTATGGCAGTATGCTAGCTTAGTGACCAAGCTGCTAACAAGCTAACAGGCTACAACAAACCATATTTATCAGCTTGTTGTGAAATGCAGTCAGATCAGCCACTTTGACATGAAATTAAATTATTAATAGATATAAAAGCTGTCAGGTCATCTTGTTCAGCCACTCATATGTTGTTTTAAATAAAATATTTCTCCAAATCTGCTTAATTCCAGGCAGGCCAGCTCCTTCACTCATTTATGTATGCAATATTAGTCCTGTTTTTGTCTCAGTAATTCTCCAAATGCTCATTCCCAACTACTGAATGGAAAAAAAACAAACAAAAAAAAAAACGGGTGAGATTATCCTCCAATGGCTACAACTAGTTAATCAGGTTTCTATCTGTAATAAAGTGCACTTCCTTGCACTGGACACTAGGAGGCCTTTTCTTTTTACAGTGTTGCCAGCTGATAGTTTCCAGTCCAGTACCTGTGTAACCTAGTATGTTTTTTTTTTAATCTTTTTTTTTTTTTTCATTTTTTCATTTTTTTTCATGAGGTGTCACACAATAATCCACAAAAGCCCAATGACTACTTAAGAACATCCAGAATAACTCTGTAACTGTATTTTTCATGTCATCAGTGCAACAACTAGCTATACTGTGCTCACATCTGTCCTTTGTTACGCAACCACAAACACACTCGGAGCTTAATTGCATGCATACACTCCCCATTACAGAGATGAACAGGCTGATTATCACAGTTATAACACTGTACAGCAGACAGACAAAAAATCTGGTATCTTACCTTCACATGCAGAACAGGTTGCACTTCAAATACACCAGTGAACTGCACAGGCGAACATCTGATCATAACTTTGTATAAGTATGTAGCTAAAATCTGGCAAAGCTGTCTGCTTCACTAACATGTGTGGCAATTTAGTAACTGTAGGCTAATTCATAACTATATAAATAACGCCAGAACAACTGAATTTGCTGTCTTGGTATCTGAAAGTTTGCTTTTCTTGCAGACATACACATACATAAACTCAAACCCTCAGCTCTCCCATGCTCGGTTTGACACGTTCACTGACATCAAGGAGAACTCAGTACCTATCAGAACTGTAATTATATACTGATAAGAACAATTTAACATGTAATCCAGCCTGTTAAGACACAGTTAAAAACCCACCCAACTCATGAAAAACCTGCCCAAGTTTGTCAACCTGCCCAAGCCCATTTTAACCTGCACAATCCATCTTAAAACCCCCAATTAGGCGGAAAACCTGGCAACACTGTCAGTTTATTTACAGACGTGTCACATGTTTATGCCAAAATGAGGTGTCATACTGCATTCTATTTTTCCTCAGAAGTAGGATGTTAGACATCACACCTGAATTGTAGTTCTAGAAAATTAATGTTGGTTACTCGGGGTACTAAAATTCCTCTGACAGAATTATCACTGTAGGTTTAAGTTAGGAAGACATATTCAGCTGGCATCTCAGAATTTCCAGGTCCTGAGTCTGAAACACACCACAAGGCTCAAATAAAAGCTGCTAAAGTCTGAAGAAAAGATGCCAAAGTTCAACCTCAGTTTCAGTTCGCTTCCCACCAGCATTTATTACTGCTGGGTTATAAAAGTTGACTTCTATTTTTCTCAGTTTATATCGTTTCGTGTGCTTCATATTTCATTTTTGTCAAAGATATAAATTGATATGTTTTTGCACTATTTTATTCATGCATTTTATGCAACTTGCACTCTCCTGAACAGCTGTTTAGGTCTGTGGTCTCGACAGTGACAAAAGCAACAAATTAATCCAAAACTAGTTATTTCAACCCACTTTTCCTCGTCAACAGCTAACACAGTGTTTTCATTAGGTTTTTGATGTTGCGTATATTTGGGCCAACATCATTTTTGGCTAATTTTTACCTAAAACTTGTTAAAATACATGAAAAAAACAGGACCCCTCTGTTGTGCTGTATAGTCTAGCTTCCTTGCCATTCCCTCAGAAGCTCTTTTTACAAGGAAAACACACACTGAACTCTCCGGAGCCAAATGCCTTTACTATTGCAAAGTACCTTTTACAACCTAACTTAAAAAATACTGAAGTATTCCTTTGAACTCAAGCAAAAGACCCCAAAGCTCAGACAAAAGTTACTTGCTAGTGCAAAAGATGCTAATGCTGAAAATGATGCTAATGCACAACAACAGCAAAAAAAAAAAGTGTTACGACTAAAGAGGTTTTACATAAATCAAAAGATGTTAAAGGCAATCAAGAGCAAAGCCGCATATAAAACCAAGGAAGTGGACACTCATTTTAAACTTGAAAAGTATAGCCTGCTCATGCTAGAACAACAGTTTTTAAAATCGTTTTGTGAGAGGAATATCATATACCTGCGAAATGTACCAATCAATACTGTTCCTGTAAAACATTTTGTACTGTCCTGTTGATCTGTAAGATTTTTCACTTTTTTTTTGCTTTATCAATTTAAAACCTGATCTACAGACATGGATGAGTGTGAAGAAATTGCAGACCCATGTGGAAAACACGCAGAGTGCCACAACACAAAAGGAAGCTTCTACTGTCAGTGCCAGCCGGGATTCATGAACATCAGAGGAAAGATCAACTTCACGGAGCACAATGGACAGTGTCTAGGTGAGCTATACAGGCCACAGGGCGCACAGTGTGTCTCTATACCAACACTTACCCATCTTCACTTGTCCTTCTGTCAGATGTCAACGAGTGCAACAATTCTAATCCATGTGGTCCTGGTGCTTATTGCAATAACACGATTGGGGCATACACATGCATCTGCCTTCCTGGGTACACCAACAGCTCTGATGGCTGTGTGGGTGAGTAGTTTCTACATTAATTGATCTCCACCTAGCTAGCGGCAGAAAAGTTACATACTTTTGATTTATTCTTTTCTAAACAACTAATAATGGCTGTAATGGCTATGGCTGTAATTACGACCACATTACAGCCACTATGACTAGGAAATATTACAACCGAGTACTGTACTGTACAAAGTATAAAATCCCATTCAGATAGCACACTTAATATACTCACGTATGGTATGTGATATCAGTTTGGCCATTCGTCCAGTTTGTCGGAGAGACTACAACACTCATGTATACTTAAAATGTTGTTTGTTTCATAATGTTATGCTACAGTTACTTTAAAATATTCACCCCAGTTGATGTTTTACCCTTTAATTGATTTTATAAATCAGTCATAGTCAATATAATTTGGCTTTTTTGATGAAAAAAAAAGAACCCTCTTTAATGTTAGATTAAAAACAGATTTCTACAAAGTAATGTCAATTAAATAAAAATATATAATGTAAAATAAATGACTGCATAAATATTCACCCCCTTCAAGTCAGTATTTAGTAGATGCACCTTTGGCTGCAATCACAGCACTGAGTCTGTGTGGATAGGTCTCTATCAGGCCAGAATATTCACCTTGTAATCTTTAAACCATTTCTGTGTGGCTTTAGCTGTATGCTTCAGGTCATTGTCTTGCTGAAAAAAATCATCCTTTAAGACGCAGGTCTCTTGCAGACTGAATTAGATTGTCCTCCAGGATTCTCTTGTGTTTTGCTGCATTCATTTTTCCCACTACTTTTACAAGCCTTCCGGGCCTGGCTTCCAAGAAGCATCCCACAGCATGATGCTGCCACCACTGTGCACTATGCATGTTTGTAGTAATATGCAGTGTTTGGTGTGTGCCAAACATAATGTCTTGTCTGATAATTAAAAAGCATTTTGGTCCCATCAGATCATAGGACTTTCTTTGACTTAACCACGGAGTCTCCCACATGCCTTTTGGTGAACTTTAATCTGAGTTTAATATCAGTTTTCTGCAACAGTGGCTTTCTCTTTGCCACTCTCCCATGAAGCTTTGGAGAAAGATCTGGGCAACAGTTGTTGTATGCAGAGTCTCTCCCATCTCAGCTGCTGAAGCCTTCACAGTAGTCATGGCTTGGTGGCCTCTCTTACTACTCAGTTTGTGAGGATGGTCTGATCTAGGCAGATTTACACATGTGACATCTTTCTTCCATTTTTTAAAATTTCCATTCCTTGGAAATGTGACTGGATCTTCCAGACACATGTCTTTATACTACAGTCACTTGAGCCACATTGACTGCACTGAGGTGATCCTTATTTCACTAATTGTGAGACTACTAGCACCAGCTGGCTGGACCTCTGTTGAATTAGGTCAGTCTCTTTACATTACTTTGTAGAAACCTGTTTTCAGTTTGACATTAAAGAGGTTTAATGTTGATTTTTTTTGTACAAGAAGCAAAATTATATTGACCCTGATTGATTTATAAAATTGATTGAAGGGTAAAATATCAAGGGTGTGAATACCTTTAATAGGCACTGTAATCCCAGTTCAGAAAATCATCATTTATACATTTATCTCACTCCCCAAGTACATTTTTTTATTTAGAGCTTTAAATGACTTAAGACCCCTGCTTTTTCATTAACAACCATTCATTTTAGGTGATATATTTTCACCCTGAAAGGAATGGGGTCAGCATGATTTGGAAAAAATACCTGGTTGTCAAAATAGCAAACAATTTTATTTGCTGGAAAGAAAGATTGGTTTAAGAAATTACAAATGAAATAAGTACTAACATCTACTGTTTGGCTAATTTATAACCATTTTCATACTTTCTGAAACATCTCAACACTGCTGGTTTTGATCAATTTATGAGCTTCAAGTTTCAAGTATACAAAATACTGCAGCAGTGTAAACAAGACTGACAAATCAGCACATATTTCTCTTGACTTGTTGTTGATCTCGGATAAGGTCAGAGCACTGGTTTGGCAAATAGATTAAAGCTGTGGGAAAATAAGTTTAGCAATGCAAAACAGTGTCTTACTTTTTGATTATAAGCTCACTGTCACTGTTTTGTGCTCCATTTGAGTGTTTCTTTTTCTTACCTTTGGCATCAGCACTAGGCTACCATTGCTGATATTGAGCAATATCATATTAGCACTCAGATTTCACTGTCTACAGCTAAGTTTAAGTAAACTGGGACCTCTATGATGAAAGACAGGGGTTCAGTTACGCACATAAAAAGCTGTGATGGGAAATGACCTAGAAACTTGTGTTCAGGAAATTACAGATAGAAAAACACAGCTGGAATGTGGTATGTTTTAAGGGATATTTCATTAGAAACACATATGACTGGACCAGCAAAGCAAAGCTGAGCTAACTCTAATTGATAAGCTCAACCCATCCAGGTACATTGCCAAGATGATGCCGGCCCTGGCCCATTCTGGTAAAAATGTTCCATCTAAATGAATGGAGGTAAATGGGGAACATAGGGTCATCCGTGCTTTATAGGCTCTAAATATGATACCTTATACTTTAAAGGTTATGGGGAGCCCAAATCCATTGGCAAGCCAGTGGGGTTTTGATTGTGTTGCTACCGTTGTTTTCTAATCTACCACAGGGACATGGGGTTTATTGGTAACTCTTCAGAGCTCAAAGTGAAATCGTGTTGTTCCTATCAATACAAATGTTCATTTGTGTGATAACCAAACCATTTTCTATTTAACCAAGCCTCACAAATTTTGATTTAAATGTATCAAAGTGCTAAGAAAACCTGACAGCACTACATTCTGACTAGCAAAACATGTTGTGGTGTTTTATATGCAGCACCCTCCCAAAACCGGGAGCCCTGCTTTCTACAGCTGAGAGGCTGAAGAGCTACAGATGCAGAGCTTTTTGATAGATTTATCCACAGTGGAGAAATATCATGGACTTTGAATTTCTGAAAAAAACAAAATTACATTAGAGTCTAGTTTTAGTCATCTTGATGAAAACCAAACTTACTTTCTGTCAGTTTTAGCCATCAAAGATCTACTTTTGACTAGTCTAGTCTTTGTCGTGGAATAAAGGCTGTTGATGAACAATTTTAGCCATAGTTTCAGTTGTCCAAATTACCACAGCTGTGTAGTCTGTCTGAAATCCACCACAAAAGTCAACATTTTACAACCTACTCGCCTTACGAGTTTCACAAACACAAAGATTACAGATTTCCACAGGAATGAGTGGACTTCTGGTTGACCCTTATGTAACCATACATTAGTAGAAATGAAGTATGAGTGGATGTTACAGATCTTGCAGATGTTACGGATGTTACAGATGTCAGGTGAGGTGACAGTATATAAAAACAACAATTTTACCGTTGATGATCTACAAGTCTATTGTCCAGGGCGTTCCACATGTTCATAAAGGTTTTTATAAATCTCCTCAGGACGAGCAGCTTCTGATTACACCTTGGATGTTATATATTGCTAAATTTGAATTTTCTCAAAAAAGTAAACCTACGATCTGATGAATCATTTATTAATTTCATATTTTTTACTGTATCGGTGTTGTAAAATTATCTTTTTTTATCCCTTTTCTATCAATTCTACCTCTGTTTTTTCTCTAGATGTTTATATTATTAAAGTTTGCACTGCTTCTATCATTGTTCAGCTGTTGTTTTGTGAAGCATTTTGAACTGCTAATGAAAAGACATCACTAAATTTGTATTTAACCCTACTGTAATGAAATTATAGCCATTGATCACACTTCAGCAATAAAATCCCTAACGTCATGCAAACAGCAGAAATCACACTTTTAAATGGCAGTCATCAAACTTGTCCTCATTGGGTGCCACAGTTATAGTTTATGAGCTGATTGGAGGTTGAGATCAAATGAAAAAATGAAAAGGCTACAGGCCGGAGTTATTATATGTAGTTGGACACAACTGGAATATTCTTTTCATTGAAATAAATCACAAGTTCTTTTGAATGATGTTACAATCAAGTGAAGATGACACTACTACAGTCACTAGGTCTCTTTAATTGTCTAGAGGGGCGTCACTATAAATTAAGGTGATGCAAAGAATTGTGGGTCATCTTTTCTTCTCACCTTTTGTAAAGGATGCTCAAGTGTGTCTTATGCTAAACGAGATAGTAATGGAAGCAATGAATCTTCTTTTCCTGTCATTTCAAGAATTTGGACAACCCTTATCATGGGTTGACACTCAAATACTTCCAGGCAGTTTCCTTCAGTTTGTAATCATCCTAACCTAAAAGGACTACTCAAATTGACTCCAAGTTTAAAACCCTGAAATGACTGTAATAATGTCACATTTTTATTTGGAAGAAGAAAAAGGCACATTTCCAGAATTAAAAGCTGCTTGTCTTGAGCTGATGTCTGAAATGCCATGTAGTTTTTCATCATGATTCAACTCTTAATCCACTGCTTCCTGTTTCTTCTTTTTAAGCAGTCAAGAGAATATTTCACATCACTCAGCTCTGGGAAAGAAATTTCTGTTGATCTTGCCAAAATTGAAACACTCACATGACGACTGCTCTCACTGTAGTGATATGTTTTCATTCAGAGGTGATCAATCATGGCTCCTCAGGAATGTTGATTTTGATGTCTCAGTTCCTGTTTTGACACAGATATAAATGAGTGCAATGAAGCTGAAAGTAGAAAGGAAGACATCTGTGGAGAACAGGGGGCCTGTGAAAATATCAATGGGAGCTACTGGTGCAAGTGTCAACCAGGATTCACCAACTTTGGCAATGAAAAGATCCCGTGTTCAGGTGAGCATATGCTTTTACTCTCAACCTCATACATCTCATGGAATTGATTTCATTTTTTATTTTTTCAAATAATGGCTAATATAACCTGTCTTGATTACAGTTACTATCCTTTTTTGTCGCTCTAATAAGTGGCAGCCTCTGTGGTTAAAAAATATATATATATATTCAGCCAGTATGAAAATGTAAAAACCTGTAGTTTCTCAAGTGTCCACATGAGACTGTCTCAAAAGCAAAGGAATGTTGCTTTGGTCCTATACGAAATGTACGATTCGACATCCTTAATAAAACATTTTCAGCCTGGTTAAAAAGGTGAATCTGATATCAACAGCTCTTATTTGCACGCACTGTACTGGAATACAACTTTTATAACTCGTATTCTTTGCTTTTCTTGAAGCATTTAGCATGAATTTGCACAGGACTGCTGGCAGGCCATCCCATCCTCTCCACACATGTGTTTCATGGCTGATGTTACCTTCTGTTACTTTTATGGCTTTGAGAAACTCCTCACTCTTAATTATGGACTAAAAAAAGTAACCTGATATCAACATTAAGATAGAACTATTTTAATATTGAGGGAAATGCACAGTTTTCATTTGCTCTCATTGTCACAGTTAAAACTGTCAGTGGAAATGCCTTTATTACTTTTCTGCTCAACTCTTATTCTTGCTTATGGTTCTTAGTTTCCCTCTGTTTTATCAGAAGTTGTTATTTAGCCAATCAGATACAATCAGATACATTTCGCTGCCTTCAGGCCAAAAAAACCCAACATATTTTTCACAGAATTTAACACTTTATAGTCAAAATATGCATCTTTTTCTTGGTGTAAAAGAAAAATGTGTAAAATGTGTAAAACCTCCCTGACGGATGTAAATGGTGACCAGAAGAGACTGATTTATAAAAACAAACAAAAAACAAGAAATATAATAATATAAAGAAAAATGGAGATACAAGATGGCTAGACACCAGCAATTGGATGCCTTGCTGTTTCTTTAATTTTTATAGAATTTTAGGGCACTCTAGTATTATAACTATCCTCTGGATTTATAGAGTTCTATCTTAACACACTATAGTAGCTGGAGGTCATTAACTCACATTTTGCTGGCATTGGGCCAGAACCTTGCATCTCCAAAATCACCACTTTCAGAGAATTAAATTATCACTGATTGTCATAGTCATCTGACACCTTTTATTGCTTTACAATTGATAAAATCATCCAATAGATGTAAATAATGACCAATAGCACTGATTTATATTAAAAAAAAGAAATATGGAGATAAAAGGTTTTGGCCCTATGCCAGCGATGTACATTATGCTGAGAAAAGTATAGATAAATCATGCAATCCCTCTTTAAAATCACCCGTTTGTCTGCTGACACAGAATGTTAGCAAAAGGTAAACCACAATGTTAAACAAAATCTCACAAAAAAGAGAAAATGATGAAGTCTCACAGAAAAAAAATTCACAAGTCACTTTGAAGACTTTTAACAAACTGACAAAGAAAGGAGGGAACAGATGCAGAATACGCAGGAGGTCATAAAACAGGTGGATCATCTTGGTGCAATCAAACAGGAAGGAAAACACATGAGGGCAGGAAGTAGACTAGAAATCAAACACAAAATAAAACAGGAAACAAGGGAAACTCAACTTAAGAATAAGCATAAGAGATCGAAGAACAAGGGCAAGAAAAGATGACAAAATAACACCCGAAACACAAGAAACTTTACTCAGAAGGGCCGCTCATAATGGGGGATAAAGGAGAGAGCTTTCTGGGACCCAGTCAAATGGGGCGCCCATGGAGGTCTAAAATGTCATGGTCCATTGTAATGTCAGTCTGGGATAACTATGTTTTATATTTTATCTGAATAACCACTCATGTCAAAGAAACTCAAAATTAAATGTATTTATTTTTATTGTAGCAGAGTATTGCCTTTTTCAATATTGTTTTTTTTTTTTTTTGGTTGTTTGTTAATGTTACCGTTGTAGATGGGCACCCTGATTCAACCATTTGGAAAGTAATGTCAGGCTTCAGACCTAAGCCATGATCTGCAAAAAATGTCAGGATGCCAGAGAATAAAGTAGAAGGGAACTGAAATAAATTTCTAAATAAATGCATAAAGAAAAAAATGTTGAAAATTAGCAAAGTTGGCTGAGAAATTGTGAAAGGTGGGCACATAGTGGCAAAAATAGGATGTAAAATGCAAAACTGTGTTAAGAAAGTCAATAAAGGGCCAAACATTGGGTGGGAAAATGGTCAAAAGCAGTTAAATAGAGGCAAAATTGGTTACGAGAGGCAAAAATGAGTTTTAAGTGGAAAAATGTGGGACAAATGGGCAGAAACTGTGATGAAAGTGGTTAAAAAGTGGCACAAATGAGTAATTTGAACATTAGAACCAAATATTAGCTTGATGCATTTTTCATCTCCAAAATGAAGTTACTGTTAGAAGTGACCAGCACCAATGCTATCGATTCAAAAACATGCATTTGATATTATCAGTAAATCACAACTGGGTAGGGCCAATCTACTGTTTTTTTAGGGGCCCAGTCAACTCTGTGGGTAGGGCTGCTCAGAACTGAGGTTAAAACACTATCAAAGTTATGGCAATGGCACTCTCAGACTCCCCTGTTATACTGTCTCCCCTATATCCCATCTGTGTGAACACAGAGCTGAGAAAAACAAACCCAGAGTCAGTTTAACCTCACTATTTTTCTAGAAATTTGGTTTGCAGCATAATGGAAAATATCTCAAGTCACATCATCAAGCTACATATTTTTATCTGTAAGGCCTGTTTCCTCTCTGACTCATTCCGTCTCTGTTCTGCTTTCTTTGTCAACTCATCTGATTGAAGATAAGCGTTGTCTGTCTCAAATAAGTTTCTTGTTTATGCTGCAGATGTTATCTGCCTTGTAACTTGCCAGTAAAACAAATTCTGATTCAGTACAAATGTGAAAAACTCTTCTAGTGGGATGCTGGTCTGATGTTTGTCTCTGCTTCATTTAGAGCTCGACTGTAACACCTTCAGCTCCAACAGTGGGCCAGCACAGGTAAGCAGCATGTTACATACAATTCCTTCAGATAGAGGAATAACTTCGACACTGTCACAGACCTCCTTTATTGACTGGATCAACTCGTAGGCCTTGTTGAGTTTCTTTTATTCAACTTTGAGTAAATGGCAGACTAAAACGTCTTATTATTCTCTGTCTCTAAGTCTCTTGGAGGCCTGGCAGACATTTTGTCCATGATGAGAAACAGCTGTTTGGCTCTGTCTAACCCAACCACTGGAAGTGAAGTGAAGTCTGACGGAAAGGCTCTACTGACGGTCAGAACAGCACACACAAAACACAAACACTCATAAAAACACATCCAGTATTCTTCATTTCCTCCCTCTTGTCTCCTGCCACTCCTGCAGAAACTTCTCAAAGCGACAGATGCCATCCTGTCTCCTGATCACCTGGACAACAGCAACAGCGTAAGTGGTCTGCTTGACACAGTGGAGAACTCCATCAGGGTCATCGGTCCACAGCTCAAAGAGAACCACACCAGGATAAACGACACCAAGACAGGTAACAGGGTCTACCAGTTTATCTGGGATTTACATTCTGAAGTCCAACAAATATGTGGTAAATGTGATCTTTGACGCATAAAATGAAATGTGTGTGGAAACAGAGGCAGAGATTGCGGTACAAAGAGGAAAAAATCGACCCACAGGACCCATCCATCTGAACAATGCAAATGCTAGTCTAGACACTGACTGGACAACAGCAGCTGGGACAGGACCATACCCAGGTAAATCTCTTTTCTTCTCTTGCAACGTCTTTTTTCTTTTTCCATCTACATCCCTCATTTTATCTCATGTATCTTGCTTTTCTTCATAGGTTTTGCAATGGCGGCATTATTAAGCTACAAAAACCTTGAGAGGTCTGTAAATGAATCCTTTGAGGGGCTCTCAGCTTATAAAAAAGACGGAGTGGATCCTTCCTTTCAGATCTTCTCCAGAGTTGTGTCGGTTGTGGTCTCCAACCCCCACACCCAGAACCTGAGCCGCCATGTCAACATCACCCTCAGACATCTGGAAGCTCCACTTCTCCTAGTACGTTTTTATCAGTGTGTTACTTCTTTAGACATACAGGAGGCTGGTATTTAAAAGTATACATAAAAGATTAAGCCTGATTTATACCATAATGGTTTTGTTTTATATGTAGGACACAGAGAAGTCTCCTAATGTGAGCTATATCTGTGTGTACTGGAGTGAGAGAGGAGCCTGGTCACCAGATGGATGTTATCAGCAGCGCTCCAATACCACACACACAGTGTGTTCATGTGAACATCTTAGCAGCTTCGCAGTGCTGATGGCCCGCCACGATATGAAGGTAAGAAGTGAACGGACATACAGTACACATGGGTGCATCTCTAAGAATTAGAATATTATGTTAAAATTAATGTTTTCCAGTGATTTACTTCAGAAAGTTACTTTTTTTTGGTTTTAATCCTGATAACAGCTTGCAGCTCACAAAAATCCACTCTCTCAAAACATTAGAATATTGTGGAAAAATCCAATTTGCAAAGGTTTCCTAAGCCTTTATTCTCTCATCCTGGTTCAGTACACACAACCACAATCATGGAGAAGACTGCTGACTTGACAAATGTCCAAAAGATAATCATTGGCATCCTCCACAAGGAGGGTAAGCCACAGAAGGTCACAGCTGAAAGGGCAGGTGGATCTCAGAGTCTGTGTCAAAGCATATTCATGGAAAGTTGACTGGAGGGGAAAAGTGTGGTAAGAAAAGGAGCACAACCAACAAGGATGAGCTCAGCCTTCAGAGGACTGTCAAACAAAGCAGATTCAAGAATTTAGGAGAGCTTTATAGGGAGTGGACTAAGACTGGAGCCAGTTCATCAGGTGCCATCACACACGGACAGGTCCAGGACATGGGCTACAAGTGTTGTGTTCCTAGTGCTGAGCCAGTCCTGAGCCAGAGAAGTCACAAACTTCTCACCTGGGCTAAGGAGAAAAAGAACTGGACCATTTATCAATGGTCCAATGTCCTGTTTTCAGATTAAAATAAATTTTGATTTAATTTGGAAATTAAGGTACCCAAGTCTGGAGGAAGATACTCATCATTAATAAACAATATAACATATTGATCTTACAAAGGCATAAAGTGCTGAAACTCACAGACACAGTATTGCACATAAAACCCATATCTAATGTATCCTCTCCTCGCAGCACACCTTTGGACTCGAGCTGATCACCAAGATAGGATTGACCATCTCCCTGCTGTGTCTCATCCTCTGCATCCTCACATTCAAGTTCTGCCGCTCCATACAAGGGACCCGAACCACCATCCACCTGCACCTCTGTATCTGCCTCTTCATGGCTGACCTCATCTTCCTGGCTGGCATTTCACAAACAAAACCTGTGGTAAGTTTGTGCACTCAGATACTGACCTCATTTAAAATGAGTGCCACGACTTTAATTAGAAAGTTATTTGATCTAAATGGTTTACTTTGTTTAACTTAAATGATTCCACTGATCTTCCTGTTTACATGCCACAAAGCAGAGTGTATGTTCTTCTCTCATAAATGTCAGAGTGTTTCTCTAACCTCAAACCCATATCCTGTCAGGTTAAAGTGGAACACCTCAGTGGTTAATCGAGGACAGAACTCACGGTGGAGCATATGATCAGAAAATAACTGATAGGGGATTTGTTTACATTTCCTGTATGACAATGAACTGCAAAGGTTAAGCCACAGTTTTAACCACTGGTGGAAGGTAACAATACTGGTGTACTAGTGGAATTTTACTTCACTTGAGTATTTCCATTTCAAATTAAAGTGGTTTTATGGAAACCAGTTTTATTTTTACTCCATGACATTTATTCAGATGCTTTAGTCTTTGGATGAGGATTTGACTTATTAAAAATATGGCCAATTTGGTTACATTTTTATGTTATAAGAGAGGTGACCAAGAACCTGGTGGTCACCGACTGATCTGTAGCCGGTAGCTGTATAAGGGCTCAGAGTGAAAAAAACTTGTTTAAATTAATATCTAAGTTTTCCTAGGATATCAAACATGCATCATTGTAAAGAAATGGAGATAAAAATGCCAGGTGCTGCAGTGCCATATAGCATTTGATGGCAGTTGCCCCTGTGCTAAGCTTCCTTTTGCCCTCCAGACCTCTGCATGGTTACCTGGTCTAAAGCTATGAATAGGCCACAAACACGTCAAAAGTATTACTATCGTACCGCAGGGGGGCCGAATCTAAAGAAGTCCTCCCTGCAGGAACATGGCCTAGTCCAGGGAACGGGCCCTCTCAAGATATGGTTTATCAACAGCAATGCTTGTCTGTTAGATGCAGTTTTGGCCTCCTAGCTACCATTCTTACTCCTTTTGGTGCTGAAAGTGTCTTCATTTAGTTACTAGTTCAAAAGTTCCTTAAAAAACCTTGACTGCTTTTGTGCAGGTCTTTCATGTCTGTGGAGTATGACGTTTGCCACATTATTATCACATATACCATTGAAAACAACAGGCTAACATTTACTGTAGCGACAATAAATAGTGTTTATTTATTTGTTGCATTATCAATAGGGAGTACTTACATTGAAACAATATGGCTGCAGCAGCTTACTTTTTTAGCGGACCATGTTTTCTCTGACCAACATGGGCCCTGAATGGGTGGGCCCCAGATAGCTGCCCCTCATAAGCCCACTAGTACCTGTTGCGTTGTCTAGTATACAGTCAATGTTTTTAAGATTCTAAAGCTGTAGAGATGCTTTCTATTTAAAATGTTGCATAACTTGATGTTTACTATTCTTTCTTCCTGTGGTCTCTTTATTTACAGGGTGGCTGTAGATTTGTTGCAGCCATGCTCCATTTCTTCTTCTTGGGAGTGTTTGCCTGGATGCTGTTAGAGGGGGTGCAGCTGTACCGCATGGTGGTCCTGGTGTTCAACGCCACCATCCGGCCCCTCTACTTGTACATCACTGGTTACGGGGCACCTCTTGTTATCCTCATTATATCTGCCATCATTCGACCTGAGGGATACGGCACTGACCAGCAGTAAGTGTTGCAGTCTGTGTGTCTGAGCATGTGTTTATATTAACTTATGTTTGGTAGCATTACATCAGTGGATTACACAGCCCGGCTGTTATCTATCCAGATGAGGTAAGGGAAAAAAAAACCCTATCATGAGCATGTGTTTCCTCTCTTCTAACAGCTGCTGGCTGTCTCTGAATGACGGCCTCATCTGGAGCTTCTTCGGCCCTGTGTGCTTCATCATCATCCTCAACGTCTTCTTCTTCATCATCACTGTCTGGAAGCTCGCCCAGAAGTTTGCCACTCTTAACCCAGACCTCTCTAAACTGCACAAAATCAGGTCAGTCTGTGTTTGTTTATGTCTTTGCATACTCCACATACGTGGAGAAATGTGACCTTCACTTTGTCATTGCACAAGCAAACGCTGCATTAATACATTTGTCAGGGAAAAGGGGTTCCTTTGGGAAAATGCATGGCTGGAAAGAATGTGAGAGTTTTTGGAGGGAAAAATGTTGAGAATGTTTTCATAGTGGCGACTCTTGTCTCTGATGATGTGAATTTTGTGCCCAACTTCTCTTTACTGCTCTCTATGCTTTAGATAACACTATGTAAACATGCAGCTGCAAAATAAATCTGAGCTCTAATGAAAAAAATCCATCTTTGGATTTGAATGCATTCATTGTTAGTGACATTCAGTTTCATCTCAGGAGTTGTGAAAGGTAAAACCAAGGAACCTAAAGCTAAGGGAGCAGTTTAACACAGAAAGCATGAAACTATACTAGAGAGTTCTGTGGTTTCTGCCTGGTGAAATTTTCCATCCTTATCCAGTGGCAGACTTAGCAATTTTGGGGTCCAAGGCATACGCAGATGTGGCCCTCCACATCCATTGTTCTCCCCTTTTTAATTTCTTATTTATCAAAGAAAGAGCAACTTGTAACTTCTTCTTTTAATCAGTCTCCACACAGCAATCATGTAAAGATGTCTAGGACTATATTAAAAAAACAGTAGGCAAAACAGTTAAACAAATGTGCTCACTATATCGAAACTATAAAATTGTGATTTTCTGTATAAGGTCAACAGACATACAGAAAATCACAATTTTATAGTGATTTTCTGTATGTCTGCTGACCTTATACTCTAATGAATGACATTAGAGTATAAGGTCAACAGACATACAGAAAATCACAATTTTATAGTGATTTTCTGTATGTCTGCTGACCTTATACTCTAATGTCATTCATTTTTAATTTCTCTTTGCAGTCTTCTAATGCTTTCAATGTTTTGTTTTTAACTCTGTTAAATGTTATTTAGTTATGGCTGTGATATTTAAGCTTAGAAACTTAACTGAGTCGTTGCGACATGTCTCATCATATTCACGTTACAATTTGATGCAACATGAACAAAAAATGACTAATGAGTGATGTTTTTGTATAGAAATATCCAGGTGGATTTTAAAATGTCTACTGGAGAATCTAAATGGACATATGGTGACCAAATGACATTAGAGTTGTATGAATTCTATTTTGCATGTTTATTTGAAAATCAAACAAAAACAATTTACTCAAAAAAAAAATATTTGTTCCATTACAGATGTGTTTTTTTCTTTTTTGCCAAAGGTTACTGACTAAAACTTATCAAACAGTGGCCAACATTACTCGGCCAAAACAGGCCACAGGATTATGTGGGAGCCCTTGTTTTGTTCCCTGACGTCTATGAGACACAGAGAGGGTGAACTTACTAAAATACGCCGCACCTGTCAGACAAGAAAAACAGAAAATCAAATGCATATGTCACATCTGAGATCAGCAGTGTTTTTTAGTGTGTTTTTGTCAATGATTTTTAGTGAGAGTGTTTTTTAGGACTAAATAAAGTTTCTGGTTTTCTTTTCGGACGCTTTGTTGAATTTGCACTTATTTTCAGACTACAATATGGCAGAGAAGGCATGCAGCACATGGTTGAGATTGTTTTTTTCCCTGTGTTTTTCTCACGCTAAAGGGCTAGTTTCTGTTACTTTGTATCTGTGATTCGTTATGGACTTAGTTTGAATCTTTAGATTCTCCTCTTTCTAACAGTCTACAACATGGCTACTTTACGTCATATTCTCATTTTTAATGAATGTGTTATGCCCTTAAGAGTATAAATGGCCAGAATGATGCAGGAGAAAGGGTTATAATGATAATAATATAGATAAAGATGATAAATTTATTGGTATAGCACCTTTAAAAACAGGTTTGACAATGGGCAGAATCACAAATAAGACAAGGCATCATGACACAAGCATGAGGACACAACAAGAAAGACAACACCCAATCAACAGAAGAACCCATGAAATATTCAGCCAGCATGGCTCCCCAACATCATTATAACCTAGCAGATACATTACAAAAACCTGAGAACATGTCAGCTTAGAAGACATCATAAAACCCAGATATATAAAAAGCTGAATAAAAATAAAGACAAAGGATAAAAACCCAGAATAACCTAGACCAATCTAGTCAACGCAGGAACCTAAGAACCAGAAATGTAAGAGCATTTAAAATATAATGAAAAGAGATAGACGGGAATATAAATCAAAACAGTATGAATAGAATAAAAACAATTAAAAGGTGTATAAATACGTAAATGAAAATTAAAATAATTAGAAAGCTAGAAACTGTATAATAGTTATCATAATTAAAAAAAACAACAATAATTATGATAATAAGCAGGCAAAATGGATAAATTAGCAAAAAGAGGTATAAACAATAAAAGCAAAGTGCTGGTAAAAACTATAAAATCAAATGGTAGAAGTGAAGATATGGCAATAAGAAACAAACCAAGCATAAAATACAGAGCAGAGAAGAACAGACAAAGAAGTTTTCAGGTAAAATATGAGGAAGAAGAAGGGAATTAAAGCGAGAAAGCTAACCTAAAGAGAGAGGAGACAGTAAAAGACAAAGGACAACATCTATAGGGCAGGGCGCCAAGCTGGTGATGCTAAAATGCTGATTAGGCTGATCACGGCTTCACAGGGCCCTCAGTAGTCTGGGGCACCAGGAGATTCCCTCGACCTTGCCCGATGGTAAAGTCCACCTCTTTTTTTATCATTTGATATTTTCCCACAAAAGAGAAACTATTGAAAAATGTCATAAAGTTTTTGTAATCTAACTAATTTTGGCCTTGACTTTTCCTGCAATTCTCCTGCTAGTGAAATACCCGCAGCCAGGGAGAGCTGGTGTAAAGGTAAAAGGTTGTACTAATGAAAAAATCACTGCCAGTGAGGGCGTGAAGCTGGGCAGGATGGGGTGATTTTCTTCAGTGCGATTTGTGTGGTGTGTCTCCTTCTCTGAGGGACAGTCAGGAAGATTTTATGGGCAGCCTGTTGTGTCATTTTTTCAGGCTATCACAGCGTTTTTTGCATATTAGATTGTAGGAAGAAGGACCAATAAAACAAACTAAAACTTCCGATATATATCTACTGTTTCCTTGTTTGCTGACTTTTGAATGCTCCCTTATCTCAGTGTGAATTATAATGGTAGTTATTCATGGGATTAAAAAAAGGATAAGCAGCCAAATAGAGCTCAAACAGTGTTCCTTCTTTAAGCCTGGCTTCTATTTTAATCAATTCCCTCTAGCTTTGCCTCTTCTACTGGATATCAATAGACAATAATGTGTTCATAAAGCACCTCTGTTCTGTAGTCGCTATGTCAGAAGGTCTATCTATTTTCCCTCCACTCTTTAGGGGTTTTCCAGCCGCTGAAATGGTAACTGAGTCATCTGTCTGTTTAGGTGCATGTTAATCTCTTCTTTCATTCCCTATCTGTTGCTCTTTCTCTGACACCCCACCCCCCCGTCGTCCCCTTTCCTCTGCAGAGCTTTCACAGTCACTGCAATCGCCCAGATGTGCATACTAGGTCTGATGTGGGTGTTCGGTGCCTTCCTGTTTGAAGAAGGCCCCATGGTTGTGGCTTATGTCTTCACTATCCTGAACAGCCTGCAGGGAGCGTTGGTCTTCATCATGCATTGTTTGCTTTCTAAGCAGGTAGGATACAGTGTATGTTTGTAACTACCTCACCATGAAACAGATCTAAAGATACAATTATATATAACACTATGACACCTAAACACTGAAGGTGTAACAAGGGGATTAGATTAAGTTGGAGCATTGCATTAGTTCACAAGGTATGTTTTCTTGATGTTCTGCTGCCCTCTGCAGGTGAGAGAGGAGTATTCCCATTTCCTGTCCTGTATCTGCACACCACAGAAGAAGAGATACTCAGACCTCAGCAGTACAAATCCCTCCAGCAGTCAGTCTCAAGTAAGAATACAGTCACCTCACTCACCATCCCACATGTCTTCAAACAACATACATCAGTATAATTTTGAGGTATTATACTGGAAGACTTTCTTGCTGCCTACATTGTCTTGTACTTGTTTGTGTTTCTTTAGGCTTCTGGGAGCGGGCAGCACACAGGAGAATCCCAAATATGAAGATGCTTTGGACATCAAAGTGATATGATCACAACTGAAACCTACCGTGGCTAAGTTAGCCCTCATTTTTAAATTAAGACCACTTCAAATAATAATAAAAAAAGTTTTGTTGTAATTTGAAACTAGGAGTTTAAAGGTGGCATATCTTTCCCATTTTCCACCTTTAACACAGTCCCATGTGGTCTAAATTAAACATCCAAGTCATTCTTTTGTGAAAATATAACATGGATCAAGCACCAGAGGAGGATTTTGAACCTGTTTAAACCTGATATAAACAGCCTCACTCAGAATGATCCCTTTATCTGTGTTACCTGACACACCAGAAAAGCTGTTTCATGTATCTATTGCATGGGATATATTTCACTTCTGTCTGTGCAACAACCCATAGGTGTTGTTAAGGAAGAGCAAAACCTTTGAAAATAATCTCAGAGGGTGACTCGATTTGTCACAGTCATTAAGGGCCAATCAGAGTGACAAAACATGACGCAGTAGGCATGGGCCTACATAATGAGTAAACTACATAATGTAAGCTAGTCAGGCAGCCAATATCACTGTTCACTGTCCGGGAGCCAGTTGGTAAATCAAACTCATGCTAAGAGAATGAGAAGAGCAAAAACATATTCTCCACTAAGAAGTCTTTCAGTGCCATTCTCTGCTCTTCTTTGATAAAGAAATGTTTTGCCCAATTCTGATAAAACTGCTGTAAAACCTACATCCATGCTAGTCTCTACAACTGCTGCCATTGTTCAAAAACTTAAAGTACAACTAGACCACTCCTGTAGTTTCTGCCTCATTCTCCTCGAATAAGGCTGATTGGTCCACCCTTTTTCTTACTGAGACAAATATTTCAGACTGAAGCTTTGCAAGATGGCTCTGCCTAATGGCAGACATGGAGTCTAGCCAACCCATCCAAGACAGACTGGCTGCAGACCGTTCATTTTTTATGGCTAATCCCACAGACTGTTCATCTGTGATACCATATATCTAATATCTAAATACCATATATGCTAAAACGTTTAAAATGAAATTGTATTAAGCAAGTATTTGGGGTTAAAGTTGGGTTAGGGTATGAGAAGTTAAAAGTCCAAAACCTGACCTGCAAAACCTAATTAGACAATGTTTAATAAAGCAGAGTAAACAGTCTGCCTACAGGAAAAAGCTCATCCTCCATCAAAATATTCAATGTAGCAAGCTTAGCATATGTAGCACAATTGCATAAACTACATGGATAATAGAGCTAAGAAGCTAAGTAGAAAATGTAGCTAAGTCTAAGCACACAAAGCAGCCATATATCTATATTAGCTGTGTAACAAAGTTAGCTTAGGCTACATTTGCTAAAGCTAACATTTCCAAAATAACTTATCTATAGAAAACAGAGCTATTTAGCTAATGTAGCTATGTAACAAATGTAGCTAAAGATAAGCTCGCAAAGCAGCTATGTAAGCTACATAGGTACATTATCTGCGTAGGTATGTTAGCTTTAGCTATGTTTGTAAAAATAAATGTTTCTAATGCTAACTTAGCTCTAGATGTTGGAGCTATATAATTATGTAGCTAAAATAGCTAATATTTTGAAAGCTAAGCTCGCAAAGCAGCTATGTAAACCATGCAGTTACATTATCTACATTTTTATGTTAGCTTTAGCTATGTCTGCCAATGCTCAAGTTGCTAAAGCTACCTTGCTACAGTGATTTATGTGGTAATGTTAATTATGTAGCTAGCGTCGCTATGTTTGCGTAGCTAAAGCTAACAAAGATAAAGCAAGCCTCATTTGTATTACTACATCTAAAATGGGTTTGTACATAATTTAATCTCAAAAATGACCTCTGATCTAGTCTATAATATTTGCCATGTTGTTGTTTTGTGAATGTAACTTCCAGATTTAGTTTATGAATTAAGTTAGATTTAAATAAATGAAAATTTAAATGCATTGTGAAATACATTGTTTTGCTAAATTACGGGACCTCCTTTCTGAGATATCTGGTGTCTCAGATGAACAGTCTGTGAGATACATGGTCATGGCCAGACCTCTTTTAATCCATCAGCTTTGCTGAGGTATTTTGGTTGCGAGTCTATTTAAATGTATATGAGCTCCTTCTCACCCTGCTCCTCTAAATGGATTGTCAGATTTTGTGTTTATAGACATAGGTGGACCACCAATACAGGACTGGGTTTGGCCTTTTTCACGTAAGCCAACATGGGGGGTTGTGGGTCAGTCAAAACTCCAGATGCACACATTTATTTGCAAAATGCTAAAAAGTGAGTTTTATGCAACATTTCCACTTTAAAGTAACAAATAACTAGTACCAGTATTTTCACCATTTAAAACCAGTTTACTCATATCCAGTTATAAAAGTGACATTATGGGGAGTGATGCATGATAGGGGAAAAAATCCCCAGTATTTACATGTCACATTTGGTGGGTCAAGTTTTACTGATAATGACTAAAGGTTGAGGTTAGTCTAATTGTAAAAAATGAGTAATTTTTGTTGGAGCTGAGTTTGTTGGAGTTGAAGATATTTCTGTATCTTATGTGTTCATGCAAAACATATCACAATCATAATATAAGCTGTATTGGAGTGATCCAAGGTGAAACTTAAGCAGAGTATTTATTTTTAGTAGGCTACAGACGTCTACATATTGTGGGAGGCAAAGAAATATGAATGATGCTTTAAAGTAAATAAGATTATAGTGGGTGCGTTTGACAGCATCTTCATAGACTATATTTTTTTCCATGTGCTGCAGATTTTACAGTTTTTTTTAATTAAGAGGGTGATAAAAATACTCCTCTAACCAAACTATGGGTCTGTTGTTTCCATTTCTAAACAAAATAAGTGACTTTTATTCACTTGTGGCTGTTTTTGTGATTGCTGTACAGCTGTGCCTTTCAAGACTGGTATTTATAAATATGTTTTTTTTTTATTAAATCATCAGAAAAGAAAACAGATTTAGTCTAAAAATGGAAGTTCAGGATATTTACAAAAATGGACCCACCCTTCTGATAAGCCTGCAGCTTCCTGTAATCAAACTGTTTCTTGGAAAAGAAACCCATTTTGTTTGTGTTTTCTGAAGATGAGAGATTTGATGGTATCAAACATCTGAAATAAGAACTTCAACTGTTTGATGAAGTTAAATGTAGTACAAATGGTAGTTTATTCATTTGATTGCACTTTTAGTCTGTTCAAATATTATTTCAGCAGATCTTATCATGGGATATTCTAAGACTTGAGAGAACAGCCTCTGTTATAGAACCTGAAGTTTACTCATTGTAGCTTTAACTTGTTGATTTTTTTTTAATTCTATTGAAATTGATCATAAAAAGACAGATTTGGATTTGAAATATTCTTCATTGGATTGGTTTATCCTTTAAGGTTCATGTTGGTTCATACAAGTAAACTGTTCTTCGGTTCTTTTTCTTTATCAGTGGCTGCACTTTTTGTGACATTGTATACCTTTTAATGCAAAATGTATTTTATGTGAAAAAAAAAGCTATGTGCAGTTTGCAGCATTTTGTGAATGTAAAATCTGTCTGGTAGAATATACTGGAGGCTTTTATAGGGAGTTATATTACTTATTTTTTATACTTTGTTTTTTATGTTGTTCGGTACTGTTTTCATTTCAAAATATGCACCATTTTTTTAATTAAAGCTTTTACTCCTGAAGAATCTGTGATCTCTGTGTAGTTTTATAGCACTATACAGAAAGACATTATTTTATATTACATATTTTTATTCAGTTGGCATTACTTTGTAGGAATCCTTTTTTCACTTTGACATTAAAGTTTTTCTGTTAAAAAAAGTTTTTGTAAAAAGCCGAGCTATATGGACCATGACTTACTTATAAAACCAATAAAAGGGTAAAACATCCACAGGGGTGAATGCTTTTTATAGGCACTGTAGATAGTTTTATTACCCTACAGAAGTTAGTTTGACAACAGTAAGCCTGACCGGCAGTCATGAGTCACACCTACTCTACCTACACAATAGTAGCGTTAAAGTAAAACTGTAGTTGTAAGGACTTGTTCCCTTATTGTTGCAACATCAAAACATTATGGATGATCAAAAACTATTCATATGAGCTCATTACGAGAGAAATAGAAATATAAAGATTAGGGGAAAACGGGCACGATAAACAAGTTTTAGATTTGGTTCTACAGTTGTGAAAATATAGAATTACAATATAAAATGTAGTTTTATGCTCCACTATTTTTTAAAATATAAATTTGTACTAAAAGTGACTGAAGTAAAATGTTACAACTTACCCCATGGGAGGAATTACAACTGGGCTAGCGGTCGAGCTTGCTAGAAAAGGCATTTTACACACAACTAATGAAATACAATTAAATAAAACTCTTTATATACACAAAAGGGATGTAATGTTTGTGGACCTATAATAGATAAATAAAATAAAATAGTGAAAATACACTTTCCTAAAAATCCCTGTGGTGATGCTGGTGTTGTGGTCAGATGACGACAAAAGCAAAGTCAACTCAGCAATTTGTTACACCATAAAAGGTCCTTGTTACTAACATAACATGATGGCATATAATAGAATAAAAGAGACTATTAGATTGTACATCTACTACATACCAACAGTATATATATGTATGTGTATATAAGGTAGCTTTAGCAACTTATATATATGTTTAGAATTTATCATATAGCCTAGTTAAACAGACAAGAAATAAAATGGCTGATGTTTATCCATGCATGTGCTGTAAAACTCTTAGTGTCACTGTGAAATTACGGGATCCAGTGTTATTAATGTGTATTGAAAACATCAGACCAAGTCTTATATATTTGAGTCATTATTAATGACAATAGATGGATTGTTTTTCTTACATAGTATATAATAATAATAGATGAACTGCTAACTGAAGACATGGCAGTGATAATAGATCAGATTGGTGGAGTTCAAATCTGGGGATCATTTTCCCATGATGCCCTGGGGCAGAGTGTTTAAGTGTGTTTAGATATGTTTAAATGTGAACAGGTGAGTTTAGATGTTGAATATTGTACAGACATCACTGCTGGGATTCCTTTGTTCAGCCTTCTGATGGATTATTTTTGATTTTGATGGTCAACACTTTTGCACCATGAGTGAAAAGAGTAGGCCACTTCCTTAAATTGAGTTTACCTGCCAAAGGAAGCTTTCTGTTTATAGATGTAATCATTCCTCGATAAATATAATACTGAGGTAAACTCTAGTAAGTGTGAATACAGATACTTCCTTGTCAAGCATTATTACAGATGTTTCTAATGAATACCGTCGGTCAGAGGAATCATAAATAATATAAATTAAATGAATGTGTTAAACTGCGTCAAAGGCGTGAGTCATTTTTACAAGATGAGCTTAATTGAAATTACATATATTTAAAAGAAAAAATGAAGTCTTGTTAAATCTACTTGAAAATGTAAGAAAAAATTCACTTTGATTTTTTTTTGCTCTTAAACTAAAACAGAGTAGTAGTTTTCACAAATATTAATCTGGCTAATCTACAAAAAAGTGATGCAAATAGTTGCCTAGGTTTTTCTAAGTAGATTGGGCTGAACATTTTTATAAGTGTAAGCTAGCATTAAAATTTAGTCAGGAGCCTATTAGCCTATTGTGGCCAAGTGAACAATTAATATGTGTTGGCTACTATAAAGTCAAGTTTAACGTTATGGGGGAAAAACAGAAGAAATTGTTACACTTAATTAATTCATCGTGAATTAAAAAAGGCTACTTGCCACATTACCACTGGGCAAATAAGTGGAAACGTACGGCAGTTACTTAATAGCCTAGATATAAATTATAGGATTAAACATGGTCTAAAAAATGTAAGCTAATTTTTGAGTTAGAACAAAAACACTTCATCCTCCACTATCTGCTTCCGTTATGAAGCCCTTTTCGCGCAGCGTTTATATTCGTATTCTTTTCCTGGTTTTAATAGCCTGTATGATGTTTGTGTAAGATGAGCACCAAGTCCAGAATAATGTTGAACTTTGGCATACAAACAGGCTGTAGCTAGCAGCCATGCCAGCGATCATCTTTGTCGTAATTTCACAAATTCTGCCTCCTGTTTGAAGATTTAATTATGACGAAATGATAATGAATGAAAAATTATCCAATATTTCATTCTGAATTTTAGTCATGTTCCTCGTTATTCATAGTCATTATTTTTCCTACTTAATCAGCCGTCAGGTGTATAAATCAGACTACAGGTGATGTGTCGTCCTCGCGGCGCTGTGACTCACTCTCCGCCTCTGAGCCTAAAGAGAGCAGAGCTGCTGTGACGCAGCTTTATGAGTCTAAACGTGCTCTTACTCCGCGCTGTTCATCACACACGTTTACTCTGACAGCTGCTGCTTTCACATTAAAAAGTTCCTTCTCCCCCTCACTTCAGAATAACTTTGAAGCCTCAACACTTCTTTGGAAGGGGCCGAAAGACTTGAAAAGGTAAGCCTCCTATCCACAAAACTTTATGTTTGCGGTTGGTGTGTGCTTGTTTTTGTATGATATCAGTGTTTGTATCGCCACAGATAGGACAATGCATCTGATGAGTGGTGCCATAGCTCTCCTCAGTGTGTTTGGAGCTGTCATGCTGCTCTCTCTCCCCTGGCTCTGTTGTCTTTGGGCTGGTCTTGGGCTCTTCATGGTCTGGAGGGGATCATGGAGGTTTATATATGTTGCTTTATGCACCATCAGAAGAGACCTTATGTAAGTAGATTGTTACATCTGCATCAGTGTAAGTGTGTGTTATAACTTTTCTTTCCCAATCTTGCATGAAACTTGTCAGTTCTCCAATCCTTCTGATCTGAAGGTGTTTGTATGTTATCCTACGAGTGAGGATTCCCATGTACCGTCATCTACATAACAGAAGCACCATCCCTGACCTGTTTGCACAGATAGTGAAAAAGCACCCAGATAAACCTGCTTTGATCTATGAGGCCACAGGAGAGGTGAGCACTCATCAAAAATCATTCCCCAAAGTAGCTTAAACAGCATCTGCTCCCTCAAAGGGATGGAAATAGAGCAGAATCACACACCATGTGATTTTTTTTTTTTTCCAGGTGTGGACATTCAGGGAGCTTCAGCAGCGATGCTATGCAGTTGCTCACTGGGCACTTGCACAGGGCTGGGTAGAGGGCGATGTAGTGGCCTTATACATGGAGAGCCAGCCTTCAGTCGTGGCTCTGTGGTTGGGTCTGGCAATGGTCGGTGTGGAGGCTGCATTTATCAACCACAACCTTCGGCAGCAGTCACTGCTGCACTGCATCAGTGTGTCAAGAGCTCGAGCCATGGTGCTTGGGATGGAGATGAGAGAAGGTAGGATTATCTTTTGTGATGAAATAGAAATAGTGTGGATGCTGATGGAGCCATGGTGTTTAATTCACAATTTAATTGATTGTTAAGTCAGGATATAAGTTTGATGCTATTCTAAGAAAAAACATGCTCTTCTTAATTTCTGCCTCAGCTGTATCAGAGGTGAGAGACTCTCTACAGCCAGACTTGCTTTTGTTCATCAGTGGTGGGCGGGATGATGAAGAGGAACCCTGCCGCCTCAGAGTTCAGAACCTGGACACTCTGCTGAACCGCTCCCCAAAACACCAACCAAACCACACTCTCAAGAAGGATTTCAATGGTGAGGCTCTGCAGAGTGTATTAGCATGGTGGTACCAGTATGATGCCATGTTATGCACTAAATGTTACAAATATTAGTGTTTGGATTGCAACACTTGCTCATGCTCAGCAAGTCTTTACCTGCAGGAGCAAACTGCACTGCCAGATTTCTCTTTCTCTGCTCTGCCTGTGATGTTGCATGCATATTATAGCACACACCAATGTGAAACAAATTGCCCACTCATGCTATGTAATGCTAGTTCTCACACAAAGTTAGATGGTTGTATGAAAATGTCTGTGTCTGACATCAAAGCAAGGATTACATCACATCTTAAGCTCCATTGTAATCATTAAGGTTATCAGTAGATATATTTGTGCATCAGGTTTTCTCTATTTGTAATTACGCTGTATTGTTTTCACTGCTGTTATCACATGGCATTCCTGGGTTCATTCTCTTCAAGTCTTCACTTGCACAGCCTGTCAGACGCACAGAGGATGTGTAAGGAGAGACTGAAACATGTTAAGTCAGGGTGCATACCGTACATGTTAAACATCGGCTAATAAATAAAAGAGCATATGGGCCAACACTGGATGTAAAAATCTGTTCCTCTCTCTCTCTACAGACAGACTTTTCTACATCTACACATCTGGAACTACAGGAATGCCAAAGGCAGCTATAGTGGTGCACAGTCGGTGAGCTTTTAAAAAAGTGTCTATTTAGACATGCTTACTGTCAGAGCACAGGAAAACACAAAATCCAACCACAAAGGACAATTAAAAGCATAATATTCTGACATCCTAGTAAAACAGAAATACAATCTCAGTTGAGGTCTGTTATTGATGCTTTTTTATTTTTAGGTATTATCGCATTGCTTCCTTTGGTTTCCACTCATTTGGACTGCGTTATGATGATATCATGTACAACTGCCTGCCCCTGTATCACTCTGCAGGTAAATCTCACATCATTAACCCTCTATCTCACACATTGTCCTCTTTAACAAGATTTTTTCTTTCAAATAAGCATGTGCCCTACATAGTGCACTATAAAGATAGCTGCGTGTGATTTTTGATAAGCCTTTACAGAACATGGATAAAGTCCCAGTGATGTCCTGAATTGGTTTTACGAAGTGGAGTTTTGAAGCTGATGACAGTCGTTGCCATATCAAATATGTTTTTTTTTTTAATCTAACTTTAGATCAAGCAAGTAATAGGAGGAGTGTGTGAAGCATCCTGGTAAATATTTACAATGTGCCCATGCTCAATTTAATTCCAGCCATGCCCCCTAATTATGCGCTAAACTCTAAAACCCAGCTCAGACCAGATATTGGCGATGCAACAAGACTGTTTTAGATCACCATGGGGGATTGTTGTACCAGTGTGAACTAAGCTGTTGCAGCTCAGATCAGGTTGGCTGACGGGGTGTCCCGCAATTCACTCTGTCAAATCTTCAACAGCTGGTTTTTGGACGTTGCAAGCAGATTATGAGTGAATGAAATGAGAACCTGAAATTAAAACAGAAACTTCAGCCTGTCCCCTCTCTCTGATCTGGCATGCCAGATAGACTGTTTCATATATCCATTGCATGGGTATATTTCACACGTATCTTAGAAAGCTCCCATAGAAAGCATTTGGGAAAGGCAGGACCTTTCAAAAAAATCTCAGAAGGTGATTGGACAAATGTACTGTCTGTCACATTCTTACAGACCATTCAGAGCGACAAGACAAAATGAGGTGGTACACATGTGGAGCTCTGCAACAGACTGACAGGTAAACAATGCCGTAGTATATGATCAGCAGACTATGATGTGAATAAAACTCGTGCTGAGTCCAGTGTGGAGAAGAGCAAAAATGTGCTTTCCACCAAGAGAAGCTTTCAGTGTGGCTCTGTGCCCTTGTTTTAGTTTAGAAATGTGGCTGAGTTCTGATAAAATTGCTGCTACATGTGGGCCCCCCCATATTGCTGTTGCGATTTAATATGTGATTACTTTCCTCCCTTCCTTTTATCATATGTATTTTTTTAAACAAACTTCAAAGCAAAAAATCATTCTATATTATAACCAACACAATATAAGATAGCTTAAACTAGGGCTGAACAATTTTGGAAAAACTTGGAATTATGATTATTTTGACTCATATTGCAAATTTGATGTAAATTGTTGTATTTAAGGGAACAATCATTTATATGTTATTCTTAAGAAAAACATATAAAAATTTGGAAAGAAGGTGTTTTTTGTAAACTATTGAAAAAAGAAACTTAAATGTTTGCGTGAACATCTTTGCTGCAAAAAAACGTTTTCAACTGGCATTTTGACACACATTTCACATTAAAAAAAGAAGCTCCTTCTGCGATTTCAAATTACAGGGATTAAATCTAAATTTCAATGAACAAATCAGCCCTGCGCTACACGATAGCTACATCTAAGGTAACTGTGGTACTAGCGGAAACCATTGCTTTTGGCTTTAAGTAAAGCTAAACCACCTTTTAGCTACCAGCTCATTCTCCTCAAATGAAGCTGGTTCAAACAGTTTTCAATTTGGCACAGACGTGGATTGGAGCTTGTCAAGATGGATTTGCTGGATGACAGAGATAGAGACAAATCCATCTGCATTGCAAAGTTACCCAACCTTAGTTGTGCACATAGGCAGGATACACAGTGCTATACTTGCTAATACATGAGAAATTCAAGGCTGTTGTAGCTAAATTTGTGCATGGAAAAAATATTTTCAGGAGATATCTTATTTATAACAAGACTGAGCTACTAAAGATTTTGTTGTTTTATATTTGCTGTGGCACTGCGCTTCTATGCTACATTGGTCATGACAAGAAACATGCATGCAGCATCTTTACTGAAGGGAAATTAATGGCGAATCACAATCATGCTGGAATCACACAGCCTAATGTTACACATTATCATGGTGATAAAGGTACAGAAAAAACTTAATGTGCAGTACTGACCTTCCTGTAGAGACAAATCTATTGTACAGTAACTTAGAAAAACACTTTAAATAGAGTGACTGTGGGAGTTGTTACTGAAATGATACATGATCTCCTTCAGCTGCAGTGTTGTGAACTGGCTGGCTTTCAGAGTGTTGCAGAGTGTCCTGTTGCTAGCAGTTGTGAGTTTAACTTATCTTGTTGTGAACATTAGGTCTGAACCAGCCTTTAGGCCTGACTAAACTAAAAGTGTGAGTTAAAAGAAATCAGCTCTTGTTCAGTGTGAACCAATAAAGAAATAAGCTACAGACACAAGGTTTGTTTTTGTTTTATTAGCCAGTAACCTGTAAACATATTTATTATTACTGTGAAAATGGGCACATTAATAAAGGTGTTGATTAGGGCTCCTTGGTTGTTTAAACCAACCTTAGTGAACTTTTGGTTACCTTGGTGTGGACTGATATTAAACTCTGGATCCTTACAGGAACCATCATGGGTGTAGGACAGTGTCTACTCTTTGGTGTGACTGTTGTAGTCAGGCCAAAGTTCTCTGCCAGCCGCTTCTGGGATGATTGTGTCAAACACAGCTGCACTGTGAGTACACAAACAAATGTGACTAAATACAGATAATATGGTTCATCCAACTGCTGCTAGTTGATTCTCATGCTAACGTATCTTTTTAAAATATTTTTCCACAGGCAATTATTTACATTGGGGAGGTCTGCCGTTACTTGTTGGCCCAACCTGTCCGCTCATCAGAGGCACATCACAGAGTGCGTGTTGCTATTGGTAACGGCCTGCGTCCTTCAGTTTGGGAGGAGTTTGCCAAGAGATTCAGAATCCAGCGAGTTGGAGAATTTTATGGGGCCACTGAGTGCAACTGCAGCCTGATAAACATAGACGGAAAGGTGCATGTTATTATAAAGGGCTTATAGGTGGAGTGGAGGATTTTTCAAACTATATCTTGTCTCATGTTGATGTTTTTCATACTCAGGTGGGGGCGTGTGGTTTCAATAGTCGCATCCTGCCGAGCTTTTACCCCATCAGACTGGTCAGAGTCCAGGAGGATAATGGAGAGCTGCTCAGGGATCCACAAGGCCTCTGTGTGCCCTGTCTGCCTGGTGAGAACATACAAATACGCAGAGTCTGACACACAGAAAAAGACGGCTGTAAAATTAGTTAAGTGCATGTATTTTGTTTCTGTCTCTTCAGGTGAGACAGGTATGTTAGTGGGACGAATCAACTTCTCTGATCCGCTCAGGAGATTTGATGGCTATGTCGATAAAGAGTCCACCAACAAGAAAATCGCTCACAACGTCTTCAAGATGGGAGACTCTTGTTATATATCAGGTGTGTTTTATTCTTTTTATTCAAATACAAATAAAAAGATGGACAGCATGTCTCCACTGTCTCAAGCTATGCAAAAGTGAAGCCAACATACTGTTGTGACGAACACAGACGTCTGGTGATATCATTTGCAGCCAGAGACAAAGTCATAGAAAGTTTAGTGTCTTGTATCAGTGTTCATAACGCTTCTGATCACCATTCCTTCTCTGATGAGGTGTGTCGATCATTGCAGAAGAAACATTTGACTATTGACCTATCAGTTTTACCAGTTAAACCTTTTTTTTACAGATTGAAACCACTCAGTAAAACTAAACTTCATCCCACTTCTCTAAATGTTTGCTCCCACAGTCTAAAGACACTAACGTTGTTACAGTTTACTCAGTGAGAGGCCGCTTGTATGACTGCATAATTTACTGTCAGTGTTGACAGACTAAAAACCCATCCATGGTATTTTCCCCCTTTAACCCAGTGCATGCTGGGGTATTGTCCAACCACCTTTAAGTGAAAAAAACATCAAAGTGCACACAAGGGTATGACAAGGGATGTTCCCAGTGGCTCATTTTTATGTTCATTAAACAGAAATCTAAGTTCAAACTGGTCCACAGTTAAGAAATACAAAGAAAGTCATCAAAATAGTGGCTGCAAACCATTCGAAAGTGTATTACATTTGGCTGGTGAATCAGTTAAAATAGTACAACCCATTCTTCAATAATAAAATTCATGTCAAGGGTTGCTTGGTGGTGCTGTTGCTTTCACAGTATTATGATTCCTTGTCTGAATCCCAGTTGGATAGGGCCTTTCTGTGTGGGATCTACATCTTATTCTTTAAAACATTATAGACCCTTTTATTAAAATGCATTAGTATACTAATAAGAATGCTAATGAGCCGCTTATTAATGGTGAGATGTGTACCCTAATGATAAACAAGACCTAACTTTAGTTTAGGGTACATATTCTGAGTTACAAAGGTTTACTTAGGAGTCATTTGGACATTACTAAGAATAGAAATTGTATGCTTTGTGTCATGACAATAGACCTTACTGCCCTAGTCTGGACATAAGAAACACAACAACTCACATCATTGCAACCCAGTCAGACAAGTCATCATGAGGCACATTTAATTATTAATGTTCATTTCCATGATTGCTACATTAATGACAAAGCTACAAATGTTTTCTAACAGACTGCTCAGTGACTCACTTTCACAATAAATCAGAATAAAAGCTGACAATGAGTCATCATTACTTCAGACTCCTTGATCCCCTCCAGGGATGATGAATTTAATGATGCTATCATTCCTATCCCTGTTTTCTGTCTGTCTCTCAGGTGACCTACTGGTGATGGATGAATTTGGCTACATGTATTTTAAAGACCGCAGCGGCGACACATTTCGTTGGCGTGGGGAGAACGTTTCCACGACAGAGGTGGAAGGAGTCCTCAGCTGCCTGCTGGGGCATGCTGATGTGGCAGTCTATGGTGTTTGTGTACCAGGTAAAGACATACTAAAAAAGCCTATAAAACCCTTTTATAGCTATGACTGTGTTGTGTCATGTTTTTCTCATCTATCTGGGTGTACTGCAGGTGTGGAGGGTAAGGCTGGTATGGCAGCAGTATCCCACACAGATCATTTTGACCTTGATGCATTCCTTCAGTCAGTACAAAAAGCACTGCCATCCTACGCATGCCCCGTCTTCCTCCGACTCATGCCATCTGTTGATACGACAGGTGAGATGGTGCTGCAAGGATACACACAACACTTCAGCTGAGGCACACATGAACTTCATTGTCTGCTTTTGTGCTTAGGTACCTTCAAAATCCAGAAGACACGACTGCAGAGGGAAGGATACAAACCACGAGAGTCAAGTGAAAAGATTTATTTTTTGAACAGCCGAGCTGGGTGTTACGAGGCGGTAACTGATGAACTCTATAAAGATATCATAGAGGGCAGAGCGTGTCTATGAGACTGGAGGAGGCTGAAAAGATATCGACCTCTAGATTGTATTTTTCAAAAGTGGAAAAAAGAGAAAAGAGAGAGATTCACTAACAACTTTATCCTCATTTATACAAAAATATGTTCATATGATTGTGACTATGTTTTTGTCATTTAAATAAACACTGTTGTTACCTCCGCCAAGGAGGTTATGTGATTGGCGGGGTTTGTTTGTTAGTTAGTTTGTTAGCAACATAATTCAAAAATTTATGGACGGATTTTGATGAAATTTTCAGGAAATGTCAGAAATGGCATAAGGAAGAACTGATTAGATTTTGAGAGTGATCTGGATCACTGTCTGGATCCAGGAATTTTTTGAAGGATTCTCTACTATTGGGAGACAGGGCTAATGGTGGAGGTCTGCGCTCTCTCTGTGGAGTGTGATGGTCTGGGGCTGCTTGGCTGCTTCTGGACCTGGATGATTTGCTGTAATTGGTGGAACCTTACAGTCAGCTCTAAGAAAACCCTGAAGGTGAATGTTGGGCCATCAGTTCATGACCTCAGGCTCAAGCACACTTCGGTTATGCAGCAGGACAATAATCCCAAATACACCAGCAAGTCCACCTCTGAATGGCTTAAAAAAACAAAATTTTTTGGAGTGGCTTTATCAAAGTCCGGACTTAGGTCTGTCTGAGATTCTGTGACATGACCTTAAACAGGCTCAAAAACCCTCCAATGTGACTGAATCAAAGCAATTCTGCAAATGAAGGTGGGCAAAAATTGTCCCTTCACAGTGATATGAATCACTCATTGCCTCTTATTACTTGCAGCTGTTGCCGCCAAGGGTGTCACAACGAGTTATCATGTTTAGGGGGCAATGATTTTCTCACAGAAGGCTAGGTAGGTTTGGTTGGCTTTTTCCCTTAATAAATGAAATCAGATTGAAAAACCTTGTTTTGTATTTACTCAAATTATTTCTGTTATTATTCTGAAACATTTAAGTGTGAAAAATGTGCACAAAATAAGAAATCAGGAAGGATGCAAATACCTTTTCACAGCACTGTTCATTCTCATTCTTTTAAATGATCAAAAATGATGGCTGTGTTAACATCAACAATCCAGACCACAGACACAAAGAAAGGAAAAACTCCTCTTTATTAAAATGAAATTTCACACCACTGCAATGTGGATATAGCGCAGATTCAGAGAATAAATTAGCACTGATTAATACACAGCAATTGTAATGTTTATTTTACACACGCTTCAGATTTAGAGATTCAGGAATGGTGGAAAGTGCCAGAGGATCTTAAACGGCCATCAAATGTATAAAAAGATCAAAAGCATATGATGGTATCTGGCCATAAAAGGCTTTAAAAACAAGTAATAAAATCTGTAGATAAATTATAAATGTAAACAATAATTGTGGTGTAGTGAAGGCTTTCCCCTTTACTTTCACATCAACCAAAACATTGGATAAGTCTCATTTTGACTCTGTGAGACTAGTAAATGTCAAAGAATAAGAAAACTGATTACAATCTAGTCTGAAACAGATATTAAAATCTTTTTCAAATGTCATTGCCATCCATTCACTGATTTAGGAGTTTTAAAATCTATTTAAACCCACAAATGTTCACATGAAAAGTCATGTGACAACATGCAAACCTTTAATGTCTGTATAAAGATCAAAACAATTCTGTCTAATAGATGTTGGGTTTTTTTGTCAGGCTAAGACTGACTGAGAGCTGGGGATAGAATGATTTAATAACACTTGCATTTAAAAGCTTTGATTCTTTGACTTGACACTAACAGCAGGGTTTAGTTTAGCCCGGGTTCGAATCTGGCCTGAGGCCCTTTGCCGCATGTCTCTCCCCGACTCTCGTCTCTGTTTCCGAGTCTATCCACTGTCCTCCTCTATCTGATAAAGGCACAAAAAGGCCCAAAAACAAATCTTAAGAAAAAAAAAGAAAAAAGGAACCCTGCATGATTAGACAAGTTCATCTGGTTGGATAGACATTTGTATCTCTCATATGTATATTGATCTAAAAAACTCACTAGATATCTGCATTTTGAGTAATTAAAGTTTATAAACTCACCAGCGGCAGTGCGTTTTGGTCCACACTGGCGCTGTGACATCCCAGTTCCCCAGCGCTCCTCACTGTTTCTTTACAGTAACCGCTGTTTCAGATTGGTAGCCAGTGTTAGGGCTGCATCTCAGAGACTCTGTACATCTCACGCACTGAGAATTTTAAAATTTGAGGTCTCCTCTATTTTTATTTGCACCGTGAGCAGTAATCTGTCCATCTAGACAGGCAAATGGTAAATACAGAGCCATATTTACTTTCTTGTAGCAAATATTTTTGTCCACATAGGTAGAATATGTTTGAAATCTATTCTTGATGAATCAGACGAAGGCCACAAGCTAAGATGCATCTGAATAATATAGTTGTTCACGAAACGTCTGCTCTTTATGAAGCTTTCTGTTTCCACACAGTTCAGGTAAAGGTTAACACAGTTCTAAAGCACTTCCGGTTTGTGCTTTTCAAAATAAAAGTCCACTTTAGCATTTGTTTAGAGAAATTCCCTTCATATGTATGCTTTTATTTTGAAAAGCTCCCTGCATGCTTCCACTTTACACTGAATCCAGTCACTTGTAGGGAGTTTTATTGAGGTAAAAACGTAGAAGAATGACAGAGCTTTGACAGCAGGGGGACAAAGCCAACACCGCGCAAACTCGTCTCTGGTATGAAAGCTGTTATGGCAGCAACAGCTGCAAGCAGCAAAACCGTCTGAAAAATGGTTACTGCATAGCAATGCCAAGGAGCGCTCATAGGGAGCGCTGCGGAACTCTGACGTCACACTACCAGCACGGACCAAAACATGGCGGCCTCCTGGTGAGTTTCTAAGCTCAAGTTTACTCAAAATACAGATATCTATATAGGATTATCTTGACTCATCAGGATTTGTCTGGTATTACCACACTCCCTGTTGATGATTTCCAGGGCCCTGTTCAGTGAGACATGGTACTTCACACTGAACCTAAGCTTACTGCTCTGTTTATTCACATCTGGTTTGTTGTTTTTTGTCTTTTCCCTTTCACTACATTTTGCTTTCACCTGTTTGCCCTTCGTGCCTTGTCTCTGGAGTTTAGCTTTCTTCCCCTCTTGGGCAGAACAAATAACTGTGGTTTTGTCTTCGTTCTGTTGCCTGCACTCAGACATTATACTGTCACTGCATGTTGATGATACATTGTTATTTCTTTCTTCAGGGAAAGACTCACTTTTTACCACACAGTCCTCCTCAGTGTCCTCCACAGGGACATAATCTGACCCCACACTGACGTTTACTCTCTGTGCCAACACGGTAAAGCCTCCAAACTCTGATACACACTCAAAGTAAGGGTAAACCTTCTCTTTAAAGCAGTGTCTAAATGTGAAAAGATGAGTGTTGTTATCCTCATTTGTGAATTCAAGTGTTCCTTCATCCCAGTCTAGTCTGACACTGATATTACTCAGGTGGAGTGATTCATCAACATCCAGGTCTTGTGGGGGGGAGGTCAGGGCTCGGTACTTTCCGTCTTGCAGGCTGATACACCAGAGTCCTGCCTCTGGACAGGCCTCAAACTCTGTCCTCCTGGACACTGACTGAGCAGCCACTCCCACAATCCAGTTACTGGAGTCACCTATCTGTTAGACAGGGACAGGATGGAGGTTAAATTAGAAGGTATGTCATGAAAAACCAGAGCTGGCAAAAGAACTCAAATTGTGTCCTTAAATTGAAGAACATGTACTTGTGTAAAAAGACTCTGGCACATAGCTGTAATCATATCTGCACACCCCACAGACTGGGGTTCAAGCACTCCAAGAAAGACAGTTTAGGTCTGGTTCATACAGAGTCAAATACTTCTTCTGGTGCCTAGTCCAGATTATTCTTTGACCAAAGTACAGCACATTCGCTTCATTAAGACCACAAGGGACTGGGCTGCAAGGTGGAAAGGAGTATAATATGCCACCTCTAACATTTTAGCAGCCCATGTTGTTTTATACCAAGGCGAGAATGGGGTTGCTTGTCACACTGTTTACTGTAGTGTGAATTGCTCATCATCAAAACATCTTTTAATACTCATCCCTGCATTGAATTGAAGCTTAAGGTGATGGCATGAAATGTGTGTCCCTCTCATTTTCCATCTTATTGTAACAAAGAAGAAATTCTTGATCAAAGACACTGGTGTGACAACCAACCCCATTACAGGGATGGTTGTCACACAATATGGGGTTGTTTGTCATAATGTTATTTTAATGGGAAAAATCTTTAAAAAAAAAAAAGTCAATATGGCAGGACTAAATTTGAAACTTCAACTGCATTGAGAAGTTGACAAATAACATAACTTAATGCATCCTAACACAACATGAGCAAGGAAAATGAACAGGATCATCTATAGGCCAGCCTGTAGCAACATAAAGATCAAAATAAATAGGCCTTATAACAATAGTCTGCTCAACTAGGCTACACGCTTTCACTGTCATGTGACAACCAACCCCAACTCAAATTTCTTACTAGTTTCATTGCTAAAAAAACATCTGCAACTAGTAAGCGAGCTAACACCATTCTAAACTACAGCTTTCCCTTCACATGTTTTAAGGGTAACCATTTTTTGTTATAAACCCATTGTGTAAAAGCCTTGAAGAAAACTACAGAGGAGCTGAATATTTTAACTTTGACATGAAAACTTAAAAAAAAATCCACCCATCTCAAGTTCAGCTGTCCTACTCCAAAGAAGTCTAAGCCAGTGAGCTCTGATCTCAATTCTGAACGTTTGCATACAAAATTTTGAGAAACAGCACCCTCTGGTGGCAAGATATAATAAGTGTGATAACCAACCTGTGTGACAATCAACCCCATTCTCCCCTGCTATAGGGCCAAATTGTTGGTAAATTTTTTCAGGCTCTAACATGCGACTATTAAGAAAAAAGGGGTGTTTATAGTGGATCTGTTTTTTGGATTTGTCTGTGAGAAAGAATCTGTTGAACATTTCTTATATATCATTAGTGCCCTTTATGATGCTGTGTAGAAATACCTTGATGCCCCAGCAGTGCACTCCTGAGTCGAAGCCCTCTCTTGCCAGGATGCAGTGATATGGGTGGAAACATTCAGCTGTCTCAGGGACAGAAACACCCACAGTCTGTTGCAGTCCCTGTGGAGGTCCAGGAGTGATATGAACACTGTTTAACCCCGGAGACACCCTCAAAGACTGGCCAGCTGTTCTGGAGTCAAAAATCACTGGAGCTGAAGGAGAGAAACAGGGCCAGAAAGGGTGAAGCAGGGAGTCAAAAAAGAAATGAACAGAAAGTGCATGTATGAAAAGAGACTGACTGTAAGGGGCGATGTCTTTCATTTTCTCCCACACAGAGTACTGGAGGTTTCCCAGGTGTTTGGACACATCTATTAAAGTTGTGCTAACCTGCAGCGTCTCTCTGCTACCTGTAGAAGCACTGAGGTATAAAAAGAGGAACATGAGTTCAGGAGTTCAAACAGCTTGAATGTCAGCTTTTCAATGTGAAAAATAACCAGAAATCTTTCATACCTATTCATCGTGTCTTCATAGCCCTGAAAAAAGAGTTTTTATTATTTTTGAATATGAAGACACAATTAATGGCATATTATGTAACATTTAATAAAGTTACCTCTAAAAATTCAGCTCCATCTCCATCTGCATTGAGAACTTCCTCGACCAGATGGATCTTCTCCTCCAGAGATTTTATCATCTGATTTATTCTGTCTTTCTGTTCATGAGCCTCTCTCTCCTTCTCCTCTTCATTCTCTCGGAGGGAGAGTAACCTGGCTGCTTCCTCCTCTCTTAAAAACTGGTGTAGGCTCTCAAAGTCTTTTTTCATCTGCTCCTCTGTGAGTTTAGCTTCTGCCTAAAAAGTAGAGGGTGTTAAATGTGACAAAATGAACAGAGAGTCTAAAAGTTTCCTTTTAAAGGTTGTTTCCTTTCAAAGTCCCCAATTTTACCTTGTTATACCTGGAAGCTTGTTCCCATGTTTGTGTGGCTTTCTCAAAATTAACCATCCTGTTCTTCAGTCCATTTAATGATGTTTTCAGCTCCTCCTAGTGGACAAAAGAAAAATTACCTCCAAAGACCTTACTTTACTAAATATCCTATATTTTGGTCATCTTTCACAGACCTATACATGGCTGAATGAATGAATAAATGAATCAATGAATGAAATGAAAACTCAGAGAGAGAGAGAGAGAGAGAGAGAGAGAGAGTACAGATGAACATGTGAAAATATATAAAATTTGCAATTGCAGATACACTGAACAATAATGCAATTGTGATTAGGATTTAATGAGAATAGAGAGTAATTGTGAGAGTACAAATATTAAATAGCATATAAAATACAAGTCCTTACATTTTAACTGAATATTTTCCAAAAAATATGGTACTTCTATAAACTTCAGTAGCGGCACTATTTTAAACTTGAATGCCTTTCTGCAGGCATTTTTGTAAACCCTTTAAGTACTGATTAATGCCAAAATAATTACAGTGATTCATGCCATTATGTTATTGCACAGCCTGACATTGTGATTAGGTTTGTGATTTTGTGCAGCACTAAAAGGAGCCACAGATCTGACCCAAATCCAGGCTGCCCAGCTTCCTAACAACACTGGACATGCACAACCAGGAGGCCCCCGGTGCCCCAATTGTGCCATTTTTCCAGTTGAGTCTTGAGCTTGTCTTTTAGTTTCTGGTCTTGATACCAGAGTCTTGAACATACACTCAATCACTTTCCAGGTGCATCCAGTTAAGTCCATAAGGGCTCATGGTTTAGGAGACAGTGGAGAGGCGGCTCATTACCGCCATCAAGTGTGATGGTATAAGTTTCATTTCAGGCCTACAGAGGGGACCTGACAGAGAAAATCTGCAGCCAGATCCCTCCGGGGTTTTTGAAAGGCACTCACTTCACCTTCAGAAGAGCCTCTAAGATGAAATAAAGTTGTAAATTTAAGTTTTGTAATTTAAATCTGACAGCACACTGATTTTTATTTGTTTGGTGCTGTATGTATGGACAACCCCCAGCATCTTACCTCTCTGCTGAACTTAATGAATCTCATCCTGCTTTCATTCGTCAAACATATTTACTAATCATAGCAAACAACATAATATTAATGCTATTTTCATTGCATGATATCAATACATTCCTACCCTGTTGCAGTATTCACTGGTGTTAAAATATCGTGACACAGACATAATCAAGGTTCCCTCTGATGGTCATGATTGTGTCTACGTGGTATTGAGGCATCAGGATTATTTTCTGTCTTCTTCACCATGGCATTCACTGATTTACTCCCTCCCCTATGGGGTGGAAGCACAGTGAGGCAAAGCATTGGTTTCACTATGTGTGGACTGTCATGGTGGAAGCATTGCCTGCCGGTGCCAACAGACGCACTGACAGTCTCACCCATGGTCTCACCAGATGACTGGAAGTCATGGCAGAGGGTGAATATTCCTCTATTCCTCCCAGCATTGAGTATTCTCGTTACAATTTACTGTCTCTCTCTGTTACACTCGACTCGACTTGTCTCCTCGACTGGGTGTGCATCTTTCAAACTCTATAAACTCCAAAACTTTGAATAGAAACACACCCAAAAATGCTGCTGGGATTGAAGTTACTCATGTCCGCCACATCCTTGTGTAAAGTGTTAAAAAACGCAGACCACCGCCATTAACCCTATCTCCCAATAGTAAAGAATCCTTCAAAAATTCCTGTATCCAGACGGTGATCCGGATCACTCCCAAAATCTAATCAGTTCTTCCTTATGCCATTTCTGACATTTCCTGAAAATGTCATCAAAATCCGTCCACAACTTTTTGAGTTATGTTGCTAACAAACAAACAAACAAACAAACAAAAAAACCCACCCGATCACATAACCTCCTTGGCGGAGCTAATTATGTATTTGCAGACGGTCATGGTATAATGTACAACCATAAAGTAACAGTGTGGTTGTTATAACAGCAGACTGTGTGTCAGGAGGATTATTAATTGATTGGTTGGTGGGTTGGCTGGTTGTAGGGGACAGTGCACATTAATGAATAAGGACATTTAAACATGCCAGATTGTAACCATGTGTAGTCCCTGGCAGATTGATGGTATTCATTAAACGTGTCCAACAAGCATGTTCATAGATTGTTAAATCAGTGCCAGTCAGCAACTACTCCATCCTGTCAACACCTGCCACCACAGCAGAAAGTTAAAATCTGCAGCAAACACAGTTATTAGATCACTATATGGGACATATTCAGTCGCAGCCCTGATTCTGACAAAGAAACCACCAGAACATGTTATTCTTAACATTTTGCGCCTCTGTGTGCTCGGATGAAGGTGAGATTTCTCTCAAGCAACCATCTATTTGTGACCTGATGAAAAAAGCAATACCAGCTTAGTCTTCATGCCTGTTTAAAAGTCACTTTAAATTCAGCCTGTATAAACTAATCTTGGATTAACACAAGGCAGCATCTGTTTGGGCAGGAAGATGAATATTTACAGGGGATCAAAAAATGCCTGACTGCCTGCTTGTTCAAATATCTGCCTGCTGAGGTCGCAGAATGCACTGTAGAAAAAAAGGGGAAAAGAGATGTTGCCCTAGTCTCAGGAAAAAACTAGGCTTCAGATCTTGAACAAGCCTGTGTTTTGGAGAGCTCTGCTGTTATTTGACATCTTTGTGCTTCTATTTGGTTTGCCTTTGTGGCAGTAGGCGGCTCAAACCGTGAAACCAGTGCTTGAGAGCTTGATGGTCCTTGCTGAAGAGTCCTTGAGGAAAACAGCGAGTTCCTGGCAGCTGCTCCACATCCAGTGACGTCCTTCAGGCCAGTGCTGTGCTGCTTTCAGTGGAAAATAGGAAGAACCATTTCTGCTCTTTCACTTAGATGGTTTGTTTAAAGCAGAATGGCACAAGAGTAGAAAAATAAACCACTTCACAAGGGGATAAGAGGGAAGTTCATTTATGATCTAGTTCTACTTATTGAGTTTTAAAGACACAGTACATTGAATTTTCTACGCTTAAATGTCTAAATTAATTGAGAAACTTCTACATCTACATATCAAAATAATTTAATCGAGTAATTACATTACCTCAAATACTTCGTACAGTTTCCAAAGCCAGTGAACACCTTTATTTTACTAGTGGTAACAGATGTATTTTGTCTGCCATGACACTTGTCTATTGTTGCCATGGAAACACAGTGAATGCTACATAAGGAGGAGAGAGCTGCTAAAAGCTGCTATTGTGTTGCTGTATCTCATTCATGTTATGTGCCGTTTACTTCTGATGACCTCAATTATCATCTGTCATTGGCTGGAGTGTTTATAGATTCCCAGCTATCCCTGATGTCATCTATTATAACTGCTGAAACTGAGAGGCCCCTGGCTGTGGAGTTTACATACCGTACATTTAATGGTAAGGACTGAAAAATAACAGTGGTTGACCAGCTGTTGACTCATGAAACATTTAAGCTGTGAGAAGGGGTCACATTAAGATGGTGTTTAGATTGAAAGGACACAAGTCAGAAATGCAAGGAGACTGTGTTCTTCCGATGTAAATACAGTCATGAGCCATAGTTTGGAGTACACAGGATTCTATTGGCTTATTATTTATATTGATAGCATGGTGGGATTAATTTGCAATTAATTAGAGTTATCTATGAAGGTTGTGAGATTAATCACGATTTTAAAAAATTTAATGAAAAATCTAGAAGTCTGGACAAAAATCTGGCAAATCCAACAAAAGAGAGATGGAGACAGTTCCTTCAAAGTAAAAGCATATCTTTGACTCTCTTTGACTTTTTGCCTTTTTTTTTCTTCCAGACAGACCCTGGCTTTGCGACCCACCAGTTGAGAACCAAGGCCTCAAAGGACTTCGTTTTTCCATTTCTATTTGCCAAACTCTGGGTTCAGCTAAAATGTTTAGTGGTCCTATGATTTCAGTTTTTGATGTGTGGCTCGTACCTTACAGTCAGTTGCCGCCTCATTCAGGGGGTAGGCTCTGTGTCCTGCGTGGCTCTCAGCTGCACACTGTTTACACAGAGGCTCCAGGTCATCCAAACAGAACAGGGACAGGCTGACTTCATGATGCTTACACAGCTCCCAGGAGTCAACACACCATGGAGGAGAGGTGAGGCCTTCATCCTCCTCATCTGTAAAGCAGACAGGCAGCAGAGTTGTGCAGCTCATTGAGGGGCTGCTGGTGGTCCGAGTGTCCAGATATGAAGCCAGTATGATGAGCCTCAGGATGAAGAAGCAAGAAATGACTGAGCGTTAAAAAAGAGGAGGAGCAGCTGTGTGTTTCAGTGTCAATGTTGTATGTGCAGGTTGCATGTACAGCACTAGTATCTGCTTACACAGTCTTCAGCCTGAAGCCAAGCCAACTTGCCTCCACCAGACGTAGCCATACATCACTCCAAAGTGTCACTTTGACTCTCATAACCCTGTGATTTATGGTAAATTCTTACATCCCAAGGCCAAAGTCATGCCCTTACTTGTTATTTATTAGAACCCCCGCCCCACATACACGCAGAGACACACACACAATGAAGAGGCAAAGCAATATTTTTCATGAATGACCCTGTTTTGAACAGAAATAAGTTGAGATCTGATCAGATGGCATTTCTTATATGAATATGTTAAACAAGCAGGATCTTTAACCCATTTTTGTTCATTATATTCAGTGGGCGTTTCTTGCTTAAGTGCTGTAGTGAGAATATGTGCTCCTTGGTAATTTTGCAGCAGTACATCATGTTCAGTATGCTGGGCCTGAGTTAGCTTCATTAGATCCAGTTTCATGGCCTTTAATAGCCTGAGCTGTTCTCACATCAGAACATGTATCACAGCACAGATCAGCTGTGACTGGTCAGTTACACATAATCAGCTCTCTGATGTAGAATGAATTGCCCTAGTTTGCAGCAGGTCAGGTGTATGTGGGAAATATATGCCTTTATAGGTGAACTCAGAGAACTTGTGAGAGTAACTATCATCTATTTCTCAGCCTTTTGATTCATCAATATAAGATGTGTAAGTGTCAAAAATAGACCATAACAGTTGTGTAACTATGATGTCAGAGTGTCAATACTCCCTTTTACATTTTAAACTTATGGATGTGAAAATATTATGAAGCACCACAGCCTTTTTAAAACAGTCTCACTAATGTCATCCATACCTTTCTGGAGAGGTGCTTTGGAGCCAAACAGTTGTGATAATAATATTGAATGTGCTAACTCTGCCTGAAGTTTGCTCAATGAGACGGGGTGACGCTAAGGCAGGCAATTAGCCTCCTCTACTGACAAAAAGCTACAACACACCCATCTGTCAGTCAACTGAACCACGCCCCTTATCACTGAAAACTAACCAATGTTCATAGTTGGAACATAATATTAAATAAGGCAAGACAGTCTGGCTGAAGACCATTCATCTGACGGCCACTCTTACAGACCGTTCATCCGAGGCACTGTATATCTCAGAAAGGAAAGAACACGCTAAAACTTTCAAAACAAAATCAGAATAAAAATTCCATTCAGGGTTAGGGTAAAGGTTGAGGTAAGGGTTATGATACCAAAAGTTAAAAATCAAAAACATGAACTGCAAAACCTGATAACAAAACAGCCGAGTAAACAGTCTGCTCACAGGAAAAAGGCCTGTCCTCCATGAAAACATTCCAAGCAGCAAGCATAGTCTACGAAGCTTTCTAGGTAGCTAAATAAGCCTTAGCTATGTTTGGTAAAGCTCACTTAGCTAAAGTTTGTTTAGCTGTGGATAATAAAGCACTGCTAACATAACTACAAAGGCTGTGTCCAAAATCACTCCCTATTCACTATATAGTGCACTAAATAGTGGATACGCCATTTTGTAGTGGTGTCCATATTCTGAGCTAGCATTGTTATTCACTACATAGTACACTCATTCTATCCCACAATGCATTGTGAAAAGTAGTGAACAACCGGTGGTCACTAGCCCATCAATATTTAACATAATGCATCGCTGTTGCTGCTCTCAAACATGACGGATGAACGAGAGGAGCACAGCAACACATATAAAAACGTTTTAAAATGCTTTGTTGTTGGTTTTACCACATCTGTAAGAAAATATTAAAGACCCTGTAAAGTGAAATCCAAAGTTTTTGTCTTGACACTCTAGAAATGTTGGAATATGGTTGCTGTAAAGAGATCTACATGAGACTAAATTCTGGATTTAGGCAATTTCATCTCTTTCCTGGCTTGGTTTCATGTGGGCGGGGCCAATATGTGGGCTCAGATGTCATGAGCCCACAGTAGAGAATGACCCCGCCAATCTAACACTACAATATTGTAAAAGGAAACAGTCACCTGGAGCAGGGACTTCTGGTTCATTTTGTGCAAAGGAATTCAGTCTTGTAGTCTTGTACTGTTCTATAATGTTCATGTTTCATTGCAAAGTTATAGTTATGCATGTTTTGCTTATTGGTTCAGGTTTTTAGGGGAAAATATTTTTCCAAGTATGATACCATGAGTGAGGGGGTTAATGCTGCAGACTACCCGTATCCTGAGTGGGCGTGGTTTCAGCTCATTCAACAGACACGCCCATACCATCCTGGAGCTTCTAGACACAGGTGTCCTCTATATTTCAACCACTTGAGACACATTCACTGTACTCAGGTGAGCCCCATTTCACTAATTTTGCGACTACCAGCACTATTGGCTGGGACTATGTTGAATTATGTCAGTCACTTTAAAGGGCGTCAACATTTATGCAAATACTTATTTTACATCATATACTTTTGCTCAACTGACTTTTTTTAAGCCACATTTTATTGATCATGATTGATTTACAAAAGGTAAATCCAAGGGTAAAAACTTTTTATAGTCATTGTTCATTGTGTGTTTATTTTCTAGTGTTTCATTTTTAAGTTTTTAACACTGGTTTTGCTATCCCCAGTGGAAACAAAAGAAGTACTTTATTGTTCATGGAACCTTTTTGAAATGTGCATATGTCAGTAAACACCTTGACTTGACCTGACTAGTCAAGGCTCATAAAAATTCCCAGGGTGCACTTCAGGTTTTCATTTTTTCTTCCATCTCAGACAAGATGTGGAGAAAAAAACACCCCTCTCTTAGTTATGTGGGCAATTTTTTTAGACATAGACTACACCAGGGCAGGTATCACACTTTTTGCCAACTATATTTGCTTGTTCTTCATGTATACATAATTGCCAAACAATTGTTTAGGGATAGCATATTACCTTCTCATGCTATCTATTGGTGGCTGAAGTAATTTGAATGGTACCTGATACAGGCTCTGCAGCTAAACAGAGAGGAAAAATTCCTCATTTTTGGATACACTGATTAAAGTCTGACGTCTCATGCTGTATTTGTAATAAAAAATATGAGCTGCCCAACCTGAAACTGCTAGTAGCAGGACAGCAGCTTTCACTCTACTCATCCCCACATTCTGTCTTGTTATGAGGCTGCTTATGTCTGTAAAAATCATGATTATGGTGAAAGAAAATTAATGTGAATCCTTCATGGTATCAGTATTTGCCACAACTTTAACTTTATTAAAATCTCATAATGACACACAAAGCTACACATGAACTACATGCCGCACTGACATGGAACATATAAAGGCTTTAAATAGAGCAGAAATAACACACTGAAAGCTTTTCTTGTTAGAGAAGATGTTTTACACTTTTCCTTACAGGCCTCAGCATGAGTTTTATCAACCAACGAGTCCCACTGGTTGTAAACTATTACAGTGCCCCCCCTGCTGAGCTCAGGCTTCTACTGGAGCCTATGACCTCCTTTTGTCTTGTTGCTCTGATTAGCCAGTAATGAATGAGACAGAGTGTTGGTTCAATCACCTTCCAAGAATGATTGTATTAAAATGCTTCACACTGTGTGTGTTTTTATCTTTCCACAAATTAAGGTGTACGTAGTTTACCTACTGTTGTTGTCACAATTTTCCAGATTAGCGCTGCCGTCTCAGTAGATGTTCAACATTGTAAAAACCAAACATAAATGGAGAAAAGGTTTTGGGTCAATGGACATATGAAAAATATCAAAGGGTTTTCTTCTGGTGGGGGGAAACCCACATGTATATCCTGCTGATACCAGCTCAAAGTTTACTCTCATGTCTCGTCTAGGTTTGATCTTATCTTTCCTTGTCTGTACTGTTTATATAGGAGCTCCTGTAAGTGCATGCATGTGTGCATGTGCATAACTTCCATTATCAGATCTGATGTCTGTGACTGATGTGGCTGCACCTGAGCAGCAGACTTACTATGCTGGAAAAGATCAGATAAAACACACCAGGTTGCAGAGGCTGTCTGAATGTTTTTTCTACACTGTTTAAATACCTTTTGATACTACTCTCAGTCACTCTGTGGTCCTCTTTTATGGCTCTGATAATCTGACTATTGCCTATTTTAAAGACAAGGTAATTGAAGACAGTAATGATGTTTGTCAAGCTAATTGCTTTAATGTATTGCTCTATAAGTGGACCATGAGTTGGAGTACACTAATGTGTCTCTCCTCTTATCTGTCATCAGTGTGCCCCTTAACAACAGCTGATTCTGGGTGCCTCTTTAGATCAGATATGGGTGCACACAAAACACATGTGGAGTGAATCCAAAGACATGAAAGGGCAAAGTGCTACAGTTAACTCTGGTACTCTCGTATATCTACGGTCATATGGTTTTCTCTTATTATGCCTATATATAGTAATCATCACCTTGGATGGTTGAGCCTGATTTTATAAATCAGTCATGGTTTATATAATCTGGCTTTTTTTTTAAACAAAAAAAACCCCACCTCTTTAAAATCAAAGAGAAAACAGATTTCTACAAAAAATGTCAATAGAATAAAATTAATGTAAATTGAAGTAAGTGATAGCATACATTTTCACCCCCTTTAAAATGACTGACATTATTCAACAGAGGTCCAGTCAGTTGGTAGTCTCATAATTAGTGATCACCTGTGTCTGGAAGTTCCAGTCACTGGTTATTCAATATTCCTGGCTACCATTACACCATGAAGACAAAAGAACACTCCAGCAACTCAGAGACAAGGTTATTGAAAGTATAAGTCAGGGCAGGGATACATACAAATTTTCAAGGCCCTGAACATCCCCCGGAGCTCAGTTAAATCCATCATCAAGAAATGGCAGGAATATGGCACATGTGTAAATCTGCCGAGATTAGGCGTTCTCACAAACTGAGTGACTGTGCAAGAAGACAAGTGAGAGAGGCCAACAAGACACCTATGGCTACTCTGAAGGCATTACAGGCTTCAGCAGCTGAGATGGGAGAGACTCTGCTATAACATCTGTTGCCCAGTGAATGGGCCCTCCTGAGCTGTCATTTTTAAGTTTATAGTAGCATGTGTGTTGGATCAGTAGTATTTATGCTAGCATCCTGGCTAACAGTTACTGCTTCTGGACCTGAAAAGTGTGCCAAACTATTATTGGGTTTTGATGTTGAAATTTATTAATGCAACTTCTATCTCTTTTAAACCACTTTCTGTCCATTTTTGCCACTATCGTTTGTCACTTTTCATCAATTTTGCACAATTCTTGCCTAACTCGAACGATTTTGCCACATTTTTGTCCAATTTCACCACCTTTTCGACCCATTTTCGCCATGTTCATCAATTTTTGACACTTTTTAATCCCATTTCCACCACTTTTTTTCTGCCAGTTGTTGCAGTTTTTTTTAGCTGTAGTTGCTTCTGTTTACCAATTTTCCCAACATAAAACCCTTTTCACCACTCTTTTGTCAATTCTTTCCAATTTTAACCACATTTCACTATTTGTTATGCCCATTTTGTTCAGTCAGATCACTGAACTTCATCTGGATCATTTATTTTTGTCTGATCTGCGATCTGCAGTGTTTCTGTGTCTGTTTATGGTTGGATTTGACCTTGGTGTATATTTCAGGTGCCTGAAGAGCATTACTGTTTTACATAAGCAGACAGGTAAGAGGAATGCCTCCACCAAACAGAGGAAAAATAGTTGCAGCATTAAAGTGTTGAAATATCATTTTATAAGACCAAGCCTTTTCATGTTTGCCTCATCTGCCTTTTTGTGAATCAAGTAGAATGGTGTGATGGCATTACCTTAAAAAATCCCCATAATCCAGGGCCTTTTAGATGCTTTCAAAGAAAGGCTCAATGGAAACTGTCATTTAGAGAAACATCCAACAGGTGACAGAGAAAAGGTTTGCATTTATCTATCAGACAAAATGTCAGCATCTAAACCTCTATGCCTCCATCAACCCTCCTCCTCTCTTTTCTCTGTCCACTTTTAAACAGGCTTCTTTCTGTCTGCCTTCATGTTTTAATCTGTTTGTGTTCTCTGCTGGCATGTGCTGAGTTTGCTGCCTTCCTTTAACAACATCTGAGCCATCTCAGATCCTTCTCTTTCCCCTTCCTCTTCCTCTCTTTGCCCTTCAGCTGGTGGTAAACATGCTGATAGAAGATATGACATCCCATCAAAAAAAAGACACTTTTTCCCTTGGATGATTTGACATCAAATAAAGAAGAGAAGAGCTTGGATCAGAGTGAGTAAAAAGGACAATATGTTTAAAAGCACACTCTCTGCTGTGTTGAAAATATTGGACAAATTGCCCTTTCAAATCTTCTTCTTAACCCTCCTCTTTGTACATTATGTGTTTGTCAGTTGCTTTCTGATGTTTAAGCTGCCATGCCTGCTCTGAAGGAGGATTTTAACTTCATGGTTTTGATTCAACATGATCTCTGCAGGACATCAACAGGCCAGTCTGCTTCAAGAGCTTACAGGACCACCGCTGTATGATTATGTCTGTGACACTCACTGTATATTAACAAGGACAGCATGTCTACATCTCCTTCCATTTTTTGTTTTCAGACATTATTAACTCCTGCTTTGCACCCCTAGATCTTGCTTTACAGACGTGAGTTCAGCACGATGTATGAGTGAGAGAATAATGCCAGTAACTGCTTTGCTGCTGAAGCTGTGTTTGATGTATTTTTGTTTCACTGGTGTCATTTTGGAGCACTCACAATCATAGAACATTCAAGTATTGTTTTCCTCCTTTAATTTTCAAATCTGCTTAAGAGCACTGTAAGGAGCAGCAGAGCTGTTAGTCTTTGTGTTATACAATAACAAACTAAAAAATGATCATCCTAAACATGAGCACTCTGACATAAATAGTAACTATTATGGCAGAACATGGGCTTGACAAATTTATTTATTTATTTTTTACATGTACAAGTCACAGCAGCCATGTGATGCTTCTGAGGAAGACTGCAGATGACAGTTGAAACATGCCAAGGTTAAAAAAAAAAAAAAAGATAATTAGTAACAGCTCAACAATACCCCCCCCCCCCCCACACACACACACACAAAAAAAACCAGAAACCAGCCCTTCAGTGTGAGGACAACACAGGAAAAAAAAAAAAAAAATTAAACATATGGTGTGTGTCCTGCCTGACTTCTCCGTCAAACATTAGTCCAAAATTCAGAGCAATTCCTGGTAATCCTGGCATCACATGAAGGGTCTAAAAACAAAACTAGCATCTCCTGAGCCCATTTAGTTCCAAAAACACCCTGACTCAAAAGCCTATAAATAAAGACACCATAAACATGCTGATTATCTCAGATTTTGTGTTTGGTTGGGGTGGTGTATTCAAGAAAGTCCCCCCTCTCCATGACAGGTAGAGTCCAAGAACTGAACAAATGATTCTTTGGTCTTTTTTAGACAACAGCTGTGCAAGTAAAGCAGTCAAGGGCTACACTGGATATCAGCAGGTTTACTCTGTGTTATTCAGCACACTTTTGGCCAGAAGAAAGCGGTTGTTTTTTCTATCTCTCCTCTTCTTGGATGGAGGTATCAGCATGTCTGAGAAGAGGAAGTGTCGCAACCAAAACAACTCCACTGACAAGTGTGTCTGTGCATACTGTACCTGCAACAGAAGCCGAACTGCAACAATGAGTTACTCAATAACAGAGACAACTATTTTATTTTTTCAAATATTTTATCAGAAATATAATTCTAATTGATCATTAAAAATAAATGGCCACTTTTTAGAGATTTTGGTTGGAATACATGACTTAAAAAAACAACATGGACCACTGACTCTTTTCATTGAGTGAATTTTATTTCTTTTTTGTTACTGAAAACATCTTAACATCATATTAGTCACTTGGTTTCCAGATGTCCAATTCTGAATTGACATTTTGAAATCAACGTAGGCATTTCTATACAAAAACATTACTAAACAGTCAATTTTGGCTTGTTTTACATCCAATTTAAACTTGATGTTGTGTAGGCATGTGTCCATGACTCTACGAAGTTTTTAAGCTAAAATATCACAGCCATAACTACATAATTTAAGACTGAAATATAATCATTGTATTAGGCAGGATAAAATGACATTTAATCTAAACTATTTGGATAATCTCCAGAATTACTTGTTGGCCAATGTGCTGATGATAGCTGAGGCTGGAGGCATAAGGTTTCTGGGTTGTCTGTCCATTTATCAGTCTGTCTGGACCATTCTTGAAAGTTTGATATCTTTGCAGATGATGTCATCCTAATTAAATGATTAACTAATCAGATTATGGAGGTATAAGCCAAATGTCAAGGTCACTGGGTCTCATGTTCAACCTACAAATGTCTACTCTGACTCAGGGATGAACTGTTCAGATTTTGAACAGACAAGGTCAAGCTCTAACAGCCTCTAACAGCCCTTCTTCTTCACCACTGACGGCATAATACTGCCAGGCAGTAGATTCTAGTTTCACCTTTTAGACAGCCATCTACATTTTTTTCCTCCACATGACAAAATACTTTAAACCAGCTGCTTTACTCCACTTTAACTCATTAAAAAAGACATTTTTGTTGAACTGCCAACAAATAATTTTCCAATTAGTCAATGTCACGTAGGGATAAAAAATGACTTCCCCAATCAACCACTGACTCAGAGACACTTCCTGCTGACTTTGCTCATCTTGCATAAAATAATAGATGGAGGAGGATGTCTGCAGATCCAAAGTTCCCTTGGGGAACAGAAGAGGTGTTTAGTTTCTTTTAGACCACCTTATTATTTGACTGGCAGGGATTCAATGGTATAATTATGTGAAGGAATGTGAAATGTGACACTGCCTGAGGGAAGCTCATCGTGTTTCTTTTGAAGAATTAAAGATCATTATTAATAGAAATGTGCATGCAGATACTTTGATAACCACTTTCTATTAACTCTGTGTGAAATATTAAAACTGATTACTGTCTTTCAGCCCCCTTCATGTTTATTTCTTAGATGGGATTTATGTGCATTATGATCTTCCAGAGATGGTTTCTCCATCTTGAAGATAAATCTGCTTCATCTTTGGTGTTAAATAATAAGAGCCTTGGAGGACTAAAAGGTAGTGAACTCAAAGGGCCGTAACCATGGTGGCTCATCAAAATCAGATGTTTCACCATGTCATAAATGTAGCTGGTCTTCATAAAAAATCCCATGAATTACAAGAATGGCCAAATCCTGTTGGCATTTCCAAAAATGTTGACTTTAAACATGAAGGTCAAAAGGCGGGACCATGGTGATTTTTTTTTTTTTTTAAGATTTATTTTTGGCCTTTTTGCCTTTATTTGACAGGACAGTGGATAGAGTCGGGAACAGAGAAGAGAGCGAGGAGAGACATGCAGGAAATAGTGCCACGGGCAAGATTCGAACCCGGGTCACCTGTGTACATGGCGTGCGCCTTAATCACTCGACTACTGGCCCGCCACCAGTGATTTTTTTGTTTGCCATGAAACAGGAAGTAGTTTATTCCATATGCTTAACATACTTGTACATCCATGAAACTTGGCAGAAAAATTCCCTGTGAACTGGAAAGATTGATATGGCTTAAACTGGTGGGTGTGGCCAATTGGCTCAGTAGCGCCCCCTAGAGATAAAATAAGCCCCTGCACCACTTTTATCCCAGGATTATGAAATTTGGTATGCATATGTATCATGCCAGGACCTACAAAAAAAAAAAAAAAAAAAAAAAAAAAGCCTCTAGGACCCATTTTGTAAAATCAACAGGAAATCTATCATTTTAGATTTCTTGTACAGATATTGATCAAAGTTATCATCTCCAGGGGTCATTCTAGCATTATCTCTGCTGAGGAATTCATCCAATCAACTTAATCTCTGGTGTAAAATAAGAAGAGACCTGGAGGATTTAAAGTTTACAAAATGTTGTACCAAACTCAAAGATGCGGCCATGGTGGCATATGAAACTTAGATGTCTCATCATGTCATAAAAGAGGCTGGTCTTCATGAGAGAAACTCCATTTATTACAAGGTTGGTCAAATCCTACTGAAATAAACCAAGGCAGTTTCCAAGATGTTTACCTTATACATATTTGAAGGTCAAAAGTCTATGTGTAAATAATAATTCCAGGCAGAGCCTCAGACTTGGTCCTTGCTCAAATGTAAAGGTCAAGAGTCTTTACTTAAAAAGTTGTGGACATGAAAATGTTTAATTCCCTGTGTAACAGAAAGTATGAATTACCTTGGGCTTGAAAGAATTTTAGAGCCATTACACTTTGCACAAATAATGCCCAGTAGAAAATGGAGATGATCGCTGTGATTATTGTTGGCTTTGTAATGATTCGATGATTTTTTTTTTTTTTTGAAAAAGTCTCCTTTCAGAGAAAAAACAACTTAGCTAGTCACATCAGTATTATAATAAATTGTTGTGACTTGCTACTTGACGATCAGATGTGAGCAAAAATGTAGGTGGAAGTTCAAACATGAAATTGTAAAATTCTCAATTCAAAAAGCAAACTTTCTTGAATTAGACCCCAGTCCAGAGTTAAAACACCAAATTTCTATTGTTGTTGTTGTTTTTTTTGTTTTTGTTTTTCTAAAAAATGTATCTCCTCTGACACCAAGAGCTTTAAAATAGTTTGGCTGAAACTCTAAGGTTTCCTGAATGAATTAGTGATGTATGTCACTTGATGGTGACTGCAAAAAAAAAAAAAAAAAAAAAAAGAAACAATTGCAGCTAAGTTAGGCCCTAGGTTGGAGTATTAAAGGGTTAAAACATAACCATAAAAGACACCAGTTAAACACTTCTTGGACCCATGAGCAACAGGCTAATATAACATAATCTCACAAATTTGATTAGAGTCCCTCTTTGACTATATCTTTATGCCAACAAAGCATATTTGTTTGGGTGCCAACAATTAGTAGTAAACAATCCTCCATGCATGATTTTCATCAGTCACTCAACATCAAAAATGGACTCTGAGCTTTCACCTGATGCTGTCTCTAAAAGACATGAATTGATAGCTGTTTCACAGTTCAGTTTTCAGACAGACACCACTGCAGCTTGCTATTGTTTCTGACTAGGACACAACCCAAAAATGTACCAAGACCCGAATCCATAGAGGTGCGAGGGCCCATCCAGTGCTGCTTGCAGCTCTTGTTTTGGTAATAAAAACAGAAAAATTACAACACAATGTCCACGTTCAGGGTCTTTTTTTTTATAGCATTCTATTTTGAATTTTAATATTAATGACTAAATATATGTGAACATAAAGTCACATGACCTGGGTTCGTGGCCCAAACCTCCTTCAAGAGTTTCTTATGAACATCACTGAACCCTCTCAATGCTCCACTACAGCCTGCCAGAATAATGTCTGTTTTCCCCCAGGATACAGAAATCATTAAAGAGTTGTTTGATTTGTTCCTCGTGCCGTAGCAGGGACCCCTGATTGAGCAGCTGATGCCTCTCCCCCATCAGAATCAAGACCCCCTGCAGCCCCAGAAGACTGTGTTAAAAGGTGGAAAGAGTTATATATGTTACCTTTAAACTTCATTTCTTTTGGGTGAAGATCACAAACAAACCTCATACCTTCTCTGATGAGATATTTGATAACAAATCATGTTCCCGTCTGTCATACAATTATATTTTCAAGTAATATAATCAGTGCTGTTGCCATAAAAGAAGGGACCAGAAACACATTTTCCAAGACAAAACAGCCATTCAAGGCTTTAGGTTATTTTAAGAAATTTTAGAAAAATGCAGATCATTAAGTTTTTGCAGATTCTTATACGTTACGGTTAATCTCTTTATTCACTCTGTATTACAAATAAATTACATTCCTATGAATTTTCAGCGACGATCAGATGTGAGTTTTTCATGCACACACACAATCCTGAACAGTACAGTCTGGACACCCTCAAGTTTTTAGGATCCCCAACCTCCTGAGAGACTGTCATTCTGAGTGTTTCTCTGATGAACATAGAACTTTCATTTAGCAAGCACCACAGCACTGATTAATGTAAAATACCATGCACTGTCTCTTACTGCTTTACTGTATCTCAAATACTATGCTCACTGTGGTAAAAGCCTTACCTCATGTGCACATTTTCACTAATTAATCTATTGACTGTAACTTAAATCACAGCAGTAATATGATTCACCTCATATGCATATTTGCACTGATTAATCTATTTATGCACACTTGCACTAACCATCAATCCTAAATGATCCTATCTACCTCATGTAAATCTGCCCACATCCATGCATATTTTATACTTCTAGTCAGCATTGTTGCATCCTTTGCACATCTTGCAACCATATTATCAATGCATACAGACTTGTTTTTACTAGAAAAAAAAAAAAAAAACACTAACAAGAGCTTGTAATTTTATTTGAGTCATTGAAATTAGGAAATGGCCATTTCCTTATTCCTTATTCCAGCTAAGTATTATTTGATATTTGAATTAACAATTTTAAACAATCATTAATTGTACAGAAAATACACACTGAAGTATATAAGTGCATTTTATATATAAGTGCCTTTTTCCTTTTTGGAGTGTTTTTCTTGCATTGTACTACATTGAACATAGTGATATAGAAAATGATTGCGATGAAAAGGAGTAGGATGCAAAAGTTGAAAAATATAACTTTTATTGAGGGTTGCAAATAGCTTGGGGTAATCATTATAAAGAGTAACACCACCAGAAACTTCGATGGTGGAAATATGCCAGGCCTGTAGCGTTTTGAACACGTGGACACGCCCATAGTGATTCCTCTGGACTACAGCTGGATCTGCTCTTAAAGGAGAGGGCAGCACGACACAGACGGAAGCTCGGTTGTCACTATGGCCTATTTCGACTCAATAAATTATTGGCATTAAATTTGAGAAAATCTCAATGTGATGGTTCTAGGATATAATATTATTCGTCTCCATCACAATAACATTCCGCAGATCGGTGGATATATTAACTGTCTTTTTAAAACACCGAGTTACCCTTAAACCAGTCCCGACATGCCCTTTAATTCCGCTAGCTCCTCCGCCATGTATCCACTGTCGGCGTAACACAACAGCGGGACCCCGAGCTTCAAACACCGTCCGTGTCCTTCTCTGTCCGCCGCGTCACCAGCCTGTTTCTCTCCCCCTGCCATGCCCCGGGTCACCTCGCTGCTGCCTGCCCTGCTTTTGGTTCTCCTGCCGGGCCTGAGCCGGGGGTATTTCCCCGAGGAGCGCTGGAGCCCCGAGTCTCCGCTCCTGGCTCCCCGGGTCGTCATCGCTCTGGTCTGCCGCAACTCGGCGCACTCTCTGCCGCTGTTCCTGGGAACTATAGAGCGTCTGAACTACCCCAAAGACCGCATTGCGCTTTGGTGAGTTTTGTGCTTTAAACCGTTTTAAATGAGCGTTTCAACACAAAACAGAGTAGAGGGTGATACTGTAATGTCGAGGTTTTAATGCAAAAGTTTTCCTAGTGTTTCAGGTAAACCATTATTTGTATTAATGGTGGATGAAGTATAATTTCCGCTGAGATTTCTCTGTGAGCTTGTTAATGTAGCAGACACGTCAGGTTCGTGTCATATCATAAAGAGAAAAAGTCTGCGTGCGCTTGCGCGTGCGCTGGTGAGTTCTGACCAGGTGGGGCCGCTGTGTTATTAACTATCTATTAAAAGACCCACGAGCGCTTTATTCCCACGGTTAGCATAGACAATGCTAAGAGTTGAAATTGAAGCCGCAATGTACATTCATCGTGGACATCGTGGGGAGTTTTCCCCGGCTGCATAGCACGATAGGCGGGTTGAGCCAGCAGTCATGCCCCTTGAAAAGTTCCATTTAGTCACAGATCTTCTCTCTCATCGACCCTCCGTTTCATCCCCCCTTTTTTCACCCCTCCCTCCCATTTCTGTCTCCTCCCTTCTCCACCTCCACATCTTGTACTCGACTGGAAACAAAACCACTATTGTTAAATATCTGAAAATGATTCTCAATCTTTGCGTATACACTCACAGCAAACCGGGACTGTGAGTCAAAATGCCTCTGCTAGATTTACCCTGTACCCCCAGGCTGCTGTTGTGCCTGCCAGCCCCCACCCCTCCCACTCAAATGCTTCCAGATTATTCCTGTCTCCAAATCACTTCCTCTTCTCATTTTGATCCCACTCCAGTGGATCTGTGGTTAAAGATTATCATAATCTTTTCATCAGCATTAAGACCTGACAGGTTAGATTAGATTTCTTGGCAACCTTGGGCCCTAAAAGAGGTAAATAATTGTGGCTATAGGCTCTAGTTGAGTTGTTCAATGTGACTGTGTGAGCTTGGATTAAAATTAAATATACTTGTGGTTAATTTTGGATTTAAGATGGTACTGCCTAATGTTAATGAAAGCTACAATGAGGCATTGAAAATTGCTTCTGCCCTAAAACCAATCAGTCTGCAAGACGACTTTCTGCTCCCAGCCTGAAATGTGCCTTTGTTTAACTACGCTCATATGGTAGCCAGAGCTCAGTCATCTGCAAGGTTGCTTCGATCCATGGCATGTCTGTCTCCTTGGTGAAAGAAATTATGAATTTTTAAAATGCAGTGTGAATTATATACACCGAGCCACTAGCTGGCCACTTGTCGATACCTGCAGCACTCACTCTGACAGGTTAAGATGGAGAACTTGGCAAGCAGCTACATAGATGCACATGCATGCAGGCTGCCTAATGTAGTATGTGTGTGTTCTGCAGGGACATGCAGAATGGATATTATCAATCCATAAATCTTCTGTTATTCATCCTTCTGCCTCTCTCTTAGCCCGTTATTATTCTTTTGGCATGCCTCTATTGCTGGCATGTGATCAATCTCAAATATTTACTCTCCATAAGCCTTATTTAATTCACTACTTCTGCTCATTCAGACTTCCAGGGTTGTGAGAAAGAAGACAGCTCTCAGTCACACGTAGGTGTGTGGACAGTACTGGGGTGCAAAGATCTCACAGACAGATGTGAAACTAACACCTGCAGCACGCCGTCTGTCACTCACTACGGGATTTGGCTGAGAGTAAATCCATCTCTCCTGTATTTACACATTCTTTCCCCCTCTCCAGCTTTGCATGTGTCTCCGGCCTGCTCTGACAGAGATTTGTTATGATAACACAGACAGCAGACGAATGCCGCTCCGCCCCTCCTCAGCCTCTATTGTCTGTCTTTGTTCTTCTGTGTCCATGCCTGACATTGGTGATCTAAAGACAACATGACCCTCAGAGTGGCAATAAATCAAAATCAGTAATTAAATCATGTCAGGGATTTGGTTAAGCAGATCTCTCTTTTCAGGCCCATTAAAGCTGCAGTTATCAGTGCTTTTAAAGGTTAACAGTGACAGCATTTCTCTGTTGTAAAAGCCAGTAAAGCCCCCATAACTACTCTGTTTGTTGATAATTTCTCAATTTCATTTCAGCTGGCCCTCAAAAGCCAGAAGAATCAATAAGTTGCATCTTCAAGGCTGTTACTTTTGAACATTGTAACTTTTTAACAAGGAACTGTGACTCACCCTGTGTTTGTTTGACATGTTCAGATGATTGCAAGTGTTTCCCAAAGCACCACTAATCTCCAAATTAAACCTCAATATGTTGTACAGTAATTGCTTTGAAATAAAGCTACAACAAAGCTAGATCCATTATCGATTAATGACATAAAGAAGTAAAATCTCTTCCTTACAGTTGTTCAGAAAACCAAACCATCCAAAAATTCCTTTTTTTTAGACATTGTAAGATTCCTAAATCTGCTGAATTTACAGATGTATTACAATTCTTTTTTAAAGAAGCTAAGAGATGTTGATGCTCTGCATATTTCTGCCAGATGAATTACTTGAGCTTTTGACAGATTATTGAAACTGTGCCAAATAATTCAGCTTTCAGGACTGTCTACTTATTAATTAAATGATCAGTTTCACATTGTTGGTTAAATCCGTCCAATATTACTCTCATAGTCCATAAGGATCCATATCACTGGATCAGACTAGAGATGCACAGATTGCTAAAATTAGGACTGATACTGGTACCAATGTTAAACAAAACATTTTAGCTGATGTAATTACCAGTGTTTTTTTTTAGCGCATTACTGGTGTAAGACTCGTAGCGTGCCATTTCCTCTCACATTTGACCATGAAAACAGATCAGAGTTTGTCTAACTGGTTGATTCTTCTGCCCTTAGTTGGAAACTTAGCACAAAAATTAAGTAAATTGTGTCTGGTAGATTATGTCTTTGTTGTAACCGGGGCTGCGTTTCCATTAAATTTTTTCCACAAAATCAAAGCGGTAGTTTTAAAATTTTGACTAAGTACAATTGTGCTTTTAATGTGTTTTCATTGAAGGGAGTTTTGGGCATGAGCCTCGCAATTCTCATAAAATCTAATCTCGTGAGACTCCGCTGCAAAGAAGATGGACACTCAGAACCTGTTGCGTGTTGGTATGGTTATGATTAGGCTACATCTACAGTGGTTGCATTGATAATTTTGAACAAAAGATGCAGGCAACGGATGATAGTTCAGAGAAAAAGTCTGTATGTATGGCAAAAGCCACGTTTAAGGGTGTAATTATGATGTACAGAAAAGTCTCTGTCTCTTCTTCTGTCCGCATGTACCCCGTCGTGTTGTCTTGGAGTGATCAGGTCATGTGACACCATACGTTACATTCTGTGACGTGTTAATGCGGAAAAAGTTTTTCCACTGCACTTTAGCAATGTATTTCTATATTGAAACGTCTGAAGTGTAAAAACTTTTAAGCAATATTCTACAGTGTTTTTTTTTAATTCAGGGGTTTCCAATACCAGTTTGTTATTGCATTATTTAGATTTTGTGCACTTCTAAGGGTAATGGAAATGCAGCTTATGCTTCTTGGTAATAAGTTTTGCACCTCTGAAAAGCCTGTTTATTTACCTTTTTTTTTTTTTTTTTTATACCATATTTGTAAGGAACGTGCATTTGAGGGATGAGCAGCAGAGCTGAGTATATCGGTTGCACCCATTAAAATGCGCCACATCTTCTCTGCCAATGCCAAACAGCTTATTCTGCTGTTGGTATTGACTCTTGTTTTGAGCTTCTGGTATCCCCTGGTGCTGACAGTCAGGTGCCTGATTATCAGGACGGAATGGCCTGCCAGCAGTCCTGACCTCAACCCCATTGAACACTTGTGGGATCAGCTTGGGCGTGCTGTTCATGCCAGTGACTAACACAACCACTTTGGCTGACTTGCAATAAATGCTGGTTGAAGAATGGGATGCCATCCACAGCTATGTGTGACCAGGCTGGTGACCAGCATGAGAGGGAGTTGCCAGGCTCAACGCACTAACTATGGCTCTTAATTGATCTCGATTAATGTGTGAATGCTGCCTTATTTTTTGTAATTAAAAAATCCATAATTGACACCAGCTATAAGATGATTGTATCACATAAGTTATTACTACAATATATTGCTGTATCATTACTTTGTCCTACCTCTATTAGGTGATCAAACATTTAATGACTTTGTAATCTCTGTGGTGAAGTCACCTTGGATATTTGAAAAGTTACATGGTAGCTTTTCTACCTGTGAACTCTGTTTTCTCTCTCTCGCTCTCTCACTGCTGTGTCTCACCCTGCCACAGGGTGGCGACAGATCACAACATCGACAACACCACAGCCATCCTGAGAGAGTGGCTGATCAAGGTGCAGAACGACTATCACTATGTGGAGTGGAGGCCTGATGATGAAACCAGGTATGCTGTATGTGTGTGTAGTGTGTGTTTATCTGTGTGTATCCGTACATGATTTAATGAGGGTGTCTGTGTGTCCCAGTGTCTTTGAAGACGAGGTGGGGCCTAAGCACTGGAATAATCAGCGTTATGAACATGTAATGAAGCTCCGTCAGGCAGCACTGGAGACCGCCCGCGAGATCTGGGCCGACTACCTCCTGGTATGTTATCCTCCATTAAACCTCTTCATAAGCTTCTTCTTAATGTTTGCTCATAGAGGTGTCTGTGTCTATGGGTCAAATGTTTGTACAGCTATGACTAAGCTCAGTAATGCTGCTGAGCTTTCTTAATACGCCTCCATCCGTCATCTACACCTTGAATTTTCTTTTCAGTGAACAGGATGAAAAAGTAAAACATGAAATCATCTTTTACAAAAGAAATGAAAAGAAACCACAAATACCAAATGACTAATGAAATTTATATTCATTTAATCTTCAGATTTCTTCTCATATAAAAATGTAAAGGGATTGTTTATTAGCAATTGAAAGCTTAGACATAACTTTGTGGTACATCAGATTTAGGTAATATAAAATAGTACACAATGAGCTGAAATAACAAAGCTGTGGAGAAGATGGAGGCAGGGAAAACAACAATGAGAAGCAGAGGGGGTGGAGGTCAAATATTCTTTTTGAGGTCTGTTAAACCATTGATTACATAATTTTTTTTTCTACCCAAGAATAAACTGATAATGTAGAAAGGAGACTTGTTTCTATGGTTACCTGCATTTTAATGAAACAGTAGCACCCCCAAAGGGACTTTTAAAAAGTTTTCTTAAAGATTTAAAGTTCGGGAAAGTCACGAAGAAGTTAGCTTGAGTTTGTTTTGTTTTATTACACAAGTGTTTCCAGAGTTGGGTTTTTATTTATTTTGAACTGCAGCAAAGTCTTGATACGACTATTTCTTTATACAACAGAATACAAGGATTTTTAAATCAGTGAACAGAACTGTATCACTGCTGACAGATGTACTTTAACATTTCTTTGCTGTCAGGGCATTTGCGGCCTGATAATCTCTATGTACAGATTCTACATAGACATGTAGACTCCGTGCACTAGAGTCATGATTTTCACTATCGTAAATGCTCTGGTTTCCATTGAAATTATTGTCTCACACATTAGCAGGCTTCAATGTGTACAGGTAAAATTTTCTGTTTTTCCATGCTGATGACAAATCATTGTCAACTCACTGACAGTATACTTCTTAATATCTATTTGCCCCTAGAAACAAATATTAACATAACATTGCAGATAACAGTCCATTATACTGTTTATAAAACATTTAAGCTTGAGCCATAAATCAGCTTGACACTGTATATAAAGAGAATAAACGGTTAGACTCCCTCACTTCCTGAAAAGCATCAGAAAGGATCAAGTGGACCTCCATTACAAAAACACAAGTTAGAAGTTGTTTTCTTTACTTAAAGGGAAGAACCAAAAACAGTGCTGTGAAAAAAAAAGTATTTGCCCCCTCTCTGATTCCTGATTTTTTTGTTGCATACTTATAACACTTAAATGTTTTAGTAACCTGGCACGCCAGATGGATTTGTTTCATCTGGAAAACCCCTCATACACAGCATTTGGGAAAGGGCAGAGCCTTTGAAAAAAAAAAACTGGGAGGGTGATTGGATGAACGTTCTGTCTGTCACATCTCTACAGGCCAATCAGAGCAACAAAACATGTGACGTAGCCGCTATCGAGCTGCCCTGCTACCGAGGACTAAACTTCATAAGGAACTGCAAAACACGAACCATGGCAGCTGTAGACATGTCAGTACACAACTTTTGTTGTTTTGAAAAGAAAACAACTCACCGCTGTTCTTTGTTCTTCTTTTAACAAAGAAATGTCAAGTTCTGATAAAACTGGCCTTTTAGCAGCATCCACGCTAATGTTTTCCGCCACAGTTGCACCGGTCTCTTGTTGCTGCTTGCTTATGTCACAACTCCGCCGCTTCAGAAAGTACTGCTCCTTGTTGCTGATCGGTCCTGTCACTTTTGGACCGGGCCCAAATGGTTCAGAAGGGAGCTTTGCAAGATGGTTTTGCCAGTGAGAAACATGGAAACCTGCGTATCCATCTGCTGTGCAAGGTTAATGTTTTGGATCATCAAACCAATTGTAATATCTCACAAAGACATCCCAAGATACAAATTGCCGGACTTTCATTTCGACACTCAAATACCTTAATTTTTTTTTTAGCCATTCAGAGGTGGACTTGCTGGTATATTTCAGGTTGTTGTCCTGCTGCATAACCCAAGAGCACTTGAGCTTGAGGGCACGAACTGATGGCCGGACGTTGGCCTTCAGGATTTTCTGGTAGACAGCAGAATTCATTGTTACATCAACCACAGCAAGTGGTCCAGGTCCTGAAGCAGCAAAGTAGCCCCAGACCATCATACTGCCACCACCATGTTTGACTGTTGGCATGATGTTCTTTTATCACATGCTGTGTTATTTTTACGCCAGATGTAACGGGCAACACACCTTCCAAAAAGTTCAATTTTTGTCTCATCCGTCCACAGAATATTTCTCCAAAAGTCTTGGGGATCATCAAGATGTTTCCTGGCAAATGTGAGACAAGCCTTTGTGTTCTTTTTTGTCAGCAGTGGTTTTGGCTTTGGAACTCTCCCATGATGCCATTTTTGCCCAGTGTGTCTCTTATGGTTAAGTCATGAACACTGACCTTAACTGAGCCCAGTGAGGCCTGCAGGTCTTTGTATGTCGTTCTGGGTTCTTTTGTGACCTCCTGGATGAGTCATCATTGCACTCTTGGGGTCATTTTGGTTGGCTGACCACTTCTGGGAAGGTTCACCACTGTTCCCAGTTTTCTCCATTTGTGGATAATGGCTCTGACCATGGTTTGCTGGAGTCCCAAAGCTGTGGAAATGGCTTCGTAACCGTTTCTAGACTGATTTCAGTCTTTTTGTTTCTCATTTGTTCTTGAATTTTTTTTGGATCACGGCATGATGCGTTTCTTTTTGAGATCTTGTAGCCTACTTCACTTTGTTACAGGTTCTATTTAAGTGCCTTCTTGATTTCACAAATCTGGTGGTATTTAGGCCTGGGTGTGGCCAGTGAAATTGAATTCAGTTTTCCAAGAACTGTGGTTAATCACAGTTAACTCATTATTTAACAAGGGCCAGATAGGTTTGGATTTTTTTCCCTAAATAAATAAAATCATCATGTAGAAACTGTATTTTGTATTTACTTGGCTTGTCTTTGTGAGATATCATAATTGGTTTGATGATCCAAAACATCTAAGTGGGATAAATATGCAAAAAAACACAAACCAAAACAAAACAAAAAAACAATCAGCAATACCGGCAATTCCTAAGCCTATGTTCCTCTTACCCTTTTATTATAGCCTGCTTGACACATAATACCCATGATTGGACCTTGGAAATGGCTGCCAAAAGACATTCTTTCATTTGTCTTTATGTAAGATGTTTTTAAACAAGCATAATGAAAATTATGAGCTGCTAGCTCAAAGGTAGTCCATTAGCACATTAGCTGCTTCCACAACTCCGCAGTTTACATCAGCCAAATGACATCCTCCACTGCGATCACCAACAAATCTACCTAATAAATGAATGACCAGTGGTTTGTTAACTAGACAGCCGCATTAAAACTCAGCATTTATTATCAGTCCTGACTGATGAACTCAACTGTAACCTCTGCTAAAATTTAAAATCCAACCATTGTGGTTTATTTGAGCAGCCGTGTAGAAAAAAAAAAGCATCCACTCTGGAGGGTTCTGAGCAGTCCTCCTCTTGACGATGGCTCCTCCCACAGTTGAAGTTACATTCACTGCTGCTGGAAATTAGCTAGACAGCCTTGTACAAGTATTCCTAGCTTTGGATAAGTAGGATAGTGCGCTTACCATCAGCCCAAATGATCCAAGTATTTCTGCATGACCTGATTCAGAGTTGAATACAGTTCCCATGTAGAACTGCAGTAAAAAGCCATGTGAGATCAAAATGATTCAACAGCTGCCACAAATTTGCTTGATGCTGTTTCGCAAAAGTCAGTCAGTGTTGGTCAGATTCCCTAACTACCCATTGTGCAGCATAAATGATTGATCTGACCTCCATTCAACAAACAAAACTCGTCAAAGCCTGATGTTTTACTTTCTACAAATCTGTATCATAATGTTATTTGGCAAACAATTCATTTTAAATGCAATTAAATGAGAAGGAAAACAAAAGGGGGAGGGGGCTTATGCCACTGAATTGAGCTGGGGGAAATGAAATGAAGGCTGGAAGTTGTTTGATGCTCACCACTGGCCTCACCAAAAATCATGAGAAACTTGCATCTGTTTTCAGGGGCATGCAATGTCTATCAGACGATGACAGAAGAAGATTGCTGATGGTCTCCAAGATTGCTTGTCTGATAATGAATAAATTGCCTGAAATGGAACTGATCAACTTACAACTACAGGCCTGGTGCACTGCCATTGTGTTGATTTTCAGTGTTTTTCTGTTGCTTTTTTATGCATCATATTTACTATTAACCAAACCTTTTTTAGATAATGCATTTGTTTGGCTCTCTGGTGTAGAGTTTTCAGTTAGCAGGAGTTTTAAAATTCTCTTTGTTTTGTACCTGATGTCTTTCTTCAACATACATTGTTTCTGATTTTTTAGGTAGCCCCTTTCCGTTTGAAAATCTTAAAGGACACTGTGATATGTTTGGTGATGTAGATAACAGTTAGTCATTTGGCATATTAAAAAAATAAAAAACATAATTCTTTTCACATTAGGGATTAACTGTTCTAAATGTCAGTCTTGATTTATCTCAGCCTTGAATTTGCAGTTTACAGGTGCTGTTCTTGTTGAGAAAAATCAAACACATTAAAAGTTGATTATAGCATTAAATTTGTTTCTTGGACATGAAGAAAAGGTTGTAAAATGGCAACGTGGAGCGGCTGTGAGAGGAAGCAGTTTAAGAAAGCTACTCTTGTTGCTCTGTGATCAAACCGTTGTTGCTGTGGTTCAATCAATCATTTAGTGTCAGCGGGGGACATTTTGTGTGAGCTTGCATGTGCACGTTTGTGTGTGGAACTTGTCAATATTGCGCCCTTCTCCTTTTGTCTGCAGGTGGCCGACTGTGACAACCTGCTCACCAACCAGGATGTGTTGTGGAAAATGATGCGAGAGAACAAAACTATCATCGCTCCCATGCTGGAGTCCAGAGCTGCATACTCCAATTTCTGGTGTGGCATGACTTCACAGGTACTGGAGATGTATTTATTTTTTTAAATCTAAAAACTTTTACGCAACTTATACACCAGGATGACTGCAAGCACACCAGAAGTGCTTGCAGCTACATGTGCTCAGTGCATGAGATGTAGTGTCAATTAAAATCCATCTCCATTTCCTGTACACTACATTTTGCTGCTTTAGCTTTAATACTCTGAATGTGCTGGACACAGACCATACTTGTACTATCTTTCTGAATTAAGGTGTCTTTTCATTAAAAACTGAACCTCATATATTTTGGGCACTATACAGTAAACCAATGTTTAATTTTCATTGATGAATTTCACATATTGAGAGAGAAAAGCTGTTTAAAAGTGTCAGTAGCTTTCTGCCTCACACTGCTCCAGGCTCAAAAAATTGCTCTGCGTGTAACTCGCATCCACTGGTGCCGCAGAAAGTAGCTGCACTTTTTAATAGCTTTTCTCCTTCAGCATGAGAGAATGGTAGTTCATTTTTAGTAAAAACACATAGAAAAGAGTGATTTTCATAAAGAAGACTTAGTTAAATAAACGGGTATATAAGGGTGACTTATATACTGGGTTTTATGGTAATTATCATTATCAGCAGATCTGAAAATCAGGCAGATATTATAACCCATCAGCTGTAAATATCAGCCTATACTGGCTGTATGTATGAATATATAGTGAAGTTCTAGGCAGGACCAACAGATCTATGTCAGCTGAAGTCTTTCTTTGTTCATCCTCATTCCTTAAATGTTGACGTGTGTTTCAAGGACCAGAGTTTTAGGTCTGAACTACACTTACGTATTAATATTGGTATGAGGAAAATTCATTTGTAAACTGTGGCATACCAACAAAAATCCAAAATACTGCATCCCTAAATATAGGTCACCTCACTAAACCAGATACTTCATAAGTTTCAGTACACCCTCCACCTTCATCTTAGTAGCACATGCACATATGCTGAACCAGCAGACTGTAGCGATGATTTTATAAGTGTAGCCTGTTTATAATCCCACTCTTCTTCATCTGGGACCAACACTATCCAGATAAGGGCTGCTTTTAACATTCCACCAACTGACAGTGAGTTAAATGTCACACTGTAAGCTATTCAGTCCCGATGAATAAGGAAGCACATATCATGTCACAACACAGAAATATCATCTGGTGAGAATTTTACACTTTCTTTTTTTAAAATGAGAAAATTAAATGCAGACAAAAATGATACATCAGGATAACTTAAAGCAGGACAATTAAGATGTAAAGAAGTGTTTTCTTATTATAAAATTCAATGTCAGCTTACTGTGTGAAACTGTCTCACCAGTAAAGGGAAAAATTACCATTTGTAAAAAATGTCCCATACTTTCAACCCACACAGCTCATTATGTTAAATTTGCTCAAACATCTCAGTCTAGTTGCTCCTCTACAAACCTCTTCTTTGTGTTGCTTGTTCCACTCTCAGTAAGCTATAGGTTTTTAATTTATTCTTGACTTTTTATCTCATTAGAAGTTACTTTTAAGAATAATATTCAGCATTGAGGAAGTAAATTGTTTTACATTACCATATTAAGAAGGACCAGACAACAAAACCCTGAAATTGAAGCAAAATATGGCTGCTATAAAAGTCATAAACACAACCTTCTCTGGGTTAACAGATGAGACATGGATTAAACTATAAAATTAGGGCTGAAACAATGAATTGGTAATATATTTGGTAATTGATTTATTGTTTCCTTTGATTCCTTGGTCACTTGCCATAACAGAGCTGTTAAAAGATGTGACACGATATTTACTGCAGATATAGACCCATATTTACAGAGGATACAGGCCAATATTGACAGATGATATAGGCCAATATTTACACCACGTTCCAAATTATTATGCAAATGATATTTTTTTCTCTTATTTTCCTAAATATTAATGCAAATGACAGAATATTTTTTCATGTCTTCAGCCGTTAGAGCATAATTCATATGTTTTTGTACAAACCTTATAATGATAACAATATATATAAAAAAATAACCTAAAAATGCACCGTTCTACATTATTGTGCACAACAGAGTTTTAAAACATTTTATAGGTTGCAAAGAACTGAAAATGGTCATTTATTGAATTTGCAGCATTAGGAGGTTGTATTTACTGAAATCAAAAGATATTTCAATCAAAAACATCTTAACAGGCCAAGTTACATGTTAACAAAGTCCCTCTTCTTTGATATCACCTTCACAATTCTTGCATCCATTGAACTTGTGCGGTTTTGGAGGGTTTCTGCTTGAATTTCTTTGCAGGATGTCAGAATATCCTCCCAGAGCTGCAGTTTTGATGTGAACTGCCTCCCACCCTCATAGATGTTTTGCTTGAGAATGCTTCAAAGGTTCTCAACAGGGTTGAGGTCAGGGGAGGACAGGGCCACACCATAATTTTCTCTCCTTTTATGCCCATAGCAGCCAATGACACAGAGGTACTCTTTGCAGCATGAAATGGTGCATTGTCATGCATGAAGATAATTTTGCTACAGAAAGCACGGTTGTTCTTTTTGTGCCATGGCAGAGAGTGGTCAGTCAGAAACTCTATATACTTTGCAGAGGTCATTTTCATACCTTCAGGGACCCTACCAGCTCTCTCCTCATGATTCCAGCCCAGAACATGACTCCTCCACCTCCTTGCTGATGTTGCAACCTTGTTGGGACATGGTGGCCATCCACCAACCATCCACTACTCCATCTGGACCATCCAGGGTTGCACGGCACTCATCAGTAAACAAGACTGTTTGAAAATGAGTCTTCATGTATTTCTGGGCCCACTGCAACCGTTTCAGCTTGTGAGCATTGGATAGGGGTGGCTGAATAGTAGGTTTATACACGACTGCAAGCCTCTGGAGGATCCTACACCTTGAGGTTGATGGGACTCCAGAGGCACCAGCATCTTTATATACCTGTTTGCTGCTTTGTAATGGTGTTTTAGCAGCTGCTCTCTTAATCCGATGAATATGTCTGGCTGAAACCTTCTTCATTATGCCTTTATCTGCATGAAGCCGTCTGTGCTTTGAATCAGCCACAGATTTCTTCACAGTATGATGATCACGCTTAATTTTTCATGTTTGTTTTCCTTCCTTTTCCAAGGCAGTACACTATTTGACGCTTTTTGGCAGCAGAGAGATCCTTTTGCTTTCACATGTTGCTTGAAACCTGTGGTCTGCTTAATAATGTGGAACATCCTTCTTAAGTAGTTTTCCTTTAATTGGGCTCACCTGGCAAAATAATTTGTACAGGTGTCTGAGATTGATTTCAGTTATTCAGAGAGCCCTGAGATACAATACTATCCATGAGTTTAATTGAAAAATAAAAACTTGAATGTTTCTGACCCTAAAATCCAATTTGCATAATGATTTGGAAAGCAATGTACAGAGGATATGTGCTGTTATTGACAGAGGATGTGTGGCAGCATTTAAAGCGGATATAGGCTGATATTTACAATGGGTATAGGCTGCTATTTACACCAGGTTATCAGCCGATATTTACTGTGGATGTACAGTAGATCGATATTTACAGCATATATAGGCTGACATCAACTGCATCAGATATTTACAGAGGATAGGTGTTCTTTGCAAAGGATATATGCAGATATTTAAAGTGGATTTAGACTGATATATGCAGATATTTAAAGTGGATTTAGACTGATTTATGCAGATATTTAACGTGGATTTAGACTGATTTTTTTCAGTGGATATTGGCTGTTATCTAGCCAATATGGACTGCTATCTACTGCAGATATACATAGATATGTTCAGAGGATATAGGCCAATAGTTGCAGAGGATATGGGCTAGGGGTGGGAATCACTAGTGGACACACGATACAATTTTATCACAATACTTGGGTCACGATTCGATATTATTGCGATTTTAAACATTTTGCAATACAATATATTGCCATATATTGCGCTCTATACCATTTCTTCAACTGTTTATCTGATTTAGCATTAGTCTTGCCCTCATGTTTGTCGTATTTTCACAGTATTATGTGCAGTATTATTTCCATGCAGCACTTCTTGCAAACCTCATGTGTCATGTCCATCCCATTCGTGCCCTGCCTGCTTTCCTAATGTCTTTCCCCTTGGTGCTGCCATGTTTGTTGTACTAACTTTCTCCTGCTCTATGACCATCACCTCTGCCAACGTCACTGGACAAACAGTTGTCCAAACAATTGATTTTATTTTTCCATTATCATAGACTTCAGTTCATATTAACAATTACTTTGAAAAAAATCGATACTTAATGATTGAGATGATGTATATATATCACCAGACAAAATATCGCGATACTATACTGTATCGATTTTTTTCTCCCACCCCTAATATGTGCTGATATTTATAGCGGATATAGACAGATATTTACAGAGGATACAGACCAAACATGCTGACATTACATACTTGGATCTGATTCCATCTAGACAGAATGACTTTAAAATTACATTACAAATCAGAGATGACATATGGACACAGTCTGTCCTGTGGCATTAAAAATAAACCAACTCCAGTTAAAGGCTGGATCAGAGTACACAAATTCAGCCTTATTTTGGCCTGACTACATTGTCATAGCCCATCATCAACCACTTGGCTTGAATATTAATGCCGGGAATGACAAATACCCTTGTAGTGTAACATAATAAACAACATGTCCAAGACACCCTATGACCATGATTTGACAAGACTGGCATGTCAGAATTTCTCTTGCATTTTACTTGTGGTGTAACACACAGACTTGATGCCAACAACGTACCCTGATGGCAACCAGTAGGATAGCATTTACTTCATATCTGCAATGACCCTTCAGCCATGAGGCATGTAGTGTTGTCAGTCAGTGTCCTCTTTTAAGTCAGAATATCTTTGTCTCTGTTTTTTGTTTGACAGTTACAATCCAAACAGTTTTTAAACTGGCAGACTATTTTCTCACCCAAGTCTCAACCAAATATTTTAAAACAAGTTCACCCTGAAGCTCTGTAATTTTCCTGTATCTTGTATCTAATGAGGAAGCATATTGGACAAAGAGGGTAATTGTACAGTGTTTGTGTTCCCTGTAGGGTTACTACAAACGCACACCAGCTTACATGCCGATCCGTAAGCTGGAACGACGTGGCTGTTTTGCTGTGCCAATGGTCCACTCCACCTACCTGCTGGACCTGCAGAAAGAGGCCTCCCGTCAGCTGGCTTTTTATCCACCTCACCCCGAGTACAGCTGGGCCCTGGATGATGTCATCGTCTTTGCTTACTCAGCTCGCATGGCAGGTGAGACAAATACAGAGAAAATAGTATTATATCCTGGTGGGATTATTGCATACATGTTTTTAATGTGTTTTAATTCACATTTGTCTTCTCTCCAATGTCCTCAGATGTGCAAATGTATGTGTGCAACAAAGAAACATATGGGTATTTCCCTGTTCCAATGCGTTCCCATGCTACTCTGCAGGATGAGGCTGAGAGCTTCCTGCACACTCACCTTGAGGTCATGGGTAAGTTCAAAGGCCAAGAGGAAAGGCCAAAAAGCAATTATCATCTTCCACATATGAGCAAAAGTGTGCCATGATGCTCTAGCCTGCAGGTTGTGCATTGAGTAGATTCTGCTGCACCTATTTTGAAAAGCAAGACAAGTTTTCTGGAAGTTGCCTGGAGTTATCAAGTTGTATTTGGTGAAAGAGTAACAAGCTCCAACTATAACAATACAGCATACTGTACGCCTCTGCTTGAAAACTACATACTTAATCTGACTTTTGTGCTTGTGCTGCAGGAAAAAAAATGCTATCTGCAGCCAGATTTTTCTGTATAAGAAGTTGGCAGTAAATCACAGAAAGCTGTTCAGATTCTAAGTTCAGTTGAACAGGAGAGGAAACTGTGTGTGCATTAAAAGTCCTATTTAGATGAGGAAAACATAGAGATGGTTAATGTACTACCAATTCAGAGACTTCCAATATTATGATCACCTTGATAAATAAATGTAAATATCGCATTGTATTACATGTTTTAAACATTAACTGTACAAAATTGGTCTTGTGCAGTATGAATGCTTACATTACATTTGAGCAAAACCAGTAGGATTGACTTCAAAACGAGCATAATAAATACAACCCCAATTCCCCAAAAAGTTGGGGTACTGTGTAAATGTAAATTAAAACAGAATGCAATCGTTTGCAAATCTCAGAATCCACATTTCATTCACAATAGAATATAAACAACACATCAGATGTTGAAGCTAAGGCATTTTAGTATTTCATGAAAATATTAGCTCATTTTGAATTTGATGGCCGCAACACATCTCAAAAGAGTAGGGACACGGCAACAAAAGGCTGGAAAAGTAAGTGGTACAATAAAAAAACTAGCTGAAGGAGCATTTAGCAACTAATAAGGTTAACTGGCAACAGATAAGTTAAATTACTGGTTTCAAAGGGAGTATTTTAGAGAGGCAGAAGCTCTCAAAAGTAAAGATGGGTAGAGGTCCACAAATTTGGACTGCATCTGAAAAAACTGTGGAACAATTTCAGAAAAATGTTCCTCAATGTAAAACTGCGAAGACTTCGAGTATCGGGAGAAATCTCTGTATGTAAGGGACAAGGTCAAAGGATGCTTGGGATCTTCGGGCCCTCAGGCTTCACTGCATTAAAAACAGGTATAATTCTGTACTGAAAATCATTGCATGGTCTCAGGAACACTTCAAGAAATTATCGTCTGTCAACACAGTTTTTTGTGCCATCCACAAATGTATGATGCAAAGAAGAGGCCATATGTGGACATGAATCAGAAACGCCACCGTCTTCTCTGGGCAGAAGCCCATATAAAATAGACTTTAGCAAAATGGAAAACTGTTCTGGGGTCAGATGACTCAAAATTTGAAATTCTTTTTGGAAAACATGGATGGTGTGTCCTGCAGACTAAACAGAAGAGGGAACATCCAGCTTGTTATTAGTGCTCAGTTCTAAAGCCTGCATCTCTGATGGTATGGGGTTGCATTAGTGTCTATGGCAAATCATAACAGCAGAAGAGTCGGGTGCTGAACTTGGACGGCCTGCAGTCTAGATCTAGAAAACATTAGGAGCATCATAAAATTAAAAATCCCACAGAGGAGACAGGATGGGACAACATTCCTCTCCCAAACTCTAGCAACTGGTCTCCTCATGACGCAGACCTTTACAGACTGTTTGTAAAAGAAAAGAGAATGCTACACGATGGTGAACATGGCCCTATTCCTGCTTTTTTAAGTTGTGTTGATGCCATCAAATTCAAAATGAGCTTATATTTTTCATGAAATAATAAAATGTCCCAGCTTCATCATTTGATATGTAGTTTATGTTCTACTGTCCAAAAATGTTTTATGAGATTTGCAAATTGTTGCATTTTGCTCTTTACCCAGTGTCCCATCTTTTTTTGGAATTTGGGTTGTAGTGTGAATGATAACATTTATTCATGTTCATCATGCTACATTATTATAGGCTTTTAGTTTTTATTTTGAAAGGATAGTTGATAGAGTAGAAAATCCAGAAAGGAGCCACAGGTTGGACATGAACCCAGGCTGCCTGCTTGGAGGACTACAGACTCCATAAATATGAGGTGCAGCCTAACTGCCAGACAACCTGGACCCCATCTTGCTAAATTTTTGTATATAAAAAATGGAAAGTAGAATTTAAACCTCATGAAATCTCCCTATTAATTTCCTGGAGACCCTGAATATCCCTGGACCACATTTTGGAGACTCCTAATCAAACACAGCTCATTCTGTTTGTAACCTTGCTCTTTTTTTTTTTTTTTTTTTTAGTGAAAAATCCTCCATTGGAGCCCTCTAGCTTCCTGTCTCATCCTCCCAAGCAGCCCAGCAAGATCGGCTTTGATGAGGTATAGATAGCTAACACAAATGTAAAATGCACAATCACTATAACCCTGTGTGCATGAGTGTGAGGTTTTTGCATTTGTGTGCATCTCAGGTGTTTATGATCAATCTGGTGCGGAGATCTGACCGCCGTGAGCGAATGCTGAGAGCTCTATACGAGCAAGAGCTCAACTGTAAGGTTATTGCTGCTGTGGATGGCAAGTACGTTTCTCATCTCCTTCCTCCCCCACATTCTGCGCCGTCTGATTTGTCTCTGCTGCATGCCGTGTAGATTGATGAAGGGAGGCTGGGCTCAGACAAACAAGCAGCTGAAGAGTCGCGGCTGCACGCTGTCATTTAAAGATTGTCTGAACACATAGCGTCAGCTCATCTTAAAGGAAAATGAAACCAATCTATATGTTGGGAAAGAAAACTGCCTTGTTTTCAATATTTAATGTTTCTTACCTAATTTTAAAGACTTTTAGAACACCTGCAATGCTTTATTCACACTGTCCTATCACATTTGAGTCTTATAATGTAGTGTTATCATTTGTAATCCCTTTGTTTATCCCTCTCCTTTCTCTCAGAGCGCTGAACAAGACTGACGTAGAGTCTATGGGGATTAAGATGCTGCCGGGATACAAAGACCCTTATCATGGACGACCTCTCACTAAGGGTGAACTGGGATGTTTTCTCTCTCATTACAACATCTGGAAGGAGGTGAGACACTCTGACAGACCTGAGGGTCTGAATGTGCAAAAAGATAACGTTCATGACAGAAAAACAGGATAATGCACTATGTGAGGGGAAAAGCTGCCTGCTGGGAGTGATGGGCATGTTTGTTGTTGTTTTGAGAAAATCCTGCCTGGAATAGAAGATTCTTGAGAAAGAAAAATGATTGGAGGGAAAAAAAATGTTGTTAGTCTTCACATCAGCAGCTCCAAAATGTTACTTGGTTAGATGTTTCTGCTTTTAAAGTGTTTGTCTACATATTTTTTTTTTTGGATGTTTTACCCTTTTATAATTTTTATAACTCAATCATGGTCAATATACTTCTCTTTTTTATTTACAAAAAATATATATATGTATATACACTGCCTGGCCAAAAAAAAAGTCGCCACCACAAAAAGGTCACACACTCTAATATGTCGTTGGACCGCCTTTAGCTTTGATTACAGCATGCATTCATTGTGGCATTGTTTCGATAAGCTTCTGCAATGTCACAAGATTTATTTCCATCCAGTGTTCCATTAATTTTTCATCAAGATCTTGTATTGATGATGGGAGAGTCTGACCACTGCGCAAAGCCTTCTCCAGCACACCCCAAAGATTCTCAATGGGGTTAAGGTCTGGACTCTGTGGTGGCCAATCCATGTGTGAAAATGATGTCTCATGCTCCCTGAACCACTCTTTCACAATTTGAGCCCGATGAATCCTGGCATTGTCATCTTGGAATATGCCCATGCCATTAGGGGGGAAAAAATCCATTGATGGAATAACCTGGTCGTTCAGTATATTCAGGTAGTCAGCGACTGCATAAAAATATACACCCCTCTTAAGTCAGCATTCAGTAGATGCACCTTTGGCTGAAATCACAGCACTGAGTCTGTTTGGATAGATGCCATGCACATCTTGACATGGCAATTTTACTCCATTCTTCTTTGCAAAACTAGCCAAGCTCTGACATTGCACGAGGATCTGGTGTCAACAGCCATTTTCAAGTGCAGCCACAAATTCTCTATTGGATTGAGGTCTGTGCTTTGACTCAGCCACTTCAGAACACTCACCTTGTTTTCTTTAAACCATTTCTGTGTAGCTTTCACTATATGAAGTTCTATATGGATTTTATTCCTCAGTTGCTGCGCACGCACACCTTGGTAGCGGCGACAACGTCACATGTTTTGTTGCTGTGATTGGCCCGTAAAGATGTAACAGACAGAACGTGGATCCAGTCACCCTCTGAGGTTTTTTTTCAAAGGCTCTGCCCTTTCCCAAACACTGTATATCGAAGGTTTTCCAGAAGAATGTGTGAAACAAATCGATCTGGTGTGCCAGGTTACTGACTTATACTTTTCAATAACCTCTTCTCTGAGTGTCTTGGAGTGTTCTTTTGTCTTCATGTAGCCAGAAATCTAGATTTACCAAGTGACTGAACCTTCTAGACAGAGAGGGTTTTTCTTGGTCAAAAAAAGTCAAATTATATTGATCATGGTTGATTTCTAAAATCAATAACAGGGTAAAACATCCAATGGGATGAATCCTATATATATTATTATTTTTTGAAGGAAATAACACTAGTACAACAGCTACAGTCACAGTGAAACAATACATAAAACAATGGACATAAAAGCACAGAAGCAAACGAAAACCAGTCACCAAAGAAACTACAAATTTTTAAAACAGATTACAAATGTATTTAAAAAACATGTCTTAATATTCAAACATCTCTATTGTTTTTTAAATGGTCTGCCTGTGTAAATGATTGCATCTAGATAGTAGATCGGGGTCTGCACACATCCCTAGTCATCGAGGACGACCTCCGCTTTGAGGTGTTCTTCAAACGGCGTCTCCAGGCGCTGCTGCAGGAGGTGACGACACACAAGCTGGACTGGGATCTCATGTGAGTGATGCTTCAACAAACCAAAGTGAAACATGATGTTGTAAACGGGGAGGATTAGCGTCCCTCTGCAGTGAAATCTGTCCATCTGTCACACATGATGTGTCACACAGCTCTGATCAGATGCAGTAAACACTCGCGGGAATAAAGCATCTTAGCATCATACACCAGAGCGGCTCCAGCTCTTGATGAGATTGATCACTGTCACCAAGCAGCAAACTGGGACGAGTTAATTAAGTTTGTTTTCTGCATTGACAATGTCGCTGACTGACAGCACATCCAAAGCTTGTATGTGTATGAAACTCTCCCTGCTGAATTTGAACAGGCAGAGCAGCTGTGGATGAAAATATCCAATTTTTTTGTTTCTTTCATAAAGCATACATAAAACATGAGGAGTGCACTACAGCTCCCAAAGAGCATTTCAATGAGCAACGTCCAGTCGCTGAGCTTCCTATTCTACTGCATAAACCATTAATAACTTCCTAACTAAAAAAAAAATACGTAGGGTTAAATTTGTATGACTGTTTGAATCGTTTTACTTTTAAAATGTAAGATTATTGTGGAGCAAATCAGAAACAGAGGCTCAGAGTTTGTTTCAAAAGGCTAAGAAGCATTTTAAAATTGCTAAAACTCTGATTTCCTCTCAGCAGCCTGACTGGCAGCGTTTCCATAGCAACAGTGATAAGAGGCTCTGGTAGAGATATTCATCATCCACTAGGGATGTTAGATATTACTGACCAATCGAGTCTTTTTAATACTGTAGTGCTTCTCCAAAATACAATACTTGTGACCTAGAGTTAACAGTCAGAGATAATTAAACTGATAAAGGAAAATGACTTTGCCTTGTGCAGATTCTGCTGTTCAGATCTTGATGTGTTTTTAATACATGAACAGTTTTACTAAAATAACATTAATACTAAGTAAAATATTGAGTTTTTACCCTTGTTTTGTAAAATGGTAAAGTCAGACGAGCACGTCTAGCAGAAAAAACATTTTTTTCAGTATAGCTTCTATTTACCCAGAACTTTATTTTAATTAGATTAATCTTAAAATTAATTTGTTAATGTTGCGCAAACTGCCCCACTTGTATACATGTAAAGCTTAGCTCGCCTGCACATGTTTTTCGCTTTAAGAAGCCTGCTGTTGTTGGTTTTGTCATAGGAAGAAATTTGGGATTTAGTGTCATGGACTCTTAGGCATACACATTGTAGGAGCTGGGAATCAAACAGTCAGCCTTGCAGTTGAGAGATGACCAGTTCTACCAGTTAACCATTGGTGGTTCGTATTGTGATGCATACTGTTCATTAAGCGCACAGTAACATAATGTAGCTGTTTTAATCAAGCAGCAGACAGTAAGTAAACAAATATGTATAGCCAAACCTGTTTACAGAACTTTTGAGTGAGAGAGCGAGGAAAAAGGGACAAAACCTCATCCTGTAATAAACGCTTTATACACTTTTGTGTTTTCTAGACTTCGTAAAAGAAGCCTTGTCTCACAGAATTAAACTAAGCTCCTGCAGAGGCTGCATTCTGCACATCAGCACATGCTTGGTCTACGCTGCTTTTTGTATAATGAAATTTTAATCACATGACAGTCACACTGAGGGAGGTTTGACAGTTTTAAAAATTGGATACTGCCCAGTCCTATTCTATTACTGAAAATGTGTTTGTAACATCTGACAAAAGAAAAACCGTCAGCATCTCTTTTCTGGAATATAATGGCGTAGTGTAAAAAAGTGTGACAAAGCAAATTTGATCGCATTTATCAGTTCACTCTCGAAGTTCACCAACTTTGAACTATGTGAAACCTTTGCAGAAGTTAACTGCTCTGCCCTCATACACTGATGCATCTAACTGATTTACAACAGTGTACAATGAGTCACATAAATGTGCCACATAAATGCAGATTTATCAGGAATATATCTTTAGTGTGCAGGATAATTATTGTCTGTCTTATATTCAGTTACATTGGGCGAAAGCGGATGCAGGTGGACCACCCAGAGACATCTGTGCCAAACATCCACAATTTGGTGGAGGCAGATTACTCCTACTGGACTCTGGGCTACATGCTGTCCTTGCAAGGAGCAAAGAAACTGCTCAGGGCTGAACCTCTGACAAAGATGCTCCCTGTTGATGAGTTCCTCCCTGTCATGTACAACAAACATCCAATGTAAGTATGACATGTTTGCCTGTCTTTGTTTTAGTTTCTGTCCTGCAGCACTTACGTTAATCTGATGTCCTGATTTTTCCCTCCCCAGCTCAGAATACATGGACTACTTTGAGACCCGGGACCTGCACGCCTTTTCTGCAGAGCCGCTTCTGGTGTACCCGACCCACTACACTGGAGACCCGGGCTACATCAGCGACACAGAGACATCAGTGGTCTGGGACAACGAGACCGTCAAGACCGACTGGGACCGAGCCAAGTCAAGGAAAACTCAGGAGCAGGGGGAGCTGAGCTTTGAGGCCCAGAACTCTGACGTGCTGCAGTCTGAACTTGAGAACTGGAGCGCACGAGATGAGCTGTGACGAAAAGGAGATGAGAAAAGGATGGGGGACGGAGAGACTCTAGCTTACAGAGATGAGAACAAAGCTGTGATAGTAGGAGAGCCATAGATGTGAGAAGTTTAGTAGAACAGGGAGGTTAGGCAGAGGATGCTCAGTCTGAATGAGGAGGGTTTCTTCTCCACATAAATTTCTCTCTCCACTATTTGATCTTCCTCTGAAGAGAGGAGGTTACATGTAGAGTTAACTCTTGAAGAGTCGGCTAGCAGCTTTTATTTATTGCAAACAGAGTAGATCACTTGACCACAGCCTGGCCCTATAATAGTTTCTTTTGTTTAATAACCCTTTCCCTAAAGCTGGAGGTATGCAGGATTTAGCCCCGCATTAAAGCTGTGTTTCCACCAGGTGGTCCAGTTTGATTGAGAACAGTTTGGTAGGGTTCAGTATGTTAAATCCCAAAATTGATTGCAAAATCAGTAAGAAATAAGCTGTAAACAGCTTTATTTCAGCTGAAAAGTCCTCTTTTTTTAATAACTACATCTTAACTATATTAACCATGGTCAGTATAGATCCTCAGGAATATGAGTATAGAAAAGTTTTAAGTCGTAAGATAACTATAATAAAGCCACAAGATGAAGCAGGGCTGTTACCATAAAAACCTCAAGCGTTTAGTTGGTGATGAATATAATCTGAACCCAACTCTATTCTCCTTACTCTTACCTTAAAGGAAAATTAATACCTTAAATTTTAGGAGATCAAGCAGACAGTTAAAAAAACATCTAAGGTACCAAGGCACTTAATCACACTGGATTATGTTTAATAGCTACATAAAAAGTCCCGCCAAGTTTTGCAAATAGGTTCAACAACCACTGAGTGATCTTTTCAAAGGTTAATGAACTAGCTACAATACGGAGAATCAACTGATCTAAAGCTCCGTATTCACAAAACTTCTACATCAGTTCTGGTTCACATCCACCAGGCTGACGTGTGCCTTCAGGCCAGTGTTAATTTCGACAAGTATTTTAAATTTTAGTCTCAGTCTTCAAGTTTTAGATTAAATGCCTTATAGATCTGTCGAGTCCAAATATTCCTCATTTAAATGGATATTGGTCTGCTTTTCTCTCATTTTCACCCACTGCTCCCAGGGCAGACAGCATGTTTTGTTTTGCAGCCCTGCTGAGCAGTTGTGTTGCATGCTGAAAGTGACATCAGTGCAAACCCCTATGGTGTGTGTAGCTCCACCTCTTTGGGACAGATAGGTAAGCATGATACCCCTACAGAAGGTTGCCAAAAAAGTGGGACGGTACGGGTTGATTATTTGGGACCCTTTCCAACTTTTGATTATAGAAATGCAAAAAATACTGTTGTACCAAACTGAACCATGCCGCTTAGTGGAAATGACATACATAGTAACTCCATAGAATCCTATATTTCAGGGTCATTATGAAGTGAAACCGCAGATACACAAAGATTATATTATCTTTCTTTTACACTAAGTGGTTCCCAACCTTTTGGCATTTAAAAGATGCAGTGTCAACTTCCAACCCCAAGCAACAAGCTGCATCAGTCTACTGGCCGTCATGGCTTCTATCAAAGAGATATGCTAATGTGAATAATGTTCAGATTAATCATGGAGTAAATTTTTTAGCGAACAAAACCTTTTTCATAGTTTTTTGTGTCTTCTCAAATATATTATAAAAATCTTGTGGGGGGACCTGTTTGCCAAGTTGGGAACCACTTGTCTTTCTTTTTTCTTCTGTCTCTTCCATTGAGTTCAAACACATCGCTGTGTAGCCAGGCTAAGAGTAGCTGGTTTCTTATTTAAGTAAATTTAAGTAATGAATGTATCCCTATTATTTTCTTCAACATATTGGTTTATTGTTTCATTGTTTGCCCCTCTCTACAGAATGCAGATTTAACTCAAACAGTTTTTGTTGCATTTTGACAATCATGAAATCAATGAGTATAGTTTTTTTTTAGTAACATTTCATGTTTTGTCTCTGTGTTTACAGTTTGTCTTTTTTAACCAAAGATTTAATAAAAACTTTTATAATGAAAGGCTTGACTAACTTTCTCTCCAGTGTATTTAGCTGAGACTGTAAGGGGAAATACTCAAGCGTGCGTTCCCTCGGGGCTTAGTTAATGGGACGCTAAGCACAGACTGTACAAACTGTGGGTTTATCTCTCGCCAGAGCTTCAGTGGCTCAACATCAAAATGTAACAGCAGTGTTTTTTTTGACACACAGCAGTTTTATTTCAGCACGGACATGAAGGCTTCACAAACCAGTTGAGATGTTTCTTTTAATTAGAGCCCGCTGCTGTTTGACTGCCAGTACATAATAGTCATGTTGGGATGCAGCAGGCCGCCATTTACTCCTCCTCCCTCAGTGTTCTTACACAGACCATCTCTTAGTCACTGCTAACCCTTGAAGCTTGACCCTGCTGTTATTCAGAGTGCATCATCATCATAGAGCTCAAATTAATGATTGTTTATGTTGTGTACTATTATAGAGCTCATATTTGTCCAGTCTAAAAAATGTCAGAAACTAAAAATATACAAAATGAAAATGCAGCTAAACTGTGGTTTATCAAGCTGGAGACAATAATTTGACAGTTTAGCTTGAAGTAAATCCCCAGCCATCAGAATATATTGAAATGACTGATTTATCCTTGCAGCTATAATTACATTTACCTGTAATACAGCCAACATAGAAATATTAATGGTGTGTATGTTCAGACTCTACTAAGCAGCAACATCTAGTGTTGCCAAAGGCTGCTGCTTGGTAGTCTCAATCAGTGGTTCTCAAATTGTGTGGCAAGGCTCACTGGTGTGCCATGGAAGCCTGTAAAACCATACTTTGTTACTTCAAAAGTACATCAACTAAAGATACTATATAACAAGTATTACATTTTCAGTGAACATAAAATTTGTGTGCCTTGAGGTTTTGTCTTAATCTCAGGTCTTAATCTCAAGTTTAAAAACCACTGGTCTAAACTATATATTTAAACAAGTATACATTTAATTGCTATGCTCTTACAATCCACCAGTCAGCAGTAATGCTTCATTTTGGCCCACCCGTCCAGATCCTTCTTGATGTTAGAGCTCCTCACCCTATCTCTAAGGTTAAGCCCAGACACCCTACTGAGGAATCTCATTTAGACCGCTTGAACCCACAACCTCATTCTTTCGGTTATTACCTAGAGTTCATGACCATAGGTGAGAGTGGGACATACACTATATTGCCAAAAGTATTCACTCATCTGCCTTGACTCGCATATGAACTTATGTGACATCCCATTCTTAATCCATAGGGTTTAATATGACGCCGGTCCACCCTTTGCAGCTTCAACTCTTCTGGGAAGGCTTTCCACAAGGTTTAGGAGTGTGTTCATTCTTCCAGGAGCGCATTTGTGAGGTCACACACTGATGTTGGACGAGAAGGCCTGGCTCTCAGTCACCGCTCTAATTCTTCCCAAAGGTGTTCTATCAGGTTGAGATCAGGACTCTGTGAAGGCCAGTCAGGTTCATTCACACCAAACTCTCTCATCCATATCTTTATGGACCTTGCTTTGTGCACTGGTGCACAGTCATGTTGGAACAGGAAGGGGCCATCCTCAAACTGTTCCCACAAAGTTGGGAGCATGGTATTGTCCAAAATCTGTTGGTATGCTGAAGCATTCAGAGTTCCTTTCATTGGAGCTAAGGGGCCAAGCCCAGCTCCTGAAAAACAACCCCACACCATAATCCCCCCTCCACCAAACTTTACACTTGGCACAATGCAGTCAGACAAGTACCGTTCTCCTGGCAACCACCAAACCCAGACTTGTCCATCAGATTGCCAGATGGAGAAGCACGATTGGTCACTCCAGAGAACATGTCTCCACTGCTCTAGAGTCCAGTGGTGGCGTGTTTTGCACCACTGCATCCGACGCTTTGCATTGCATTTGGTGATGTATGGCTTGGATGCAGCTGCTCAGCCATGAAAACCCATTCCATGAAGCTCTCTACACACTGTTCTTGAGCTAATCTGAAGGCCACATGAAGTTTGGAGGTCTGTAGCAATTGACTCTGCAGAAAGTTGGTGACCTCTGCACACTATGTGTCCCCGCTCCGTCATTTTACGTGGCCTACCACTTTGTGGCTGAGTTGCTGTTGTTCCCAAAAGCTTCCACTTTGTTATAATACCACTGCAAGTTGACTGTGGAATAATTAGGAGCGAGGAAATTTCATGACTGGACTTGTTGCACAGGTGGCATCCTATCACAGTACCACGCTGGAATTCACTGAGCTCCTGAGAGCGACCCATTCTTTCACAAATGTTTGTAGAAACAGTCTGCATGCCTAGGTGCTTGATTTTATACACCTGTGGCCATGGAAGTGATTGGAACACCTGATTTCAATTATTTGTATGGGTGAGTGAATACTTTTGGCAATATAGTGTAGACTGACCAGTAAATCTACAGCTTTGCCTTTCGGCTAAGCTCCCTCTTCACCACAACAGAATGGTAAGGTATAGCATTTGCAAAACTGCTGACGCTGCACCAATCTGCCTCTCAATCTCACAGTCCATTCTACCCTCACTCGTGAACAAGACTCCGAGATACTTGAACTCCTTCACTTGGGGCAAAGACCCACTCCCCACCTGGAGGGCATAATCTACTGTTTTCTGGCAGAGGAGCATTGCCTTTTTGGTTGCAGATTACCATAAAGCCAACAGAAGATGAAGGTGGAAACAGATTAACCAATATGCAGCGGTATACGGCCTCTTCAGTAACTAATGGTTGATGCCACTAAGGTCAGCTTTGAAATTTCAAGCTGATGCTGACAATTTTGAGTTGTACAATTTGTCTTAAAGGCAGCCAGGCTAGATTTCAGCCTGATCAGATTGTTCATCAAGCAGGGTGCAAGGGGAATGACTGTTGATCACCGCCCAATCAGCTGCTCCAGACTTGTGCACTGATGCATTTGAAATTTTTTGATTGTACGACTGCACACGCTCGCACAGCAAGAGCAGAACTATGAGCTCTTTGTTTTTTTGTAATGCAGGGCTTTTTTCTTGATTGTGTCTGCGTCAACTGTTTGACAGTGTTTTAATGCACCATTAGCATGCCCGATTAAGCATTCCCACCCCGCCTCCAAGCGCCGCTATTTAACGTCATTGACTCAAAACGCTGCATCATCAGCTCAGTTGTGGTGGAAAAGCAAATCCCCTGCCACCGTGCCGACACAAACAATGTAGAGCCAAGCAGCTCAATGTAACGGAAGAGCCCCAAAAAGTCTTTAACATACTGGTCGTAGGATCAATTCCTGGTTCTGCGGCTATTTGGCGGATGTTGTTCCTCACTGTCCCTGAATTTTTTATCTCTCTTTAGCAATACAATCAAAATAATCTTTAAAAAAATCTTAAGCTGTTATCGTGTGTTGCAATTGAATCATTCCATACATACATAGGTCTGTGCTCTCTATAGGCAGCACTTCATGAATTATCTTTCAGAAAATTTTTACATTCTTGTTGATTAACTGAAAATGAGCCTATACTTATCCCACTAGACTTAACATTGTCTTTTCTTTAGTTCAGAAAGCCTGTTGGTTCTCTTTTAAATAGCTCCTGCAACTAAACTCTATCACTGAACCTCTTCATAGAGCATTCCTGAGTGGAAAGGCCCTCTATCCCCCTAAGGCACTGATCATCAACTGGCGGCCCGAGGGCCAAATCAGGGCCCCCAAAGCTCCCTGTCCGGTCCCCAGAAGATCATTAACTTAAGAAAAAGAGGAAAAGAAGATGTTCTGGTTTTAGGAGTATATTTTGGCTTCAAATGTTTGCAGCTGTTAAATCAATCTCAAAAACAATTACCATTGAAATAGTTTTAGACTGATCTGATTTTGATCTGTTTTTACAGAAATTCACTCGTCAGCCTTTATAAGTAAATATCTTTTTAAAAATGGGTTAAGACTAGCAGAAATGATGCAAAAATGGCAAGAGAAAGTGATGAGAAGGGGTTAGAGAGTGGCAAAATGGGTGTTAAGGTGGCACAAAGGGGCAAAAATGTGCAGGAAAAGAGGTTAAAATGCAGCAAAAACTGGTAGAAGAGGAAAAAGGGGCAAAAATTATTTTTAAAATGGATTATTTGTGGCAAATATGGCACAAAAAAGTAATAAAAAGAGGTTAAATAGTGGCAAAGATGGAGTGGAAAAATGGAGTGAAAGGAAAAATTGTTTTAGAGACAAAAAGTATCAAAAATGGGTTTAAAAGGGCAGAAATATATCAAAAACAGTCTGGCAAAGTAATGAAAGTGGTTGAAGAGTGGCACACAGGAACAGTAACTGGCAAGAAAGTTGCAAAAATTGGTTAAAGAGTGGCAAAATGGGCAAAAAGTGTCAAAAATGATCAAAAATAGGTAGAGGGGCAAAAAATGTTGCAAAATGGCCAAATGAAGTATGAATGAAAAGGGGTTGAAAGTGTGAAAAATTATTTAATATTGGTACTTAATCACAGTTAGGGAGGGCCCATTCTTCGGGATTTTCAGGGACCCAGACAATTCTGTGGGCTGGCCTGTCTCTTTGTGGCCTATAGATCTCCCTGGTGATACCTATAAATTTCCTGCTTTTTTAAGAAATACAAATACCAATACAATAATTTGTTAATCAGACCAAAATATTTATCTAATTTTTGTTCATTCAAAAGTCTGGCCCCCAGAGTCTCAGTCAAGACTGAATCTGGTCCTTGTGCAAATGTAGTTGATGACCCCTGCCCTAAGGGGTAGCAGATTTGGCAAGGTAGAGGTTCACATCAAACCTGGTTTCTGAGGTACTGGGATTTCCAGGAAAATTTAAAACAAGATAGTATGATGCCCAGTGACCTTGACTTTTGACCTCCAAATTTAATCACTCATAGAGTCAGAATTGTCATTTGTGCCAAGTTTGAAAATCCCTTTAAGTGTTCTTGAGACTTTACGTTCACAAGCAAAAGGTGAACATGAGGCCCAGCAACCTTGACCTGTGACCTCTGATCAATCACTGAGCCTGAGTGGACGCTTTGGCTTAGCTGTATTTAGTCAGAACTATTCTCTAACACTGCAACCAAATGAACGTTGATGAGCCTCTAATCACACGAGAGCCACTTGTACTTTTAGTCATGCTCACATTTTAAGCAGATTTGCTAATTTGCACTGAACATGCACATTTTTCTGGTATTTATACAATGACAAATTAAAGGCATTTCCCTATTCCAAGGTGTAGTCCTGAATGTCTAACAGTACAGCCATTTCATTAGCATTGCTAAAAGCTTTAGCATGTGTTGCGTGTTTGCTCTCATCTGTTTATGTTCCCTGTCTGTGTGTGTGTGTGTTCGTCTGCCTTCATCCACATGCAGAGGCACATGTCTGCGAGAGACTCAGACTAATCCCATTAGATCTCCCTCTCTCCCCACGTCTATATTTACCTCAGCCCTCTCTGAGATTAACCCGGGTATTTTCTGCTAGTGCCTCTGCAGATCAATGGCCACTGCTCTGCAGTAGAACCTGACAGGGTCTTAACAGAACCAGATTTCAACTATCGACGTACTCACTTCATTTACTTTCTTGATGCTTTGGATTCTTGCTGTTGAATCTCTGAAATGATGCTGGCATGTGAGTGAATCCCTGTGATGCTCCAGGGGCTAAATGGGTGACCATTTGGCTGGCTGGGAAAAGTTTGGATCAGGTTATCGGGAGCCTCACTCGATTTTTTTTTTTTTATTTTTTTTTTTTAGCATTAAACAACTTTCTCCTCAGTCCTTGTTTCCTCTCTACTTTCTTACCATTTAACCTACATGTCAGTGTTCCCTTTGCAATCCAATTTGTCTCGTTTTTTCCATCCTACTTTCCTCCCTTCCTCTGTCAATAATAAGATTGCGCCTGTTGAGCTGCAGTTTAAGTGCCCGCACGCACGCTCTGTCTCACACACACACATGCACAACAGCAACCTTTGCTTCTGAATTACAGCACCAGCACACCACCAACGATCTGTAATCTCCCTCAGTCTACCAGAGTGCAGGGCAAAGAAATTACAGAGAGAGAGGGGTGAAGAGGCAGTGAAAGGTGTTACTAAAGAAACAAACTTCACAGGATTTAAAGGCCGGAAAAAAACAAATCAAACAAAGACTACAATGACTTGAAAAAAAGCCGAAACTGGACGTATTTCTTTTCCTCATAGGAGTCGAGGAGTTTCAAGGTGAGGTAAATTATTGATGGCGTATACAGCTGCCACAGCATGTACTGAGATTGATGTCCTTTTAAATTGGCTTCTACCAAAACAACTCAGTGTTGTAGGTTTATATCAGGGGCGATCGATCAGCTTCAAAAAGTGAACCAAATGGTTGTGAAATGCTTTCTCCAAATGTAGGATTTAAGCTCTGACCTTCCTGAGTCTGCTACTAAATCCTCTCTTTTTCAGGTAAGTTGCAATACTGCTCAATTTCAGACATTTTTCTTCTTCTTCTTTGGCCTTGGAAGTTTCAGTCTGGAGTTTTAGTCTCAAATGGATCTGGCACAGCTCAGAGCCACAGAGCCAAATCTCATTTGTGAGGTTATCGCTGTCAATTCTCAGCCTGCAGCGACTGCTGCGACAGAGAAATACAGGCTGGTCCAGACAGATAAAGCACATCTCTGAGCTGTTAGGCCTCAACTTTATTTCTGTATCTGAAATTTATTTCTAATGTGGGTTTTTGTTCTGAGTAACGAGTGTGCTCACTGGAAAAAGAGACTCAAAAATGTCTGATTCATTCTGACCGGCTGATCCTGGCTGTGCTGTTGTGATGAATTAGATTATCTCCTGTTTACAAAACTATTATAGACATGAATGCTCTTCAGCAGGCCACACGAGCAGCATCAAATGGACATCCACCCAAAATGTTCCTCTCTGTTAATATATTTAAACTGCTGCACACATTTCCATTTAGCTCAGTTTTAGCCTTCGCTACAAATAAAGAAACTGCCTTATTCACTTTATTTATGTGGGGTAATCCTCACAAACTCTTTAATTTAAAGAAAATTATCACTGGGATATTTGTAGATATGCAACATTTCTATAAAATGTGTGGAGATGAGAGATTGAAGTAGCAGGATACCTTTATTCATGTTAGACTGAATGTAAGTTACTGGTCACTTTATTGTTTGTGACAAGTAAGCGTTGCATACGCTGAAAAGTTTAGAAGAGTTGCTACTTTCAGGTCTGTTAGACGTTGCTCTATAGCATCATTCTAACAAACACTGCTCACATCACTTTACTTCCCTTCCCTCTGTGTTCTGACTGAGTGTAGCCATTGGTGTACTGATCCCTGTTGTGATATGCAGCTTGAAGTTGAAATTATATTTGAATGAACAAGTCTTTTCTTCAGTTTGGAAAGTCTGTTGGTTCTCTTTTATTTAACTCTTGTGGTAAAACTCTTCAACTGAGCCTACACATAGAGAATCCCTAAGAGGGCAGGGCTGTCTATCTCCCTCAAAAGGGAAGCAGAGCTAATGGTTGGAGAGGAAGCATTCATGGTTAGACTACAGCCTGAACCTAGACATACAGTGCCTATAAAAAGTATTCATCCCCTTGGATGTTTTACCCTTTAATTGATTTTGGAAGGTCCAGTCACTGATTAAGAACCCTCCAAACAATCCATAGAAAAAGTTGTTGAAAATTTCAAGTCAGGGGATTCAGTTAAATCCATCATCGAGAAATGGAGGGAATATGTCAATAATCTATATTTTTATCTATCTATTCAAACTTTATTTAACCAGGAGAAAACCTCATTGAGATTAAAAATCTCTCTTTCAAGAGTGTCCTGGCCAAGACAGCAGCAGTGAACAGAGTTTCAGACATGCATAAAAACAGTCATACAACATAATAGAAAATATGTAGTCCATATGCAAAAAAACACAAGAATTTAGGCAGCAGCTATTTACCAGAAACAGCCAGCAGTAATCAAAGCATTTGCATCCAGAAGTGTCTGCTTCCAAATCTTTTAACCTTCTCTTAAAAATATGGCACACGTCATTTTGCCTAAATCAGGCTGTCCTAACAAAATGAGTGACTGTGCAAGAAGGAGACTCGTGGGAGAGGCCACAAGACACCAAAGACTATCCTGAAGGAGTTACAACAAACAACAGCTGAGATGGGAGAGACTCTGTATACAACAACTGTTGCCCAGGTTCTTCACCAGTCAAAGCTTTATGGGAGAGTGGCAAAGAGAAAACAACTGCTGAAAAAATAATTCAATCTTAACTAGAGTTTGCCAAAAAACACGTGGGAAACTCCAGGGTCAAGTAGGAGAAAGTTAGAAAGTTCTTTGGTCTGATGAGACCAAAATGGTGCTTTGTGGCCATCAGACAAAATGCTATGTTTGGCAGACACCAAACACTGCACATCACCACAAATACCCCAACCCCACTGTGAAACATGTTGGTTGCAGCATCATGTGGTGGGAATGTTGCTAAGCAGCTAAAGGTAGAGGGTAAAATGAATGTGGCAAAATGTAGGAAATCCTGGAGGACGATCTTATTCAGTCAACAAGAGAACTACGGCTTTGGAGAAGATTTATTTTCCAGCAAGACAATGGCCTGTAGCATACAGCAATATGAGAGAATTTGTTGCTGGACAGGAAAGGGTTTTTCAAACCCTGTCCCAGCGCAACCTGACAGGGCTTGAGCAGTTTTGCAAAGAAGAATGGAGTAAAATTGCAGTATCCAGATGTGCAAGCCTGATTGAAATCTACTCAAACAGATTCCGTGCTGTGATTGCAGCAAAGGTGCATCTACTAAATACTGACTTTGAGGGGGTGACATTTAACAGTTTCTGCATGTTTTTGTCAGAAAAGCCAAATTACATTGACCATGATTGAGATGTAAAATCAATAAAAGGGTAAAATATCCAAGAGGTTGAATACTTTTTATAGACACTGTACAACTTCTGAAAACAAAAATGACAGTTGCAGGTAAAGAAAAAGAGCAAGGGTGGCTTCTGAGGTCAGTTATTTGTAGGAACCTTTTAAGCCAGGGATGAGCACAAAGCCTTAACTGTTGACCTCCAAATCTAATCAATTCATCATTGGGTCAGATTGGACATTTTTGTTAAGTTTAAAGTGTTCTTGAGAAACCACATTAAAAAGCATGAGCAAGGGATGAGCATTAGCCCCAATGGCCTTGACCTTTGACCTCCAAAATATATCCAAATTATCATTAAATCAGATTGTTAAGTTTTGAAAATAACCCCTCAAAGTTTTCTAAAAAGATCTGTTCAGTTAGGATATATTGGATGTCTGCAACAGTAATGTTTTGAATCTGTATCTTTATAGTGTTAAAGTGAGGAATCATGTTTGTATTTTAACTTAATTGCTGTTTGCTCTGTTGGAAACAGATAATTGAAGCTGTCTTTGTGTCTGTTGAGGACTACAGAAACATATTCTCTATTTCTATCTATAAAAGTGGCATTTAGCACTCTGTATGTGGCTGGACACTGAGAGTTTCTGGAAGTAGTTTGCATTTCCAATAAAAAGAATCTTTAAAAACAAATTCCTCAATATAGTTTGTTTGTATTAATGTGATCCTGAATGTCTGTTAGGAGCCAGGAGGTGGGTGACAGCTATTAGGAATGAATAAGAACTGAGGAAAGTTAGTACTTAGCAGTTCTAAATGGATCTCTATGCTGTAATTATCATCAGAAAATTCCTACATACATTGAATTCAATCCCTACATTAAAAAAAATCATTTTCTACCACAGTTTAACAGATTTACCTGTTTTGGGGGCAATCAATATTACAAATATTCTGTCCTGCAGGCCTCCTACTGTCATCTAGCCTGGTGAACAAAGACAAGAGTATAGAGGAGTCTTGTACTGAGCTAAGAAGTTAGCTGAGCGCTTTATTTAATCCATATTTAAAAAGCCAAACTGGTACCAAATGAGGAGCCATCTGGGAGCCAAACAACCAGCTCTACAGAGTCGAGCCAAACAATTTGTAAAAGAGATGGATTTCCCGTCACAACGAGAAAGGTTGGAGGTTGGTGAGACAGACCTCAACTGAGGAAACAAGGCCAGAGTTTAATGTGATGAACCATAAATGTGTGTTTTGTTACACTGCTCATCCAGGCCTAAGACTGAGCCTTTTTAATTCCTGCCCATTGCTAAGTCTCTGTGAGTTTTAACCTTTTTTAAAACACAATTCCCAAAAGTATATTCATATTGGTTGATATTATGATCATGTAAAGTATTTATGGGAAGATATGAAGAGAGCTAGCGGGCTAATACTGTTAGAACAACGAAACAAGTGCTATTAATTTGTATTTTGTAATAAACTGTGCCTGCTACATACTAACAGTTAACACTGAACATTAAACAATAAACCAACAGTAAACTTAGACATACAAGCTTAGATGAGACAGTAGTGCACTGATTCCCACAAAAATGGTATACAACCAATCATGTGCCATGCCATCATAACAATACACAGCCAATCATCCCCCATAAAATATCACTGCACAACCAAGACCTGAGCACATCTGGTACTCACAACAGAACAGGACACTGATGTATGAAGCAAAGAAGACAAACAGAGAGAGACACAGAGAGAAGGAATTTCATGCCAATATCTGATAGCAGAGTGTACTTCCCTGCAGATGTTATTCAAGACAAATTGTGACGCAATATCAGTCCTTGTCATCGTTCTCTCATGTTTAGCAGCTTTATCGGGTGCAAAAAGTCATCTAACCCAAGCTAAGTCTCAGGTTTGCATTAACATAAACACATTAGTCCATCTTGCAAATTGTTCCCTTAATCAGCATGTGGCAAACTACCCTCTCCAATCCTGGCATCCGGCCATGGCCTGTAGACATCATGGTATTAGCTGAATACACACAGCCTGCAAACAATGTGCTGTAGATGCTAGCAGAGTCATATATATAAAAATCTATTAATGTCATACCTTGTCAGGTGACATGGCTCTTTGGCTTCTCACAATATCTGTGTCAGCTTCACTTCCCTCTGTTTGTCTACAAATGCATGTTCTCTGTGATGGAACAGTTGTACTCAGAGCCTTTTGGTGAGTGACAACCAAACTGAATCCCTACAAACACCCTTTGAATCTCAACACAGTTATTCTTGCAGATCAGTTTAAAACCTTGATTATCTGCTCCTAAATGTAACAATTTATGACAGCTCTTTTTCCTTACCATTTCCTGTAACTCATTATTATTCAATTGTATTTTTTGTTTGTTTTTCATGTGCATTCCCCTGTTTTGAATATACTTCCAATGCCAGTGAAAATGATTCCACAAGACTTAAGTTGAATTAATTCATGTAGTACATGTATCCATATACTTCACAGCAATTCAGTCCTGAAGCAGAGAAACTGTGTGGCAAAACACTTAAAAGTTCAAGTTAAAGATTGTTTCAAAACTTGAAATCTGATCTTTTTCCTACTTAGCCCCAATTTTTCAATACAGAAAGAAATTGGATTTGAAACTAAGTTTCCTGGAGCTAATAGAGCAGAATGCATTGTAGCCACAGTGTGCAGTCTCACAGTTTGGACATAATTATCTTTCTGGTACAGCGGTACATCTGGAGCTGCATGAAATATCTTAGCTGATCTCTACATGATATACAATTTTGTAAAAGAAATTTTTCATCAGGGAATAAAAACAGAAGATGCAGGCATATTTTATTTATGTGTGTTCTAATCTACATTTCACCTTCATTCCTCCACAGAGGACTGCTTCTCCTCCCGTTCCCTTCATCATGGTGGACCTGTTCCTAGACCGAGTTCTCGTACAAAACAACTGGGACCAGGATCAACTCAACACGGAGCGAGAGATTACAGGGATCCTTGAAAACCGAATCCTCTTGCTGTTCTTTGCATCTGCTGACTGTGAAAAGTGCCAGGACTTCTTGCCTGTTCTCAATGACTTTTTCAAGAGGCTGAAAGACCCGGCGTACATCGAGTACCCCAAACTGCTAGCACTCATCTACATCAGGTCTCTAACTCTACGTCCTTTTCATCTCTTTGAATCACACATGAGATTGCATATGCTCACATTCCTGCTGTTCTTTTCACATTCATAAAATTTCCATTTCCTTCACTTCTCTCCAGCCTGGACCAATCAGAGGAGCAGCAGGACCGAGTTCTCAAAGAGCTACACAAGAGGATTCTGTTTGTGGCCTTTGAGGACCCTTACAGACAGTAGGTAGATGGAGACGAAAGCAAGGGCTGTACATTTTTTACTTGGAAACATGTATGTGTATCCTTATGGATGACTTACCACACTCATCCAATGACAGCTGAGATCAGATCCAGCCCCCCTGGGATCCCATATGGGATAAGTAGTTCAGTCAATGGATGGATGGATGTGTATCTTCTTGAGTGTGTGTTTCTAAAGCTTTATGAGGATCTGCATAAGAACATGAAAATAAAATGTCTTCATATATGATCATAAATAGACAAGCCCAATAATATTCATGCATTTGTGCTTTTCTGCTCTTCAGAGAACTGCAGGCCATGTTTAAAGTGACAGAAGTTCCGACAGTCATCGTCCTTCGTCCTGATGGCTCCATCCTCTCTCCAAACGCTGTGCAGGACATCTGTCGGTACGGCTCAGACTGTTTCAAGGACTGGCAGGAATCAGCAGAGCTCATTGAGAGAAGCTTCATGTTCAACGAGGAGTTTGAAAACATGAACATGCGCACTGCCACAGATCCTGTGAGGAGACTCAAGTACAAGACAGAGGATGACAAGAGGAAGAAGAGGTGGTGGAAGGTGTGGGGGACGGGGAAAGCTGGATATGAAGAGGAGGAAGAGACAGATGAAAACTGGGATTCAAAAAGGAAAGATGGAGAACGTGGGATATGGTGGAGAAGATGAAGAGAACAGTTTAAAGCAAAACAAGTACATTAATATAAATATCTAGAGACTTTTTGTTTTGATTCTGTTGCACCACCTCTCCAAGTCCAGCATCATTAGTATTTCAGTCTTGGTTATAGACACTGCATCCTCTTCACAGGCTTTTTAGAAAAAACACTTTAAAGCATCTTGTCTGACTACAATTGTTTTAAAGTAAATATAAAACAAACAAACAAAAAAAACATTTAACATAGCTTTGCCAACCTGCACGCGCACAAACTTGAGGCAAGGTTATTTTCCATAGAAATGAGCCAATTCTATTAACTGTATACACTGTATATAATTTAATTGTGTTCTACTGTTTCAGCTTATCATAATCATTTCATCATTATTTCAAAATTATAGTCCAGCCAATAAATAATTTTTCGGGAATTATTTCAACTGAATGGTTGAAGTTAACTGAGAAACCTTGACTTCATATGTCGAGAAGCTTTCAGTGGTCAGAGCAAAATACTCAATCTTCAATCATCTTCAATCACAGAGGTGTACATGCACTGTTTATGTAGGCTAAATCTCTCTAAAACTCACAGGCATCAAGACCTAGGATCTAAATAAAAAGCTCTATGAATCAGTATTTGTGTATTGACAATAATTAAATGACTGAATTTAGTGGCAAAAAATGGGGTTTCTCTTTGTAAAGAACCTGACTTTGCAGCTCTTTTAGGGATGCATGATAACATCGGTATGATATTGGTGTTAAAAAGTAATTATCAGTACTGGCAGATATGAAAACTTCTGTCGATGTTTACAGATGATGTATCAGCCATACAAAGCAATATAAAACATAAATTGGCTTTCTAGTTGGCAAAATAAACAACTGTATCATCAGGTATAGGCAGATACCTGAGCTGCTACACATTCAAGGGGGCTCATCGTGAGTCCTGAACATTCTTAGTGAAACCCCACATGTAAAACAACTACCAGACTACCCTCTTCCTCACTCCCACTTTGACTTAGTCTCTTTGCACAGGAGACACTTGGTGTCTTTCACAATAACAAAAGTAGGGTTTATATTGTATCGGCTTGGAAATATCAGGATATTGGCAAAAATCCAGTATCATGCATCCCTACTCTTTATGCCTCTTTTAGTTTTGTTGTTTACAGACACTTCAGTTAACTCGCACAAGGCAGCTGTTAATAAACCCATTAACACCTGGAAAACAGGTGAGGTTTGGTTTTCTCAGGAGGTGCTGGCCACAAAAGCAGAGCTTAATCTCAGAGACATCAACTATTGTCTGAAGATGATGGCACTATTAAGAGCTAAGCTGTATTATTGGGGGGCTTCCAGCATAGCATTAAAATGGACTTCCAGTTACAACATCGATTTCGGACGTTGCCTTTGTTTTACAGTCTGATTCAAGCTGAGAAACAAGAAAAATGTTTATGTTGAGAAACAAAACTCTCTCACATGCGGAGATTCTGAGATTTATCAACACTATTTGCTGAAGTCTTCCAGGATTGTATTATGGTCAAGTGAACTCCAACCATTTTGCTCTCAGTATGGACTATTTTCCTGAAATGTTGTCCATCACTGTCAGAGGCTATTCAATGACACGCCAGATTAACTGTTTCAATTATCCAATGCATGGGATATATTTCAAATGTATCTAAGAAACAAGCCATAGTCTGTGTTTGGGAAGGGCAGGAGCTTTCAAAAACAATAGTGAAGGGTGATTGGATGAATGTTTTGTCAGTCACACTCATTAAAGGTCAATCAGATTAACAAAACGTGATGTAGGTGTCTGCCAATACCAAGGAGTAAACAATGTAACCCAAGCGCTACAGCCAGCTGTAATCAGGTCCAGACACCATTATTCACTATCAGTGGAGCCAGTTCGTAAATTGAACTCTTTCCAAAGCTGGTCAGGAGAAGCATAAAAACAACTATCCACCAAGAAAAGCTTTCAATGGTTCTTTGATGTTCTTTTAAAAATGAAATGTTAATGTTAAAATGTTAAATGTAAATGATAATGATAAAACTGTTGCTATAGCCACAGCGTCCTAAGGTATGGCTGGACCCGCGAAAAGCCCAGTAAATGGTTTCCTAGCAAGATAGAAAGCAATATCAATGCAAGGAGATCCAGTCAGCTGTACTGCTGGTAGCCTTTTTTCTTTTAACCAGGCTGTGATTAGATTTTGGCACTGACAAAGAAAGAAGCCTGTTACCAAGCTATTGTTGTGGTCAAATGTGTGAGCCAGCTCCATCCTTTACTTAACCCTCTTCTTTTAGCATCTTAACTTTTTGAATGACAATGCAAAATCCCAATTACAGTTCAGTGGCCAGCCTTCTGTTACCTTTAAAAAGGGAGATAGGGTTTGTATTTTGAAACAGGCTGCATTTTTTTTTACCAAAGAAACAATAACTAAAATATGCATTCATGCTACTCTAATGTACAGTGGGCTTTTAGTTAGAAAATAAATATGGTTGCCATATCTTAAAGGATTCGACCAGGATTTGACAACCTCCTCTGGCCCCTACACAGGGCTGGGCCTCGGTAAACTTTGCCCTTTATCCCCTCTTAGGGATGGCCCTGGCTATAGCTGCATGCACTCTAATCTTTGGACCTGATGCTATTATTTATAGGCTTACAGTCATTTTAACTAAACCACACCCGTAGCTACTGCCCCTTTCCCCTCAAATGACACTGATAGGTCCAGTCATTCTCTAACCAGGAAAAAGCATTTCAGCTTGAAGCTTTGCAGATGGATCTGCCTCCTGACAGACATGGAATCTGGCCAAATCATCTGTTTTGCAAGTTTAGAGGGGACATGTGCAGAAAAAAAGTGGGGGGGGGGGGGGGAACTAAGTTTCACATGCAATAAGATATTATTGCATGTGCACAAGATATCTTTTTAATTGTGAGCACAAAAAATTCTTTTGTGTGCATAATACAATGTCTTTTGATTACTTAAAAGTAGAACTGTCATTACTGTTGTTGGCTGGGCTTGGCATGTAAGTGAAGTGAGCTATGACGTAATTGTTTCAGGAAAGATGTGTTTGGTTGTACACACAGAGATCAAACAGGCATTGTATACAGGTTTGTTCACTCTGGGACTCAGTTTCAAAAAGTAGTGGATTATTATATCACTGCAGTAGTTGAGGACCTAAATTAATCGCAATGAATGCAACCAATTTTGACAGCCCTACTTAAATGTACTGTACACACACCTGAGACTTTCTGTCATTCTGTCTCATAGGACGAGATTAATGCTTATTTGCCTTTTCTGTGAGCTGGAAATATCTTCAAGAATTGTATGTGTGGATTGCAAATCCTCTCCTCTTATGCACTCATAAATCTTCTCAGGAGCACCAGAGTTTTTTTTCTCTTGAGCACAGGTTAGTTTCTGATGCACAACAGGAAGCTATTTTTAATACTTTTTCAGCTCATGCCCCTTGGGGCGCAGTAGTATTTCATATTTTCGAGAAATAATTTCAAGCAGAGAGAAAGGAGACTAATGAGAGGGGTGGTTCACAAACTTTTCCTTCGGGCCCCCTTACTCATATCTACCCACTTGTAGAAGGTACAGATCATTTTTAACTGTTTTCATTGACAAAATCCCAACATAGGCATCCATATACATGTATCTGAAAAAAGATTATTTTAATAAACATCTAATAATACAGCGCTCAAGAGCCACTTAAAAAATGTAAAACGATCAGTTCATTTTCAAGAAAAAACTTGAAATTCTCAAATTTAAATAGGAGTTGATTTGCAAGAATAAAACTAGAAATGTTTTACCTTAAAAGTCAGAAATGTACGTGAATCAAAACTTTGAATTTTTCGGATTAAAAACTCAATAAGTTGAAAATCAAACCACTTTTTTCAGTCTGGTTTCTTGTAAACATTTTTTTTACCCTAAAATGTTGTAAATTTATGATTTTAAAAACTATTCTTTAATTCTGAAATGTCAAAATTCAAGATTCCTTAAACTTAGAAATTTTAAGTTTAATTTCTCATAAATTTATGACTTTTTAAACCCTGAAATTCTCGGTTGGTTTCTTGTAAATATACAAGTATAATCAAAAAAACAAAACAAAACAAAAAACAAACAAACAAAAAAAGGTTTTCCCCCCAAAATTTCCACTTTTTTACTTCGAATAAATAGATCCTCTTATTAAAAAAATCTTTTAGGGTGACCCAACTATGCTGTCCTACATTATGTTTCTACTGATTTTTTTTATATGTACATCTAATTTTGACAACATCAGAGCAGACGGGGCCACTTGCCCACCCTGACACCTTTGGGACCCCGATCTAGGGGTGCTCAGACCCCAGGTAAGGAACCACTGGAGTAAGGCACTCATATTTAGGTGGTACATCCACAAGAAAGTTGTCAGTTTCCACTCTGTGTCACATAATTTATAGTGTACTGAATATCTCCTGACTCATTTTCAGTATTCTTTTCTTATATCTGTGAATTTTTCAGATTTAACAACACCAGAGACCAAAAAATAACTGCAGCTTGAATTTGAGGTGCTGACGCCCACTGGTGTTATAACTGTGAGATCAATGATCTGTCAATCACTGTGTGTGTTAGATCTTGTTTTTTGCTGTTTTTGTTTACCATGTGTAACTTATTTCATTACCCAATGGTGATAATAAATACATCTAGTATTGATCTCCATAAAGCAACAATTTTCCTGCCCAGCTGAAACAGACTGTCACTGTATGTGTGTCTGCTGCAGCTCCACAGCCACACTGTGATGTTCCCATTAGAGTGAATCAGACTATCACTAACCAGACGCTCCCTGTGGTTCTGCTCCTCCATTAGTTACTGAATAATAAACGTCTCTCCGTGGCTCACTTCATTAAGGCTCTTTATTTCTTTTTTCAAACACGTCTCTCATTCTGTAATTTCTATACTTTTCTGCTCAGTCACTGCCTTCACACACACATAATCACTATGAGCACTTTAAGTCCATTGTCCCACTGTCACCTTGTCTCTCACTCCCTCCCTCTCAGACCGAGAAGAGAGAGGGAGAAAGAGCGCAGGGACACAAAGGAAGAGAGAGTGAGCAGCTATCAAGGTGAAGGAGACTCTGACATTAAGTGAATGTGATAAACTGACAGACTGGGAAGTGATTCAAGTATAACCCAGATAGAGTTGAAAAGGGAAAAAATATTTTGAAGGGTGTTTTCTTTGTGGATCTGCAGCCTCAAGGAGAGATAATATTCATAAGAGGTAAGCAACTGTGAGGATTATCTGACTGAACGACAAGCAAGATGGACTCATATGATTAAAGGGAGGTTTTGCTATTCTGAATGCAATGAATATAGGCTATATTATAGAGGAAAAATAATATTAAAAACAGAGTACAACATTTATATTTGCAAAACTTCTCAGAGGTTCAGCAGCAGATGGTTTCTCCATAATAGCATAATGGAACGTAACAAAATACTTTCATCACAATATGATACTGCTTTAATGCTTTGATTCTGACATCTTGATGAAAGCTGATACAGGTGAATGCAGTGTACTGGTCCTTCTTGATTTGAGTGCTGCACTTGATACAGTGGATAATAACATGCTTATTGAACAGCTGAGGTCATGGGTTGGTGTCTCAACAGAAAGTGTGTTGTGCTTTTGAATGGTTTTAAATTAAACAGAGGCTCGTTCTCCCTATAGTGTGCCTGTCTGTTCTGTCTGTCACATCTTTACGGGCCAATCAGAGCAACAAAATACTTGATGTGGCCGCTAGTGAAGTGCACCCCTGTCAAGGAGCAGGCTCCATCGAGAACTGCATAACGCGAACCATGGCGACTGTAGACATGTCAGTACACGACTTTTGTTGTTTTTGAAAAGAAAACAACTCGCTGCTGTTCTTTGTTCTTTTAACAAAGAAATGTCATCAAGTTCTGATAAAACTGGTGCTTTAGCAGCATCCACGCTAATGTCATCCACCATAACTGCACTGGCCTCTTGTTGCTGCTTGTTTATGTCACGACCACGCAGCACCCGAAAGTACTGCCCCTTGATGCTGATTGGTCATGTCACTTTCTAACCAGGCCCAAACAGTTCAGATGGGACCTTTTCAAAATGGATTCAACAGTGAGAAACACGAAAACGGTCGTATCCATCTGCATTGCAAGGTTAGTTAAAGACTGGATATCTGAAGATTTTCTCCAGCTGAGCACATCTAAAATGGTAGTTCTAATTTTAGGCCCTGAGCAGGTGTTTGATGAAATTCATCCTGTTCTTGTGATTATCTTGTGCTTACAGTCAAGAGCCTTGGTGTTATTTCAGATGGTAACCTCAGTCTGGAGCCTCAAGTGAAAATGATTTCTCAGTCATATTTTTATCAACTCAGAACTATTTATTTTGTCACTAATAATGATCCGGAAAAAGTGTACAGACTCCCTGTCGTTTTAGAGTTGATTTTAAAACTTTAGTCTTGACTTTTAAAGCCCTACATGGCCTTGCCCCAAGGTAGCTCTCTGAGCTTTTAACTTTCTATAAACCAAACAAAGCCTGAGATCCTCTGATAAGAACCTTTTATCTGTCCCTAAGACTAAATTTAAATCAAAAGGTGTCTGAGCATTAGCTGTTGGGGCTCAAACTCTTTGGAATAATTTACCCAAAAGTCTTGAAGACAAAAGACTTGAGGATTCATTATCTACTTTTAAATCAGCTCTAAAAACAAACCTTTGTCAATTAGCTTTGCCTTAATTTCTCTGCTTATTTAATGCACTTTTATTTGTTAAACCAATATTTTAGATATTTAAATCTATTTAGATTTTTTTTTTTTACCTCAAAAGATTACATTTTTTAATTGGGGTTCATCTCAGAACTTCTGTAATTAATCCCAATTACGTGCAACCTTTTATCATATTTTAAAATTCCACTATTTCGCAGCATTTCTGTTGTATGTTTGCCTGTTTAGATACAGACTTGAACATGATATGGACTTATTTAACATCACTGTGGCTGCAGGGAGACACTGGCGTGGCCTAACCAAAGAGTGTTGAAAACGACAATAAGTCATGTTATTAATTGTGATTAAGAAAAATTAGTGCACTCATTCTGAAACTTGACTAGTCACAATTAACTCGATAAATCTTGACAGCCCTATTTTTTAATTTCTCTTGTTTGATGTCTTGTGAAGCACTTTGTAACTGAAGTTTTGAAAACTGCTTTGTAAATTAACGTATTGTTATTACTATTTTACTGCAATGAAGTTTCCAGTTAATTTAAGAATGAATCTCATTTTATTCAGTTCCTCATGGTAAAAATGCAAACATGCTTTCTCTTGTTTTTTGAATAATAAATAATGCCATTTAAATTTTTAGGTATATTAGTAATTATATATGAACACACCAAACCAGAGATACCAAAAAGCTGATAGCACCCCCTGCTGGTTAAAAAAGGAGTATTGTAATTAAATTTTTTTCAAATTGATTTAAATTGTACACATTTATGGTTATTTTTAAAGATTTTTTGTGGCGTTTGCTTTCATTTAGATAAGACAGTGGTTAGAGTAGTAAAGTGGGGAATGACATAAAGGAAAGGAGCAGGTCATGTAGAGCAGCTCATGTAGATATGACCTGGCCACAAGGCCATCAGCCCGCAAATTTGTATAAATCTTTAATTGTATCCCAACATCCTCTGTAACATCCTTATCATTATGTTTTGTCTCATTATTTTGTCTTACTTAGTCTTGTATTTGTTATGGTTTCCTCTCTTAAACTGTGCATGAATTCTGTTTTATTATCACTCAGTGTACCTTTTCAAGTCTCAGTCCTCCTTCCTGTGACCCTCCTCGTCATGGTGGACCTGTTTGTCGACCATATCCTGTTGAAGAACAACAGAGGCCAGGAAGAGCTGGACACAGAGCGTGAGATTGTCACTCGACTGCAGAATCGCATCCTGATGCTCTTCTTTGCATCTGCTGCATGTGAGAGCTGCCAGCAGTTTGCACCCACGCTCTCAGACTTCTTCAAACGGTTGACAGATGAATTTTATGTAGATCGCTCTGCGCAGCTCGTTCTCCTCTACATCAGGTACAACACAAATATAGAGACATTTAGGTGTTATTAGCAGTAACACCGGACCACAATTCACACCTCCCACAATCTAGACTCAGTACAGTCAACTGCTTCACTGGAAACAATGCAAATATCAATATTTCAACCTCTCTGTGTGCACCTGTATGCATTAACTCTGATTACAAGTCACACATGAACATGATCCACATTTTTCTCTGATGCCAAGCTAGTGGTAGGAATATAAATAATTAATGAATTTTAGTTCAAGTGCTTTGCAATTCAGGAGAAATCAGAAATAGTCCTACTTATTCAGTCCCAAATCTTGGTGTTTTTAAGTGATCCAGTTCTTAGACATGGGTGTATGGCTTGAGATGTTTATAGAAAGGATGGAGGGAGTTTACCAATGAGAGCTCAGTAAATAAACAGAATACCATGCTGCTTTCTACACTGATCTAACGAGGGCCAGCCTACAGAGTGAATCAAGTCACAATGAAGAGTACTACATCCAAAGAGCACTGTGACATATCCCATCCAATTGCTTAACGGCTGTCTTAACCGTTGTTTAGTCATTAAAAAAAAGATTAAAAAATGTTTAATACTGACACATATAGTTCATCCAGATCGTATTCAGCCCACTTTCCTTTTTGTCAACTCCGACATGTTTAAGCCAAATGCTACAGTCACATATTTTTATTCTCATTAATCTACACTCAGTACCCCACCAATACAAAGTGGAAATAGAATTTTACACATTTTTGCAAATGTATTTAAACAGATATATCATATTGACATCAGTATTCAGACCCTTTGCAAAAACACTTGAAATTTAGCTCAGATTCCTTACATTTCTCTTGACTGTTGCTGAGATGTTTCTACGCCTTGATTGGAGTCCACCTGTGGTAAAATAAATTGACTGGACATGATTTGGAAAGACACACACTTCTCTATAGAAGGCCTCAAAGCTGACAATGCATATCAGAGCAAAAACTAAGCCATTAAGTCAAAGGAACTGCCTGCAGCTCAGGGACAGGATTGCTGACAGGCACAGATCTAGTTGCCTGGCCAAAATGAGCAACTGATGGAGAAGGGCCCTCAGGAAGAGAGAGGATCCCAAGAACCCAATGGTCACTCTGACTGAGCTCCAGAGATCAGTGTTGAGTTAGGGTTTACTAAAACAGTTAAGCATTAAGCCTCTAGCTAGCTAATGGCCAGCCTTATAGGACATTCATTAAAGTTGCTATGGTTTAGTAGTGTTAAACAATAGAAGAGGTCAGGTATATTACTAGCAAACACAAAGATAGTTATGCAATTGTTGTGCTAATATAAGTGAAAATATCAGGATATATGTCTAAAAAATAGCCTACTGGGGTCAGGTGACTTATAAATATTAACATTCAAAGCAATTAAAAGCTTATATTGTCATTAGTAGTAGGGTATGGCTTGTTTTTTATCACCATCAGGTAGCATTAGCCTACTACTACATTAGAAATGTGTAAATTAGCAGCCTGAAATGCAAAGCTAATGTGAGCTGTTATCAGACTGTATATAATATCTAGACATAGGCTACTGTAGGACTATTTTAAGTTCAACAAGCATACTTGCTAAACCAATTACTGGGCTCAGACTGCATAAGTATTTTACTTCTAAGCTACTAATTAGCTTATTTTTACCCCTTAGCATTAGGATATATGGATAAGGGCTTATGTTACCCTTTGTAGAGTTAGCCCATTCAAACAACAGAACAGGTTCAAATATAATGCTAAGTTAGCAAGGAAATGCTAATATGAGCTGCTGTCTGACCACAGAAAGCCATGTTTAATATCAAAACATGCTTAATACATCAGGCTTAGCACATATTTGCTGACCCATAAAGTTGTAATTACTTTCATTATTATCCTCTAGGAAATGGCTAAAATCTTACATTTCTTCTTATTATACACACTGCAATAATGTAAATTTAGCAAGTAAACAATGCTAACATGAGGATTTTAGCTGCTAGAATTACGCTTTTTCCACTTGAAAATTTATTGATGCCCCTCTGAAATTTCCAAAGAGTGTTCTAAAGAAACAAAAACAGATTTTTGTTTATAATTCAGTTATGGTAAATGAAGTTTTTCATATTCACTATCCTATTACTAACAGCAGAGTAATATTTAAACAGCATTCAAGCTTTCCATCCTAATAATGGAGGAAAACCGCCACAGTGGGAATCTTTATTCCCATCACCTGCTGCATGATTCATGATTTTTCAGCTCTGAAAACACTTGAGGTTTATTTGCCTACCTCGTATCTACTGATCGTCTCTTCTATTAATCCATCAGTTTGGACCAGTCAGAGGAACAGCAGGAAAGATTTCTCAAACAGCTGCCAAAGAGGTGCCTGTTCCTGGCCTACGAGGACCCCTACAGGAGGTGTGTGGACTCAACTGTTAGTTGTATGCACAACCTGCTGGTGGACAATTGCAGTGTAAATATACCTAGCTGTATAAATCCATTAGCTGTATGTCAGTGCGTGCGCCTGTGTCCATGTGTCCACAGGGAGCTGGAGGCCATGTTTAACGTGGAGGAGCTTCCCACTGTGGTGGTGCTGCGTCCGGACTGCTCCATCCTCGTCCCTAATGCAGTGGAGGAGATCCTCTGCCTCGGCCCAGACTGCTACCGTAACTGGCAGGAAGCGGCGGAGCTCATCGACAGGAACTTTATGCTTAACGAGGACTTAGGGCAAAAGTCCATGTGCAGTCTGAGTCACCCGCTGAGGAAACTGAAGTACAAGGTGGAGGATGAGGAGAAGAAAAAGAGGAAGAAACGCAGAGGGTGGGGAGGAGGGGAGGAGGAGGTGGATAAAGATGGAGTGTCTCCATTTTAATGAAGATCATGGACATAAATGCTTTTTCATATAAAAGTTGCCATAATTGGTTTTAAGAAACTTTAACACCTTTTCAATCAATGCTGCCAATTTCTAATCATACAGTTTAGCCAAACATCTCTTAAGACAGCCATGGGTCAGAAAATAAACAAACACTGCTCACACAACAGAAGAAGAAATGCCAACCTTTGACCAACCAAAACCTTCTTTCAACTAAACATGCGGCGTAGTGTATTAAACTTCACATCTGTATTGCACAAACAGGGAATTTCAATATGATGGTTTTCAATGGTTTCTAATGTTAATAGGACAAATTATACAGAGTCACAAAGTAGCATTAATGAGAAACCATCATTTGTATTGTTTTGATCAGGCATCTGAAAAGTCATCTGAATTTTTTTATTTTATTATCAACTAAGTACAAATCTTAAGATTAACATGTAATCAAGTATTTTGTGATAAAGTTACATTAATGGTTTTTATTTATTTTCCTACAGTACGTCTGGGGGCCACACTTAGCAGAACTGCCCTAGGCTGTATATTAAGATGGGCAGAGCAAACGCCACCTGGAAGTGAAGCCAAAATATCTAGTTATAGGTCATAAACCCTGGGACAGTGTCACACTATCAAGCCTGAATTCTTCTGTGACAGTTTGTACTTATGCTGATTTATGCGCAAGTGTTCTTTTTTCATAGTTTTGCTTGGATTCATCCTTCAATGCCAAAAAGAGCAGTTGTGATTTCATAACTGACAGCCCTGTGAACAAATGTGGCTCATTACAGCACGTTCCACCAGATTAGCAGAGTAAAGGAGAAAACAGGAGAGAAAATGTAACAAACTATACAGTCCACTGACTTCTGTAAATGTGTGTTTTTGTTCCAGTGGCTTCATCAGGAAGTTCCCTTCTTCACATCTTGGATCCAAATTGTGTCACTTGCACAACAATCTGTCAATCTTGAGGGTATTTTGGCTTCTATATTGTACAATGGAAGGGAATATAGGACTGCCCTTATTGATATACAGTTAATGACGGGTACAAATGAAACTTAGTACAAAAAGTAAGGAAATGAGTGTTTGGTAGATGATTTCTTTGTTTTAAGAATACTTCTTGGCAATAAATCTCATACTGTTGGAAAGCCTGTTTATTTCCCTTTTCAACTGTGCCACATTTGTAAGGAACATTAATTTGTGGGATGAGCAGCAGAGCTGAGTGTGTGGGTTGCATCTATAAAAAAATTTTCTAAATCTTCTCTGCCAGTGCCAAACAGCTTATTTTGCTGTTGTTGTTGCCGCTTGTTTTGGGCTTCTGCAACCCTAGGTTCTGACAATCAGGTGCCTGATTGGCACCTGTTGTGTTCAGCGATGAGTCCAGATACCAGATTAGATTGTAGGGCCAAAGTGTGGAAAAGACACAGCATCCAATGGCGTAACATCTTTAGATGGAAGCAGTGAGTTGAAAAACAAGGCTTGTCTTCACTGGAGGCGATCTCAATGCAGAGAGATACCTAGATGAGATTCTGCAACCAGTGGCAATCCCATATCTCCACAGTCTGGGACTGAACTCCATCCTCCAAGATGACAACAGAGCGGGGGACTACTGCCAGAATTTGGGAATGGAGAAGATGGCATGGCCTGCCAGCAGTCCTGATCTCAACCCCCTTGAACATTAGTGGGATCAGCTTGGGCGTTCTGTTTGTGCCAGAGTGACCAACACAACCAATGAAATGTGTAAGATCGCCTCCTGGCTCAATCAACAGTAAATCAATCAATCAATAAATGTGTCAAAAACAGTTTGCATGTTTTTTTTACTAAAGGTCAAATTCCAGATGTTAAGCAAGATGTTGTTATCTCAGGACAAAACTGTAGCTTCAGACTGTAATCGTGACTTCAAAAACCATATCCAAAAAGTCTGTAACAAGGTTATATTCAGCTTGGCTAATTTCAGGTTTATCAGAAATTCCCTATCAACTGCTGCAGCTAAGATGTACTTACACTCAGTGATTCTCTCTCACATCACCTATTGTGTGCTATGTTGGTCAAATGGAATCCTTATATAAATAAGCACTCAAAATTTTAGACAAGAAACCATTCAGTTTTCATCGCTGCCACATGCTTAAGAAGTATATTCTGTTCAGTTGGGGAAATCTGATTAAATACAAAAAGGTCTGTCTAGTGTATAGGATCCTACATGGCTTAGCACCGCCAGCTCTATCAGGCTTTGTTAGCTTTATAAATGACCACTAGAGGTGCAGCTAGGAGGGACTGCATAATTCCACTCAGAAAAACCACATATGCTCAGACTGTCTTTTCCTTCAGAGCATCACATCAGTGGAATTTAATACCACAACCAATTAGAGAGTCACCATCCTATCATTTATTTAAACATAATGTTAAAAAATGGTTGATTGAGAACCAACAATGTCAACACTGATGCTGTGGCTGCCCATATTAACATTACCTGCCCCAATTACTATTGTGACATAATAAATGTTTTTGTGAATCATGCTGTGAAAGTTCATATTATCATTTTTACTTATTTTACTGCTAACTTTGGTACATTTACATTTGTTTGAATGTTGATTAATGTACACTGTCCCTTTTCAAATAAATAAATCAAATAAAATTAAAACCGCATTGACTAAATTCTGCCAAATGCTAGTTGAAGACTGGGATGCCAACCCACAGCAGTGTGTGACCAAACTGGTGACCAGCATGAGGAGGAGGAGGTGCCAGGCTTTGTACCTGTGTATTGTTCTCCCACACACTACTGAAGCTGCTGTTTGCTAAATTAAAAAATGTTAATTAGCCAATATGCCTTGTTTCTTCAGACTTCACATACTCAGCTCTGCTGCTCATCCCACAAATGCATGTTCCTTACAAATGTGGCACCATTGAAAAAGTAAATAAACAGACTTTCCAGTGGTATAAGATTTGTTACCAAGAAGTGTTCTGTACTTTTTACTAAGTGTACAAACAGACATTGCCATGAGGCCTAAAATGTGATATGAGTTACAATGAGTACGATAGTCAATGCAAATGCTTCTATTCTTACTGTTAAAATTAAGTAAAAAAAAAAATCAGCTGGTTTCAGCTTATCATTAAGCAATAATGAACAACTTGAGTGTGGCATTTGCATAGAGAGTACATTTTTCTTAACATCATTTATAACTTTAAAAATAGTTTAAAGGGGTAACAATATGTGAAGTTTGTTGCACACCAAAAGATTAACCACCAGTGCAAATTTCCATGGTAAAAATCCTTGAATTAGGTTTCAAAATCCTGAAAAATGGACCTGTGAAGTCAAAAATACTCTAGCTTGAGGACACTGATCCTTAGGAAATTCAAATCAACATTTGCTTTGCTTCCATGGAGGATGCACTTGCAGAGAGGAGGCATAGATAGCCAGAAAAAAATGTGGAATATAATGCCAAGACTTGTAAATCATGATCAAGAAGGATATCTGAAAAGCTCTCAGTGCTTTTATAGGGTTGGGAGAGTGGAATAATGCAATGGAACTGTAATGTGTCATCATGATCCTTATTTGGTCCAACCCATGAAACTGTGAACCTGAATAATACTAGTGTTTTAACTATCTAACTCAGAGTTTAGTAAAGCATTCTTTTCTTTTCGACATGTTTACAGCTTCCTTTTCCTGATATACATTGTGTGTAAGAGACCTTCATATTTTGCTTATAGGGACTTTTAAATACACAGCACCAACCAGCACAGCTAAGGTATTGCAATCATGAAGGACAACATGGTGTTTAAACACCTCTAGCTCTGGTGTAAGTGACTGTGGATATGCCAACAACCAATAAAAGACAATGTAAAACGACATCTAAAGGAACACTGAACGCTGCCAACCAGCGCTGACCTCAGCGTAGAATTAGCTTTGAATGCTGCCAAGTATTAAGTCAAGCCAAGCACCGGTCTGAGCCAAGTCTTTGCCATAATGGCTTGTTTTATGACACCCAGGAGATTATTGGAAACCATTTCCCTATTTCCAACGACACACTCCTCTGTAATGCAATGTGTTTTTTGAACATGATAATTTGTACCATCCAATCAAAACACACGCATGCATAATCTGAAATCGATGAATTATTCAGCGCCATTAAAATAATTTTGTTAGTGAGTGTTGTGCTTTGAGTGTTTATGGAGTCTAGCTCGGCTTCACAGGCTGCACAAGAAGCAATCAGAGCCATTCAAAGGGAGTCAAGTGAAATGATGGAGAAACTTTTTATTTTTTTTACATAATCAGTGGTTTCCTTCTTCATCCACACTAAAGGCTGTTTAGCCCTTGCACACCTCCTCACACATGTAAACTGCATGGATGGAGCTTTCATGTGATCTTCATTTGCATCACTTCCTGATCTCTCAGCAGGAGAAGAAGGATTTCTCCCCTCCTGCTCTCCTCTGAGTGACCTAAGCTTTTATGCTGCCATTACTCCTTAAATGCAAATAGGAAAAGCAGTGGAGTGCTTTTTTTTTGCATCGGGAGGAGTAATGACAGTAATGGCCAGAGCAGATAGGCTGAAAATGCATGGTAGAGGCAGATGAAAGCAGAGTGTCATCAGGTGTCATATAGGTGTGACTGGCTGATGGAGGGCGTTTATAAATGACAGGATCATGTGGAGCTGCAGGAAGGTGACATTTTCTGAAACATGCCCCAAACAAAGAAGGATAAAAATACTGCAAATTCCTGCACTAGCTCCCCTAAAAGCTGATCCTGAACGTCTGAGCTGGTCAGACTTGTAAAGGGACACAGAGGCCTCCATAAACATGAGCCTCTGTTTATTCCACATTCCCTCCTTTTGCCTGCACAGCAGCTTATTGTTGCTCACTCAGACAAACCTTGGTAATATAGTCGAAGCCCCCTCTCTCCCTGCCTTTCTCTTCTGTTTGTGCACACGGACGCACGCGCACACATAAACACACACACGTGCGGGAGCGAATGCACACGCATGTAGCGCGCTCTCGAGTGCAGAACGCGCAACAAGCGAAGCAGCGGATGGAGAGAGAGAGAGAGAGAAGAGAAGAGAGGAGGACGGATGCAAGGCGAGGCCAGGAGCGGAAAACCTTATCTCTTCCTCTCATCCAGCTGTTGTATTTTATTATTTATCGCAGCTTCCTTTTATAACGCGATTCTTGCCTTTTTTAAATTTGAATTTTGAAAAACTGATCCATCCTCATGTCCGTCCTGATGTGCTACTGCGCCTCATCACGATTCCTCAAGGATACGAAAAGCTGCTGTTCTCACGTCGACGCTATTTACCAAAAAAGGCAAGGATGTAACATGGGGAGCGTCTGATCAGCGATGACAAACGTTAAGCAAGCTTGATGAGCTGGAAAAATCGACGGAGCGAGGCGGAGCAGCGCGAGCCTGCGCGTTAATTTGCGCCTAATTATTGTTTTCTGTGTGATCGCGTTTTTTTTTTTTTCTATCCTCCATTCATTCACCCATCGGAGCAGTAAGGCCCGCAACCTGCACCGTCTCTGGGCATGAAACCCGTGGGAATTATGATCCCGACGTGACGCACAGTCACACACACAACGCAGCGGGGGAGACATCGAGCCTTGCAGGACGGAGGGAGGGTGTGAGGTCCGGCCGAGCACAGGAGGAGGAGGACGCCCAGTTGTTGTTGGACACTGATGTCTGCTGAATAGCCCACAAGAATCACTACATTGAATATTTTGTTGTTTTTTAATGCATCGGGCGGAGAGGAGCGGGAGAAAGGGAGGAGAGTACAGTGGGTGCGCGAGGGCGCGGAGAGACGGGATGCGGGAGACGCAGTGAGGAGGAGGAGGACGAGGAGGAGGGAAAGCGGAGGATTGACGGTAAGATATGGATATAGGCTATGGGGATGCACCCCGCCCCTCTTCTCTCCCTCTCTCTCTCTCTCTCTCTCTCTCTAAAGGTGCCCTGCTCCTCTCTGCTGCTGCTGCTGTCAGGGGCCATTTGATCACTGTGAGTCAGGGATCTGATGTGGTGCTGCTGCCGCCCGAGCCTCTTACCTCTGGCTGCCATTAAAAGCTGGGTCAGTAGTGTAGGAGTGTGCCCTGAAATATTCATGGGCACGTGACGAGCCTCCTCTGGGCCTCAGGAGGTGTGCCTGCAGGGAGGAAAGTGGCATAATGACTCAGGAGGGTCCCACGCTGGCCCACAACAGGGGTCTGTTACAGGAGAGCAGTGGCAGACTCAGGATGTTTGAGGGGCAGGGGTGAAAATAATAAACAGGGCCCCTGCAGTATGAGGTAGGGCACTGGCACACTAATAGTTGTCATACATTTATGATGAAAGAGTAAAAAAACCCTGGTAAGGATGATTAGTCATTATGTGATTTTGTCTATCTCACTAAGATAGAACAGCTGAGGAATTATCAACTAACTATTCATTTCACAAAGATACACGAGGGAGGGTGTATGAGGAAATGATCTTATACCAAGCCATCTTTTCTCCACTATTGCATGTGTGCCATAGAGGACACTTTGTCAAATTATGTCCAGTAAGAGAGCACCAAAGAGGGCACTAATTTTGTCCTTTGAGAGGCACCTTGTCAAATTGTGTCTATTTTGAGGGTACTTTGTCAAATATCCTTCACTGGTAGGGCAACAGAGAGGGGACTTAGTCAAATTTTGTCCACTTGATGTGCAACAAAGAGGGCACTTTGACATTTTTTTCCATTTTGAGTCACCTTGTCAAGTTTTGTTCAGAAAAGCACGCTTGTCAAATATCCTCCAATGATAGAGCAACAGACAGGAGACTGTTAAAGTTTGTCTAATTATTGTGCACAAAGAGGGCACTTTGTCAAATACTGTCCACTAAGGGAGCACCAAAGAGGCCTGTTCATCAAATTTTGTCCACTGAGAGGCAACTTGTCAAATTTAGTCTACTTTTAGAGCATCAAAGAGGGCATTTCGTCAAATTTTGTCCATTTTGTGGGCACTTTATCATTTTTTTTCAGTAAGAAGGCACTTTGTCAAATATCCTCCAATGATAGGGCAACAGAAAGGGCACTTTGTCAACTAACGTCCTCTAAAAAGCACCAAACAGGACACTTTATCAACTAATGTCCTCTAAAAAAGCACCAAACAGGACACTTTATCAACTAATGTCCTCTAAAAAAGCACCAAACGGGACACTTTATCAACTAATGTCCTCTAAAAAAGCACCAAACGGGACACTTTATCAACTAATGTCCTCTAAAAAAGCACCAAACAGGACACTTTATCAACTAATGTCCTCTAAAAAAGCACCAAACAGGACACTTTATCAACTAATGTCCTCTAAAAAAGCACCAAACAGGACACTTTATCAACTAATGTCCTCTAAAAAAGCACCAAACAGGACACTTTATCAACTAATGTCCTCTAAAAAAGCACCAAACGGGACACTTTATCAACTAATGTCCTCTAAAAAAGCACCAAACGGGACACTTTATCAACTAATGTCCTCTAAAAAAGCACCAAACGGGACACTTTATCAACTAATGTCCTCTAAAAAGCACCAAACGGGACACTTTATCAACTAATGTCCTCTAAAAAAGCACCAAACAGGACACTTTATCAACTAATGTCCTCTAAAAAAGCACCAAACAGGACACTTTATCAACTAATGTCCTCTAAAAAGCACCAAACAGGACACTTTATCAACTAATGTCCTCTAAAAAAGCACCAAACAGGACACTTTTTCAACTAATGTCCTCTAAAAAGCACCAAACAGGACACTTTGTCAACTAATGTCCACTAAGAGAGCACCAAAGAGGACTCTTTGTCAAATTTGGCCTCTTTAGAGGGCACCCTAGAGGATGCCTAATCAAGTTTTCTCTGATACAGGCATCCACAAGGGTACTTCTGTCATATTTTGAAACACCAGGGCGGTTACCCCCTCCCTCTCTGACTCCACCATGGCATGAGAGCGGCTGTTGATTGTCACATAAACCTTCGTTGCAGTGTTTGGCGTGCTGCAGTGAAAACACACTCACAGGGGTATGAATGCAGGATTTGGTTTGGATATTTTCAGCTTCGTTCAGCTGATTGGAGAAGAAAAGAGAGGGAGATGAAGGAAGCAGAATTCATTATTAATATTTCAGAGCAGAGATGAGAGGAGGAGTGGCAGAGATGAATGAAAGAGGAGGAAGGATGGAGGAAAGGAGGAAGAAGCAGCTCAAAGGTTGACAGGACTCTTGCACTTCTGATGCATATAACCTTGAGTGTGTGTGTACCTGAAGGTATTGATTGTGTTTTTTCATGTGTGTCATACTGACGCCATACTAAACATTATGTGTGGGAGAGGAGAAAATGATGAACTGATGAGCTGATTTGTGTGTAGAAATGTGTGTGACCTCTCATTTTAATAAGGTGACTCACCTAATAGTGTGTATGTGCCCATGCTGTGAGAGAGAGAAGGGGATGTGGAAACAATGGTGCTGGAGTTTTTTTCCATTCAGGGATCATTAACATCAAAAACAAACACATTGATTTTCTTAGATCACTTATATTCACACACATGCATGCGCACAAACACACACACACGATTAAGATGGATTTTCTGTCATTTGCCTTGTAAAATACACCTTATTTGTCTTATTTCTGTTCAGACCTCCTCGCTCACGACCGACTCACGTCTCCTTGTATCAGTCAGGCACACTGAGTCAGTCTGCCTGCTTTATCTGTGAGCGTTTATTCAGGCCTGTTCACATCAGACTTATCAGTGTAATATGTATGGAGATATGAGATCAGACATCAGCTGGGATTAACCTTATCATGTCAATATTCTAAGGCGAGGCAAGTTTATTTAGAAAGCACCATTCATACAGAGCTACTTCTAACAGAGCATTAAAAACATTATTAGTTGAAAATAGGACACTACAAAGCAAGATATAGTGAATATAATCCCTAAAAGGCTTCATTTTACCCTCCTCCAATTATTGAATGCAAACACTGTGGCCTAAGGCTGCACTGTAAGGCTGTAGCGTGAATAATTGACTTTATTATTAATTTGTTAAGAATATTAATCTACAATAGATGTTTTGTATATGAAATGAGACAAAAGAGCAAACATTACCACACAGTTGATTCTTCTGTCCAGCTCTACACTCTTCCTGCAAACAAAAGCATCTGGATGTACTCGACTCCTCTCTGTCACGCCTCTGTCTACGACTTCTTAAAGCTCACTTTGTCTGTTTATAAGCAATCAGCAACAAATAAGTTTGAAATGGATGAGATTTCTGAAGCTTCTGAAGCTGAAGCTTTCTGTCTGTTTCTGCGACTAAATCTTAAAATATTGTATATTGTTTGAAATATACTGGTGAGATGTGATTGAACCATGTTTCTGTCAAGTCTTTGGAATACAATGGTTTTTGGTCAAATAAGGCTCAAAGAAAATAAGCTGTTAGTTTGTTTTGGTGTATGTGATAGCAGCCAATAAGGCTACTGATAAAACATAGATCTTCAAATTTATGCAAAAATCACACTAAACTGTTTCCTTGAAGCTGCCACACATCTGTCTGTGATTTCTGAAAACAAAATCCTGTTCTGCAGTCATAAGTCTGAAACAAATTACAGCGATATTCTGCTGACACACAAAAAACAAAGAGGAAAGACAGAACCATACACTACACAGCGCATCATTATATCATCCTAGAGTTCTCAGCACTGCCCATTGTTTGCTGAGCTTGTTTTGATGGTAATCGTATTTTTAACTGTGTTATATTTGATCACTTTAACTGTAAGCGTATTTCCAAGGCCGCCCATAAGGGGGGATAAAGGGGAGAGCTTTCTGGGCATCATGGGGGGGCCCATGAAGGTCAATAAAATCATTTCCTGTAAAGTTAATCTGTGATAATCATATATTTAAGTGAAATAGTAACACTTATCAAAGCAAGAAAAATATAGTTTTATGCAATAGTAGGTCTTTTTGAAATGTAAACTCTCTTTAATAATTTAGAAAGTAATGATGGACTTAGTAGCTAAAGCTGTGACGTGCACAAACATGAAGATGCCAGAAAATAAAGCAGAAAGAACTGATACATTTTTAGGAGAAAAAAAATTAAATAATTGCAAAAAAGGTCTGAAAGAGGCCTAAATAGATTAGAAGTGATAACAATTGGAGGTAAAGTGGTGAAAATAGGTTGTAGAGAGGAAGGAGTCAAAAATAACTTGGAAATGTTTGGAAAATGAGCCAAAAGTGGCAAATATTGGTTCAAAGAGGCAACAAGTACCAAAAAATGTGTTAAAAGTGGCAAAATGTTTCAAAAATGGCTTGATAAAGTTGTGAAAATGGATAAAAGGGACATACACGGGCAAACAGTGTCAACCATGGTTTAAGAGTGATTTAAAAGTGTGCAAAAAATGGTACAAAGGTGCATAAAGAGGGAAAAAGTATCAAAAATGGGTAGAGTGGCAGAGGTGAAAAGAGGCAAAAATGAGTTAAAAAAGAATCAGAAATGGGTTAAGAGTGACACTAATGTTGCAAAAATGCCTGGACGAAGTGGTGAAAAAGGGTTAAAAAGTGGCTGGAACAAATCATTTCAACATCAGCTCCAAAAAGAGGTTACTGTTAGCCAGGAGGATCATTAATAAATCACAGCTGGAGAAGGTCAGTTTTGTTCATTCACACATCAGAATAACATTAGTCAGAATCTGGATTTATTCTGATTTGAAACAAACATGTAAAATGCTCACAAGCAAAACATTTCTGTGCTAAATTATCTCAGTCTCCCTGCTAGCATTCATTCCAGCAGCAGCGCTCCGGTCATACGTTACATAAATGTGTATGTGTCATATGTTTAACATTAGCAATCCACTGTGAAGAATAAATCATCCCCAAGACATTCAGCTCGCTTTACATATTGGAATTTACATTTTCTGGCAACAGCAGCATCTTTTTGACCTTTACAGCTGCACGTCCTTGCTGTTTCATTGTGAAAACTATGAGCAGTGTGCCAGAGTTAGTCACAGTAACACAGTGTTTATTTTAAAACCACAAACCCCCTGTTTCATATTTGTTGAACAGCATTACAATATCTATACGCCCATACGGATAATAAACGAGTTGAAAAAATGCTGTGGTTGTTCCTCTTGTGGATGGAAGGATTGCATAGAATAAAATTCTCAGGAGATGAACTGAGTGTAGTGCTATGTGACGTAGTTGTTTGTAGCTATTTTTTTGTTCTTTATATGTTATGTATGTTATGTTCTTCATATAGTTTTTTATTGCACATTACACATTTTAATCCCTAAATATGTCATGTAGTATATTGGAGTTTATTTGTGAAGAATTTTAATAATGCCTTTAATAATGCCTCTAATGATAATCATGTGAAAGTCCTTCTTGATCTGTATTTATTTATAGATGTTGCTTCAATAAATATTCTAACAAACAATAGGATACAATTCATCATGATACAGTCTAAAACTACACCCTCTTTCTTGCAAGCACTCCTGAAAATTCCCAGAAAATCTTTGCACAGCCTGCACTGAGCTGGAGGTCTAAGGAGGCACTGCCATACGATACGACACAATACAACATGTTACACTGCAATGCAATACAGCATTGCATAATATGATGTGACATGCAGCAAACATCAACCATTTTATCACATTACCTTCATTTTGCAGTTATTGATATAATAAATCATTATTTAAATACAGCAGATAAATGCGTTTGTTCAAAATAGTTCTGTCAGTTTTCATCACACTAATCCTACAACTTTGTTGCACCATTGTTCGACTTCATCCTGCTGTCTTCTCCTTTTTCTTTTGTCCTGCTGCCAACCTGTCACTGGCCAGCTGAATCATTCCTTTGCAGCGTGTATATCACGGGGACCACCATGAAAAGTCATGAAATAGTCTTACATTGAGCTATAATGGCATGGAAACCATGGAAGTACAGTCACCTCTAAAGCCTTCCTGAGCTGGAGTTCTCAGGAGGCAGTGTGATTTAAAAAAAAAAAAAAGAAAGAAAAAAAGAAAAATATATAATTATACTGCCAAAACTTGTTAAGTAACATTTTACATTCTGCATTATGCTGAGAAAACTTACGTGTCAGTGTACTTTTATGTTACCAAAAATGAAAACTCTTGCAACTTGTTACATGTCATAGTTATCTGTAGTTAAATGTGTCGACTCTACTGTCATCCTACAGACTATTTTATGGCATCAGTTTAGCAAGGTATCTGCTGATATTGGCCCTCTTGACAAATATCAGCCATTGGCAAATGATGTGGCATGAACAGATATCCATAGCCAATGATTAACCGTTGTGTATAACTGCTGAATCAGGCTAGAGGATTGTTCTTGGCAGAGGAAGCCACCTGTTAGACAAACTCTGATCTGTTTTTATGGCCAATCTTGAGAGAAAATGTTGCCATAGTGGGAGTTTTACACCAAAAGATGTAATGAAAAAATAAGCAGTAGCATCAAGCAGCAAAATTGTTATTCCCAACATTGTTGTTAGTTTATCATCATTTTCAGTTCATCTATAACCTTTACAGCTCTTTAACAAACTATAATCTGACAGTGAACTGGGAAGAGGAATCCAGAAGTAGTCAGAGCTGTTTCAACCAAAACAATACAACACAACATGGGCTTTTAAATGTATGTTTTATCATTATGTTATTCTTGTCCCATTCCTACAATGCAGTCTGGTTGCAGACCATTCTTTTCTGACAGCCACTCTCATGACTGTTCATCCGAGACACTGTATATCTAAAAACAGAAATACATGCTATAACTTCTGAAATAAAATCCTATTACACTATTACTAGTTAGGGTTAGGGTAACGGTTTGGAAACCAAAATTTTAAGAGTTAAAAATCTGACCTGCAAAACCTGATTACAAAGTTTATCTAGAAAAGCACTGGGAGAGCACAGACCTCCGCCATTAGCCCTATCTCCCAATAGTACAGATTCCTTTAAAAAATTCCTGGATCCAGACGGTAATCCAGATCATTCCCAAAATTTAATCAGTTGTTCCTTATGCCATTTCTGACATTTCCTGAAAATTTTATCAAAATCCGTCCATAACTTTTTGAGTTATGTTGCTAAAAAACAAACTAACAAACAAACAAACTAACTAACAAACCCCACCAATCACATAACCTCCTTGGCGGAGGTAATAATGCCAAGTGATTAGTCTGCTTACAGGAAAACAAAGCTAGGTCTCTGAAAAATTTCCAACATAGCCAGCATAGTTTACGTAGCTATGCAAGCTGTGTAAGCTACGTAAATAATTTAGCTGCATAGCTAACAGAGCTATGTAGCTAACATAACTAAAGCTAAGCAGCTATGCAGGCATAGCTAGCTTAGCTTTAGCTATGTTTGCTGAAGCATAATGTAGCTATAGATAATATAGCTACATAGCTAAAAAAAGCTAGAGCTAAGCTGGTGACAAGGGGTTAAAAAGTGGCAAAGCAACTACATAAGATACATATCTACTCTATCTGCGTAGCTATGTTGGCCTTAGCTATGTTGGCTCAAGCCCCCATTACTAATGTTAACTTAGCTATAGATAACATAGCTACAAAGCTAACATAGCTAAGGCTAAGCTTACAAAGCAGCTATGTAAGCTACATTGATATGTTTCCTACATAGCTAAGATAGCTTTAGCTACATTTTCTAAAGCTCATGTTGCTAAAACTAAGTTAGCTACATTGTCTTGTGTAGTGAATACACGCTATGCTAAAGCTAACAAGCTAAAACGAGCCACCTTTCATGTTAATACTTCTAGAACAGGTCTATCCATAATTTGAACCTTCTCTTTGTTTTATTTATGAAAAGTTTCTTAGTTTGTAATGGTTGCAATATGTTTTTTTCTTGAATGTAACTGTCAGACTTTGTTTATGAATAAATTTGAATTGAAAAAAAAAAATCTAAAACTGGAAATACCTTGTGCCAACAAAGAACAGCGCTTTCTGTCCTAGATACATGTTGTCTTAGATGAACAGTCTGCAGCCAGACCCCTCTCAATATTTACTCAAAATTAATCCTGTTGTCTCTGCAGCCTTGGTTAATTATTAAGCTTACTGACACAACTGTAGGTTAATACTGTAGGGATGCAGCTAATTCCTTTTTTTCTTCTTTTTGTGACATCAAAAAGTAAATGAAAAATTGCAATTTTCTTCAGTAACATATTACTTGAGAAAATATAACTGATTTCTTGAATTGCAAAACTAACACACATGGAAGAAAAGCATGCAAGCAGCAAAGAGAATGAAGCTCCTTCATGCACCTGGTTTAGCAATAGTACAATCATTCTTCAACTCACTCTTATTCCTCATTATTTTATGAAGATGCTGGCAGGAAAAATTCTGGAAAAAGTCAGGATGAATGATTTTGCTGTCTCTATTGACATCTAGAAATTTCCAGGAGCATGTGTGAAAGAGGCTTAGGAAAGCGCCAGTTGTTCTCTATTGTGCTTCTCTTGCATCAGGATCAGGTTAAAGGAAGATATACAGTACTTAAATTGTGCTCTCATAGACTGTGAAAGTGCCTAATGGGCACTGAGACTGAGGTGGGACTTTAGCACAGAGAGAGTGCTGAGGGCAGGATTACGATCTTGATAAATATGTGAGGAAACATATCAATGTTTAATCAACCTTCCAGCAGTCTTTAAAAGAGGCTCAGTTCTTTAGCTGAAATGACTCCTCATGCTAAAACCTCCTCTTAAACCATCTCTGTGTGCCTCATGCAGAGTGGATTTATGCAAAGCAAAAAAGAGTTTTTGGCTCATTATGTACGGTATTTGCCATACGTGGCAAGCAGCCTTATAGTGGAGAATGCCTTTGAGAATGTTAGTTAAAAATGATGTGGATATATATGGAAGCAATTTACCCATACTTCCCTCTTACAATATAAACCACAGTTCTCTCAGGATGGCTCAACATGCAGCTCTGAACTTGAACTCTGCATTTCTGGCTGCAACAAGAGAATGATTGACAGAGGGTGTAGCCTCCGCTCCCCTGAGCCTCACATCGACCAGACAAACATACAGGCTCTAAAACCCTGTAAGTGGCTTTGACTGTGGCGTGTAGGCCTCAGCCCATTGGGAGCTGTAGAGGTCAATGGGCTGGTTGTCACAGAGGGCATGGAAATGTGTGTTTTTAAGATCCCTTTTTAAACTGAAAACATCATCTATGGATTTGTTCTTAAAGAAAGTGTTTCAGCCAGGCAAGTGTCTGCTGTCAGAGGTCCAATCTCTCCGTCTTGTCCTCAGCTCTTGATTGCTCTCAGCCTCCGATGCTTTCTCTTACGCACACACAAACACACATTCATTCTTCCATTAGGAACCTAACACTACAGGGCTGTTTTGTCACTTTGTGCTTCATAGCAATCTAGCCTCAGGCACCGATAGCTCTCTGACCAGAAGAGGGGGAGGTTACTCGCTCTCTCTCTCTCTCTCTCTCTCTCTCGATCTGTTGATTTTATTGTCTCCACCTCTAACAGCGTGAATCTTTGTACCTGACTCGATTTCACATCAGTTTGAATGATTTCCAACAGACTGACTTTAATGGCTTTCAGGTATCATTTGCCTCCCGCAGCAGAGAGTCGGCCTATTTCCTTTGTTATTTATTGCTCAAATTTCTGAGGAGCTGAACCACACAGGAGTTGTTTGGCAGACTTGTGTTTGACATCTCTTCCACTCAAGTCTGCTACTAAATATTACAGGGGTTTTTGATTCTGACCATTATTTTTGATAAATTGATCACATACCCACTTCACTCCCGCAAAAGACAGAAGAATGTCAACCATTAAGTCTCAGACCCTTCTATACAACTGCCTACATTGTATGACTAACCACTAATTGATTGAATTTATTGATTTGATTTTTTTATTTTGAGGTAAAAAAGAGTAAAAAAGAGAGACATAGAAATAAAGTACTGAAAAATTACAGTATGTAATTATTATGCTTTTGTATTAATATAGATTGATATAATAATCTTTTTAAAAAAAACATTATTCAAGAATATTTGACTCAGGTTGCACAAAATTATTGGTAAGATATCAGTATTATTAGATAGTAGCTTCAAAAGTTAAATTTACATCGGCAGTTAAAATCATACTGGCCTTACATTTGTCATATTTCCATACACCTATTTGCCTATCTGGGAATGTGCATTTAAGTTGTGTTAAAACAACTGGTCATAAATCAAGAAAAACGTCAGAAAACAGTTGAATTCATCTCAGGGTCATTGTGTCAGTGGGTATATGGTGTGAGGATGGTGTGCTAAGTGGAGTGTGGCTAAAGTTAACAGTTAGCTTCACCTACCTTTGTTCCTCTTTGCAGATTAATATGCTGCTTAATGTGGTTACCCATCACTTTGGTTGAGTTGTTAAACATAAGTATAACCCTCAACAGCCTACGTACACTTTTATTTCCCTTTCTCTATATCAAAATACTGCCATACTATCCTGTTCTTCAACAGCCAGGGTAAAGCTCCGAAAGGTAAATTAAACCATCCGGCATAGGTGGTTACCTCAGGCACTGGTTCCCAAAGTGGGGGTTGGGGCCCCTTGGGGTGGTCGCGAGGCACTAAAGAAGAGGGTCGCGGGTAGGGATGAGTATCGAAATCCAATATCAACATGATACCAGTATCAACACATCCAGTACCTACACAGTTAATTTACCTGAGTAAATTTTACTCAAATTTAATACAATTTTACCCTGAAAAATATAACATTTGGTCCCAGTCTATTTGGAGTAAAATTTATTCTGCTTACAGAGTAATGTTTTAAGAGTTGTTTTTACTCTAAAAAGTGTTTTATTTTACTCTAAATGATGATTATGTGCTCCATAATGAACAAAATAAAAACAACTCTACAGCAACTGTACTCACTACAGAGTAATACAGACCTTAGTTTACTCATTATAGAGCTTTTTCCCCCTTAATGGTAAGTGATGTTTAGTCCTTTCAGAGCTGTTTTTCATTCCTTTAAGAAATGTTTCCTACTCATTACAGAACAATTTCTACTCCATTTACAATTGAGTAACGCTTATGTAGAACTGTATCTTACTCTAAATAGATTAATCTTCCTCTATATTTCCTCTTAACAGATAACTCTGCTTTTCCACCTATAAAGGGCATGACAACAAAGGAGGTTTTGTTTTGCTTATATGTATTAGACATAGTTTTCTAATATTACAGAAACACTTGTGATGAACATGACAAGGACCCAGGTGCAGAGCACGAGATGAGGTAGTGAGGTTAAAGAAGTTTATTTGACAACATCGGTGCTAATGATGCTGAGCTGGCCGGCGGTTGGCAGAATCACTGGGGACACTGTAATAAAAGGACAAAATGGAGTTAGACAAGGCAAAAAAGTCACTGAAAAATCACTAGATTATCCAAGGTTGAAGAGGAGCCAGGTTACCTGATTAGAAGCTGTAGTCCACAGGTGTCTGAAGGTTCATCACCAGGTGAGAAGGTCTTGATTGCAAAGGATTAGCTGCAGTTGGAACAATTAACAAGCTGCAGCCTTGAGCGGCCATGAGTAACGCCAGCTGAGCTGGAACTTAAGTAGGTGTGGTTAGAGTTTTACTCCAGCAGAATTTACTCTGTGTTTTTACTCCAACTCTCATGGTGGCTGGTAATAAATATACTCAATGAAGAGTAAATTTTACTATTTTTGAGTAAAATATTCTTTACTCTGGAAAAATTACCGCCCAGATTTTCGTGTGCACCAAACTGAATTACAACACAGTTATCGATACTTAATCTCCATACCCCACCATCCCAAATGAATGCAAGAAAATCATATTGGAATTTGTGTGATTTATGTGTTAAGTTAAACTTGTTTCCTTCCTATCCCATAATCGACTGGCATCTTATTTATTTAACCTGAAAACACACATCCTTTGTGGAAAACATAAACCTTTTTGACTTTATAATGTACTCTTCATGGCAAAGGTAAAAAAATTATGGAATCATGTCAAAATGAAGGACAGTTAAACCCCTAAAAGGAAAATAATCTGTTGTTCACACACTGGCGTGAATTTGTAGCTTCCGCATGATTTTGTGCCTTTCGGCCACCTTTGGACAGAGCAAAACTGTTGTGGATCGCAGTACAAGCAGAGGATGTGGAAATTGGAGGTCAGAGTAGTGAGTTTGTGTGACCCTGATATCCAGCCTCATGCATGATACTAAAACAACATATATACAATTCACATTGAGGTGATAAAGATGAAAGTAGCTAGTTTTCAGGTTTCTCAAGCTTGAACCAGCAAATATCTGCACAGTTTGCTCCAAATTCAATTCAATTTGGCATGAAAGAAATAGTGGCAATATTGCCAAAGTGTCAAGTGATAATCCGATTAAAATGATGAAAAAAATGAAAAAAAAAAAACAACAACCTTGCTCTCGCCTTGCTTTATAAATTAGTTAAAGCCCCAAAGCTCACTGGTGTGTGTCATTACATAAACAGAGTTCAGACCCACAGAACTGTGTGGAGATCCCAAAGATGATAAAATACTGAGTATGTCAGACTGAATTTAGCCTTGTTTGGCCTCACACTCCCAAGAGGAATTTAACAGCCCTAAAGCTACTTAACAGAATTTAAAGGGAAAGCCTGTATGCCAAGGGAATTTCCTAATAATTGCTTATAAATGTAATAAATCCCTATTAACCCTTTCAGCTACATACAGGCTCTTTTTGTATACTGTGCACATGGTGGTGTATATGTATATACATTAAAAAGCCTGTGTCTGGGTAATGTATTTCTCACCAGGCTCTCTGCTCACATTCTCACTTAGCGACTGCAGCTCCTCCAAGTAGGCCGAGCGCTGGCCCGGGGCTGGATTTTGGTTGCAGGCAGGGAGCATGGTGCTGCGTACAGGGGTCTGGGTGTGTGGCTTTGTCAAGGCCCATCAGTGTCCTTGCTCTACTTTCTCTGCATCAACACTTAAGGGTGTGTTTGTGAGCGTCTGTGTGTGTATTTGTGTGTAAGAGAGAGAGAGAGAGAGGGCAATAGGGGGCAAGCAAAAGAACATGCTGCCATCAGGGTTTTGGATGAGATGAGACACACTGTGTGCGTGTGTGTCAGTGTGGCGTACAGGATGAAAAACAGGAAGGTTCTCATTCTGTTGACTCTTTTATGTGCTATGTTTAGGGTTAGTGTCTGTGTGGGTCACGCTGGTCCTGGGGCTTTTAATACAGTCTTGTTGGTTGAGTAGACTTAAAAGAAAGCAGAGCTCTGTCCTCTCTGTCTCATGTGTGCGTGTCGGCTAGTGTGTATTTTTGCATGCTAGTGTGTACAGGCCGCGTGCGAGTGCAAGTCTTTGAAAGCATGTCGGACATTTGTTGAAGAGTGACCTAAATCTGTCTGGCGTCATTACCTAACAAGAAGACGGAGAGAAAAGCGAGTCTCGAATCAGCACACATAAGCACACATATGTATCTGTACACACATAAACAGAGACATGCACCCTGATCCACACATACTCACAAAGACACCCACACTCTGGAGACCATCATGCTGCGTACTCTGCAGAGCCACAGACTGGAGGATTTTGCAGGAGAAAAATAAATACGATGTAATCAAATGATGCGGGTCAGCCTTCATGCTGCCTGCTGTTAAAAGGGCAACTAAAGCCCAGAGTTTTGACTGCAGAGCATATAGCTATATGAACACATTTAAAATATTGTATACCTTTACAATGCATTTCAGTGAAACAGCACTGTGTAAAACACATCAGAGTGACTTGGTTCTGAAGTGGCTGATGATGTCAGATGGTACCACTTGTGCTCAAGTATTGAGAGTCTGAATATTCAGTGACACTAGTATATTTCAATATACATCACTTTTTAGCCGGAAAAAATGGACAGATGGTTTAGTTACCCTTTAAAGTCAAGGGGTCAGACTACAGGAAGTCAAAGGATTTATAACTGAAAATGACATACTTATCTGATTTTATATTGTAAAGAAATCCCATTTCTGTTGAATACTTATTCAGGAGTGTAACCTTTGTAATGCTCTAGACTCATATTTTTGCTGTGTTCCTATGAGTAAAGGGTCACATATTTCTTCTGCTCTGTTTGATGAGTCATATTTCTGTCATGTTCTTATAAAGGGTCATGGTTCTGTAGTGTCTGAAGGAGTCATATTTTATGGTGTTCTTCTAAAAACAGTTGTAAAATTGGGAATACAAGAGACATCTAAAGCCCAAGACATAGTGACGCCATCGGACACATGTCCAAATGATCGCTCCCATTATTTCCTGCGTCCAGTGCTGATAAAAAGTATTCACCCCTTGGAAGTTTTACACTTCTCTGATTTTATAAATCAGTCACAGTCAATATCATTTGGCTTTTTTGACAAAAACAAAACAAAATTAGAAAACCCTTCAATATCAAAGTCAAAGCAGATTTCTACAAAGTAATGTGAATTAAATAAAAAACTGTATGCTGCTGGTCATTGTCTTGCTGGAAAATAAATCTTCCCCCAGTTCCCTTTCAGACTGAAAAAGATTGTCCTCCAGGAGTTTCCTGTGTTTTACTGCATTTCCCCTTCGCTCTTTACAAACAAGGGCCAGCTGCCAAAAAGCAACCCCCACAGCATGATGCTGCCACCACTGTGCTTCACAGCAGGTATGGTGTGTTGATGACATGCAGTGTTTGGTGTCCACCAAACATAGCGTCTTGTCTGATGACCAAAAAGCACCATTTTGGTCTCACCAGACCAAAGAACTTTCTTGCCCTTGACCATGGAGTCTCCCACATGCCTTTAGGAAAACTGTAGTGGAAATTTAATCTCCTTCCTTTAACTCCTTCAGGTAGTCATTGGTGTCTTGATGGCCTCTTACTAGTCTCCTCTTTAATGGCCACTCAGTTTGCGAGGATGGCCTGATTGAGGCAGATTCACATGTGTCATATTCCTTTCATTTCTTGATAATGATTTAACTGAACTCTTTTTGGATCCCTCCATGACTAAAACTTTTCAATAAACTTTTCTCTGAGTTGCTTTGAGTGTTCTTTTGTCCTCATGGTGCAGTGGTAGCCAGGAATATTGGTTAACCAGTGACTGGACCTTCAAAACACAGGTGCCTTTGTACTACAATAGCTTGAGACACATTCACCTCACTTAGTTGAAGGCTCAGGCTAGCACCAATAGGCTGGACCTTTAATGAAGTAGGTCAGTCTCTTTAAAGGGGATGGATGTTTATGAAATCATTACTTTTTAGATAGCTGTTGTCACTTTGACATTAAATAGTTTTTTTGTAGTTTGTTTTACCAAAAGCCAATTATATTGACCATGATTGATTTATAAAACTAATTATAGGGTGAAACATCCTAGGGGGTGAATACTTGTTATAGGCACTGTACGAACCAGAGGTTGCATTGACCAAAAATTCTCCATCACTAAGAGATTTCTTTAAAAAAAATGGCAGGATTTTACCTGACTGGAGTAATGAGGATTGCCCTGCTTTTCAGCACACTCACACAAGCACAAACTTTTTCTATTTTGCACACATGGCTTTCAAGGAGGTTATTAAATGTATAAATTATATTGAAGACTATGAGCTCAATAACTTTGACACCGTAGATTACTGAAAGCACCTTGGTCCCCATGATAACAGCGCCACAGCATCCCAGAGGCATACAGATCCGCGTGCTTTGAGCTTTGTGCAGAGTTTTAAGCTATAAACAGGTTGTACAAAGACACTGTCTCATAGATGGTGGCTTTGATTTCAGGCTAAAGAAATTGCTTTAATTCATTATTTTGCATGCATTTTTGTGCAGCCGCTGCAAAGAATCATCAGCACACAGCCATTATACAGCTGTTTCTGGGAAATAATGTCCTCTTTGTATTCAATTTACCTTATCACAAAAAAGTGACAGCCTCATGCAGAGTGAGAAATGATGTTGAGAACAGCTGGTGAGCACTCTGTAGTATTTATGCGATCACAGCAGCAAACTTTAAGTGACCAGAGGTCTGACTTAAAATAATTATGCTTAGCCTAATAAAGTTGGTTATATTACCTTTTCATCACCATATTATTGAAGTCAAATAAGTCAGATGCTGTCAACTGCTCCACACATGTTTGCAGACTGATCCGTTGCACCGGGTGAATGTGATTGTCACATCCAGTTGTCCTCTCTTGTTTCGTTGTTATATTTCATTAAATTGAATGCAGTGTTTGTAAGTTCGACAGTTGAACTAGAATGGACTAAAGGTATCTGGGTGTGGACTTTGAAATATTACAGCTTGATATTAGAAATATTCTTAAACAGCAAATTAAATTTGAAATGGCACAGTTCATATTTGCTGGCTTGAAGACAGGGATTGAGCTCCACTTTACTGGGTAAAAAGATGTCATGAGGAGTGAACACTGTGCTGTTGTTTTCACCTTTTGTTTCCATGCCAATAAAAAATGCGTCAATAAAAGAATGTGCTTTTTTTTATAAAATGAAAGTTGGGGAAAAGAAGACTTTATGAATTTACTGCTACTAATTAAGTCACATTTCATTATATTATATTAAAGCTATAAGAAAAAATTAAAAGGGTGGAATGTGGAACCAGCTCTCAGCTCGGCCGGCCATAAGAACATCTCGACTGCAGTGTAGCAGCTCTGCTTGAAAGTACAGAAGAAGAAATTTAGCACCATCTCCTGTTGAACAGAAAACTAAGTTGGAGGCCTTGCCGCCAGTGAAATAGCACTGCTCTTATTATCTAGCCCAGCTGTGGCTGTTGGAGTGTTTGACGTTAATGCGCTCCTGCTGGTTTGTGCTAGGGGTGGCTTTTGAGGCCCATCATATGATGTAGTGGTGTAAAGATAATCCGATATGGATCGGTAAAAAAAGAGGCATGAATCGGTTTTTGGACTGGTTTTAACATTAGAGATCTGTTCACTGAGGCTCTGGTTTTCATAGCCCGTTCTGCCATGCTGTGGCTCAGCATCTTTAATTTTGCACGACCCAAGTTGACCTTTTACCTTTAAGCGAGATTTCCATTCACCATAGGTGTTCCCGAGGTAGCTGAATGTGTTGCACCAGTCATCGCCAGTTTGTAGCGGATTGAATCAGACGGAACTGAATCGGAGCAGATTGGACTGGACCGAATTGTTCCGTATTTTATTGAATCATCTGTCAATCGAATTGTAGATTGTAAATCGAGATTCAAATTGAATCATCTTGAGAAGGAGAGCTTTACACCCCTAATATGATATGTTGCGATGCTGCGTCGTGATGCTGAGGCGCGATGCTTCTGCATTGATGTATTTTAGGTTTAAGATTAGATTATAGATTGCATTTTGTAACAGGTACGTATTTTAAAGAATGTGCACCTTTTGTGGCACTGTAAAAACATGCAAGATGCAAAAATCAAGGACAGCGGAGTCCATGGAGGAGACCCTCACTATGTTTGAATAAAAGGTTCCTACCAAGTTAAGAAAAATAAAATAACTTTATATATTCAGTTGATTAAACACTAATTCTGGCAGGCCTAGTTATAAATATTATGTTAAAAGCTACATCAAAGTAAATAACCTTGGTCTGTGTGTGTATCAGCTGATAAACTGGAGGCTCATTCATGCGCAAGGAGTGTGCCATCGTGGACAAGCAACACAATACTGTTGCAGTTTGCCTAATGGCCGGCAAATTCGCCACACTGATTTTTTTCTAAAAGTTACATAAAGCCTCTTTAAGGATCCATACCTCTGCTTTGTTGTCTTCTTAACAGGAGGTCATTTGTGGTATGTTCACATAAAGGATTCACACTTCTTTTATATCTCTATCAAAAATTCATTTTTTCTAGGGTGTACTTATTTAGGAGCCTTTTGTTCTCTTGTCATTAAGGAGTCAAGGTCATGTTATATTCTTCTAAAAGAGTCCTACCACTGTTTTGCTCCTGTAAGAGTCACATTTTATTTCTGTTTTTTGATTTTCATAATAAAAAGTCACTCTTCTTGTGTTATTAAATGATCATATTTCAGTCATATTTCCATGTTGTATGAATTAAGGAGTCATATATTCATTGTGTTCTTGATAGGGAGTCTTTTTTAAACAAGTCATTTTCTGTTACGTTCTTAATAAGGAGTCATTAAGTAGTGTTCCTATCAAGAGGTCATATCTTAAGTTATGCTCTTTAATGCAGGCATATTTCAGCTCTGTTCTTATTGTAGAGCTGTTTTTTCCAGTTGTGTTTTGAAAAAGGACTCATTTTTTGGTTGTGCTCTTAAAGAGGAGTCATATTTCATTTTCTTCTTATTTAGGACTCATATATCCTATTTAAATCTCATAAAGAAGTCATTTTTGTGTTCTAATAACAGGGTCATATTTTTGTTCTCTCATAAAGCAGCATTATTTAGTTGTGTTTTTATTAGGAGTCTTTTGTTTTACTGTTTTCTTCATAATCATACATTTTGTTTATGCTTCTAAAAAGGAATCATGCTTTAGTTTTGTACTTTAAAATTAATTTTTTTTTCCTTTTGAGGAGTAATATTTCGGTTTTTCCTTCTTTAGACGCTGTTTTTTTTCTGTTGTGTTCTCACCTACGAACCCTATTTCAGTTGCGTACATATTAAGGAGTTATGTTTTTGTTTTCAAATAAAAGAGTTTAGTTTCTTTTGTGTTCTGTGGGCACAAGGAGGAATCTAATTTCAGTTTGATACTTATTAGGATTCATATATCCACTGCAATCTCATTAAGGACTCATATTTGTGTTGTGTTCCTAATAAGGAGGCAATTTATTTTGTTGATTTCCTAATGAGTCATAGTTCTGTATTTTTTTTTTCAAATAAGCAGTCATGTTTCGTTGTTGTCTTACAAAGGTTTTTTGTTTTTTAATTTGGTTCTTTAGATGGAGTCAGTTTTCCGTTGTATTTCACAAGGGGTCTTGATTTAATTGTGTTCTTACTATGAGGAGTCATATTTCATTACTGTTATCATCAGGAGTCATATTTTAGTTGAGTACATTTAGGGGTTCATATAGCTGTTGTGATCTAATTCAGGATTCATATTTCTGTGTTTTTCTTCTGCAGAATCACATTTCAGTTGTCTTCTTATTAAGGAGTTATATGTTGGGGGCTGCACGGCGGTACAGGGGTTAGCGCTGTTGCCTCACAGCAAGAAGGTCCCGGTCATGGCCTTTCTGTGTGGCGTTTTCATGGTCTCCCCCTGCATGCGTGGGTTCTCTCTGGGTTCTCTGGCTTCCTCCCACCACCAAAAACCTACTCATCAGGTTATATGAGCCTACATTGGCCGTAGGTGTGAATGTGAGCGTCTCTATATGTCAGCCCTGTGATTGACTGGCAGCCAGTCCAGAGTGTACCTTGTCTCTCACCCAATGACAGCTGGGATAGGCTCCAGTCCCACCACGACCCCCAATGGTATAAGCGGTATAGAAAATGGATGGATGTTTGGAGTTCTCCTATCATAATTCTGTTTTCCTTATTAAGGAATCTTTTCTCAGTCTTATTAGATTTGAACTTAAACCCTTTTAATCTTATTATAAGTCATATTTTATTTTTCAATAGGAGTAATATTTCAATTTTACTCTTATTAAGGATTCATACTTTTAATGTGTTCTTCACAAGGAGTTTGGTATGTTTAAGGAGTCATAGCTTTTTTTCTTCTATTAAGGGGTAAAATTTCTTTTGTGTCATATTTCTTTTTTTTCCCCTCCTGTTTTTGTTGTATTATGGAGCTACTTTTCAGTTCGTGTTCCTAACAAGGAGTCATTTTTCAGCCATGTACTTATTATGAGTTGTATCCATTTTGATTAAATCATGGAGTCATATTTCTGTTGTATTTTCAGGAGTCACTTTTCTTTCATGCTACAAGTACTTCAGCGGGGCCTGCCCCTCTCTATATGCAGACCACGCACAGCGCACAGGACCTGATCACTCTTATTTTAAGATAATTCTTTAAGAGTAATGTCATGTTACTGTGATGTAGTCAGAGGGGCAGTGTAGTGGGGGGCTTGATACCATTCTGTTTTTGGCCTCACTTTGGCTAGGGATGTCCCTTTTTGTTTTGGTCTAATTGAAAATAAATAAATTAACACAAAACCCTGTTAATCAACAAAGTTTTTGTTCACATTTTCTTAATTACACCTCATGTTTTGTCTTTTATTCTCATTAAGTCCCCCCCCCCCTTCTCTATTCTTGGATGCCACTATGTTTTCTCTCTTTTTTTCATGAGGGCTGTATGTTGGCTTGGAAACGCCACGGTGCAGTGTCACCCTCTGATCACCTCTGCTTCCAGTCAGCTGCTTACATCGTTACCCCTGCTGAGGAAGAGATACGCTCCACAACATAATTTATTTAGGATTACTGAAAAGTGGCCTGGCTGTTGTTGTGTGTTTGAATGCTTGTGTCTGTGTGCTTATGTGAAAGGATAGAGAGATTAAGAGTCTTTTATGGGTCAGCGGCCACTGTTGCTCTCAGCTAATTATGGACTTAAAACACGTACTCGCAGGCGTACGCTCTCAACCGCTAACGCAGAGATACACACACCCTCTGTCGCCACACCTTCAGACTGCACTGTGCTATCACCATGGTAACAGCAGATTGAGAGACTTTTTTCAACCATTGCTCAATTGTTATCTCTATTTCTCTTCCTCTTGGTCTGTCTCTGGATTGTTCCGTCCTCCCACCCTGCTGTGCTTTCTCACATTCATTGTCAGTGTGTGTTATGGACTATCCATCACACAGATAAACACACACTGACCCACACACAAGGAAAGAGTGCAGTTTTTCACTCTCAGTCTCACACTTCTACCTCTTCCTCCTCCTCAGGCTCTCCTAACGCGGCTGGTGGTGTGACGTCCTAACTCTCCCTGCCTAGCATGGCTCTGTTACTGTGGTCCCTGGGGGTGTGTGCGCTCACGCTGGCTCACGTTGCTCCCTCCAGCCAAGGTAAGCCTCACCCTGTCCAGATCCTATCATGTCTAGGTGTTTATCTTTACACAGCAGTCATCAGAGCGAATTACAAACTTTAAATGGAAGTTAGAGGTGAAAAAAAGGAAAGGCAAAGTCATCTTGGCCAAGAAATTCAGTGACCTACATAATCAAAAGCTCACCCGAACGTTTGATGTGTGCAGCTTGCCAAAGGGAGCGTTCAAGAAGCTGCCTGTAGCCCTCAGTTAATGAACACTCAGTCATTCAGCACCACGGACAGTTACACTGCACCAGCAGCATACTGATCACACCCATACGTTCCACTGAAGTGTGGGTTTAATCCTGATACAACAAAATAAATCACCTTTTCATGTGTTCTCCGTGCTCAAGATGATGTGAACAGCTGGATTAAGGTGACATTAATGTGATTTTCTCACGTTTTTTTCACGGATTATAAAGAGGAGGCAGGTGAGCTTACACATAGAGAAGTGAGATCAAGTCTTTCAAATGAAAGAAAAAAGATCTTACACTTGTCAGATTGTGTTTACCCAGCATCCAACAGCTGCCAGTATATGCTTTCTCCTCCCCTCTGACTTAGAACACAAGATACTGTGATAAAGACACGCATCACATTGTACAAAGGTGTCACGGTGAGTGTGATGATCACATTTGGTCGGCAGGACAGGTGTCACACATGTTAATACTAGGAATTAATTACCTCACACTTAAGGTGTTGTGTGAATTGTGTTACTCTTACTCCAAGCACAGGCGTGGCCATGATTAAGATGCCATTGAAATTGGTGTTAACAAGACATTAGTCGCAATTAGAAATGTTTCTTTAGACCAGGGTTGTCCAAACTATGGCCCAGGGGCCGAATGCAATCCGCAGTCCACTTTTGTTCATCCAACATTAGATATTAAATTAAAATGAAATATGGCCCACATTAGAACATGAAGCTTTTGCCTGACTCTATCGTACTTCTTACTTTCAGCAGGCAGTGCTACCATGCTAATTCTCTAAACAAACATTTTGACAAGAAAAATTTATTGATGTGTTTTTAAAATTTGTGATTAAACTACGACAACACTTGAATGCTAAATATATTGGCAACCAAAATGACATTGATGTCTTGATTTATCCTAATCTTATTGAATACTGCAGCAAATACCAAGTACCAATATCATTCTGGGGGCAGAGCCAGTGGTAGCAAGGGCCAACTAGAGTCCCCTGAAATCTGACTGGTCTTCCAAAATCTGTAAATCGATTGGCCTTTTGCCTTGTCAACCACTGACTAGCTATGTGAGCACACTCAATCACTAAGAATATCTTAAATTACTTGGACTGGATTTTCTAACTTTAATATCTTCAAGGTCAGTGCATGAAAATGGCCTCAACATTCATATATATTTTTGTCTGTACCTCTCAGTGAAAAATGTTTGGACACCCCTGCTTTAGACAGTCCCCAAAAAGTTGGGAATGCAATTATTTGCAAATCTCATAAACCCATATTTCATTCACAATTGAGCATGAAGCTGGCCTCAGGCCAAAACTGCCTATCTCTTAAATCACCACTTTTCAGGGAATGATCAAAATGCTGTATTTTTCTGATAATTTCATACTGAATGGCCACAGTTAGCATCTTTTATACACTTTTTACTATTTTAAAATTTGTCAAAACCCACCATAAAATGTAAAATTGCACTGATTAATGGAAAGAAATTAAATCATTAAAAACGGAGATGCGTTTTGGTATGACAATAGCAAAAAAAAAAAAAGACATCAAAGTTGAAACTGAAACATTTTATTATTTCACAGAAAAGATCAGCTCATTTTGAATTTGATGGCTGCAACACATCTCAAAAAAGTAGCTTATTTTAAATGGACTTAACTGTTCTGTAGTCAGATGAATCAAGATGAGAACTGCATTATTTCTGTGGAACCATCCCGCTTGTTATCCAAGTCCTTTTGACAGACTGCTCTGTAAGTGGTAAATTTGGTGTTTTGAGCTTGCTAATGTGCTTGTGGGCTTACAATAAATCATCATATTTTAATAGGCAGAAACCTTGAGCAGAACCTGCCACATGTTGCACAGTCATGACTGTGGTTGGCGTGGCCCAAAGAGTTGGACTGAGGGATGGACTGAAGATTATGATAGACTGTATTTCTTTACAGTAACCAGTTTACTGAAGATCAGAGTGAGTCTGTCAGCTGAATACCTCAGCTAGGCCTGGCACACGCTACATGGTAATCGTGATGATTCCCCCCTTCAGTCCAAAGTCAGCAAAGGCCAAATTATGTCATCACTCAGCAGCATATACAGGACCATGCAGGTGACAAGTGGTGGGCTCGCACTCTTTGTGGGTTCTGAATGAGCTCCTGGAAAAAACAAACAAAAACATAAAAAGTCCATGATGCACAGATGCCCTGAATACAACAACTTGAAGCTTTTTCTCCACTTAGTTTTTTGTGATAATGAGTACATTTTAGTGATTTTCTTAAGATTTCAACCTATCTACACCACGTTCCACATTATTATGTAAATTGGATTTTAGTGTCACAAACATTCAATTTTTTGTTTTTCAATTAAACTCATGGATGGAGTTGTGTCTCAGGGCTCTTTGGATCACTGAAATCAATATCAGACACCTGTAATTGAAGGAAAACTACTTAAGAAGGACCTTCTGCATTATTAAGCAGGCCACAGTTTTCAAACAATATGGGAAAGAAAAAGGATCTCTCTGCTGCTGAAAAGCATCAAATAGTGCAATACCTCGGACAAGGTATGAAAACATTAGATATTTCACAAAAACTTGAGCATCGTACTGTTAAGAAATTTGTGGCTGATTCAGATCACAAATGTCTTGGTGCAGATAAGAAGCATATTGAGAAAGGTTTTTGCCAGACAAGTTCATCAGATTAAGAGGGCAGATGCTAAAATGCCATTACAAAGCAGCATAGAGGTATTTGAAGCTGCTGGTGCCTTTGGAGTCCCACGAACCCTCAATGTGTAGGATCCTCCAGAGGCTTGCAGTTGTGAATAAACCTACTATTGGACCACCCCTAACCAATGCTCACAAGCATAAACTGTTGCCGTGGGCCCAGAAATACATGAAGACTCATTTTCAAACAGTCTTGTTTACTGATGAGTGCTGTGCAACCCTGGATGGTCCAGATGGGTGGAGAAGTGAATGGTTGGTGGTTGGTCACCGTGTCCAACAAGGCTGTGACATCAGCAAGGAGGTAGTGGAGTCATGTTTTGGGCTGGAATCATGGAGAGAGAGCTGGTAGGCCCTTTTAGGGTCCCTGAAGGTGTGAAAATGGCCTTGGCAAAGTATAGAGTTTCAGACTGACCACTTTCTTCCATGGTACAAAAAGAAGAACCGTGCTTTCTGTAGAAGAAATATCTTTATGCATGACAATGCACCATCTCATGCTACAAAGAATACCTCTGTGTCATTGGCTGCTATGGGCATAAAAGGAGAGAAATTCATGGTGTGGCCCCTGTCCTCACCTAACCTCAACCCTAATGAGAACCTTTGGAGCATCTTCAAGCTAAACATCTATGAGGGTGGGAGGCAGTTCACATCAAAACAGCAGCTCTGGGGGGATATTCTGATATCTTGAAAAGAAATTCAAGCAGAAACTCTCCAAAAACTCACAAGTTCAATGGATGCAAGAACTGTGAAGGTGATATCAAAGAAGGGCTCCTGTGTTAACATGGAACTTGGTCTGTTAAGATGTTTTTGATTGAAATATCTTTTGATTTCAGTAAATACAACCTCCTAATGCTGCAAATTCAACAAATGACCAATTTAAATTCTTTACAAGCTATAAAATGTTTTAAAACTCTGTTGTGCATAATAATGTAGAACGGTGCATTTTGAGTATTTTATTTTTGAAAAAAAAAAGTTATCATTGGGAGGTTTGTTCAATAAAATTTTAATTATGTTCTAACTGCTTATAACTTGAAGAGTAGACTGTCATTTGCATCGACTCTTTAGGAAAATCTAAGAAAAATATCATTTGCATAATAATTTGGAACGCAGTGTATTTCCTTTTCATGGGATTAAAAAGGCTGGTTTTCCCAAGATAACATGGTAATTCTTTAAGAATCTACATTTTCATACTATCTTGGGAAAAACTGCATCATATCTTTCTGAAACTTCAAACATGATCTGTCTTTGTCCACTCATGTTTTGTATCCGTAGTCCAGAATCCTCAGACACCTAAGCAAATTTTAACACGTTTTAAGAGATTTGAGAGGGGTCTGGAACCATAACATACATCTCAGACGGCCACTCTTACAGACCGTTCATCTGAGACGCTGTATACTTCAGGAAAGAAGTGCTGTAATTTACTGGTACATATTTTTTCCAGTTTTAAATTCTTTAAATAAATGTAACTTTATTCATAAACAAAGTCTAGCAGTTACATTCATGAATTTATATATAGACCCGTTTTAGAAGTAGCTACACGAACAGTGGCTTGCTTGAGCTCTTTGTTAGCTTTAGCTGAAGCTTACATAGCTACGCTGGCTACATACACAACATTACATTACACATAAGCCAATGAAGCTAAGTTAGCTTTAGCAACATGAGCTTTAGCATACATAGCTAAAACTAATGTATATAATTCATCTACATAGCTTACAAAGCTATGTATGCTATGTATGCTTTGGCTATCTTCGTAGCTCTGTTAACTGTAGCAAGCTTAGTTTTAGCAACATGAGCTTTAGTAAACTCAGCTATCTAGATAATGTAGATACATATCTACTTTGTGAGCTTACATTTAGTTACATTAGCTATGTAGCTACTTTAGCTACAAAGCTCCTTTCTCTATATCTCTATATCTATATCTCTATTTAGTAAATGTAGCTAAAGCTAACTTAGCTATGTAACGTAGATATGTAGCTGCTGTTTGAGCTTAAGTTTAGCTACTTTAGCTATGTTTGCTGAGATGGAATGTTTTCATGGAGAAGAAGCTTTTTTCCTGTTAGCAGACTTTTTAGATGGCTCTGTTTAACCTTTGGTATTTTGGTTTTGAAGGTCAGTCATTTCTAACATTGGGTAGCCTAACCCTTCCCTAGCCCCTTAGTGAAACCTTACTGGAAGTTTAATCCGAATTTTGTTTAAAAAGTTTTAGCATGCATTTCTGTTCTGAGATCAATGGCGCCCTAAATGAACAGTCTGTGAGAGTGGACGTCAGAGATGAACGGCCTGCAGCCAGACTTTCTTGAGGAATTTTGAGTCATCCTCACACATCTTATGTTATGTTTGTATTTTTTCACTCAAGTCAAGTTTATGAAAGTTAGTCAAACAGTAGGGAATCTTTAATTGTTTCAAATTGGAAGGAGCCTATTGTTGGGAGATTTTGTCTAACCCAGGACCAGTAACCAAGAAGGGCAGAGCTTAAAAAGGGTCAACAGTCTACAGTCTGAATGTTAAGTCAATTCTCGCTGACCTTGTCTTCTTCTCTTATTTCTCTTCTCCACCGCTCTTCATAATCAGCTATATCCCGGGCCATGTCATTTGGCCTGCTGCGCAGAGAGCTGGCATGTGAGGGCTACCCCATAGAGCTGCGCTGCCCGGGAAGTGACGTCGTAATGGTGGAGACAGCCAACTATGGACGCACTGATGACAAGATCTGTGACGCAGACCCTTTCCAGATGGAGAACACACAGTGTTACCTTCCTGATGCACTGAAGATTATGGCCCAGAGGTGTGTATATGTGTGACAGCATAGGAGCTTTAATCAGACGTGACAGACATGAGACATGACAGACATGTTAAGATGCTAATTGTATTTGTCATACTTGTGCTATTTGAGTGTGTCCAAACATTTGGAGGCAGTAAAACCAATCAATGAGCATCCACTGTTGGGTGTGTACACTGCTGTACAACATGCGTGTCAGAGGAAACATTAGACAAAGCCAATGCGTGTGTTGTTAGTCATGTGCACTGTACTTGTGCAGTAAGCTCTCCAGCTGAGTGTGAGTGCTTGGCTGCACCATTAGCTGTGTACTCAGCAGTGTTTTCCTCGAAGAACTGATCAATATTCAGCAGGAGGGAGGGAGACAAATGGAGCGTCCTTTGCCTCTCCTTTCCTGTCTCTTAACTGCTCTCTCTTCTCTCTTTGTTTTTTCATTCTACCATCCACCTATCCATCCAACTGTCTGCCATCCACCAGGTGTAATAACAGGACTCAGTGTGTCGTGGTTGCAGGGGTGGACGTTTTTCCAGACCCCTGTCCTGGAACATACAAGTACCTGGAGATCCAGTACGAGTGCGTCCCTTATAGTGAGTATACGTTTATATCATCAAACATTTAAACACTTGCATACACGTACAGTTTTTAAAATGTAAATCTGTGCATGTGTGTGCAAAAACATACAGAGTTAACCATTAAAATACCAGTAATTTGTTGAGCTATCAAAGGGATTTTTTAGTATTTTTGAAGTTGGCTTGTATATGGTGATTGGCAGTGGTAGTGGCAATAGCCTCCAAAGATTTCAGTGAGAGTTGCCCCTTTTGTGGAGGGAGCACTGAGGGCTCCTGCAAGAAAGCTATGCTATACAGTGCCACAGATGGGTGCACTTTCTCTGTGTACTTCAGTAAGTTTAAGGTAAAAATGGGCTCCTAAAAATGTTTCTCCCAGTTATTAGAGATTATAATGACTAAAGATAAACTTTGCATTTCAACAAGTACTTAAAAATCCTGTCCTTATATGTGGACAGTGGGTCTGTTTTACTACATTTAAAAGTAAAGACATTTAATAAAATATGGGTTTTTCTCCAAAACTGTGCAAAACAGTAACAGTAAAAGTAATTGACAAGCCCGATAGAATGTTTAGTATATTTATTACATGGCTATATTTCAAATTCATTAGGCAAAGCTCCCATAGAAAGCCCTTTGGAAGGGCAGGACTTTACAAAAAATTCTCAGAAGGTGATCGGAGGAACATTCTGTCTGTCCCATTCATGATGGGCCAATAAGAGTGACAAGACAACAAACTGCGTGGCACGGTGCTACTCTTGAGCTGACAGGCTACTGCTGCCATACATTTAAAACGGTGGAGCTTAAGGACACCTGCATAAACCTCTTGCCAGGACAAGCTTTCAGTGTGGCACTCTTGTTTTAAAAAGTAATTCAGTCCAGTTCTGATTAAACTGCTACTTTCCTACAGCTACATCCAAGCTAACAGCTATCTCAGCAGCACTGGCAATTCTCACCCTTAAAGATCGCGAACCCATGCTGAAGTAGACTGGGAGAAAAGTGAAACCAATTTTTCTGTCATGAAAAGCTTTCAGTGTTGCTCTCTGCCCTTGTTTTAGTAAAGCAATGTTGTCCTGTTCTGACAAAACTGCCGCTGTGGCTAGGTCTGAGCTAATCACTCCATGAGCAAACAATGTACACAACCACTCGCACAACAACTTACCCTTTCCCTAGTAAGGATGGCAAACTCATGCTGCAGCAGGTCAGCAGTAGAGAGAAAACATCTTTAACATCGTGAAAAGCTTTTGGTGTTGTTTTAATTCTCTATTTCATAGAGAAAGATGGTGAAGTTCTAGTAAACTGATGCTATGCTAAAGATACATCTGAGGTAATCACCACATGGAGGCAGCCATTGTGAATGGTTTTGAGTACAACTAAACCCCACCTGTCGCTACTGCTTTGTTCTCCTAAAATGATGCTAATTGTTCTGAACAGTGTTCGGTTCAGCACAAATATTGTGAATTGGAGCTTTTAGAGATGGAGTTGCCTGATGACTGATGTGGAGTCTGCTTTGCAAGGTTACAAAAATAGATTTGGAAATAAAGAATCTCTTGAGAAGATGCCTCAGAAATTTTATTGCATTCAAAAAACTTTCTGCTTTTGACAGAAAAATAAACCCTGGAAATGTATCCAGTATAAATAAGAAATTAGAATAGACTCATTTGTATGACACGCAATAACCGTTTTTACTCACTTCTACCTGTAAACTGATTGTTTCTTTCCAAAGTCTTCCCAAGCTGTTTTGAACAATAAAATTATAATACAATCCCAATGTCCTCATACAAGTACTCAATGTTTATTGGTGTGGCAGCTTGTTACTAGTGTTAGAACTTAACAAATTTGCATGCCTTATCAAACTACAAACATTAGAAAGCAGGGATGTTTCAATCATAACATTTAAAAAGTTTTTGTTCCTTAAACAGTTTTGTGTCCAAAGTGGCTATGGAGCATTTTGGTTAGAATGGCAGCCATCTTGAATCAAAACGGATAATTATAATGTGCTTTTGTGACCTCAAGATGGCAGAGAAAGGCTCCAAAAATGAGGCTAAAAGGTCTCAGTTATGCAAAATTAGGAGTGAAGGTGCAGGGAACCTAAAGTGTATCGTCCTCATACGAGGATGCTGGGATGTAGGGGTAAAACTTCTGGCCCCAATCAAGGACTAGTTTATTACATTGTTGCACAGTAGAGTGTGTGCACCTCTCAGTCAAAGTGTGTGTGTCACAGCAAGCAGAGAATGTGCATTTATTAATTGATCATGGATCGCTTTGTTTCTTCAGTGATACACCAACTAATAAAGTGTTCATAGCCTTCCTGGGAGTGATGCCTCATACACAGAGACATCTGTGTAATAACTTTATTTTTCAAAGTTACCAGGTAACATAAATCCAGGTAAAGCTTATGTGTTGGGAACAGGTTATGTCCACTACCACTGTGATATTTCTCATACAAACAGCAATGTGATAAGAGGAAGAAAAGAAAGGGGCTTGTGTAATAGTTTCTGAAGCACTTGTCTCCAGAAGCTTGGTCGTGGAAGCTCCTCTGACGGCGGTGGCTGATTTAAATCCAAAAAAAGCTCAGTGCGTTCTGAGTTACGATAGATCAAGGTCAGTTCCTGTTCTTAACACAAGCACTTTAAGCTCTTTCAGTCACTTAGACGAAAACTAAACTTACTTTTTTTTTTTATGAGTTTTTATCACCAAAGATCTATTTTTTGCTAGTCTATGTCTCGTTTTCCTCATGGAGTAAAGGTGGTCAACTAACATTTTAGTCAAAGTGTTGGTTGACAAAATTAACATTGATGTACACTTTATTGACAAATTCTGAAGTGTTTTATTTGCCTCCGGAAGGCCTCCTTGTTTGGTACACTATTTTGTGTTGTCTATGTGTTCTTACACTAAAGTGTATCATCATCTCCTGATCAGCTGTTTGAGTCTGCTGGCTCTGATAAAGACAACATGAAAAACTTTATCTAAAACAGGTTACTTCAGCTCAAATTTTCCACTTCAACAGATGACATATTGTTTTCATAAAGAAATAATATCCAGACTGTTTCCATCCCCTTGGATGTTTTACCTAACCTTGCAAAGCAGATGGATACACCCGTTTCCGTGTTTCTCACTGGCAAATCCATCTTGCAAAGCTCCTGTCTGAACCGTTTGGGCCAGTTAGAAAGTGACAGGACCAATCAGCGGCAAGGGGAGTACTTTCGGGTGAGGCGCAGTCGTCAGCAACAAGAGGCCAGTGGAGTAATTGCAGAAGACATTAGCGTGTTTAGTTTCTCTGATTGGCCTGTAAAGATGTGACAGACAGGACGTTCATCCAATTCATTCATTTTACCCTCTACCTTTACCAGCTTTCCGGCTGTCAAGAAGCATCCCCACAGCATGATGCTGCAACCACTGTGCTTCACAGTGGGCATAGTGTGATTGTGGTGATGGCCAAAAGCACCATTTTTGTCTCATTAGACCAAAGAACTTGTTTCCACTTGACCATGGAGTCTCCCACATGCCTTTTGTCAACTCTAGCCCAGATTTAATTGAGTTTTCTTCAGCAGTGGTTTTCTCTTTGCCACCCAGACAACAGTATACAGTATGTAGTAAGTATTAGTATATATATATATTTGTGTATTAGTATAGTATGAAGTAGTATAGCAGTATGGAGTATGCATTTTTTGATGGATCTAACTGGACTCTGGTGGATGTTCAGTGCCTTGAATTTTTTTTTTCACCCCCTGACTTAAACTTTCAATAACCTTTTGTCTTAGTGGCTTGTAATATTCTTTTGTCTTCATGGTGTAATGGTAGCCAGGAATATTGATTGACCAGTGACTGGAGCTTGCAGACACAGGTGTCTTTATAGTACAATCAGTTGAGACACATTCACTGCACTGAGGTGATCCTCATTTCACTAACTGTGAGACTACTAGCACCATTATTACCTAAAACCCTCTAAATTCATGAAGAACCCATATCCGTCTGTGATGCCTATAGCCTGGCTTCCTTGCCATTACCCTCATTGCTCTCTCCACAAAAGGGCAATGCTCAGTGAAATCTCTGGAGGCTAGTGCCACTACTATTGCCAAGTACCTTATACAACCCAACTTCAAAAATACAAAATATCCTTTTAAGATGTTTTTTCTGCCATTAAATTTCTGATGCTGACTGTTTCCTTGAGAGATTGATGGATAGGAAAGTTTTTTTTTCTCAGGGAGCGTGTATGTGCTGTGTGAATGTTGTGTGTGAAATGCAAAAAGAAAGTTGAAAAAGCACAGAGAGAGAGAAACAGTAGGATATTTGCATACTGTTTGTGACCTGTTTGCGTGGGTGAGGAGGAAGTGTGTGCACTTGCGCCTGCTTGCGTGTGTTTTCTTTTTCAGACTCACGCCACAGGAGTTGCTCTCTTTTCTCCACAGGAGCCTGATTGAGGGAAGGAGAGATCGAGGGAGGAGGAGGGAGGGAGGGGTGGGAAGACGGGAGAGGAAAGGAGAGGAAAGGAGGGGAGGAGAGAAATGAGGGGGGTTTTGCTGGGTCTTCTTTTGTGCTTCTTTCTTTCTTTTGTGAACTAAAATGTTTGTGGCGAGAATGAGTCTCAAAGTCTTTATCTGTGCAATTCTTTCTTCCTTTCTTCCTTCTCTCCTCTCTTGCCTGCTTTTCTTGCTTCTCTTTACTTCCCTTCTTTCACCCTCTGACTTCTCTTTCTTTCTCTCCCTCTTTTTTTTCCTATGCTTGAGTAGAAGTGGACCAAAAAGGTAAAGACAATACATTGTAGCATCTTGATCTCTCCTTATCCCCCCGACCCCCTTCTTTTTCTCTTCTTCTCTTCCTCTCTCCTGCCATCTCTCTCTTCCTCTTACCCTAGGACGTTGTTTCGTAGTCATGCTGGATGTTGCCCCCCCTTTTATTCATCTCCTACTGTTATTTTCCTCATTTTATCCATCTCTTGTTGTTTGAAACCCCGACCTTTTATCCAGTTTTATCCAGGTTCTGCTCCTAGTCTCTCTTTTCCTTCTTTCCTTCTTTCTCCCTTTTCTTCTGCTGGTCGATCGCTCTATCTCTTATTTCTATCCCTCTTCTTCTCTATGCACACACAAACATAAACATAGCCTTCTTTTTTTACACTTTTTCTGCTCTATTTTCTATTTTAACACACAAGCACCCTTTCTTTCTTTCTTTCTTTCTTTCTTTCTTTCTCTCTTTCTTTCTTTCTTTCTTTCTTTCTTTCTTTCTTTCTTTCCCTATCCCTTCCTTCTTCTCCAGTCATCCTCTTCATGCTTATTTTCCCTTTTCTTCCCCTATAGGAAGAGCCCCTTATTTATCTTCATAGGAAAAATCAGACCAAATGTGTGCGATTATTTATCCGTCTGGATGTGTGCTTACCAAGCACTGCTTACGTGTGCGAGTGCGTGTGCATGCCTATTTGCATGCCAGTGTGAGACTGTTCAGTAAACATGTGTGTCCATGCAGTTATTGACATGTGGGTGGACCAATCGTTGTGCTCCGCGTAAACTAACCTGCCCTCTCATTCACTTCAAGGCAAAATTTAGCCCCGCCTTCTGCGTCCCTGATTCTACCTCACACTCTTTTTCACTCTTTTTGCACTAACCCACACACACGCACATGCACACACACAAACACAAAGCACATAGATACACTCACACACCTTTCATTGCAGTGTCCCTGTTGTATTACTCACCACTCACACACTAACAGTGTGTGATTTCAGCACTTTTACGTCTCTTTGCCTGCCTCTCAAGATCAGCACAGGTGTTTTAAATCCCTCTCTCTTTCTCTCTTCATTCTTTATTTTCTTCTTGCTGCATCAAATGCATCTAATTCATCCATTTTTTTCATGCATCCATCCGTTTTCTCCTCTCATCTGCCTCCACTGTCTTCTCGCTCTTTTCTCTCTCCCTCTCCGCTCTTCTTCTTCTCCGTCTCACATCTTGCTGTCGCCCCCCTCCTTGCTCCCACCCTCCAGTTTTCGTGTGTCCCGGCTCACTGCTGAGCATCCAGCCGGCCTCCTCTCTCCTGGAGGCGGAGCATCAGTCGGGTGCGTGGTGTAAGGACCCGCTTCAGGCTGGTGACCGGCTGTACGTCATGCCATGGACTCCGTACAGGACTGAAGTGCTGTACGAGTATGCGTCCTGGGATGATTACCGACAGAATAGAGTCACTACAACCTACAAGTGAGTATTGTGTGTGTGGGGGCGACAGTGGCTCAGTAGGAAGGTTGTAGGCTTGATCCTCAGCTGCCACAGTCACACTTCAGTGTGTCCTTGGACAAGACTCTTAACTCCAATTTCAGTCAGGAACATTCTGGTCATACATTTAGCCATAATAGTGCAAAATGAATATACAGTCTCAGCTAGAAACCCTCATATTGAAGCTTTAATGCTATAAAGGAGGAGGCTTGGGTGGAGGAGGTTAAGCTTTGCCAGCAGCAGCAGTGTGGTGCGTCAGAATTAATGCAAGCAGGTGTTAGTGAGAAGTAAGTCATATTTACAGTAAATACACCTCTGTGTTGAGAGAAGAGCTGTAATTGGCTGTTGGAGTTGGGAGGCAATAATTGGGATCAGCTGCCATCAGGTGATCACAGCTGGGTGTATGACTACTGTGTCCTGCATAAACTAATGCAGAGCTTCCTTTGTTCCCACTGCTGTGTCAGTGATGTGTAAATGTGTATGGGTGTGTTTAAGTGGGATCAGCTAATACTGATACCTAAATCTCCATAGCAATGCACTTCAAAATCCAATACACTTTATTTATATAGCACATTTTAAAACCATTATGTTGACCTGAGTGCTGCACAGTAACTACAAACTTAAATAAAAGCATAGATCAACATTTGACACTGTTGGTTCAACATACCATAAGAAAGGCATCAGAAATTCTACTGGAGCCAAACACATCAACTTCTTTTTTACTGTCATTAAAATTCAAGAAGCTCATGGCCATCCAAGCTTTAATGGGAGTCTAGCACAGTGGTTCCCAAAGTGTGGGTCAGGACCTCCAGGGGGGTCTTGAGACAGTGAAGGAGGGTCGCAGGATGCTTCCAAAAAACAAAGAGAAATTCACTGTGTTAAAATCATGCATTTTATAGTGTGAAAAAGATTTCTAAAAAGAGTTCAATTTAAAATGAAACAAAGTTATTGGTGATATTTGTGCCTAAATGTAAGTAAAAATTATAACAACTACCTAAATTGCTTAAAGTTTTATACATGATGCTTTGAGCAACATTGTGCACTTTATCCCCTCAAGGGAAGGCGGGGTCCTTGGTCTCTGACGTTGTTATTTTGAGGGTCACAAGCTTAAAAGTTTTGGAACCCCTGGTCTAGCAGATGATCAGTTGTGCCGCCATTTCTTCTTCGTCTTTTTTCAACATTTGTGTATTGTCTGCGTGAAGGTGGTACAAAATAGCATGCATTTTAAAGTCAAGTCCGGAGGGCTGTTAAAAAAGGGAAAAGCTTTATAAGAATGACCTAATACTGGTATTAATAAAGCATTGGTAAAGGTAATGACTTCCTTTATTTAGGTTAACATGACTAAGACGACATGAAAACAGTGTAGAAGAATTCTTTCCTAGCATTTGCAGCAGCTGCAGACTAAGAAAATGTACCCTAAAAACATGAGTCAGATAAGCTTTTCTTCTGCCACTATCATAAGTCCGCCCCTTCTTGATTTTGATTGACTATTTAGTAAATGTGACTCTGACAAGTTTGTAAAGTTAAACTACTGCTGTGAGCACAGGGGCAAAAAACAGCTGACTTATGTTTTACTAATACGTGATAGTGTATGGTAAATATAAAATGTTTTCCAGAAAATATATATGAAACAATATTTGAGCCAGTGAGCAAAATGGCAGAAGGAAGCCACAACTTGTCATTGTGAAAACAGAGCTGAGAACAACAAACCCAGAGGGATTTTGACTATTTTTTAGACCCATAGTTTTGGAAATCCATTGCTCAAAATATATTTCAGTAAAATAATATAGACATCATGTTTAAAATTTTGCATTTTATACCTGTCCAGGTAAACTTTTGTTTAAAGAATTCTGTCTCATAAAAACTGTTTTGGAATTAATGACCAGATAAGCTGTAAACCAAGCATGTATGAAATTATCCTTTAACATTGAAATTCTGAAGGAAAAGTATCTCTGGTTTATATTTACATGCAGGAAATCTTCATGTGAAACAATCAAACTGATTTACCTCAGTACAACACTGGTGATATTATTTCATGTTGGATTATATGGAACTTGCAGATCAAAAGATCTGTGTTCAGATTCTTAAACTCTTTAATATGATAAAATGAATGATAGATTAATGTAAATATTGTAAAATGTCATGTTCACTTCATATTTTTCATTATCCTTTGTGCCAGGTTGCCGAGCCGTGTGGACGGTACAGGCTTTGTAGTGTATGACGGTGCCGTATTTTACAACAAGGAGAGAACACGCAACCTGGTCAAGTATGACCTGCGGACACGCATCAAGAGCGGCGAGGCCGTGGTGGTCAACGCCAACTACCATGACACGTCACCTTACCGTTGGGGAGGGAAGTCAGACATTGATCTGGCTGTGGACGAGAACGGCCTTTGGGTGATCTACTCTACTGAAGCCAATAATGGGCGCATCGTAGTCAGCCAGGTGCAGTAAGAGAAAAGAAAACAGATCAATGAGAGGAAAGAGGAAAGTGATTTCTTATTGAGTTCCTTCATTTTCTCATGTCTTTTATGTTACAGGTGAACCCTTACACCCTGCGCTTTGAAGGGACCTGGGCCACTGGCTTTGACAAGCGGGGTGCAAGTAACGCCTTCATGGCCTGTGGCGTACTCTACGCTGTGCGCTCTGTCTTCCAGGATGATGAAGGGCAAGCAGAGGGCCGGGTCGGCAGTGACATGGTGGTTTATGCATACGACACCAGTCGGGGGCAGGAGCTCCCCATTCAAATCCCATTCCCCAACCCCTACCAGTATATCTCCTCCATAGACTACAACCCCAGAGACAACCAGCTGTATGTGTGGAACAACTACTATGTGCTGAGATATCCTCTGCAGTTCACACCTCCTCCACCCACCAAAGGTATGAGTAACATCTGCTCCAGAGTTTTTTAGGAACAGGAAGAAACTAGTGAGTCAACATTGACTTAACAGATCAACCAAATATTTGCTAACAATGTGCACCGACATTGTGGAACAGTTTACCTGTAGAAATCAGGCAGGCATCCTCCATTGACGTATTTAAAGCAAAGCTGAAGACCCACTTGTTTACTGTTGCGTATAAGTCTTAAATTGTTTGCTTTACTGATGTCCTTTTATTGTTTCAGTATGTTTGTACATGTTTGTTGATTCGCTCATGTTTTTATTTCTGTGTGATTTTATCTCTGTGTACAGCACTTTGACTAAAAGTGCTTTATAAATAAATTTATGCCTCGAATTACCACAAAAGTTACAATTAACAGCATACATCCAAATGACACACACAACAGACAAATATGGAGTTTTACATTTACTCATGAAGAAACAATGCTGCCATATGCAGGAAGGCTAAGTGGCAAAAAATACTGACTGTTTGACTTTACAAAAAATAAGGTTTAGACTATCACTGCACCATTCTGACTTAAATTTAAAGTTCCACTGAATTAATGAAAAACTGAAATATAACACAATATAAAAAAAAAAAAAGACATTAAGATAACATTTTTAGCCATGCCAACATAACATAACAAAGCTATACAAATAAAGCATGACATGGCATTGCATTGACTTGAGTTGTGTTGGGTTTATGTTGCATGATGCAACATAACACCTCAAAACATCAAGTAATGCAACAAATGTATCATTGAGTATTCTAACATAAAGTAAAATAAGGTAACCTAACCTAACTTCATAGCATTATTTTGCATTACTTTATGTTTGGTTATGTTACATTTCTTAACATTACTTTACCACAGACTAAATGCATTTAAACCAAACAAAATGTATGGCAATGTATCATACAGTAATATAATGTAATGTAATATAACCTAACATAACAGAAAGCTTACACAATGTAGCATGAAATGAAGTCAAATTACATTGCATTATGTTATGTTACATTATGTTGTGTCACCTTGCCTAACATCACATGACTTTACATCTCTTCAAATCTAAACAAAACACAATACAAGCAGTGCTTCATCAAGTGATGTAAGGTAACATAATGTAACGTAAGGTAACCTAACCTAACTGAACATAACCCAACTTCACTGAAAATTTGGTGACACAATATACAGACCAAAGACATCTTAATCTATTTAAACATAATGTGATTCAACACAGTGTATCACTGATTAATTTAACATAATGTAATGTAAAGTAACTTAAATTAACTTTACATTTTGTAGCACAACAAACAGACGAAAGGCATCAAATGATTTTAATACCATAGCATAACCATACATTACATTTAAATCAAATATAATAGCATAATGCAGCATTACATTATGTGATCAAATCTGATGTGACTTGGCATTGTGTTGCAATACTTTACTTAACTACAGACTAAGCCAGTTTAAACATAACCTAATGCTACACTGTGTATCACTGAGTAGCAAGTGTAACCTTACCTTGCAGAAAGCTGTCCCAACGTAGCAAGGCAAGACATTCGTAGCTTTGCCTTGCGCTTTTTTGCATTGCGATGCACTATGGTGTGCAACGTTTTATTAAGTTATTTTACCTTCTCTTACATCTCAACATATGTAAATCTAACATAAGTCCTGCAATGTGTCGTGATGTTGTACAACATTATATAATGTAAGGCAACCTAACCCAAATGAATGTAATATAATTTAGCATTACACTTTCTAGCACAATATACAGACATAAGACAACAACTTAGCACATAATACCATAACATTACCCTCAGTATATTTAAATCAGATAACATAGCATAATGCATATAATGTGACCAAAACTTATGTGGCATGACATTGTGTGACGTGACGTAACATTATGTTACATAATTTTACCTTACATTGCTACACATCTCAACACATTTAAACATAATGTAGTGCATGGCAATGCAATGTATCATTTAGTTATTCAATGTAACATCATGTAATGCCACCCAACCTTACCTAACCTAACATATTCCAAAGTTACCTAACATAACGTTACAAGTCAAATAATTAAATCAAATAACATATCATAATGCAACATGGCATAATGTGACATACTCCATTGTTTTATATTTGTTACCAGAATAATATGCAGTCATGCCAGGTTTGCTATGCCATATAAGTTTTTTGGTAAAGTTTCCAGGGAAGATTCAAACCACCTTCATAGAGATGAAAATCCAAAGTCAACCCTTAAGTAAACCCTCACTACCCTCAAATCCTGCTTTGTTGTACCAGCTTTGCTTTAACTTTACAGGCAGACAGTAACAGATGGGTAGAGACAAACACAAAGACAGCAATAACAGTTGGAGACTAATAATATCAATTCCATTTATAATAGAAAATACAGCTATAAGATTGTTTCTGTCCCCTCAGGTCCTCTCTCTTCTCTCATGACGACGGTCCGCTCCTACACGGCTACTGTGGCTCTGACACCAGTGCGCCCATCAGCCTCTCACCCAATCGGCGTTATCAACAGAGGACCCTTCGACCAGCGACCAATCACAGCCATGGTCCCTTTGACCCCACGTCCACCTCTGCGTGTCCCTTTGGCTCCTGGGGGTCCTGGTCAAGTGGGCGGATGCGAGGGCCGGGTGGCACGAGGGGTGCAGTGGCCGCCCACCCTGAAGGGGGAGACAGTGGAGAGGCCCTGTCCTAAAGGGTCACTGGGTAAGTGTGACATATGTGACATTTGTGTGCTTGTATCCTGTTTCTCTTTGAAACTTAGTCTGGTGTCCCCTCTGTGAACCTGCTTTCAAACGAGAGAGCAGAATAAAAGGTTTTACTGTTGATACGTCCAGGTTCATCAACTCTTGGTCTCGCTGTGCAGCTGTCTCCACCATGGCGCTCGCTCAGAGGAGAAGCTGTTATGCAGATTATGCAGATAAGCCTGCGGTGCATTTAGCCTCATCCTAATCATGTTGAATGGGTTGGACATGGTTTTAGCACTGAGGTGATGATAACACCAGGGAATAATCTAATGTTTAATCATGTTTATAACTGAAAATTGGTGTGGCTGTTTATGCTTATAATTAATTTGCAGAGCTGGTGCATGACAGCGACTCTAGCCTTATTTTAATAAAAGCATTTATGAACAAAATAGAATCTAATACATGAAACTTTGACATTAGTTTAAGCAATACTCTTTGTCAACAGAGAATTATCATATGATTTCTGCTCAGGGGAGATTTAGCTTCCTTAAATCTCCTCTCTGTGAGGACTTTTCAGCTGGTTATGAAACAGACTGACATAAATTTTATACTCTTTATGGCAGAATAATGCAAAAAACAAGACATAAAAAAGACTGATTGTTTAATTATTGTTATTTTGAATGTCTGAAACTGCTGCAGGGGGGTGACATTGGAAAAAGTGATCAACTGCATGCTGCCCAAAAAAAGCCTTTTACAATTCCTACGGCTAACATTCTCTAATATAGAAATCCTTCAGAGTGTCACAAAAAAACAGTTTGAGATGTTTTGTTGAAAAACACACATTTACAGGACAAAATCAGCCAATAAATGAGAGGTGCCATTTTTTCCGAAGGAGGCACCAAAATCAACTGAAATCCAAAAGAGCTTTAAGCTCATAGATTTGAGCCTGTGAAGAAACTTACTGTTAGTGGCATGCAGGGAAAGAAATAACAGGAAACACGAGTTATTAGTGAAGACAGAAGCTAAAGATAAAGGGAACACTAGAGAACACTAACCATGCAGTTTGTCAGAATTAGTAAAGCTCCGTTCAGACCAAAGATTCGTGACGTGACAGTTTGAAACATGCAACTATTTGCACAGGCTACTCTGCAACACTCTGGACAGTTCACACTGCTGTGACTTAAAGAAACAATGCACCATTTCAGTGCCTCTCACCGCCCCCCTAAATTTGAAGTGATTTGTTTCTGAAGTTTCTGCGCAGTAAATCTGGCTCTACAATAGGGGCAGTACGGCACATTCACTGTTTTTTCATGCATTTTCATCATCATGATAATTTGTAACATTTATAACAGGTATACAAGAGTGAACATTGGACTGAAGTGCAATTTCATGCACATATATACATAAAGATGATTTGCTAGCTCAGTCTTGTAATAATAAAGATATCTGCTGAGAATAATTCATTTTCGACGTCAAATTTAGCTCCTGCAACCTTGAATTTCTCATGTATTAGCTCATACAGCACCGTGCTTCCTGCTTATGTGCTGGTGGAGGAGGCAGGGGTGTGTAACAGCTGCAGTTGCATTTGAAAAAAAAAGACGAAAGTTATAACTTTCAAAACTCACAGCATAAATATTAATATTCAGCTTTAACCAAATATCGTTGGAGTCATAGCCTTTCAAAACAAAATTCTCTTCACACATTAATCTGCTTGCAACATTCTAAAACCATCGGTCTGTGACTTGCTGAGCTGATTCAAGTTTGATTCAAGCTGCAACAGCTCAGTTCAGACAGCCGAGACCGCCACCAGTGACGGTCTAAATCTCTCTCGTTACAAATCTTTGGTCTGAACTGAGCTTTAAAGGTCACATATTGTGCAAAATAACCTTTTTCCTTGTTTTCTTACTAGATATGTGTACTAGGTCTTTCTATAAACTTCCTCAAAATAAGACATGCCCCTTTACTCAACCTTTCAGAAAATTATTACTCAAACAAGCTGATTCAGAAATTCTACTGTGGGAATGTCATGCAAGAAAATTCTATTCTATTCCATTCTATTCTATTCATAGCATCATTCACTGCCAGTAGGAGGCGTGCTCAGAAACTGAAACAGCCCATTTTGATCAGAGTTAAAACAGAGCAGGTTTGTAGACATACCAAAATCCAATCCAAGCAAGAAAACTTCACAGACATGTTTTAGGGACCTTCAAGACCAGTGAAAACTTGTTAAAAAGAGTACAATATGTGACCTTTAAAGAAAATGAAAATCAAAGATCAATTCAGGTATCAAATATCAAAAGCACGTATTACTTCTTGCTTGAATGACTGGCAACTCCATGAGGTTAAGGTTTATTATAGGGCTGTCAAATTATTAAAATTTTGAATTACGGTTAATCTCAACATTTATGTAGTTAGTTATTATTAATAGTGGTGTTTCTCCCTTTTTGTTGCATTTTGAGATTCCACAAGATTTCTTTCTGATTTTGTCTTCCTGTTCAGATACAGACCTGCTTTTATTTTTAAAGAAAATAAGGAACATCAATCAAAGCTTGTGACTTGACCTTAACAAAAGAAATTGAGACTTGTGATGGATTGAAAAGGAAATAAGGGCACAGTTTCATGTGAAATGTTGCCTAACACAAGGTGCAGATGACTTTGTACTTGTCCACTGACTTATTTGACATCACTATGGCTGTAGGGAGACGCTGAAGTGTGCTGAAAGAAACAATAAAGCATGTGATTAAAAAAATGAATGAATCATGATTATGTATTAATGCTGGCAGCCCTAGTATATTCACATCCAATTCAAAGGTGAGATTATGTTAATTTTAGCACAGTAGCATCCTGGGAGTAAAATCACATTAGTAAACACAAACAGGCTGATGATCTTTAAAGCGAGAGCTTTCTGTCTTGGAAATACAAACATTAGTTTTCTTCTCCTTGAGATAAAGGACAGGAATGCAGCAGTGAGTTGTAGTTCATGCAGAGGAAGGAAAACATTGTTTATACTATTTGCCAGAGGCTCAACACTGCAAACACCAGTGACCCAATTGTAGCTCAGTTTAGCTGTGTGAGCTGAGAGGATCCACTCCATACAAACAGCTGACTCAGTTTTTAAATCACAGCCAGCTCCACAGTCTGTTAGTCAGGACAGGACAGGACAGTCTGATAGCAGTGTATGCTACTGAAGACATGCCTAAACACTGAAAACAGCCAGAACTTTATATGAATTTAATAAATAATGCATTGCTGTCAGTATTAAGGAATTAAGTAACACTAAAATTACATTCCCAGTTAAATTGATGTCAGTTACTTCTTTTATAGTAGTAATAATATAGTAGTAGTAACTTTTTACTTATTTTCAGTAACAGAATATTATTACTTTTCTGCAAGGCTTAGAAAAACACTAAATGAGTGATAAATTTCAGAGGGGGTCTGGCTGCAGGCCATAAAAATCAGCCAGCCAGTCTCACATACCATTCATCTGAGACGCCGTATATCTCAGAATGGAAAAGCACGCCAAAACTTTCAAAATTAAATAAGATTAAATTCCCATTTAGGGTAAGGGTTAAAGTAACAAAGGTTAAAAGGTAGAATACCTGACCTACACAATGTGGAATAAAGCGTAGTTAACTGTCTGCTTACTGGAACAAAAGCTAATTTTCCATGAACTTTCTAACAATCAAGCATAGCACATGTATCTCCATTAGCTGTGTAAGCTATGTAGCCAATGTAGCTACATAGGTAATGTAGCTACAGTAGCTACGTAAGTTAAGCAGCTAATGTAGCTAACATAGCTCAGTTTGCTTTGTAAGCTATATAGGTAATTTAGCTATGTAGCTAATATAGCTCCATTAGCTGCATGAGCTACATAGCTAACATAACTGCATAGCTAACATAGCTAAAGCTAAGTTAACAAAGCAGCTACATATTGTGTGTCTATGTTAGCAATGCAGTTAGGCCTTCATTAGCTACATTTGCTAAACCTTGCGTTGCTAAAGCTAATTTAGCTACATTGGCTTATGTGGTAACATTAATTACCCAGTGATTGTACCTATGTTAGCTTTAGCTAAAGCTAACAAAGCTAAAGGGGGTCACCATTCATGTAAACACATCTAAAACGGGTCGTTACATAATTTAATCCTGGATAAGGCGTATGACCTTCATCCCTGTTTTATTTATGAAAAGTTGTGTAGTCTGTGATGTTTGCAGTGTTGTTCTTTCATAGATGTAAATGCCAGACGTTTATGAATGAGGCTGAATTTAAAAAAAAAAAAATCTAACTTTCTGAGGTATACAGCATCTCAGATGAACAGTCTGTAAGAATTCATTTTATACACATGTTAACATTTGATCAAATCTGATTTTATGTAACTTGAATAAATAAAAATAAATAAAAGAAAATGAAGAGACAAATCAATGCAGGTCCAGTCAAACATGAGCTGTCCTCTTTCTTTCTGACTGTTGCCATTTCCCTGACTGCCTCTCTGTCTGTCTGTCTGTCTGTCTGTCTTTGTCTGTCGGCCTGTTTGTTTGCCTCTGCAGGTATCGCTTCCTATCAGTGCATGCAGGCGCCTGTGGGCTGGAACTCCAGAGGGCCTGACCTTTCCAACTGTACCTCTCCCTGGGTCAGCCAAATTGCACAGAAGGTTAGTCATATATTTACAAACAGGCACACACACACACTAAATGCACAAATGCCCTAAAGCCATTGTGTGAGCAGCTCTCTCTTAAATGTCAGAATATTTGACATTATAAACACCCCCACTCACTCTAGATTAAGAGTGGAGAGAATGCTGCGAACATCGCAGGGGAGCTGGTCAACCTGACAAGGGGGCGGATCTACGCTGGTGACGTCAGCATGTCCGTCAGGCTAATCGAGCAGCTACTGGACATCCTGGACTCCCAGCTCCAGGCCTTGAGACCGGCCAATAAAGAATCAGCTGCTCGCAACTACAACAAGGTAAGCTCTTTCCATTGTCATGATCACGTGTGCTTGACCTTTCCAGGAAATAACATAGAAATGTCAGCAGTGATGACTCTTACCTGTAAATGTTCTTTTTTACAGCTGCAAAAGAGGGAACGCACTTGTAGAGCTTATGTACAGGTAAGACACACAGACAGATAATCAGCCGGACTGACTGACATGAAAAGACAGACGGACAGATAAATGAGTGGACTGCTGGATGGACTGAAAGAATAAACATTGCCATTCTCCCCATCAGGCGGTGGTCCAGACTGTTGATAACCTGCTGGGTCCGGAGGCTCTGGTGTCCTGGGCTGACCTGAGCAGCACTGATCAGTCCCGCTCAGCGTCACTGCTGTTAGATGCAGTAGAAAAAGGAGCGTTCCTATTGGCTAATAATCTCTATGAGGGCCGCTTCAGTGACAGGACACCAAATGTTGGTACGTGCTGTTGTTCTTCATCAGTGATTTTGCTCTACACATTCTTGAAATGACCAGTTCAATGAAGCTTTATGTTTGTGTCTTTGTGCAGATGTGGAAGTGTATGTGCTGAACACAGAGGCAGACATACAAGACCTGACGTTCCCTCACTCCTACGACAGCGACAGCATCCTGCAGATATCAGCGTTGGCTCTGCAACAGTACAGCAACAATGGTCAGTGCATAAAACGCAACTAATCAACATGAAGGACAGTGATTGTACCTCAATAGATATGAGGCATGAACTATTAAGCCATTAATTCCTTAAAGATACACAAGCAAAAATTTTCTAGAGAAGACCTTAGTTAGTCAGGGGGAGGGGAAGTCAGGGTGCTGAGATCAGAGTAGAAGTCTTCTTTTGGGTAAGTATTTGTGGTCAACTCGGACGTCCCGCTCAGTGGATAGCAGTATAGGTTCACAGAGCCTTCCCCACAGCTGTCTTTGAGTTTGGTCATGATTGGCTTCCAATTGGGGAAGGACAGCTCTAAAGCAGCTGTCACTGATAATGATGCTTATACACTATATTGAGAAGCTTGGTAAGGGTAGTAAAGGGCACTTTATTAATTATTTTCCACTGGAAGGGCATGTTTTGTCCACTAAGAGTGTGCAATAGAGGGCACTTCATCAGTTGTCTACTGAGAGGGAATCAATGAGGGCACTTTATTATATTTTGTCCAGTAACCAGCACTTAAGAGGGCACTTAATCATGTTTTTTTTCCATTAAAAGGGTGACAAAGAGGGAAGTTTGTCATGTTTTTTTCCACTGGAGGTCAGGTTTTCCTGTTTTTTCTACTGAAGAGGTACACTGGAGGACACCTCTTAATCCCTTGTCCACTGAAAGGGTGTACTTTATCATGGACACATACTCATGGTTTTCGCTGAAAGGGTATTACACAGTAACCTTGCAAAGCAGATGGATACGCCCATTTCCATGTTTCTGGGGAATCCATCTTGCAAAGCTCCTGTCTGAACCATTTGGGCCCAGTTAGAAAGTGACAGGACCAATCAGCACTGAGAGGCAGTATTTTCAGGTGTGGAGGAGCCGTGACGTAAGCAAGCAGCAACAAGAGGCCGGTGCCGTTATGGCGGAAGACATTGGTATGGATGCTGCCAAAGCACCAGTTTTATCAGAACTTGACGACATTTCTTTGTTAAAAGAAGAACAAATAACAGCATTGGGTTGTTTCCTTTAAAAAACAACAAAAGTCGTGTACTGACATGTCTACAGTTGCTATGATTCGTGTTATGCATTTCTCTATGCAGTTTACTCCTTCAGTAGCAGCTACGTCACGTGTTTTGTTGCTCTGATTGGCCCGTAAAGATGCGACAGAACGTTCATCCAATCACCCTTTGAGTTTTTTTTTTTTTCAAAGGCTCTGCCCTTTCCCAAACACTGTGTATGAGTGGTTTTCCAGATGGATGTGTGAAGCAAATCTATTATTTGGGGTTAGTTTAATCGGGTTAATCACAGATGGCACTTTATCATATTTTGTCAAGTGTAAGGGAACCCTAGAGGCACACTTTGTCCACTAAGAGGGTACAATTGGTGTACTTTATCACATTCTTCTCCTGAAAAGGTTCACAGAGGGTCACCTCAAAGAGCCTTGTCCACTAAATGGTGATCAGATGGCACTTAGCCATGTTGTGTCCACTGCACAGTTGAATTCTCAGTGTTAAACATTCCAGTGTTGATTTTAACACTCAAAGTGTTATTTTAACTCAATTCAGAGTAAATTTTCTTGAGTGTTGGAGTTTTTGGCAGTGTTGATCCATGCAGAGAGTCAATTGATCCAAGCTCCTCCCACTGCCATTTCAAATGTGGGTGGCAGAGTTTTCCCATCATGCCCTTGTGCATGGTGTTTAGATGGGATTTAGATCTTTTAGATGATCACTGTAGAGACCCCTTTGCCCACTCGTAGTGCACCCCTGAATGCGTTTTATAACATCATTTAAAGTGAGTGTACCCTGGAAAACACCTTAACATGTATGGCTGAGATGGTACCATTGATGGCACTTTATTTTATGTCCACTGAAAGGGTACCATGGAGAGCACTTAATCATGCCTGACCAATGAGTGGTTACTGTGGATGACACTATATTATGGTTTGGTGTTTAAGAGGATACCATGGAGGGGTCTTTATCATGTTTTATCTATAGGGCTATCTGAGAGGTCACTTTTGCAGCTTTTTTTTTTTTACTTTGTGGCACCAGTGGAGGGGTTGATCACCCCTCTGAGCCCACCAGTTTAATGTTTGTCTCTTTTAATTCACAAATAGTAAATGGAATGGCTCTTTTTTAAGACTTCTTGTCAGCTGACTGCTTAAAAAAACTTTTTCACACAGGTCAGACTTACCCTTTGAAAGATAACTCACTCTACCACTGAGTCACAGCTACTGCATAAAAAACAAAGAAAACTAGAATATTGTGGTTTATGGGGGAAAGAGAAATCAAATTTATTTTAAGCTTGATTAATTTTAAAAAACATTGTTTAAAGTTTCTCTCTCTCTCTCTCTCTCTCTCTCTCTCTCGCTCTCTCTCCTCCTGTAGGCCAGGTGAAGCTAGTCCTCACTCTCTATAAGAACCTGGGCACCTTCCTGACCACCCAGAACTCCACCCTGCGGCTTGGGCTAGGACTCAGCCAGGGGTCAGAGGTTAGACGTAGGAGCCTGGTAGTCAACTCTCACGTCATCTCCGCCTCCGTGCACAGAGGATCCAACAGAGTTTACCTCTCTGAACCAGTGATCTTCACCCTCAGGCACCTGCAGGTCTGTTTGAAAATTGTTCACCTCTGATTTCATTCATTTAAAGCTTTAATTTTTAACTGTTTTGCACTCAGTCTATATCTTCCCTTTATTTGCCCTGATCTGTGTTGGTTTCCACAGCTTGACAACCACTTTGGCCCCAACTGCTCTTTCTGGAATGCATCAGGGGTTTCTGGGAGCGGCAGGTGGTCTACACAGGGCTGCCGTCTCTTACAAACCAACAACACACACACTACCTGCGCCTGCAACCACCTGTCCAGTTATGCTGTCCTCATGACGTACCAGCAGCCCGCTGTAAGGACCACACACCACAAAAACAACATGAAAAATGGTTTAATTCACCACCAGTACAGGGTAGAGACAGAGCAGACTGATCATGGCAATCTGTGTGTGTTTATTTTGCCAAGTCTCTCACAAAATTAGTGTGTCCCAAATCACATACCTCCGTTAGTATACTTTATTGCAGGCTACTTCAGTGTGGTACACTGAACCCAGCTCAATAAGTCACTGCTGTTTTGCATTTACCAAAAGTAACAATGCTTAAAACACCTCTTTTTTCTTCTTCTCTGTTTCTTTTAACAGCATTTTGTGGATGTCATCAGCCATCCAGTTAACCAGAGCTAACACTAGCCGTTGCATTTTTATGAATACTTACAACTTTTCAAGAATTGAACAGACATTTACTGTATAAACCAAATAAACCAAATGCACACCGCAAGTTTAATGCTTGATTGAAATGTGCCGCTATTTCTATAAGCTAGTTAGTTATGTTAGCGTTAGCTTGGACATTTGGAAGCTAACCATACCAAATCATAACAGATCCAGTATTTCAATGAGGTGGAAAGTGTCCATTGTTCCACACACAGTTTTTGGATGGTTTTTTTTTTTTTTTTTTTTTTTGCTGAGCCTGTAGTAGACTGCATTTTCACATTCTTCTCAGTGTGAACACACTTTGTGCACTAATACACTCAAAATAATCCGAAGTACAGAAGTAGGAGATTTGGATCACACTTTAACTAAATTTGTTCCTTTCTTTCAATATATTTTCATTTTGTTTCATTTGAATTCTTTATTAGCTATGACGTTTTACGGGAAAAATTCTGCAAAAGCACCTAAGCACAATTATATCATTACTTTCACTTTTTATTGAACAAAAACACAAAGATACAATATATACCCACTTGCGTATGTACTCAGTCTTAAACAGCAGGTGGCGGTATGCATGTAGCTGGCTTACAACCCCACCAAGGAGGAGAAAGGAAAAGAAGCTACCATGGCAACCACACAGGTCATGACCTGATTGAAGAATTTTTTTGTTTCACCCCGGCAAAAAAGATGGAAAAGATGGATTATTTAAAATCGCTTCTTAAGATGCCGACAACTTCGCTTTTCATATCTGCACATCTATGTGCAGCTCAGAGGATTAAATGTGCTCGCGCTGCACAGATACAGCAGCTTTTGTGGTGACAGGAGACTTTTACTGCCTTTGCACCTCCTCTCACTGACTCCAACTTGTGTTCATCTGTAAGGTGAATCACAACAGACCATTTATTGACTGGATTTCGTTGATTTCCGCGTTGTGGAAAGAAGTTTAGTTTTTACAGGGACGTCATAAAGCTGAAAGCTCTGTCCCGTATCCAGGCGCGGATGCATTCACATCTAATCCGAACCGTGCCAGAGTTCACTTGAAACGTGCCCAAGACCACCTCCCCAAGTGGGCCCTGGCCCCAGTGCCCGGGCCGGTTTGTTTGCATTCACACTCCCAAAACGAACAGGACTTTGGGCGCAAGTGCGCTCGGAACCAGGACCGAACCTTAGTGTGAAAGCACCCTTTGTCATTCTTAAACTCTATATTGTGTATTTTAGGGACTAAGGTTTTAGGTCTCAACTAAATTTAGATGTGTCTGCTAAAAGTGATTTGTAAATATTGGCATTTTGGATATTGGCAAAAATCCAATATCGAACATCCCTACTTTTTACTTGATGTTTGGTTTGTCTGAGAACGTTTCCTGTTTGGCAGCTGGCCAACTGTGGTTGGGCTCACACTGCTTTTCCATCTTAATTTACTTGAAATTTTTTGAAGATTATAAAACAAAAATGTAGTAGACCAAATTTCAGAGTTCAAAAAAATGTGAAAACAAATGATCCAAAGGCAGACCAAAAATGTACTAGCTTGATTTTAGGCAAGATTTACCTCCGCTGATGATGGTGAGGCTTATTGCAAATGATTATTTGTTTAAATAATCCCCCGGTTTGTGTTGTCTAAACAATCATATTTCTGTTCCCTATCACGTAAGAGCCTCCCTAACCTTGAATCATAAATAACAAACATGTTTGATATTTATAATTCTGCCCATGACAGAATACACACCACAACCAATGAGAGCAAACATACCGGGTTATGACCAACCAACATAAACACAACTAAACCTTCATCTCAGCCAATGTTTCACACTCATTCCTTTTCTTTTTTTTTTTAATTTAATTTTGTTTATATTTTTGCTGAAACTCTAACACACTCTAGGACAGCAAGCTGTGGATTTTGATCACCCTCCATGTTTATGTTTCCTCTGAAGTCACGCTATCACACATGTTTCAGTCAGATCTCATGTGTGTGAAATCTTGACTGCGAAATTGTTACTACAGACAGCAGGAGTGTGTTCTCACAATCTTGCCTGAGACGTCTAGTGTGTGTGTTCAGAGGATTATGAGATTTAAAAATCAGTTGAAGCTGCCCTCATGTCTGGAGTCTTCCACATTTACAAAAAAGTTTAAGATTTGAAAATCATCAGTGTGTGGCCGGTCTAAGATGCACAATAAAGTGGCAAAGAAGAGAGACACAGAAGCTAAATATGCTAAAGATAATCAGAGACAGGGCTGATGGACAAGATGTGGGTGAAACAGAGGAATGCAGTCAAGGGCAGAAAGTAAACTAGAAATCAACGACTTGGAACAAAAACTACAAAGTAAAGCACACAAGAACAGAGAGGGAAAGACAATAAAATGATGCAAGAAATACTTTGAAGAAACATACGAGGAACCCGAGGATTCAATGACGAAATAAAGACTACAAACGCTACGAACAGGAGAATATAACACAGAAACACTCAAAGAACACAGGAAACACAAGGAAGGGAAAATTACAAGATAGATCAGGAGGCAGGGGATACAAATGTAATACACAGTAAGTTAAAAACACAAGGTAAGGAGAAGATAGTTAAACAGGAAACACAAATCAGCCTCAGAAACACAAGAAATTAAAACAAACAGTGCTTGTACAGAATATTTAATGTGACTGAATATAATCAAGTGTTTGCCAAATGTCTCATTATCAAGTTATCTTTGTGCTGGTATTGTGAAACAAAAAAGCTGCTGTTTTTTTTTTTGGCTCCAGCATGTTTACCCTTCTGAAGCCCTCATTGTCCAGCGCTGAAAACAGCTTTAAGTCTTTGGCGATATATCCACCAATACACCTGATCTGTCGAACTGTTGTGAAGTGGGATTGTGAACGCTTCCTTAAGTCTTTTGGCCTGGCCAGATTTTGCTCCTAGCTCTTGTTTTTTTAAGTATATATTCAGGCTTTTTATGCCAGATGGTTTCACACATCCGGCTGGAAAACCTTCGATATACAGCGTTTGGGAAAGGGCAGAGGCTTTGAAAAAAACTTGGAGGGTGATTGGATGAACATTCTGTCTGTCACATCTTTACAGGCCAATCAGAGCAATAAAACACGTGACGTAGCTGCTACCGAGGTGCATGTGCGCAGCTACCGAGGAAGAAACTCCATAGTGAACTGCATAATGCGAACCATGGCAACTGTAGACATGTCAGTACACTTCTTTTGTCGTTTTTGAAAAGAAAACAACTCAGTGCTGTTCTTTGTTCTTTTAATGAAGAAATATCGTCAAGTTCTGATAAAACTGGTTCTTTAGCAGCGTCCACGCTAATGCCTTCTGCCATAATTGCACCGGCCTCTCGTTGCTGCTTGCTTACGTCACGACTCCGCCGCGCCCCAATGTACCTCCCCTCATCGCTGATTGGTCCTGTCACTTTCTAACCGGGCCCAAACGGTTCAGACAGGAGCTTTGCAAGATGGATTTACCAGTGAGAAACGCGGAAACGGGCGTATCCATCTGCTTTGCAAAGTTAGTGGATACAGTTGAAAACAAGGTCCAGAGAATGAGGGAGAGACATGCAGGAAAAGAGCCACAGGCCAGACCAACCTGGAAACACCACCCTCACCAACAGACTCATCAAAAACCTGCCCAACTGTTGTGTGGTCCTCCAGGATGACTTCGTCAGACCCCACGATCAGATTGAAGCTGGTAATGATGGCTTTAAGCAGTACAGTGTTGTCACTTTTTTGGACATGGACGCAATAATGAGTAAGAACTACACATGGTTGGAGAACCTGCTGAAGTTTGACAAATCTCATGGCATTAATTACACCCCGGACACTGAGATCGTCCCAAAGCCTGACACTAGACTAACATCCTTATTGTGGAAGGCCATTTTACACCTACGATCCTTTGATCGACATGCTGAACCAACTTTACTTTATTTCGATGGCGTACGAAGATTGCAGAAGGAGGAGGGGCTCTAGGAACTGCACAATGCCAGATCCCCCCGGCCTGTTTGATGGCCACATCTGGCCCATGTATTTGAAACACAAGAATGCGGGGCACGACCTAACCGCTAAGCCATCTTCATCCCATCTTTGGTGATGAGTTGCCAAGTGGCTCCTCATGTTATTCCCACACAAGTGTGGCTAAAGTGTGCTGAGAGGGACAAATTAAGTATCAGTTTAAAAACATTTAATGCAATAATTAAGGACCTTAATTGCATCAATGCATTTATTCAGTCTGGCAGTGTCTGCATATTGTCCTGGTTCCTTATGTCAGATTTAAAAGTCACTGTAGCCACAATCTCTAAGTCTTGCCACTCGGTTCTCCCTTGCCATTCGTAGCATGCACCAGTTTTGCACTGTTAGATCAAGCCAGCAAGGGGAGCACAAAGGATGATGGGTATGCAAGAGCTGATGGTAATTGTAGTTCTGACTTCACTCTGCTCCACAAAACTTTTTGCCCTGAAATCAAATCATACAGTTTGAAATGTCATCTCTACCAATCATAAATCACTATATATAATCTATAATTATATGCTGAGGGATACATCCTAAATGCACATTTACAGAATGTCAGGGTGTTTATTGAATACATTTTTTTAATCCTCTAAAATTGTATATTTTTTTATTCTCTACTTAAGCCAGGGAGTTATAAAGGGACAGGCATTCAGTTAAAAAAAGAGAAAAGATAACATATCACATCTGTCAGGGAAAAACTGTAAGCACCATTGAATATGTTTCACTGTATTCCAGCCTGACTCCATCCCTCTGCTGGGATCAGAATAATCCTGACTCCCTGGATCAGTCTAATCTCAATCAAAAGTTTTGATCAGGAAAACTGAAGGTTTTATCAGGATAAAAATCACAAATACAATCATCTGATCATATCTTTATTTTTGCTTTGAACAACCAGATTTCAAGATTTAGTCCTGTCTGATATCTTTAATCCTTGGATTACCAATTTTAGATTATAAAATTATTTATCTGGTGTGATGACAAAACCGTCTTTGATATCCGAAGATGAGAAGTGTGAGTTGATATCTTGAGCAAACACTGAAATTCACTCATTAATCTCAGAAAACACTGTAGTTATCCCAAGATAACAAGATAAATAAGCTGTGATCATGAGAACTCAAATAAACTTTACTGATTATTACTGGAAAAAAGAGTAAATAAATGCATGAATCCAGTTCACTCAAGGCTCTAATACCCTTGTGTTAGTTTTCAGTATTTTAACTTTCAATATAAAGAGCCACTAGTCACGCAGCATCACTCTTTCTAAACTTTAAGCTTAACATTTGTGATGATAAGATAAGATCACCAAAGGCCTTCTCTCTTCCCCCCTAAGGACCCATTTTCTGCAGCACAGTGAGACCCCCCCCTCGCTCCATGCTCCAGAAGAGTGTTGTCTAAAAATCAGCGTCAGAGGGGGGATAATCGTACACTGTGAATGAGAGAGGGGGTGATAAATGCTGCGGGCTGTTTTGTCCTGCCATGAAATTTAATTAAGAATTTCTGAGCGAGATGTTCTCTTTGTGTAGAGTGATTTCAGTCATTTGAATGGCTGTTATGTAACACATTGATACACACAACCAGGGGGAAAGATGCACAAAGTCCTGCATAATCACCAGCACATGTTTTAACTTTCATGTTCTCTTCTAATCAGATTAAACTGCTGTTAATTTGTCCTCTCCCGGTCTCTTCTCTTCATCAGTTCGGGGCGGGTGTGGAGGAGCTTCTTGTCTATGTGGTGTCCTGGGTGGGCATCTCTGTGGCACTGGTGTGTTTGGCCACATGCCTTACCACCCTGTGCTGCCAGGGGGCGCCATGGCACACGGACCACAGCACCATCCACTGCAACCTGTGGGCCAACCTGCTCATCACTGAGCTGCTGTTCCTCGTAGGAGCCAACAAGACTCAATACACGGTGAGTGCTGTAATATCAGAAGAACAATCAGAATGTTTTAAGTACTTGTATCCTCATTTTAACATTTGTACCATCAAAAAACAATGTTTTTTAATGCTTTTATATCTTTATTTAATGTTCAAAAACAAAAATTTGTTCTTTCTTGGAAATCAATGACTTTTTAAAACAATGTCAATATTTGTATTTTAGTGCATATTCAAAACATTTCAATCAGGAGAGACAAGAGAAAAATAATGATAGAAATATATGATTGTATGGCTAGACAGAGGATCTTTAGCGATTGGACCGCAGTAGGAGATTTTTTGATCGATCAATGACTGCAATGAGCTGAAGTCAACCATTTTCCAACCCCTCATCACCAGGAGTGGGTGGGGCTCATGACTGGCTGAGACCAGATAAATGATGCCTTGATGGATGATTTTGTGGAGACTGGGTGGTGATAGAGAGCTGGAGGGATGAACCAAACAGCGGCTGTGTTCAGAACATCAGCATGAAATAACTTTAGGCAGAAGGCAATAATATTTATGTAAGTAGAGGGCAGAAAGATGACAGGATAAGACACAAAGCTACACTAAAAACTTAATCTTGTGGGTAGTAAATCATATCCAATCAAAGTGTTTAAATTATACTAAAAGAAATAAGTAAGAAAGATTACTGTATTATAGTCGGCACATTGTATCTATTCCACCTATCTTTAACAATAATGGTGACAAGAAAAGTAAATTTAATGAAATCTACCCAAGGACATTAAGTATGTACTGCCAGGTGTGCACGCATCATTACTTGCTCATTGCCGAAGGCTCTGACTCACAGAAGTCCCACCTGTGGGGAACTGGGGACGGTATCCTGACATGATAGAGGGGGATTTCCTGGTTCAGTGTGCACTTCTCATTTAAGTTTACCTACCTTGAGCTGCATAAATGTTCAACATTAAAGTATGTTATAGAATTAAGAGAACATTACAGTGGAGGAGGAGCACTTACCTAAAATTAAAAAAAAGAACAACATGTTGTTTTGAGTTGGATTAAAACAGAATTTTTAAGTGAAGGATAGTTTCCACAGTGCAGTTTAACTTAAATAAAGTCAAGTTTACCCAACATAAACACTCAAAAATGTTTTTCTACTACTTAAAAAAATGTTGACATCATCAGCTACAACACAAATTTTGAGTATTTTCATCTTTCCTGGTTTTACAGGTTGCTCCTGATAACAGTGTTGCTAGACAATCTAGCACCATAAGTGAAGTTAGCCACTCAGTCAGTGGCTGTGTCCGAAATCACTCCCTATTCACTATATAGTTCACCGATAGTGAATACGCCATTTTGTAGTGGTGTTTGACGTCTGAGCGAGCATTGTTATTCACTATATAGTGCACTCGTTCTATCCCACAATGCATTGTGAAAAGTAGTGAACAACCAATGCTCACTAGCCCAACAATATTTCCAATCATGCATTGCGGTGGCTGCTCTCAAACATGATGGATGAATGAGAAGAACAAAGAAACACGTATATAAACTTTATTTAATACTTTTTGTTTTTTTTAACCAAGTCTGTAAGAAAATGATAAGGATTTGAAACAGAGTAGCGCTGAGGATTACAAGACATGATACCATTATCTTAATGCAAAAATAAGGTACATTACACACAAAAATGTAGACTACTTTGCCACTAAAGATACAAGCTTTTTTTAATTTTTTTGATCTATTATCATTTTTATTTTGGGGGGAGAATACATCACATTTAGTGTCAGTTTTCAGTGAAATTCTACTGTTAATTTTGATTCCCAGCCGTTGTCATCAAAATCTAAAAGGTTGTTGCTAAACGTTTTAATTGTGGGACGGCAATGACGTCATTTCTCTCAGCTCGAGTAGTGTCAGAAATCATTTTTGTGTTTTGCAGTTGAGTCCACTATATAGTCCACTATATGCTGCTCCCTATAGAGGGGATAGGGAGTAGGGAAAGAGTGAGTGGTTTCGGACACAGTCAGTGACTCTCCTAGGTCAGAATTCACTTGTCTGTCTCTTCATTACATTGAGCCACTCTGGCATCTAACAATACCATGACTGCACCTCATATTAGTGGAAAAAAGAGTACAAAATATTACTGTGTAAAGCCAATGAACAAAAAATGCACAAGATGAACTATTCCTTATGTAAAAAAAAAGTCAATTTTATTTAATTTTATAAAGTAATATGTTGTAGAATCTAATTAGAAATTTCTAGTTTAAATTTACCCACTTTATTTGGGTATATTGCAATAAAATCGAGTGCAAAATGTTACCTCAATTTCATTGAGTAGATTTTACAGGTTGTTTTTTTATTTACGGTGTATTGGATGGCTGTTTATGAGAGAGCTGATTTACCAGCATCAGCTGGAGCTGAATTAGCATGTAATGAAGGAGATGAATGAGAGATAGCTTACAACTAGACATATGCTACCATTTCATTCATGGTGGTTTATGAAATTCATGTTCCTTAAAACAGCCAATGCAGCCATAAAAGAATAGGAAACATATAAATAAAATAAAACAAAGATTTTGTTTGTTTTGATAGAAATCAAGGCTGTCAGAATAAATGCAGTTAAGGTCCTTAATTATTGCATTAAATGTTTTTTAACTGATGCTTAATTGTCCCTCTCAGTCCATCTTAGCCACATCTGTCTACAGCCACTGATGAACAATAAGTCGACCACTGCTCCTTAATGTCTCATTTCACTTTTAAAGGACTCACAGACAGCTTAGTGGACAAGTCAAGTTTGCTTATTTCCTTCTCACTTCTTAACAAGTTCCTCTTTCTGTAGTTAAGTTAAAGTCATAATCTTCAGTCTAAACAAAGTTTCTTATTCTCAGGTCTGTATCCAAACAGGAATTCGATTACCCATAGGTTATGATGGCAGTAAACGTCCAAATCAATTTCAAATGCAGCACAGTGGAGTTGCAATATGCAACCAAAAAAAAACAGGAGATGAATCCTGATGCATGATAGAAATTCTGACATTAATAACTATAAAAAAAAAAGTTAATTGTTTGACAGCCCTCAAAAGTACACTACTGTGCAGAAGTTTAAGACATATTTGGCAACAAAAACAGAGGATAAATAATGTGAGAAATCCTGCCCAAGGGCACCATTGGGCCCAAAGGAAGATTGACACAACCCCAGTCATGCACTGGATGTCGTTACATTTACCAGGGGCAAAATAATGTGTTGACAAAATAACAAAGTCCACACCTTTAGGGTGGAGTAAGGATGAATGTTGTGAGCAAGCACAGCTTAGAGCACTGTCCAGGTGGGTGGTAGGGTTGCTACGAGCCCCTGGTGGTGCTGCAGATGTCCCAAGGGCCCGCTGAAAAGGCCTGGACAAATGAGATGCTGTTGGGCCCCAATTTTTAGCACACTAGATGCCTAAAATGTATGCACTTGATAGTACATTGTAAACGTTGAGGATGAAATCAACAGGAGGGTTTTTTTTGCCATTTAATTTTGCCATGTAAACATTCTCCCAGCCCAAATATGCTTTCAAGACAGCAACATTATTACAAAGAGATCAGAAGCAGAATCAGATGCTTGATAATACTAATGCAATAAAATACAAAAGTGTTCCTTTTATAAACATTGAGAGAAAACAACCACTCTGTCATCATCAGTGCTTCAAACATTTCTAGATTGTGATCATTTATTAGAAAGGTGTTCTTAACTAATCATAGAGGGGGCAATATAAAAGAAAATAAGATTTATTCTTGACTTTTTTCTGAATCACAAAGTTTACTTATTCTCTGGTTCCTCTGGGATGTTTTTAAATGTGCTGACTTTGAGAACCAGGGGAAGTATTCCTGTTGGATTTGTTTGTTTTCTTTTTACCCTCAAAGCATAACCTTGGTTAAATTATTCAAAAGCAGATTTTAGAAAAAGCTACAAGGCAACATTGCAAAATAGAATACAAATGCTAAAATGCTGCATGGGCGCTAATGCATGTAATTAACACAATTTAATGGCTTAGGCAGGTTAACACCAACAACTCTTTTGTATTGTTTGACTAATAAAAAGAGCTGGTGTAGACCATACTCTTTATTGCTTTATTTACAGAGACCCAACTTTAATCCAGCATGAGGACAGCCTTTAGTAATAATTATCAAAGTGACAGTGCTAAGAAAAACTTCCTTTTAACAGGCAGAAACCTCAAGCAAAAGTAGACTTACATTGAACAGCCCTCTGCTGACACTGTGTTGGGCTCACATAAAGAGAGCTAGAAGAAACCTGACAATAAAAAGACAAAACAAAAACAAAACAACATGAACAACAAGAATGACATAAAATAGATGTACAGTACAGCGACAACACTAGTATTAATGGTAAAGTTTGTGTGGTATTAGCTGAAAGAGAAAAGTAGAACTGTCTAAATGCAATTACAAGTTTAGGTGAAAATACGCCTTTAGGTAAATCATGCTATGAATATATATAAATATATATTTTACAAAATAACTGCCCTTTGATTTGCATTTTGTAATCATACTCCTCCTCCTCTATCTAAATCTCTAGGTTGTGTGCTCCATCATTGCCGGCCTGCTGCACTTCTCGCTGCTCTCGTCGTTCTGTTGGTTATGTCTGGAGGCGGTGGAGCTCTACCTGTTGCAGCGGGAGGTGTTTGAAGGACGTAACTCCAGGAGGAAGTATTTCTACCTGTGTGGATACTCCATCCCTGGGCTCGTGGTGGCTGTGTCTGCAGCCATAGACTTCAGAGGCTATGGCTCGAAATCTGCGTAAGTTGATTATCAATTTATCCACCAATTTTTACTCATATAGAGAAAACTTATAACCAGAGTTACACTATATTGACAAAAGTATCAGGTAGCACCTGTTAGTTATTGAATTCATGTGTTTCAATCAGACCTGTGTCTACAGGTGTATAAAATCAAGAACCTAGCCATGCAATCCCTATTTACAAACATTTGCGATATAAAATAGGTATGGGGCATTTTTTAGGGTTTGTGCTAGGCCCCTTATCTCCAGTGCAGGCCAATCTTAATGCTTCAGCATACCAAGACTTTTTGGACAATGCTATGCTTCCAATTGTGTGGCAACAGTTCAAGAAGGCCCTTTTCTATTCCAACGTGTGTGTGCTCCAGTGCTCAAAGTAAGCAAGGACTAAAAGACATAGTTTGATCGACTGGTCCACACTTGACTGGCCTGCACAGAGCCCTGACCTCAACCCCATCGGGCAATATGGGATGAACTGGAATGGAGATTACGAGCCAGGCCATCTGGTCCAACATCAGTGCCTGACCTCATAAATTCTCCACAGAATGAATGGGCAGAAAGTCCAACAGAAAACAGTGGAGGCTGTTATTGCTGCAAGAGGGGTGGTGCACACTCCATATTACAGTGCATGTATTTGATTACAGTGACATTACAGTCCCTGTTGATTTAATTGTCAGGTGGCCGAATACTTTTGGGAGTATGTTGTATCTCAAGACACTTCACTAAGAGATCAGGTATAGACTGTCTGTAATATTATTTATGAAGACCTAACATTAATCCACAATAAAAAAAATAAAAATAATAATAATAATAAAAATAATAATAATAATAATAATGATAATGATAATAATAATAACAATAAATAGTAGAGCTGAGCTGCTCTTAGATTTAATGTAAATATTCAATAATGAAAACAGATGTAAGGCTGATGTTGGCAGCTGAAGAGGTTGTAGATGACCGTGTGCATGTTTGTAAATGTTGTGAACATCTGAATCCTCTTTTCTTAGCCCCTACTTTGATATTTGTTGATGCTTCTTATTTTATTGACATGCTTTTGTTGTTCTGTGATTGGGTGCTTAGATGCTGGCTACGAACAGACAATTACTTCATCTGGAGTTTCCTTGGCCCTGTTGCTGCCATTATCACGGTGAGAGGTTCTTAAACTTTAATTCATAGTACATAAAACGAGATGAACAGAGTAAATGGATGTTAAGCTGTGTTTTCTCTTTGTTGTTTTTGACCTCAGCTGAATCTCGTCGTCTTGGTGATGACCTTACATAAGATGCATGGCACCGCTGCTCTAAAGCCAGACTCTAGTCGCCATGACAACCTGAGGTAAGTATGCTGATTTGCAGTTGTGATTATGTCTATTGCTCCTTTATTAAGTGCCATTAGCTGTGGCTTCAACAATTCAGTCAGGAGGAGACTTGGCTTATAAAAACAAACTTGTGCTTTTTCTATTATTTTGTATATTAAACTAAAATACTACCATGTTTTTAGAGTGCTGTGATAACTTTCATTTATAACTGAAGAATTTATTTCCTAACTTGAGGCCAATAATGACAAATCCAGTCACAAAGAGTTTACAAGAGATTTGAAGTAAACAAAATTTGCTCTAGCTCACAGCGTAAATAACTTGAAACGGATGTGATATGGTTTTGTTTGGCTCAGAAAAGTTCCAGTATGCTCTTGATCCAACAACTTTTTTTTCATACTTCTATTGAATTCTTTGTATCTGTTTCATCTGAGATAAGAGACTGGGTGTATTTAAAATGTTGTTACTAGTCTCTTCTATTGAAACATTACTGGAATAAGTCTCACAAAGAGCATGTCACATGACATTTTGTCCCTTCTGACGGAAGTTTGTCCAGCAGGTGACTTCCTCTGCCCAGTAAACACCTCTTCTCTCTGTCAGACGACAGTTACACTAGATCAGCAGAACTGATATGATGCAATACAACAGAAACATTTCAGCTTGTGGCCTAGCACAGTGGTTTTCAACCTTTTTTTTTCCCAAGGCAAACCAAATACCAAGCTAAAATCTCAAGGCACACCATATCCACAACCATACAAAACAGCTTCTTTAAAAGCCAATATGCCACACTATTGTACTGTTGTAAAGCAATAATGCATGAGCAGCCTTAAGACACACGAGTTTGCCTCGCCACACCGTTTGAGACCCACTAGCCTTGCAGATATGTCTGTACGCCTAGTGGTGTAGTGGGGAGAGGATAACCACCCTGTGTTTTACACAAAGATATGGAAGATCATCTTGTATATTTTCACCTAAAAGTGGACCTCTAATATTTGCACGTTGTCACTTAACTCCTCTGCTTTAGGGAGTAAGGATCGTTATGAAAATGACTGCCACTCAGCTGTTCACACAGCTTATATAGCTGTTGTAAAAAGCCGCAGAATTTTTTAAATTTATTTTTGGGCTTTTATACCTTTATTGACCGAGGACAGTGGACAAAACCCGAAACAGAGATGAGAGACATGTGTTCCACGTACATGGGGTGCGGCCTAAGCCACTAGGCGCCCTGCGCCCCCCCAAAAAATGTTTTATATCTCCCTACGCCATTAACATTGTGCATCCCTAATGCATTGGTATTATTAAATCAGAGCCAAAGAGGGGCCTTTAATTGAGTTTATGAAGGGCCCAGTAATTTCTGTTGGCAGGCCTGCTAATTTATCGCAAAGAACTAAATATTTACCAGTAATCCAATCCATTATAATGAAAATTGTTCATGTTTTTATGGCAGAATTTTCATATTTTTTGTCTTCATGTTTATGATATATTGGTATTTGAAATCAGCTTTGAGTTGGTTTGAACACCAGATGAGTTGCCCACCCCTATAGAGACAGGAAAATATGTGGATAGACTCTGTATACCGGCACCCATTCTACTTTGTTGTCCTCAAAGTAGGACAGCAGCCTGTTGCTCCTTTCCCGTATGTCATTCCTCACTCTCTCCCCCCTCATTTTCTGACTCTATCCACTATTCCATCAAACAGCATTAAAGCCCAAAATACATCTTTATAGAGTAGCACATCGGCTAGTGCCATTGGTGCACTAGTGCTACATTACCTTGTTTGTTTCTAAAAAAGGCAGATATTGTCAAATATAGGCTACAAAGTCTTCATCTTATCATAGGTAATAGTCAGACCTTAACAAGAACAAAACTGCAAACAAATAAAAAACTAACACATAAACACAAAAGATTTGTTAGAATGCTCCTTTAGTTTATGTTATTTAGTTGTACTTAGAGGTCAGGAGTTTAATTTAACAGCATTTTCTTATTAAACCTTTTAATGACACCCAACCCAGCTCTATTTGTCTGCTGCTGACCTTTGACCTGAAATCTGTGTTCTACAGAAAACATGTTCTGAAAAGCATCTTTACAAGTTTATGTGGGTCAAATTTTGTTGAAATTGCCTTTCCTAATAAGACAAATGTCTGCATGTGCTTGTGTGTCTGCAGGGCGTGGGCGGTGGGCTCCCTGACGCTGCTCTTCCTGCAGAGCGTCACCTGGTCCTCAGGCCTGATGTTCCTATCTGCTCCATCTCTCCTCCTGGCTTACCTCTTCTCCTCCCTCAATACGGCCCAGGCCCTCCTCATCACCATCCTGCACTGCACACTGGCCAGGAAGGTCTGAAATCATGTGTGCAAAGGCAAGAATCTATCTGTAAACTCACCATTAGTGTCTGAAACAGAATGTCTTTATGTTCTTATTACGTAGGGTCAGAAGGACTACGGCCGCTGCTTGCGTTTCTCGCAGTGCTGCGTCACTTCCTCCTCCAGCTCCCCAGACTCTGTGAAGGGAGCTGCTCTGCGCTCCAACAGCCGCTACACCAGCAGCCAGAGCCGCAGGGCAACCGCTAACAGACAGGTACATTATAAAAACTCCTCAGCTGCGTCTGCAGATCTTTTTCTCTCTCTCTATGTATGAGTCAGCCTGACCTTGTATGGATTTTTTCTGCTCCAGAGTCGAATCAGGAGGATGTGGAACGACACCGTTCGCAGGCAGACTGAATCGTCTTTCATCGCTGCAGACGTTAACAACACCCCCACTCTTAACAGAGGTAAATATAACTGCCTTTTTACCTGAAATCTCTCTGTGCACCTCTGTTGTTTGATAGTGAGTGATGTATTTTTCTCACGCTTCATTCTCAGCTCCTTTAGGGAACCACTTCCTCACTAATCCAGTGCTGCAGACTCATGCTGGGGCATCTCCTTACGACACCATGCTGGCGCAAGGATATAATCAGCCTTTCACCTCCACAGGTAACTTTACATTCAATTTTCTGACATAATTTGTTTATTTAATTCAATGGCTCTCCCTTTGTTGGTTTTCTTTTACTTTTATGTGTTATCTCACCTAGCAAAACTCTTATTTCTCTCTGGAATATGTTTGTGACTTCTTTGTTACTCTCCATGATGGGATAAAAACAGCTCTTAACAACAGTTTTTCAGTGCATGGCTTCTTAAAAACAGAATGATATATACATAGATAAATTGGCCAGAATAGGCCTGTGTGTGGGTGGGGTCATGGGTGGTCTGGGGTCACATTTTGATTACGTTGGTAATATATTCAAAGAGATAAACAAAAGTAAAAATCTGAATTAAAAATCTCATAAATTTTCTCTATAGGGGATTTGATTATTAGCCATAATGCCAAAAGTATCCAAGCTAGATTTACCAAGAGCATAAACCAAAAGTCTTACTTTAAATGTATTACTTTTTAAGACCTTTGTCAAGACCCTCTCAGTATAATCCTAGTTTGTTGTGGATTATTTTATTATTGTAACAATGCTTCTTTGCATTTAATCTTATACCGTTGGAGAGCCTGTTTATTTCCCTTTAAATGATGCCACATTTGCAAGGAGCATGCATTTGTGGGATGAGCAGCAGAGCTGAGTATGTGGGTTGTGCCCATGAAAAATTTGCCACATCTTCTCTGCCAGTTTATTCTGCCATTCACTCTTGTTTGGTGGATTGGATGATTGGAGTCAGAAAAAACAAGACAAACTAGCAATTTAACAATTTATTCATTAAACAAACAGGAGCCTCAGTAGCGTGTGGAAGAACCAAACACAGCCACAACAGCCTGGCTCCTCCTCCTCATGCTGGTCACCAGCCTGGTCCCACTCTGCTGCGGGATGGCATCCCATTCTTCAACCAGCATTTTTCACAAGTCAGCCAACATGGTTGTGTTGGTCACTCTGGCAGAAACAAAGCATCCAAGCTGATCCCCCAAGTGTTCAATGAGGTTGAGGTCAGGACTGCTAGCAAGCCATGCCATCCTCTCCACTCCCAAATTCTGGAGGTAGTCTCTGATAAACCCCGCTCTGTGAGGGTGAGTGTTGACACCTTCAAAGAGAGAGTTCAGTCCCTGACTGTGGAGATATGGGATTGCCACCGGTTGCAAAATCTTATCTGGTTATCTCTCTGCATTGAGATTGCCTCCAATGATGACAAGCCTCATTTTCCAGTGAGGGAGATGCCGCCCCACACCATCACACTGCCTCCACTAAAAGATGTTACTCTATTAGCAATCAGCATTGTGTTCTCCATGGTTTCTCCCAACTTTGACCCATGAACCAACTGCCATAGTCAGAATCTGGATTCATTGCTGAACATAATGTTCCCCCACAAGTTTCCAGTACATGGGTTGCAGACAGCGCAGGCTGGCCTGACAGCCATGGCAGGCCTCCTGGCAGCCCTATGAGACTGGAGATTGGTTTCATGCAGTCTGTTCCAGATTGTTTTAGCAGAGAGTCGTTGGCCATATCGTCCTGCAAACCTTGACTGCAAATCTGTAGAGGACAGCCTATTGTTCCTAAGTGCTGACCGGTTGAGGAAACAGTCTTCTAAGGTGTTGTCTTCTTGGGACACCCATTTCCCCTGTTAAATGGAACAAGGCCTTCAGTTTGGAGATGGTACTGCACTCTTTTGCCGAACACCAGCTTGAATTTGCCCTATCGCATGGGCCCTATCCAGATCAGTCAAACATTGCAGGCTGATTCTTGGAGCAGACACCTACTGACCACTGTAGCAGGGCCCATGCTCACATGTGCTGATTGGCAACTGTTTGTCAACACCTGAGGTACCAGAAGCTCAAAACAAGAGTCAATAGCAGCAGCAAAATAAGCTGTTTGGAACTGGCAGAGAAGATTTTGCAAATTTTTCAGCAACCCACATACTCAGCTCTGCTGCTCATCCCACAAATGCATGTTCCTTACAAATGAAGCACCATTTAAAGGGAAATAAACAAGAGTTCAGTGGTATAAGATTTATTGCCAAGAAACATGTAACAATAATGAAATAATCTCCCAAACACAACTTTTCTTACGTTTTGTGCTAAATTTAAGACCCAAACACATTTTCAATTTCTAACCAGTTTTATTGGTGGCATAGTTACATGCATGCGTTTCTGCAGATTGTAAGATAAATATGCAATACAGTCAAGAAAATGGAGATAGATTTGTTATTGTAGCATGCAAATGATGCTTTCTTTAAGACATTAGCTGTGCAAACATCCACAGACCCACAATCTTCAAGTTTCAAGTGTAAAAGTTGCGTGCAAAGTTTGAAAAACTTTCCTCAATAACAAAAAAGGAATTGCAATAGATTGCAGGATATGTTCTTCCTTCATTCTTGAAAAACATAGACAGTTAGGCTCTTTTCTCCTTTTATGAATGCTATATTGCTCCTAATAAAATGTTACAGTCAGGGTGGTTAGCTTGGTTCACACATTAAAAGTGTTGATACAAGGGTTTTGAAAAAGTCGAAGAAGGTTTTTGAATAGGAAATTTACTTCAGGAACCAGAGCCATCCGAAAAGAGGGTGGGTACTGTTGAGTTCTAGTAACAAAAACAGTGCTGCACGTCTCATTACACTTCATTATCTGTATCAGTATCAATATAGCTGTCACACAGTTGATATTTCTAATCCCTAAATCATCCTTTAATTTCTATTGTTAATTGTAAATTGTCTCCGTATTGGAAAAAATGAACTTGTTATGGATTTAAAAGGAAATAAGTGAACAGTTAAGAAGTAAATGTTTGATAACAAACTTGTCCATTGAGCTGTCTATGACTTTTTAAAGTGAAATAAAGCATTAAGGAGGGGTGGTGGACTTATTTTACGTCACTGTGGCTGCAGGGAGATGCTGCAATGGCTTAGCCCAAGTGTTCTAAAAGGGATAGCCAACTATGTAATTAATGCCAGTTTTTAAAAAATAATGATTATGAATGCTGACATACTGGCAGCCCTATAAACTGTTAACTGCTAACTAAAGTAAAGTACCATTTATCTGTTTATTGACAAAAGCTTTTGTAAAGTACTACCCCAAAATCTCCCCCTTGTCCATGATACTGGCTGTGAGAATGAGGTTGCCAATCAGTCATCTGTGCTTGTTTGTTTGATTTTCTCTGACTTTTGCTTGCATTATTTGATTCTTTGGTTTATGTGCTGTTTTATAAACTGAAATCATTTGCTGAATTGTTTGTGTCTTATGTGTTTTGCTGTATTTCTATGTTCTACTTTTATTTTTTCTTCAAATGTCTGTCCTTTTAAATGTTTTTGACACTTTGCCTTTCTGTCTCTCTGTCTTAACGTGGAGCAGTAGGAACCTTCAGAAGCAAGAGTACGAGCCTTTCTTTGATGCTCACTCGATTCATTGAGCGCCACATTCCTTGTGCACTGTGGTTCAATTCATAGACGCTCTGTGCCAAACGTGCACTCAGTATGATTCATAGACCATGAAGACATAACACGAACATCCCTCTCATGTGGCTGCATACACAAACATTTCATCAAAGATGGTCGATTACGTCTAAATGTTGTTGGTAAAGCCACACTATCAGGAGGCACATGAAGCCTGCTCTGCTCATTCATTCATAAGTTCACTCATATTATGGAGGGTGTGCACTGACATCACTTTCAGCGTGTGACATGACTGCTCAGCCAGGCGGAGTGGCAAAACATTCTGAAACACGGAAGTCTGCTCAATGAGGAACAGATAAAACATGAGGAAAACACGAAAGCCCACTTACATTTGAGATATTTGGACTTGACAGATGCCTGGTGCCTTGTCACCTTGGATATTATTTTACTGTGAGGTTGATCAGCTTTAAGCTTAAACAAGAAGAAGAAAAATGGAGTGACATTTAGATTATGTTCTTTAATAACTGAATGCTTGTGGTAGCTACCAAGGCCACCCATAAGGGGGATAAAGGGGAGTGCTTTCAGGGGCCCTGTCAAATGGGGAGCCAATGGAGGTCAGCAAAATCATGATCTATTGTAAAGTTGAACTGTGAAAAACCATATTTTATTTCTAACCTGAATAATACTCACTCTTATCAGAGCAACAAAGATTACGTTTATTTATTAATGCTGTAGTAAATATAGCCTTTTTCAATATGTAAACAGTTTTTTAAAAAAGACACAATTACCTTTCTGAAGTAATAATAAGTTTAAAAAAAAAAGGTGTTAAAAAGTGGCACGATTTGACTAAACATTAGACCCTTTAATAGCTTAATACTCTATTTAAATAAACCATAATTCAGAAGGGCCATTCACCAGGTTTAGGGTCCAGGCCAATTTTGTGGGAAGGCCTGATAGCTGCCGTAGCAGTACAGCTTCATCTTGTGGCTTTAGTAATGGTAGATTAGGGCTCAAAACATTTCTATGAACATATTCCATCAGCTGAGGATCTATACTGCCCTCAATGAACATCATTAAGAAGCATTTATAAAAAGACTGCATGTTTCAGCTGATATAAAGCTGCTTACTGGTTTCTCTCTCTTGTACAAACTTTCTGCCACTCAGCAGCTTAAACTGCAGTCTCGCACTGCCTGTGACGTCACATGCATACCCTCTATTGTCTTTTATAAGACCTAAATGATGTGATTATTGTTGACTTTAACTTCCTGGTTATTCCCGCAGAGGGTGGCGTGTCCCAGAGCCAGGAGTCCTGTGGGTTGGACAGCGTTTGTCTTAATGGAGGCTACACCCCCAACACCTTCACCCTGCATGGTTTGGGGACCACACCTGGGTCTCGAGCTGGCGTCGTGGGCAGTACGGACCTCCTGAGGGAAGGAGGCGTTGGTATGGGAGGAGATGACATCTCCCCCGCCCTTCTCACCCCTCATGGAGCTTCAGATCTGGGCGGCGGTGCAGGGATGCGTCGTAACCTGTCGGATGCTGCAGCACTGGAGAAGATGATCATCTCAGAGCTGGTGCAGAGCAACCTAAGGCCTTCCGTCCCAATGCCAGTCCCTCCAGAGCGCTACGGAAGCCTGGCGAGGCCTCATCACCATGAAAAAGCAGCTCTCACTCACACTGCAACATTAACTCGACATGCACAGCCACCATCGGTGCAACAGGAGGGCTGGGCTGCAACCATGCAGCCAAACAGTCGCCCCCACACACAAGAGGGCTGGGTGCCGCCCCGGCACCTTACACCGGACACTGAGGCACATTCCACAACAAGAGGACCAGATCACACCACCACGCCACGCCTACAAGATGGCTGGGTGCACTCACGTATATCTGGAGATTCAGAGTCACGGGAGCTGCTTAAGGACAGTGACAGGTCGCAGCTGCAAGGAACTCTGGGTCGCCGTGGGCTGCAGGATAGGCAGCAAGCACGTCCTCCAGATGTTCAGGCTCGCCCCTACTCCACCCTCAGCCGCACTCCTGGAACTCTGTCCCGCCATCGCAGCACAGTGGAGGCAAGTGCAGCGGCAGACAGAGACAGGGAGAGAGAGAGGGAACGCTACCGGGACAGGCCCCTTCCACCTCCTCCTCCTCCTCCCCCACAGGAGTCAGAACCCCTGTACAAAGCTCTGGAGGAGCCGCTGCTGATGAAGCAGAGGGAAGCCAGCGTGGAGGCCTGGAGAGGACAGGACAGAGAGAAAGATGAGACATTTCTCCTGAAAAGAGAAGGGATGATGGACGACTGGAGGGCAGGAAGTGAGAGAGGGAGGGAAGAGTCGTTCGCCTCCCAAAAACGAGATGGAGAGATGGATGAGTGGAGAGGAGGCATGGAGAGAGGGAGGGAGGAGTCTCACCTGTTGGAGAAGAGAGCTGGAAGGGTGGAGGTGTGGAGAGCAGGAGGAGAGACGGAGCAGGAAGAGACTTTTATAACTCAGAAGAAAGATTTTGGGATGGAGGGATGGAGAGGGGGGATAGAGAGAGAGAAAGACGAGTCGTTGTTTTTAAAGGACAGAGATGGATGGAGGGCAGGGATTGAGCGAGAGAACGAAAAGCAGAAGGACAGAGCGCTGGATGTATGGAGGGGAGGTGTGGATGTAGACAGAGATGAACCTTTCCTGTTTGAAGGCAAAGATGGAGGTCTTGATGCCAGGAAAAGAGGCTCTCTTCGTTACCATGGTGAGCGAGAGGATTCTGACGGCTTTACTCTGCCTTTGACTCCTGACCTCGACCTGGACGCTGACTCCTCCCCTATCTACGCCCATGACTCAAACCCCTCCCCGCTCTACCCCGGAGAGCGCCGCTCGCCTCCTCTCAGCATCTTCCCCCGGAGCTCTCCCCCGACAAATATCTTTGCACCCCGAGACTCTAACTCCCCTCCCAACAATCTGTACTCCCGCCACTCTCCACAGGTGTACAGCCGGAGCAGCTCCCCTCCTCGCTTCTACACCCGCACCTCTCCCCCAACCCTCTCTTATCCCGACAGCAGCCCTGAAGGTCCTGAAGAGGTCAGCCCCACTAGTCAGCCTCAGCGGCCCGCCCTGGAACTTCCTTACAGCCTGGGACGGCCCCCTCTCGGTCCGCGGCCCAATCACCTACAGACCTTCTACCAGCCACCGCCACTTGCAACCAATGGGGAAGCAGCATACACAGCAGAGCCCACCTCTGAGGGAGAGGACGGACAGATGCAGCGGGTGACGAGTCTGTGACTAGGGCGGTGGTGATCGGGGCATAGAAAGCAGGCAGGAGGAGGACAAAGGTGAAAACAACAAATAACAAAGCTCAAAATGCTGGAAACGATGATGATGATACTGATCATGTGACTTGATAGGATAATTACCAATGATGATGAAGGTTTTGATGCCGACAGTGATTGCTCCTCCCTGCTTCTATCTCCTGATCACCACGAGACTTCCCCCTTTTCATGTTTTGTTACTTTTCTATGACTGTGATCCATTTATAACTCTTCCTCCCTTTCCTCTCTCAGTCCTGAACCCCTGCTGTGTCTTCCCAGCTCATCAGTGCTTTTCCTTGTTTGTGTTTTCCTTTTTACCCATTGTCTGCTTATGAAGTCATGACTGTTACAAAGCTCCAGAGTGCATTTTAACGTTTGGAGAGCATGACTCACAGATTTTGGGCTCAGATTTTTCTTCAAACTTTCCATTAAAACCTGCCGTTGTGCTCAAAACTGCCTCCTTGTGCTTAGATTCTCTCTGTACTCAAAACGTATGCTTGCTCTCCTCCCCTCATTCAGGTTGCTTCTGCTTATTTATGAAACCGCTACTGATTTTTCTCTTCCTGTGTACGAAACTTCTTTGTTTAAGACTTTCTCTACACGTGCTCAAATTTTCTTCGGAAGCCCATTCACGCCTCTTGGAAAATAAATTTAAAGAAGATAGAAAAGAAAAGAGGTAACAAAAATACAATCTGAAGTCAAAATAATAGCAGTAAGTTTCGATCGTAAGTCAAAATTGTGAGATAAAAAAAAATTAATTGTGAGACAATAAGTCTTTATTTGAAATTAAAGAAGTCAAAGTTATGGGGTTAAAATAAAAAATCATGAAATAGTAAATCAAGATTATGAGATTACAAATTAAGAGTTATATTTTGACTTATAATAATCACTATCCCATAATTTTGACTTCTTATTTCATTTTGACTTTTTATCTCATAGTAATGATAAACTCTTAATTGAATATCTCATCGTTCTGACTTTTTATTTCATAATTATTACTTTCTGTCTAAAAATGTTAACTTTTTAACTGAAATATAGATTGACATTTTGATAATTTTAAATTTATCTCATAATTCTGACTTTTTTCTCGTAATTTTGATTTTTTATTTTATAATTATGACTTTTTTGCATATTTTCCACTCAATTTTATGATTACACCTTACCTCATAAATTTAAATTTTTTATTCTCATAATTTTAACTTTTTAACTTGTTATTTAGACAATTTAATAATTTCGACTTCGTCTTATAATTTAGACTTTTTATATCTCATAAGTATGACCTATTTCATGATTTTGACTTTGAATCTGATAATGTTAACTTTTTATTTTACCATTTTTTAACTCCTAACTTTGATTATCTTAAATAATTTTGCCTTTATCTAGAATTCAGACTTTTTCTTATCTTATAATTCTGACTATTTCATAATTTTGGCTTTTCAATCTCATAATTTAAACTTTTTAACTTACAATTTCAACAATTCAATTATTTCTACTTTAATTTGTAATTTCGTTTTTTATTTCAATATCACCTACTTTATCATTATATTGAAATCTATTTTATAATTATGACTTTTATTGCATAATGCTAACTTTTGAACTCATAATTTTGATTAACTATCTAATAATGTTGCCTAATATTTGACTTCTATTACATAGTTATGACTTTTGATAATATATGATTTACTTTCTCAGAAATTCAGCTGTAGATTTTTGTCTTAAATAATTGCTTAACTTTTATATTTTTTTTTCTGTTAGACGGGGTAAATTGGCTTTCTGTTTGTGCTTGAAATGTTTTTTATGAATTTGCTTTGATTTGCGAAGAGTCCCAACCTTCTTTCACATACGCACATATTATCTTAGTCGACTTCCAAGCCTTGTTGGGTAGTGTTACTTCTTAAATGTAACTCGTTAGATTGCCGCATTACATTTAAAGAAAAGTAACTTGTTATGTTACTGCATGTTACTGCATTTTTTTTTTCTTCTTTTATGCCAGAGAAGATTTTTTTCAGTAACAGAATACTTTTATTTCAAAAAGGTAACTAAGGATAAATAACTTGAATTGTATACGCTTTGCGTAACTCGTTAAAACAAAATTTGAATACTCTAATAGATGTCTTTAATGTGTTACCCCCAACACTGCTCCCTAGCCCAGTAACTCAGTTTCTCCAAGACTTCACTTTTTGCTTTTAAAAAGTACACAGATTATTTTACTTTTTTTGCTTTCTTTTTACAGATTTTTTAAAACTACTGTCAAATAATAATTTTATAATGGTAATGATTTACAATGTTATTTTTTGGCTCTGAATTGGTTTGTCCTATTCCTGTTTCTTTAGCCGGTTGTCAAAAAGTAAAAGAGCAAAAATTGGTCTCAAATGGACATACAAAGTGGTAAGCGCACGCAGAGAAAGTCTTTGGGAAAAGAAAAATCAGACAATTGCACTTTCCCAAACAAGCACAAGCAACCTGAATGGAAGAAGGGCTGGAAAGCACAGGAAATCTGAGCAACAAACTAAAGGTTAAAACAAGCAGACATTTGAGCACAAAAGGAGAAAATCTAAGCACAAGGAGGCAGTTTCAAGCACAAAGGCAAAGAAAAATCTGAGCAGAGAATCAACAAGCCATGCCTTCAAAATGTTAAACTGTGCTCTGGAGTTTTGTGACAGTAATGACTTTTAGTCTTTCTATTGGTTGATCGGCTGGGTGTCGTTCCTCCCTGTAGCAAGCAAACAGTGTGTCAAAGAAGCACTCGTGTGTTGCCAAAAAATCCTTTCAAAGAACATGTGCATGACTTTATAGTGGCTTTTACCAGGCTACATACTGTAGGAGGAAAGAGCTGAAGTTTGTGTGAGTGTGCGTGAGGCCGATTGTGTGTGTGAAGCTTGATGAGCATGCGTGTGTGACAGGATGCGTGTGAGAGTGTGCGCCTGTAAATACATCATTCTTGTATATTTAATGTATCACAGTGAAGCATTTTATCAGCATCAAGCAAGAGGGCCTCACATTCCCTCTGACTGATTTTGAACTCTTGACCATTTTCACACATCAAGACCAAAAGCTCCGCCTCCCCCGTCCCTCCACCTGCCACAAACTGACGGTGATGGAGCAGGTTGCAACAGAACTTTTGAACTCCAGAGCCAGAGATCATATAAAACCTCAGAACTTTTCTGCAACCCCCCCGAGACCCGTGTACATATCGACCTCAAGTGTTCTGATTGTCTTGTATTGCTATTGAAGTTCAAGTAAACATGTGAAATAAAATCATCTCGTCTTTCTCTGTGTGGATATATACAGGGTGAGGGAGGCTTTAGAGGGTGCAGGGGGGTTTTACTCTGGTACTGCAAGTTTCTATTTCTGTTAGAATGTATTTCTGCTTTACTAACATGGCAGAGTAAGCTTGTAACTTTGTACATCAGGGTTTTCCCTAGATAGATGACTAAAAAGTAAGACTCATAAGCCTTTTACACTGCAAGTACACAACATTTCCATAACAAATCTCTTAACCAGACAGACCGTTTCACATATCTATATGTATATATGTACAGGGGAGACCAGGGGCAATTATTCCTCCAATTAGAAACAAGGTAGAGTGATGAAATGAAGTCTGCAAATGCTCAGAGGGATTCTCTCTGCCTGCTGATAAAGAGCAGGAATACTTCAACACCACTAAGCTGTCCACAAACAACTGATTTTGAGGAACGAAAGTTACTTTATGGTTTGTCAAATGTTTTTCCTCTTCTGTCTAAAGTTTAGATGATAGTGAAGTCAAACTTGGTTTAATTTTATCCCTGGCCTTTTGGCCTATGCTAACATAAATGCTAGTAGCTAGCATGAGAGACTTTACAATGGCTGCTGAGACTAGATATATTTCACAAGTTTTAAAAGTAAAAATGATTTATAATCAATCTTGTGTAGTGATATTACTGTGTCTATTTTGCACATTTTTATTTAAGTTTGGCTACAGAGAGTTCTTGACTGGTAAATCCAAAATGATTTGAATGGACCCAAATAATAAAAAAGGAATGAGTAGAAAATAATTCTTGCTGTGACTTATCAGTGCAATGAGCTGTGGTGTGTCCATAAATAGTTACATCTTTTGCTTTGAATTCATAGTACAATTGGGGAAAATAAGAAACCATATTGAAAAAACCATGGTAAATTGACGTGATGCTGTAGCAGAAATGGGAATACTTAAGAGTTAACCCTAATCTGAAATGTAGTGGGGAAATATGATGTTTCTGGTCAATGTTACAATTGCCCTATCTCCCCAGTGTGAAACAGTCACATGTCTCATATCCATCTGGACAAGGGCCCGCAGTCTGTAGGAGGGAAAAATCTCAGAGGATTATTGGACAACTGCTCTATCAACGTTACAGGCTAATCAGAGCAACGAAGCACAATGTGGGCATGTACAGCTCCAGAGAGTGAACCCAACACAGTACATAAATATCCTAAATTATGATTCAATTCAATTCAATTCAACTTTATTCATATAGAACATTTGAAATAACCATGGTTGACCAAAGTGCTTAGTGCTTATAAAAAACAAAACAAGAATACATCACAATTAAACAGTAAAATGAATCAAAATAGAACGTTATACAGTAACGATAAAAGTAACAGTAAAATCTGAAATCTGAAATCTGTTGGGATAAAATAATCTCATCCTGATTTGAAAGCCAACAAGAAGAGATGAGTTTTTAACAATGATTTAAAATGTTCTTGAGTTTGAGCAGATCTTACACGAAAGGGTAAGTTATTCCACAGTTTGGGGCAGCTACTGCAAAAGCTCGATCTCCCCTTGTTTTAAGCCTTGTTTTAGGTACATCCATGAGCAGCTGATTGGCAGACCTCAGAGCTCTGGCTGGGGTGTGAACGTGAAGAAGTTCACATAAATATGATGGTGCCAAACCGGGAAGAGCTTTATAAGCTAACAGAAGAATCTTAAATTCAATCCTGTAGTTGACAGGAAGCCAGTGGAGACAGAGCAACACTGGGGTAATGGGGTCCCCTAGTAGCCTTAAGACTTTTCTTGTTAAAAGCATTTATTTTGGCCACACTGACTATAAACTTTTAACACTTTAAGATCCCGCAGACACCCTGAAGTTGAGCAGCTAGTTGAAACAAACTCATCAATATCAAGCATCCAAGCTTATTTCCAGGCTACTTATTTCTACTGGTTGCTGTTATTTCTACAGTTTGCAGTATAATTAAACCCCGCCAGTAGCGACCACCTCGTTCCCCTCAAATGATGCTGGTTGGTCTGATCCATTCTCACATTTCAGATTAGAGCTTTGCAAAATGGATCTTCCATGATCACAGACATGGAATCTCTACGTCACACACTTTATACAAATATTCAGACAGCACACATTGTTCTCCCCTTGCTCTGCTGAATCCAGTGTTTTGCAGCAGGGCTGAAAGGAATTTACTTGAAAATTATCAAGTATTTTCAAAGAAATTTCAGGGAATATTTGAGTATAATTTGGAGTTTCATTGGAAGACCTGGGAAAACTAGGTTGAATTTATTTGGCATTTATTTTGGAAAATTAATTTTTTGGGAATTGGATTGAGAATTTGGGGGTAGGGGTTGTCCTTTGATCTTTTCAGGAATTTTCATGAAAATTTCAGAGAATGTGTTGAGATGTTTGTCATTTTCATGGAATTTTAGAGAATGTATTTGTACATTTCTTAGAGTTTGCTAAGAAATTTAAGGAGTAATTTGTATTTAAATGTGGGCAATTTCCTTGAAAATCTTCAGACATTTGACATTCTGACTTTTTTCTTTCATAATTCTGACTTTAATCTCAAAATTCTCACTTTTTTTCCTCATAATTCTGACTTGTTTTCTCATAATTATAACTTTAATCTCAAAATTCTGACTTTTTTTCCCTCATAATTCTGACTTTTTTTTTTCTCAGAATGCTGACTGTTTTTACTCACAAGTAAAAATAAATTGCATTTCAAAAATGTTTTTTTTCACTGGCCCTAATCCCTTTCCATAGTATACTTTAAAAAAATATGTTAAAGAATTATCACATCAAGTTTTGGTCATTTCTTTGTAATTTGGGGGAATTTATTCAGATTTTGGAAAGAAAAACATTCAAGAAAATCCTGTTTAAACACAAGGTTTATATTTTAAATTATCAGTCCCTTCTGTTCCCAAATAATTGGGAGAAACTGAAAATTCTTCATAAATAGAAGCTCAGAGGTTAAAAATAACAAAGAAAAATGCATCAAATTTAACTCAAACACACAAAGATATAAAAAAAAAACATTTATTGAATAATCTGTGTGATCTCTGACATGGCAAGAGGTCTAACAATATAGATTAAAAAAAATTGATAAATAGTAGCATCTCTATTCAAACATGTGGGTTATCTCTATTGTGCAGGCATACATAGTCATTTTCTCAATGATGAAACTGAAAACAGGACAGACACATAGCTACCATATGTGAATACTGTGGTACATTAAGAACGTGACTCTTTCTTGCTATTTTGTGCTTTCCTTCACAAACGTTACATTCACTGAGTTATGTAAAAAACAAAAAGCTAAACGTTACATCACATGTTTGTATAAAATAAACATTCTATCTGATAATCAAAGTGGTTGTTAAAAATACTAAGGTAGAAGTTTTAAAAAGTGCTTTTACAGTAACATTGGAGTTGTATAAAATCTGTACGAATTTACAGGTGTGTGTGTGTGGGGGGGGGGGGGGTAGTGGTTGGGGTGTAGTGGTTGGGGTGTAGTGGTTGTTGTTTGTTCAGGATTCAGTAGTGTCATCTCACAGGTCACAGGGCTAAGATCTCAGCCTGCTTACATAACAGCGCCCCCTTCTTTCCATTCATATTTTTCTTTTCTGAGCCACAGAAACAATCTCACAAACTCTCTGTCTGGATGCTGAGGTATGAGGTTTGACTTCACAGGAAATGATCTTGCATTCTCCACATCTCTCCAGACCTGGCTACAGGCAGCAGGTGGATGAGGCTGGTACATGCAGGTGTAGGTAGCGTGGGGGTCTAGCAGACAGTATGGTGGGGGGACAGAGGGGTGTCCAAGGTCTCAGTCGGAGACAGATCTGAACTTGTGCTTTTAAACATGGACGAGATGTGGAAGGCCTGGCAAACACACAAACACAAGGAACGTTAATAGTCTGACACACAAACTGATGTACAGAAACTAACAAGTGAGTTGTACTGACCACCCAGTAAGCTGTGAGGGCTCCCTGTATGTAGCCTGTTACCACGTCGGACGGGTGGTGCCTGTAGTCGGAGATGCGGGTCAGACCTGTGTAGACTGCCAGCAGGATCAGGAAGAACTGCAGCGCTGGCCTCAGCAGCCGAGCCCCTCGCCATGTCAGCCGTGCCTGAAGGTAAAACTACAGGACAAAATAAACATGTTATCCATAGGGGTTTTCTTTTGTTACTGTAGTGAACAGAAAGATGTTGGTGACTTGTTCACTTATTTTGACATTCATCTTTTGGTGCAACTATACATTGAAAAGTCACCTATGATACTGTAATTGCACTTAAATCAAGTCAAAAGCGTGGAACATCTTGAATCAAATATAAGCCTTCTACAAGTGTTTAAGTTCTCTTATAGGAGCAGGAATCTTTGATTATTCTTTCAAGAACAAAGAAAAGCTGTTTTTTTTTTTACACAACTACACTAGAAAGGCACATTTCCACTATTTTAAAACTCAACATAACTGTTAATTTGATCTGTGCAGATGAATTCTAACATTTCTTTTGTTACAATTATCTGTCAATACAAACATAAAGTTTTGCCAGTTCATAAACAACTTCAATGACCACATCACTTTTCCCCACACCCCCTCAGTCTGACTGAGTGTCAAAGATTCCGATAAACACAGCCTGAAGCGTAGGGAAACATTAAAACTAGTGAATATTTGCCTTCATTCTCTGATTCTGGTTTAGTATAAACAACTGCAATCATGAGATCACTGACATCTTTCACGAGGAGGGTAAGCCACAGAAGGTCACTGCTGAAAGGGCAGGTTGTTCTCAGAGGCTGTATGAAAGCATACTCATGAAAAGTTGACTGGAAGAGAAAAGTGTGGTTAGAAAAGGTGCACAAGCAACAAGGGTGAGCTCAGCCTTCAGAGGATTGCCAAACAAAGCAGATTCAAGAACTTAGGGGAGTTTCACAAAGAGTGGACTGAGGCTGGAGTCAGCAGATCAAGAACCACCACACAGACATGCCCAGAAAATTGGCTACATGTTCCTAGTGTCAAGCCACTCCTGAACCACAGACAAAGTCCTGTTTTCAGATGTAGATTTATTATTTCATTTGTAAATCAAAGTCCTAGAGTCTGGAGAAAGATCAGAGAGGAAAAGAATCTAAAGTGCTTGAAGTCTAGTGTGAAGTTTTCACAGTCAGTGATAGTTTGGGGTGCCATGTCAGCTGCTGCCGTTTGGCCAATGTGCTATAACAAGTCCAGGATCAACTTTGTAAGCTATCAGGAGATTTTACAACACTTCATGCTTCACCTGCTAAGAAGCTTCATGGAGAAACTGATTTCCTTTTCCAGCAGGACTTGGCACCTCTCCACAATAAAGCCAAAACTACCAGAAAGGGGTTTGCTCACCACAGTATTACTGTGTTTGACTGGCGGCCAGCAGACTGGTCTGACCTGAACCCTGTAGAGAATCTCTGGGGAAATGTCAAGTGGAAGATGAGAGTCACCAGACTCAACAATATAGACGAGCTGAAGACTGCTATCAGAGCTACCCCATCAGTGCCACAGACTGATTGGCACCATGCCACTTTGCATAGATGCAGTAATTTGTGCAAAAGGCACTCCAACCAATTACTGAGTGCATAAATTAGCATAATTTTCCAGAAGGTCAAAATTTCTGTATTAGAAATCCTTTTGGACTCATGTTTTGTGATATTCTAATATTTTGAGATAGTGGATGTTTGTGAGCCGTAAGTGATAATCATCAGCATTTAAACAAGAGAGTCTCGGAATAGTTCACTCCGTATAAGATGACAACTGAGGATCTATACTTCTGTATAGTCTATATATCTATAATTACTGAATCTATAATTACTGGAAAGGAGAGGTAGAAAGAGAATAAACTATTGTACTCAAATAAAAGTGGAGTTTATTTGGTTAAAATTCTGTTTAACTCACAATATGTAAAACTCTGATGCAAGGCTTTGAAACCAACATTTTGTTTTCAGTCATAAATTTTGCATAATAAGGGAGAGGTGCACTTAAAACTGCATGTCTGCATTCATGGTGGAAGTGTTCCCAGAATGTTAATCTGTCTGCTCTTTGGTAAATATGCTGTCTGGGGTTTTTATTAAACAGAGTCCTCAATTCAAAACAAGAAGTACTATTGGGGGAAAAATTTACAGAAATTACTGATTTTGAAAACTACTCAAAAAAGAACAAGTAAGCAAAAAGCTTCTCAATGACAGTACTTTGGGCAAAATACACCTTTGCTTTTATGTCACAACTTTTCAGCTGAATTAAAGCCATTTTCAGCATACTTCTTACTGAATCCAGCCACCAGTATGTACTTATTCTGCAACTCAGCAGCAATGAAAAGTTATTGCACCCATGTGATGTGTGTTTGGCCAGGCTGTTTATCTGACACAGGGTATATGCAGGAATCTTGAAGTTAATTTTAATACCTTTTTAAGACTTTTTCGAGACCTTCTCAATATTTTTTAATACCTCACCGTCACTTCAAGCTGTAACCATTTACATCAGTGATATTTTTAACTTAACAGTTTTAGTTTGTGATAGAGACTATAGACCACTATGATGCAACAAAATTCAAATAGGCTGTGATAGTAAATCTTTGTGCTTGTGAATTTCCGCCCGCTCGCTCGCTCGCTTGCTCGCTCTGGCGCTCTCTGAGAAAATTTACGAACGCACCCACAACAGCCTAGTTTTTTTATGTACCTGTTCATCTTTGTTTTTTAATAAAAATGAATAAATTCACACACTTTTACGATGTTTTTGGGACTCAAACTCTTGGACAGCTAATTCAGAAAAAATACTTTCAAAATTTAAGACTTTATAAAGTCGTGATAATCGACTTTTTAATACTTTTTAAAGGTCTTCATTTTCCCAAAATTGATTTACCACCTTTTAATACTTTTTAAGACCCCGCGGATACCCTGTGACAACAGCGAAAATGTTCAGAATGAGATCTGCAAGGACACAGAGGGACTATAATGAACACAAACCAAAGGTTCCACACTGGATATTCAAACTCATTCATTACAAATGGCTCTGTTCTATCTACTGCTGGCTTTGCCTTAAGTTTGACAACAGGATAAGCTTAAAAATGTGACTACAGACACAATTTACCTCATTAGTTAATACAATTTATCCAATCAAGTAGCTTTAACTGCACCTAAAGGAGCTTTGGAGATCTCATAATAGGGAGACCATAGGCTTGTTAGTGCTTAATATTCTGAGCTTTTTTAATCCAACCATTTAACTCATGTTTAATGTATCAGCACTGTTGCTGCCTAGAGAAGAGAGAAACTGAAAAAGGCACTAAAATTTCACACTCACAGGATGGTACACGCATTAATATGCTGCATGTACATATGCTGGCTCCTGCATGGGCACACATCAGCTGCCATAAACACACACAAAAATACAGTGGCTTGCACACACATCTACACATGCACAATAGAGAGGAGCAGTGAGGCGGTGAGGCGAGGTCACACTCCTCCCACAGCAGAACAAAGCTGTCTCTGTTTGTCCCATTTCTCCCCTCTCAGTTCTCTCTCTCCCTCTCCTCTTTTAATTCTGCTGCTAACTGGACCCATGATGACTGCCTGCTTTATTCATTTGCTCTCTGAGTTTTGCAAAGATATGGTAATTGGAGAGACAGTAAATTGTGTTTGCTTCTTGTGATACCAGAAAATGAATGAAAAGAAAGAAATGAGTAAAAGAAGATACTCACGGCTAAATAGAGCATTGTGTACATGGCGAAGGAGGCGTGGCCAGAGAAGAAGGACTTCCTAAAAAACAAGGACAAGGTTTTGGAATAACATGTAACACAAATCCAGACATATTCCATTAGCACAACTTCATTTTATTTCATGTATGTTAAGTGTATAAATTACATCTCATTGTTTCCTTGAGGAGCATTAAATCCCAGGTAGACTTAATTGTGGTGCACACATCACATGTCTACTATCTTATTTTGTCTTATCGCTCTGATTGGCCTGTAATTAATGTGACAGAACATTCGTCCAAACACCCTCAGTAGATATGAAATCATCGGGCATGTCATGTTAGAATCTCAGATCATCTCAATCTGTTAACTTGCATGTAGAGTTCTGGTATAGGCTGCAAAGCTGTGTTGTAGCTTTTTTTTTTTAAAAATGGAGTCTGATTCACACAGGCTCATTTTTGATTCTTGATTTTTTCCTGCTATTCATGAATGGAAATGAATGTGCTTTTTGTCAGCCCTACTATGACGACATGTACAAACACACAGACACATACCTGGCCTCCTCTTCTAATCTGTGGTCTGGCTGGCGGCAGCTCACTGTTGCTACATAGGTTCCAGGTGTACAGTTAAGTGACGCATAAGTAACCCCACACACCGACAGGAAGTGAGGTCGCAGCCGACCAACACTCAGCTTGGCCATGTTAGTGAGCGACTGGCCGACACAGCAGCCAAACAGGAAGCAGCCCAGCTCTTTGTACAGACAGGACACATACACGTTCCTGACGAAGGCCTTGGAACTGACGCCACGAAAACGAACTCTGTAACACTCCCCAAAGGCGATCTGAAAGAAGACACACAGTCAGAAGTGCCATTTCACATCCCTCCACGTGGTATCAAAGGAAAATCGGGATGTGTGCACTCACAGTGAGGCCGGTGATGATGATGCCCCCAGTGATGAGTAACTCATCTGATATGACCTCTCGGTGCAGGTAGGGGTAGGTGATGCTGGGGTCCCCACATATGAAGCCCCTCCTGTATGGACTCACTGCCTTCAGCTCACATGCAAAGAATGGGATGGAAGCTGCCAAGAGGGGAGAGGAGATGGGATTCAGTTTCCCAACAATGCCCAGCGGGACTATAAAAATTCCTCTATCTGATGAGAAAGTTGAGAGCATGTGTGGGAGAACAGAGAGGGGAAACCAGAGGATGGGAAATGACAAAGAAAATGAGTCTAAAACCTTAAAATATGTTGGTTCATCTTTTCCAGTGCTTCACTTGTCTTTAAAATGCTAGCCATTGGCTGTATATTAATAAAGATGTTTTTCATTTCTTGTAGTTTTCTTCCAGCTTTCCTTCTCTACTCTGCAAATCCAGCTGAGAACACTGCAAGAAGCAGCACTGGTCAGCATATCAGCCAAAAGGTAAGATCAGGTATGAGAGCATATTATGCTGGTTCGGCACTTCATCACATCAACCATGGTCCTGTACTGGTCTGGTTTTCTGATGACCATTATCCAGGCCTACACCAGGCCCATGCTCCATCTCTCCAGGTATCATCCCAGCTGACCCCTCCACCACACATGTGGTCTGGACCAGCCTACCGGGTTCTGAGCACCCAGTATGCTGTGAGCTGGATCTAGCCTGGGAAAACGCGCCAGACGCCTGTAAAAGTACATCTGCTGTTACGGCTTCACTCAGCTGAGACTTCCCATCCCCTCTCTCCTCAGCATGTCAGAATTAGACACATCCAAAGGCACTGTTGTTTAATACACAACACCTGTGCAGATATTCTTTTGTCTACAGTGATGTAGCACGCTATGTGTAGGTCATGATGGAGCTGCAAATTAAACCACAGCGTCTCTGTTCACTTGGCTGGAAAGATCACACTGTAATGTCATGTAATTCTGGGGACGTGGTTTGATGCAGATACCTGGGACAATTACCAAATTATGAAAAATGAAGACAGGACCTCCAGATATTTGTTGTCTAAGTTCCCAGGCCAAGAAAAGGAACATATGAGATGAACATTAAGGGCAAAGACTAGTTCACTGAGATGCTGGGCAATGTTAAGGCTAGTACACGGAGCGATTGAAGACAGACAGAAGTTTACCTGCTTCTAAAAGCATCAGATTATACAATTAAGTTTGGATTCTTGCCCACTTTTGATCTGGTTAAGAGCATTTTTCTTTTTTTCTTCTTTTTTTTAAAGACAAGTTACCAAACCATGAAACAAGAGAATAGGATAGGACAGATTCAATATCAAGCTTTTGTTGAATCTGTCCTGTCCTTTTCTCTTGTTTCATGGTTTGGTAACTTCTTTTTTAAAAACAGAAATGCTCTTAACCAGATCATAAAGTGGGCGAGCAAGCTTATAGGTGAGCAACAACTCAACCTATCAGATCTGTATTCCTCACAGCTGCAGCGTAAAGCCAGCTCTGTTCTCCATGACTGCTCTCACCCTTTAAATTCAGAGTTCCAACTTCTTCGCTCAGGTTGTCGCTTTGTTGCTCCTAAAGGGAGAACAAAATGCTACAGGAACACTGTTGTACCTGCAGCTATTGCACTTCTTAACCAGATAAGCACAAGATGATGCACTTTAACTAGAAAGGAATTTGTATTATTTTAGAGAGCCTTCAAAAGCACTTAAACACTTTAGTATTATTTCAGAATGGACGTCGTCTAGAGCACTTTATCATGACTTGGTTTTAATCTTCAATGTTTGTTTTAGCATTTTAATGTCAGCTTTTAATGTATTTTGTGGATTGTGTCTTGTATTGTGAACCATTGTTGTTGTTTTTTGTCTCTTGGACGCTGTACCCCTGTCTGAACAACAAATATACCCATTAGGGTACTAATAAAGAACCTCAAACCTTGAACCTTAAATGCATTTTTTCTCATGTCTCTCTTGATTGCTTTCCATGGAGTTCCCTATTTTTTTAAGTGCTTATCAATTTAAACCATAATAATGAGAAACAAACTCCCAAAAAATACAAGACATAATTGGAACACCAGAAAGAGAAAAAAAATACAAATTAAACAATACAACAATACAAACACAGACAGATAAGGACAAGAAGAAAAAAAAAAAGAAATCATGATAGCAGAAGACATCACCTGCAGAACACATAAAGTAATATATTAATATAAATTTTTTATATGCACATTGTATGTCAGTATGTCTCATGTGTATTCCCTGTTATAAAACAGGCAGAATATGCAGTATGTAGTCTGACTGTTTTCAGCGTGGCAGCGGGCCCTGCCTCAAACAAGCCTTTCAAACTCCTTTCCATAACTCAGAGACTTGAAGAACGAGTATATGGGATTCCTGTCTTAATATTCCAAAAAATGGTAGTTGTGGTGGGTCCCTGCACAACATGACTTCACAAATTTGTGCAGAAATGGCTGTCTAGTCCATATTCGCCAATCAAAATAAATAGGGGTGCTCTGTCTGTTTGCACCTCCAGCAAATGACCATGCCCCCAAATACCGCCAGTGTGTCTAAAAGAATAAGACAGTTAAGTGCGTTGTCCTTCAATCCAAAGGTTAGCGGTGCGATCCATAACTTCTGTCTACATTAAACACGTCTTTGACACCCAAAATTACTCTCTAAAGGCTAGACTGCACTCTGTGTTTGACAGTGTTGGGGGTAACGCGTTACAAAGTAATCCGTTAGAGTACTCAGATTACTTTTTTTGGAGTAATGAGTAACGTAATGCGTTAGCTTTACCATTCAAGTAATCCCATTATTAGTTGCATTTTCATAAAAGTAATCCATTACTGAAAGGAAAATCCCAAATTTCCTCTTTCTTCTGTGGCTTCAAAAAGAGAGAAAGAAAAAAAGGACGCTTCTTGAAGCATCCGCTCTGTTTGTCCTTCTCTCTTCCTGTAGTCACAGTGGCACGTAGTCTCGTGCCAGCAGAAGGTAAACATTCTGTGCCATTACACGCGCATTGTTAGCTTGTTGAGCCAGTAAGATGACAGAGAGGACAGCAGGCCACTGTGGAATTATCCTCATTATGATGATTTTTTTTTAATAAAAGCGACAAGAACAGCATCACGGTAAGTTTAAAAGCTCTGTTTGCTGTCATTGAAACAACTGTTCAGCTGTTCCAATTATGCGCTGGTATTACGCACAGACTGTGAGTGATTCTGTCTGCCTCTGCTCAGCTTGTTGTCAGATTGTGATCATGTTAAAGAGCTATCAAGGTTTTCCTGTCTGTTAGTGGTGTTTTCAGGCTGCATAGATACAGATTATGGGCTGTAAATACACTGTACATTGGCATCACAGTCTGCACATTTAAATGCAGATGTGCTGTCGTTTTTTACAACCGTCGAGTGGAATGAGTGGCTAAAGGGTTTTAATTTTTAGTAACGCAAGAGTACTCTAACGCGTTAGTTTTAGAAGTAGGTAACGTAGTAACATAACAAATTACTTTTCTCAGTATGTAATGCAGTAATCTAATGAGTTAGTTTCAAAAGTAACGTTACCCAACACTGGTGTTTGATGACTGATACATTGCAGTCTCTTTCTTATTGCTGAATCATTAACACTGACTCTAACTGAGGCCTGAAGGTCTTTAGATGTTGTTCTGGGTTCTTTCGTGACCTCCTAGATGGGTTGTTGATGCGCTCTTGGAGTAATTTTGGTAGGCCAGCCACTCCTGGGAAGGTTCCCCACTGTTCCAAGTAAAGTTGGGCTATTAATCGAAAAATAATCGAAACCAACATTTAGAGCCTAACTGACGAAAACCTGCCATGTCAATTATTTCAATTTTTTCCTTTGTAATATCTCTCTCTACTAATGCACCACCCCCTTAAAACAAACTACTAGCTGTGTAGTCACGTGATAGGCAGCCAGGGAGTTTCATTTCAGCTGTGTATTTTAATTTTAGTTGTCTCAACAAATAACCATAAATTGTTAATCTCTGCATGCTCATTTCAGTCATTCATTAATAATAATTGTTAATAATTGTTCATTAATCATAATTGAGGTAAAAAGCCCAATTAATTGTGGTTTTGATTTTTGCCATAATCGCCCAGCCCTAGTTCCAAGTTTTCTCTATTTGTGGATAATGGCTCTCAGCGTGGTTCACTAGAGTCCCAAATCCTTAGAAAAGGCTTTATAACCCTTTCGAGACTGAAAGATGTCAAGGCTTTGCTTTTCATTTATTCTTGAATTTCTTTAAATCCCGGCATGATGTGTTGCATTTAGAGATCTTTTAGCCAACATCACTTTGTTTGGCTGATGCTATTTGAGTGATTTCTTGATTCAGCAGGTCTGACAGTCATCAGTCCTGGGTGTGGCGAATGAAATTGAACTCAGCTTTCCGGTTCACATAGGACCAGGTAGGTTTGGGTGGCTTTTTCACCTTAATAAATAAAATCATCATTTAAAAACTGCATTTTGTATTTACTCTGGTTATCTTTGTCTTAAGTTTTTTTGATGATCTGAAACATCTAAGAGAGGGAAATTCGTAAAAAAAAAAAAAAACAAAGAAATCAGGAAGGGAGCTGATATTTTTTCACAGCACTGTACTGAAACTACACATGGCATTTAACCTTAACTTAACCAAAAGTCAGACATGAAGTTTTCTCCTTTGTCAAAAATGAAAGTGACATAGCTTAAAATTCGAAATGCAGAAGATTATGAGTTGTGGAAAAATGTGAGAAGGACACATTGGGAATAGTTGGAAGGAAAAACAAGGATGTGAACACAGATTTTCTCTGGAGAACATCAGTGGTTAAACAGCTTTTAGGAATGTGAGGGTCTGGAAATAGAAAAAGTAAAGCAGGCAGAGCTCAACAGAGACACAGTTTGGACTGCGCATGTGTGTGTGAATGCTTATTGATGAGGAGAAAAAAGGGAGGCTGTTTGTGACTTCACTTCAACTCTTCCCTGGAAAACAAAGAGCAAATGCTGCAGCAGACCAGAGCCAGAGCCAGTCTCACACTGTCTCTGTTTGTCTCTCTCTCTCTCTCTCTCTCCCTTTTTCGGTCTTGCATGCCTGCACACAACAGAGAGAGACTCCCTCCCTTCTGCACATGTCCAATCTGTTGTTAATGCAGCCTCCCTCTCCATCCGTCCAGCTTTTTCCAATTAGGCAGCATTACATCAGCCTCTCCTGTCACATATAGGGACCGTGGGAGGAAGGGTCACAGATTACACTCATGTGCTCACACAAACACATTATCATCACACACATGCGCACTCACGTAGTGGATGGTGCATTTATTTATTTTTATCAAATACAATTCCCCTATGGCCTGTCTCTACCCTGAGAACTGGGGGTTGTCATGGAAACTGTAGAATTCCCTTGGCAATGCACGAGCCGGCTGGCACGGAGAGTTCGAGAGCGCGCACGAGCGGAAAACAGAGATCCAGGGATACATGCAGATGGAGAAGGAAGTCAGGAAACTTTCTTTTTGTCCTATTATTGTAATTTTCTGCATGTATGCTGCAGAACAAGCAGATGAAAAAGAGTGGAACAGAACTCATTGTACAAGGATACTATAAAAATTTACTTCCAAGCCCTGAATATAAGTGATGTGTTTTTTTTAAGCCTGGTTTCATCAATAAAAAAAGACTGGGTTAGCCTACTGGATGAAAAAATATATAAAAAGAATTAGGGTCTGATTAGTTGTTGATTTGTAGTCATTTCCCCAATCAATTTGTTCATTGTTTGTTTGTTTATTCACAAACAGTGAAAAATCCAAGTTTTAGAGTACCTAAGATCAAACACTGAAGAGACTCAGGTAGATGGGTAACCACAAATTGACAGCTCTGGGGTTAACAGAAATCTGGCTTTTTTAATCATCAGATAAGTAATTAATCAATTATTTGTTAGTTTTTTAGTAGGCAAAAAATCAGTCATAACTGAAAATGAGTTATGTGGAGAAACATTAGAATAAGTAGCTCTTAGCTTATAAAGTGACAGCAGTCATTGTAGAGTTTGTACTGTCCTCTGATGCATACATGGGTTTATCCATGCAAATTTAAGACCACATGACCCTCCAGAATCGAGCACCTTGTGTTAGCACCTCTTTCACAAACTTAGCTAAAGATACATGACCCTGCTTGCACGTGCTCCTCCACTCATACAAAGGAGCACTTTCAACAAGTGTTAAGAATTCTGCTGTTTTAAGGATCTTTACCAAGAACAAGGCAGAGGAGGTCCAGGCCCACCAGAAGTTTCCTCTTTGATAAAGCCGGTCCACTTATCTCGATGAGTTTCTTCCCGGCTCCGCTCTCCATCCCTGCCGCCAGCTTGCTCTTGTTGTCGGTCAGTTTGAGCTGCAGCTCCGCGCTGGACACCGGAACCCCTCCGCTGTGTGCGCCGAATTTATCCAACATAACGACCGGCTGCGTGTGGAAGTTTGGAGGAGAAAAGTTGTTGGCATCAGAGAGTCCCCTGAACTTCTCATGAGCAGAGCTGAGTGGAGTATGGAGGTAAATCCACTGGTGAGCTCAGTATTTAAAACACAGGCTGGCAAAGTCAAACGTCTTTTATACGCATTTTTAATTTCATCATAGAGGGAGCAGGGCTCGCCCCGACTCGTTGCAGGTTGGCCGTCACCTTCAAGATATGCACCCGAGTGGAGCGGAACACTCAACGCTGGTTGCGAAACACACACACACACACACACACACACACACACACTCTCTCTCTCTCTCTCTCTCTCTCTGCCATAAACTGTGGTTCTCAATGATTAAGGAACGACCCCAAAATTATAACTGATGAGTGTCATGATGACGGTGTCAGATATTTCTCAATCACTGTGATTCACCAACTTTTCATTTAAATTACGAGTTTTCCAACAAACTGTGTAACATGAACAACTCCCCTGAGCCATTTACACCTGATGATATTACAAGCTCACCCAGGTCTGACTCTGTCTCTAAGAATTATGCTACTGACAAAAGTAAGATTCACCTTTTTTGTTTCAAATTACGGGATTTAGTTTGGAATTCTAAGATAATTACTGACTTTAGTCTCAGAATTCTAACTTTGACTTTAGAATTCTGGGGGAAAAAAATTAAACTAGTGAGAAAATAATTGGGGGGATTGAGTTAGAACTCTGACCTTCTGTCTTCAAAAATTTGACTTCAATCTCAGATTTCTGACTTGAGTCAGTATTCTGACATTAATCTCAGAATACTGGCTTTATCTCAGAAATCTAACTTACACGTCAGAATTCTGACTTCTGATATTAACCTCGGAATTCTGACTTTAAAGTCAGAAATCTGACTTTAATCTTAAACTTCTGACTTTAAACTCAGAATTCTGACTTTAATCTCAAAATTCTGATTCTAAAGTCAGAATTGTGATTTAATGTCAGAACTTATCTCAGATGTCTGATTTTCGATCAGAAAATTCTTACTTTAATCTCTGAATTCTACTTTTGTTCAGAATTCTGACTTAAATCCAAGAATTCTGACTTTTTTCTCAGAATTCTCACTTTAATCTCTGAATTCTGTTTTTAATCTCAGAATTCGAGGAGGAGGCGAGGAAGGCAATGGCCTTCTCCCCACCGACATGCTGCCAGTATACAAACTGCAGGGGATCCTGGAAAGCACTTTGCTCAGGTAACTGGACAATTGAACTGAAAAATACAACTTGCTATGAACAGTCAGTATGGCTTCAGGTCAACCAGATTAATATTCATGGCATTAAAGGAATGTGTAGAGGAGTTAACAACTAGTATAGATAATAAAAATACCATAGGAGTATCCATTGACTTAAGAAAGCACTTGCTACAATTAATCATGAATATGATTAAAAAATGGACAGGGATGGCATCAGAGGAGTTGCATACATTGGTTGAGAAGTTATTTTGAAAACAGAAGACAGTTTATGCTGATAGGTCAGGAAAAAATCAGAATGCTTAAACATTTCCTGTGGTGTCCCATAGAGGTCAGTGCTGGGTACAAAATGGTTTATTCTGTGCAGACATGATATACAGTATGCAATGTGACAAGAATGCCGAAATGTGTAGTTTCTGTATTTGACACAAATATATTTTTTTTCTGGGGAGGATTATCAGCAGCTCATGGAGCTGTTCATATATAAAACGTTGGCTCAGTGAAAATAAGTCCTCAAATTTAAGCAAACAAAATTTATGTTGTTTGGAATTGTAAAATAAATACAGATGTTAGAATAAAAAGTGGATAATGTAAAGACTGGAAGTTTACTAAAATAAGTTTTGGGGTGTGATATTGGACAACAGGCTCAGCCTGCACTGAGATCCTGGGTAAAACAAGAAACATCCTTAATCCCAAAACACTGCACACTCTGGACTGTACACTGTTCTTACCATACATGAACTACTGTGTGAAAACCTGGGGAAACATTTTGTTTGAAGAACTCAAAGCAATAATGAGACACAGTTTAAAAACAAATATAAGAAAATAATCTTTGAAAATGTATGAGATTAAGAAAAATTCATACGCATTTAAGTGATGGATTATTTCTGAATGAAGGATGCAAAGGAAGAGATAAAATATGAATTTGACATAGTTGTATACATAAGTAGTTAGGAGGGTGGGGCTATAATGTAAATGTATGACTTATGAAGATGATTTATGAATTGTTAAAAAGGAGGGGGAGGACAATGTAGGCATTGGCTTCTGTCTTTCATGGGGACACCTTTGTTATTTTTTTGCAACGAGTGTTATTTTAAATGTTCGAAATAAAAATAAACTCAAACTAAGGTGCTGAAGAACCAGCCTCTCAAGTGTCTTCATGACTTGTGCCACAGGCCTGTAGTCACTGGGAGCACTGGGCCGTTCTTTCTTCAACACTGGGTTAATGCAGGAAGTCTTCCACAGGTCGGGCTTCTTCATTGATCAACAGTATCCAAGACACAAGAACAGGGAGAAAACACAGCAGAAGTCATTTAAGTTTGCCCATTTCTAGTGAAGTTTTTTTAAAGAAACATTTTTAGATTACAGGAATCAATAAAACAATTTTTTTCTTTTGTTTTTAGACTGAAGGCAGGGATGGTGCGGTGAGTACACATTTTCATTAACAGAGAAGGAAATGAGCAGTTGGGCTGAATCAGAGACCTCTAGATAAAATCTATAATAGAAATATTAAACTTCAGTTTTAAATGTACATGAACCAAAACTAAGAATATTTGACATCCCTAAGTCCAGAATCAAACCACTGTTTTCAGTTTGGTTTATTGTAAATCTTTGACTTCACACTGTTTTAAAGTCATGATTTTTAAAAAGTTGAAATTTTTGAGTTTCTAATGTAAAAATTCCAGACTTTCAAACTCTGAAATTTCATGTGTAATTGCTACGAAAAAATAATAATGAAAAAAAAATAGAATATTTGAAATGTCATTAGTTCAGATTTTATTTATAGCAACATAATTTAACAATGCCTCAACAAAAAGTCTCTAATAAAATAAACCTCCTAAAACGTTTCTTTTTAGTTTATGTTGCCATGTAAAGAGGTAAAAAGAGGAGGATGGTCAGTCATCCTCACAGATTTTTCCATAGTTGCTTTTGTTAGGGAGTATAATGCTTTCCTTCCAGCTCTGTGATGGGTGTGCTCTACAAAATGCCAGAGGGCCTGAGTAACCTCATTCAATATTATCGATATGTCCAGAACACTGAAATTGCCCAATCAGATCTTCCCTCAAGTAGATGAATTTTGTTTTCTTTAACTTTGTGCCGAATTCAGCCTGCTGTAGGAAGCATGAGTCAAAAGATTTCTTAATATCAACAAACCTGGCCTACTAAGTCACTAGATGGAAGCTGCAAGTTGTGTAACACCATTAACACAATTTTCTGTTTTGACTTTTGGGAAATGTTGGATTTGGAGTTTATCTGCAGTATGTGTGAACTCAGTTTGGAGCAGAAAGAAGAGGCTTTTGAGCAGCATTTTAACTCATGCAATTAAATGTGAGGCTTTTGGTGGACTTTGTTTTCAAGTTAACCTTGCGAAGCAGAGGGACTTACCAGCCTCAATCTCTGTCATCAGGCAAATCCATTGTGCAAAGCCCCAATCCTCAATGTTTGTGCTAAACCTAAAACTGTTCAAACCAGTCATCATCACTTGAGAAGAACAAGGTGGTAGCTACAGGTTGGGTTTAGTTGGACTTGAAGCTGATAGCAATGGCTTTTGCCAGAGTAGTATAAAGCACTGATATAGCGATCATATAGTTTCAGTCTGATCAGAACTGGGCCACAGAACCACACTGACAACTTCATGATGGAAAAGATGTTTTCTCTTTTTTCCAGGCCTGCCTCAGTATCAGCCTTTGATCGTTATAGGTGGGTTGAGTTGTACTGCAAGCTGGAATATACAGTGGCTGCTTTTCTACCGCTCAAATGTCGCTCAGAAAACCAGCTGTTTCATCAGAATTGTTCACATTACTTCATTAAAACAAAAGCAAAGAATCACACTGAAACTTTGTCTTGGCAGAGACAAAGCCTTGGCAAACTTTATCTACATCATAATCTACTGTTCATACAGTCAGTTTGAAGCAGAGCTGTGTGTGTGTACATCTTCATTTTGCCTCACTGCTCTGATTGGCCCGTACATGACTGAACGTGACAAACACAACATTCATCCAATCACCTTCAGATAATTTTTTGAAAAGTTTTGCCCTTCCCAAATGCTTTGAATGGAAGGTTTCCAAAATGAATGTGTTGGACTTTTTTCAAGTAAGGCAATCATCAAAAAGTAAGTTATTAAATCAGTGAAATCACTGTCCTTGGGTTGTGATCCACCAAAAGTTAACACAGAAACAACATATTGAATACATTAAAGGGAAATTTTCAAAGTCAGCTGCAATCCTGTATAAATCCAGAAATATATTACATCCTAAGGCTTTGCATTTAATCTATTACTCACTAATTGTTCACTATATATCTTATTGTGTGGAATTGTGGGGCTCCACCTTTAAAACACCATAAATTCAATAATAAAACTGCAAAAACGAGCCGTACGTATCATCAATAAGGCTGATTATTATGCTCACACAGATCCACTTTTCTAAATTCTCATGTTATGAAATTTTATGATTTGTTTTACTACAAAATAATGCAAATGATGTTCAGAGATGTTCAGTCAAAAATGCTCCCGACTCAGTAAAGAGGTTCTTTTCAATTCAGGAGAGTCTGTATAATCTCAGAGGTGTTTGTGAATTTACAGTACTAAAAGCTAAAAAACGTATGAAAGGGGGATGTGATTCTATTTTTTGCAGTTAAATTCTGAAATGATGCCAATATAAATTTAAAAACATGTAACTTGCTTTTGGTTTTCAAGAAAATTGTTTGTAAAGCTATTTTTGAAGCTTACAAAAGTGACCAATAATCTGTTGTTGTTTCTTTGCATTTCTGGAAGTTGGTAGCTTAAATTGTTGAAAATAGGGCAGGCTTTCACAAGCAGTTTGCTTCTGTCTATGCCTTTTCAGTCATAACTCAACACATGACTATTGATTTTGTTTGAAATGTCTGTACTGTGCAACATGATTGGAGTTGTCTTATGATTGAATAAAGTAATCATTTTGCCTTGTCGCTCTTATTGTAGTGTCAATTGAATTAAAATGTTCTAGGTAAAATAAGTGACTACATTACGGAAGCGGATTAGGGCCATTTCTGATGGAGAAAATAATTTTGGGCAAGTCGAGATTAAAGTCGAAATGACTAGAATAAAGTTGAAATTTCGAGATTAAAGTTGAAATTTCGAGAATAAAGTTGAAACACAATTTCAAGATTAAAGTCGAAATGATGAGAAAAAAGTTGAAATTTCGAGAATAAAGTTGAAACACAATTTCGAGATTAAAGTCGAAATGTCGGGAAAAAAGTCGAGACTTGTCATTGAAAACAGCGGATCATAGACACTGTGTGTTTATGTGGCAAAGAAAGAATGTCTTTGTTGTTACATCCAATAATGAGGTATAATTTCACATGTACATTGATATGAGACATAATTGGCATTTTGTAGAGACAGTAATTCTCTGTTATTGTCCTAAATACTCATACACTGTTAAATTTTTGAGCGCAAAATCACAGTAAATTACTGACCAAATTTTGCAGCAATTTGCAAAAATTCACAGCAATCTTCACAGTTATTTACTGCTAAATATCCTCACAGTAACTTCTTCTAAAATCACAGCCCTAATTTTACAGGAATTCCTCGTGAAATTACAACTTTATACTGTAGTTTTACAACTGCAAGGTAAGTAATATTACAGATATTTCTTTTTAACTTACAACTTTATACTGTAATTTTACAACTGCAAGACCCAAGTAATTCCTGTGATATTACAGTATGCATTTGTGGAATTACAGCATCTAGTTGTTTATACATTACAACAATGGCCTGTGCTTTTACATTTTAACTGTGAAAGTAATGCAATTAGTACACTCTAAACCTGAATTAGTTGACATTACTAATAAACCTGAGTAAACCGATTGCTTTAAACAATTCTGGGAGTGCTTTGTGTGTGAGAATTTTTTCTTGTACTGTTTTTCTAATGTTCATTTTCATTGCATTTAGTTTATTATTTGGTGTTTTTAGTGAGAAGTGTTTTTTGAAGTGTGACACCATGAGTGAGGGGGTCAATGTTGCAGACCACCCTGTCTGTACGTGACTGTATCAGTGAATGAGAATAAATAATAGCTGCTAATGCTTCCTGTGTGAGAGCATGTCAAAGTCATTCAACTTGTGTGGGAGCCATTTCTCACCATTGCTTGCCACAACCTGAAACTAGAAAAGCACTCTGAAAACACAGACTTCCACCATTAGCCCTTTCACCTAATAATGAGGAGTCCTTTAACAACATTGCCAGATCCAGACACTGACCCAGATCAGCCTATTACTCCCTCCCTGGTGGGAAGGAAACACAGTTAAGCAAAGCATTGGCTTCACCACGTGTGGAAGCTGTGATGGAAACATTGCCTGCCGTTGCCAACAGATGCACTGACAGTCTCACCCATGGTTTCTAGAAAATTTTGAAATAGCCCCTCCCCTTAAAGAACTAAGCATACCAAGTTATCTCAATTTAACAAGATCATTGCATTGCATCTTTCAGCTGAATAGTATGACTAATCTGTTTTAGTAATGTTAATGTTTTTTGTCAAAACATGAAAGAATAAGTAATGATTACTAAAAAGTTTCAGTAGAAACAAAACCCAGGTGTAGCCAGTAATTTACTGTAAAATTCAAAATTACAATAAAATACTGCATACATGACAGGTAAAGCCTATGAAATGGTAATGCAGTAATTTACTGTGAAATATTACAGTAAAATATTGTGAAATCCTGGTAATACTGTACACTACACTATTCCCAGGAGCTTACTGTAAAATTCAAAATTACAATAAAATACTGTATACATTACAGTAAAAGTCTGTGAAGTGGTAATACAGTTATTTACTGTGAAATATTACAGTTAAATATAGTGAAATCCTGGTAACTTTTTACAGTGTACGTTAACAGGAGAGACAGAACAGCTCTCGTCTTCCTCCCTGTCTGATCACCTGTAGAGACGCACAGGTGACAGACTCAACCTCAGTAATGGGAGAGCAAAGGGAGATTGATCATTCATTTATCGATCAGTGTTTGTTGTGGTGGGATAGACAACATCAATATCTACTGACATATCTGAAGGGAAGCGTGGAGGTGCTGCATGAAAGCAGCGATGAAAACATACGGGAATTTTTATTTCTAAATTCCATACACAAATGTAGTGTACATCGTGTACATGGCGTTTTGCAGGTAACATTTTCTTTATGTATAATACACAATACTGTTAACTAGAGTTCCCAATACAACACGTGACAAAGTGTTCCTTTTTTTGCCTTTTCTAACATTTTGTCATTAGCAGCAACTTGTCTATGATCAATAAATGAGTGATCAATCTCCCTTCACTCTCCCATTAATGAGGTTGCCACCAGTGCTACAGGTGATCAGACGGAGAAGAAGAGGAAGAGAGAGAGCGCTGCTGTGCTCCTGTTAGTGTGTGAGTAAGCTATTTAAGACAGTAACAGAGAATAACTGTCTCTACAAAATGCCAATTATGTCTCATATCAATGTACATGTGAAATTATACCTCATTATTGGATTTAACAACAAGGACATTCTCTCTTTGCCACATAAACACACAGTGTCTATGATCCGCTGTTATCAATAACAAGTTTCGACTTTTTTCTCGACATTTCGACTTTAATCTCGAAATTTCGAATTTATTCTCGTCATATTGACTTTAATCTCGACTTGCCCAAAATGATTTTCTCCATCAAAAATGGCCCTAATCCGCTTCCATACTACATAAATGTTCACCCCCTTTAGGTCAGTATTTAGTAGACACACCTTTGGCTGTCATCACAGCACTGAGCATGTTTGGATACATCTCAAAACTGCAAGAGACAGGGTATGTGCAAAACTGCACAAACTCTCAGGTTGCTCAGGGATCAGGTGTGAACTGCATTTTAGCCACAAATTCTCTTTTTGATAAAGGTCTGGGCCTTGACTCGGCCAGTCCAACACATTTACCTTGTTGTCTTTGAACCATTTCTGTAGCTTTTGCTTTTTGCTTCAGGTCATTGTCTTGCTAGAAAATAATCTTCTCCAAAGCTGTAGTTCTCATGCAGACTAAATTAGATTGTCCTCTAAGATTTTCCTTTATTTTGCAGCATTCATTTTACCCTCTTCCTAGACAAGCCTTCCAGGGCTGGCTGCAGAGAAGCATCCCCACAGCATGATGCTGCCACCACCATTCTTCACAGTGGGGATGATGTGTTTGTGGTGATGTACACCACCCCTGACTTATACTTTTCAATAACCTTTCCTCTGAGGTACTTGGAGTGGTCTTTTGTGTTCATGGTGTAATGGTAGCCAGAAATACTGTTAAACCAGTGACTGGACCTTCCAGGCACAGGTGTCTTTATACTACAATCACAAGACACATTCACTGCTCTCAGGTGATCCCTATTTCACTAATTGTGAGACTACTAGCACCGTTTGGCTGGACCTATGTTGAATTAAGTCAGTCACTTTAAAGGGGGGGAATATTTATGCAATGACTAATTTTACCTTACATGTTTTTATTCAATTGACATTACTTTGTAGAAATCTGTTTTCACTTTGACATTAAATAATTTTTTTGTCTAAAAAAACAAATTACATTGACCATGATTTATTTTGAAAATCAATAAAATGGTAGAACATCCAAAGGGGTGAATACTTTTTAATAAGCACTGTATGCAGCAGCCTATCAAGATTTACATCACTTGTGATATGAAAATGAGATACCCTTGCATAAAGAGAAGATTTTCTGTCATATTTGTGTAAGTTTCTTTATTTACCATAGTTGTGTAGTGGTAGAAGAAAAGGTTTTGTAATTGTACTCTATAAGGAAGTATGCTTTTGCACTTTGCTGACAATGAAATTGCAGATGTGTGTTTGTCTCTGCAGCAGGGGTCGGCAAAAAACACCACCAGAGGTTTATTTATCTCCTTTTGCTGATAGTCAGCAGCTTCTGTTTCGTTTCTTTACGTAGAGGAAAATGGAAAGAGACTATGGGAGAGAGAGGGAGAGAAAATATTAGTCAAAATGTGAAGTGAAAGTAAAGACAGCTACTTCCCTGACAGAAAGTCCAGCTCATCACGATGCTGTGTTTTTTTTTTTTAATTCTGTTTAAGGCCTGTACGTAATCCTGACCACAGATAATCAGAAAATCCAACCATGTGCATGAAAACTGTATGATAAGTTGTGATAATAACAGGATACCATCGCCTCAGGTGATTAATCGTAAATCACAGAGCTTCGGTTGAACTTCTCTCTAGTACTTCATCATTTTTGGTAAAGAAAGTGCATGAGTGGAATGATGACATTTATCATTACACATCATTTAACAGTTGTGTAATTCTGTAATTCAGTTCCTGTAATGAAGATGGCTAAAGCCTTACGAACAGGATTAACTCCCACGGCATTTAAATACGTGTACAAGTAACCTTTAACTAAAACATATACAAACCAAACATTTTTTAGGAGCATGAGGTGGGCACTGTTGTTTTTGGTAAAACTTCTTTACCACATCTGGAAATGTTTGAGGAATATATGTGTGTGGGTGTTCTGCTCATATGTGCTTATATTGCATAAGTGTTGTTAGTTTCAAAAGGGAACAGAGAACATGCTGGCTTTTTGCTCTTCATTAGCGTATGACGCTCTGCTATGTGCAATGCTAAGGCTAAATTTCTCATTTTCTCTGTTTCATGTCAACTTCCTCATCTCTGTCCCCCACATAAACAGCCCCCTTTATTTTCCCATCAAAGCCACTGTCCTATCTCATATCCCGTCACTGTTAATGCTGTGTGAATTACTGAAGCACCTTAAAGGTCATAGATGTGTCATAGATGGTCTTTAAATGTGTAGGAAGAGGTCAACATTACCTCAACAATGCAATCATTCTTACAACATTTTGGTGGGATTTACAGACCTACCAAAAAAATACAAACAAACTAAATACAAAGTACGACACAGCTCCCAATATTTAGGGGATTAAAAATCCTCCAAAGCCCAGCCCAGAAGAGTGGTGGGGAGGTGGAAATTAAAAAAGCAAAAGTATGCATAGTAGCAGTGTTTCCCAACCATTTTACCTTTGTGACCTGAAAAATACCCACTCTTAGTAAAGCAACATTTTTATTTCATAGCCTTCTTAAAATGTAAAAAACCCCTTTTCTTAAAACAGAATTATAACGAATTAAATTGTCAAAAATTGGGTTAATGGGTGTGGAAGTAGAATTTTATGTCCTATTCAGTGGACCCATGTATCAGCTTGTGTTGTAAGAACCAATATATTCTCTGATCATTCGTCACACCTCATTGTTAATCTAGTCTCCCTGCCACCTTGACCAGGAAACAACACAGAAATGCTAGCCGCCTCACCTAAGAAACAACATACAAATGCAAATGTTGATTGAATGTCTTCCCACTGACTATATCCTGTACCCCATGAAACCAAATGCTGTCTTGTGACTCTCCTTTGATTCTGTGAGTCTTTTTGATCAGCCTGCATAAAACCCCATCTCATACCTGCTCAGGGCAGAGAGAACCTTGCCAGTCATGCTGTGAGTTTCTTCTCTCCTCTGTGCAGTGAATAAAGCTCACTTGAACCAGCCACAGAATTTGGACCTAAATTATTTCTTTTACACGGGTCACCGCCAAATGCAGACATAGTGGTGGAAAGGGTTTAAAAAGTGGGTAAACAGCTTAAGAGTGGCAACAGTGGGCAGCAGTTGGTTAAATAGTATTAAAATGTGGCAAAAAAGGGGTTAAAAAGGCACAAATGGGGATAAAAAGGAGGAAATGGTTGGAAAATGTAATGAAATTGGATCTCAAACTTATCAAAAAAGGTTCACAGTGGCAAAAAATGGGTAAAAGGAGACTAGAGAAAAAAGGTTTAAAAAATTATGCAAAATACTGTAGATCAAAAATGGGTAAATGGATTTTAAATGGCTAGAATTGGGTTGACAGTGACAGAAATGGGCACAAACCCAAGAGTACCCGTATGCAGTCCAGGACCTCCACTTCACACCAGAAGTTGGAAAATCATCTCGTCTTCTAAGTCACTTGAACTGAACGTCTTCTTCTCTTTTTTTCTGTGTCGCTGCCATATTAATAGAGGCAGGTCCGCCACATGAGGAAATACAAGTAGAGAAAAATTAACAAGTTTTTGGATTACAAGCACAACAATAAAATTACATTAATTCTAATTAATCGATTTATGATCCAAATTCACATATCACTGAGCACAGACATAATATGCAACGGGAGACTGGCTGGTTGGCCGCACGTCAACTTCGCCACCATGTTGCCAGAGGTAAGTCCGCTATGTCATGCTATACAGTAGACAAGAATTGTGCAAGTTTTCGGAATAAAAAAGCTCAAACGATGAGGTTACATGGATCTGTATTAGTCATTAAAATAAATGATCCATATTAAAATAATAATGGATAGTGAAACATCTGTAATATATATAATCTTGAAACCTTAACGGGTTAAAACAATAATAACTTGCTCCCGTTGTCCTCCAGCGTGGATGTTTACATGTCTGGGGCCTGGGGGTGAAGAGGTGAGACGTGGGTCAGACACAGCCATTAGTGACGAGTGGGGAGACAGACCCAGCTCTGCTTAGTGGCAATTTTCTTTTTAAAAAGCTGGCGAAGGTTAGTTAAGATAAAACCAAAATTGTGGATACATACTGCAGTGATGAACTGTCTTCACACTGAAGCACAACATGTCAACTTCAGGCAAAGCACATCTTTGCTAATGTTAGCAAAGATGCTAACAACAACACGGGATCAAGCCATGCTCATACCACTCTACAGGAACTTTAAAGGCAAACTAAAAGGTTCATTGGAAAAATAATTCTTTAGTGAAACTTAAAAATAAGGGAAACACTGTCATCAAGACAGATTAGTTGCAGGTCAAATCATTTTCCCAGACATGGGTGAAAGACTTTAAATGACAGTTTTAAATGTAAACCTATGCGCCAGTTGTGTGGGACAGAGAAATGAGCGGTTCGTCTGGTGTTCAAACTAAGTTTCTTACATTCTTGTTTAAACAGTTTTCTTACGCTGCTTCCTGCTGATGTTCTCTCAGTTTTTATGAGTGTGTTAATATTATCTTATTTTGTCAACCTCAGAGGGGACAAAGCCTTATGCCCCCATCATGTTATCTGATGGCAACTAATTGTTTATTAAATTGGTTACTATAATTATGATCTGATTTCCCTCCAAATTTCCACTATCCTTTCTCTTATCAGTTGCTTCTAAATTAAAAAGCAGTAAAATGATAATGAGTGTCTGATGGCGTACATTTAACAGCTATTATTACACTACTTGAGCTTCCCACCCTTAATGTGATATCAGTGAAAACTGCCATTGTATAAATATGGTAAGTTTTCCTAACATAATTGGGGATATAGTAAAAGATAATAAAATCTATTATTCATGTGATCACTCTTTACTTGTCTTTTAACAAATCTGAAAAATGTAAAACTAAACAAACAAAAAAGTTGAATAAAATCATAATAGTTTAAGAACCTATGAAATATAGAGAGCCTATGATTAAAACAAAACAAGAAGCCATGAGTAGCTCATGAGCTGTTACAGGATTATTGCATCACCGATTCATTTCTGTATAAACAAAAAACAAAAGAGGAATTCCTTAAAGGATCTACAGACAGTACTAAACTGGTTCTAAGAGATTGTGCACACTGAATGAGAGTCAGCGTGAGGGTGTGTCTTATTTTATTTTAAAGCTTTCAAAGCAAAGAGACCATCTTAAATCATTTACTCATTTGAAACCAGTCATGTTTTCCTAAATGTTGCTCATTTTTTAGGTTGAGCTGCACTGTTTATCCAAAAAGATTGAATCCATATATGCTGATGATGTGCAGGTCAGCTTTGAGAGGGCAAACTCTGTTGATCCTGGATGTACTGTAAGTGACATCACTTCTTGTCTGTCTATAAAAACAATGCACTTCCCCTTCAAACAACCACAAACATCCTCTTAAATTTTCTCTCATTGCAAACTATTTAGATTTCATCAGCTTACTGAGCTTTTTTAATCAATGTGGAGTATTGGTCTGTCTGTTTGAACCCTGCTGAAGGAGGTGAGGACTGAACCACCTGATGAAGGAGGGAAAGCCCTCAGTAACTACATAACAAATGCTGGGTAATTCAGAACTTACTGTATCTCTCAGTGAAAACAACACAAGGCCTCGAAACACTACAGTGGCCTCAGCCATTCTTACCTAGACAAAATGTATGGACTCGTTTTTGTTCATTTATTTACTTTTTTGCATTGATTGTTGGTTTTTATGTTGTCTGGTTATCTTGATGTTGGTGGTGTGTTCCCACTCCTGCAGTGCTTGCTGTCGACTCCTGTCAGCACCTGCAACAGGTCAGTCCAATCCCGCCTGCATCACACACAGATTCAACTGCCAATCCATGTTTACTGGATGAAATGTGTTCACTTAAGCACCAGCTTGACAAAGTTTCCCCCCAGAATGAAGGAGAAGTCTAGGAAGCGCCCACAACACTGACATTATTCTCATCTATAACGTTGCCACACAGATAAAAGAGCAGCTAGGAGCCTCAGATTGTCAAAGTAATATTTATCAACTTTACTTACACATCATTTATTTTAAAGTCACTCAGAGGTGGAATTGTTTCATAATCTCTTGAAAGTTCTTGAAAGTTAAAAACAGCAAATACAAAATCACAACAACAGCATACTTCTAACAGTTCTAAAGACCGTGCTGTAACCAACCTCATCATTAGATACTTAATGCACTAAGACCAATTTGCATGGAAAAGGTTGTTTTGGCTCAGCCTGTCTGTGCGCTGGTGCATATCTGCGGTGGTTGACCTACAACACAATAAGGGAAACATTAAAGCTGTAGCTTTTGACTTATTTACAAAGGTTTAGTGCACACTTTATTGTGGAGCTTTAACAAAGCATGACACTGTTTGGTTGCACGGAGACAGAAACGTATTCAAACAGGTTTATGCAGCACTGCCAACAACAACAACCAACAAATAACAGCAAATTTACCATGATTAATAGCACTAAGGTGTGACACATTTCCTGTATTATCTTGTTTAATATGAGCATGGCGAAGCTCTTCAAAGAGAGCTTACTTTAATCAGGGACTATGGGGCAAGTGTATCATCACATCTAGGCATGCCAAATACATTTCCTGTAGGTGTGTTTCAACAAAGTCCAGTTGGTTTCCAGCTCTGTCACTTTTTCTCGAAATAATAAAGAAAAACAGTCTCATGTTCCCACTGTATTTTTCCGTCCTTTGTGTGTATTTAAGAGGGAAGGCCGTCTCCTTTTTGGCATTCTGGGTGACTGAGTGAACATATGCCTTATACAGGGGAAGTGACGTGATGGAGAGAGTGGGGAGCAGGCGAATTGAAGCGAAAGGTGCAACAATTGTGGATTTTATACTTTTTATTTTTTACAACAACAAAAAAAAAGTAACTAGTTACCAGGGGTGGAAATTAACTACTTACATATACTCACAGTACTGAAATCAAGTAGTTCTCCTGGGTATTATTACTTTTTGAATAAATGTTGAAATCAGTACTGTTATTTTTACTTAAGTAAGTTTTAACCAGAGTAACTATACTTTTAGTTGAGTACAACACTCTTGTATTGTCTTGACTAAACAGTATCACATAGAGAGAGAATGATTCCACGCCACATCCTGAAACAGCAAAAACTGGACTGTTGACATCTCAGGGTTAAACAGTTGACAGTGTTGATCCACCAGTGTTAGTTTAACTCTGTAGAATCAACGGATCTGTGCTCTGCTCATTGTGATTTGAAATCTGGGGGATGTATGGGCCGAGTTTCCCACCATGCCTTTAGGCAGAACGCTTAGATGTGTTTTACATAAGTTTGGCTGTGTTTAGATGTTGCATGCTATACAGTGATCCTGATGGGGTTCTTCAGCTCATGTTTGTGGTGGATTGTTGTTGTTTTTAATGTTGAAGCACATTTGCACCATGGGTGAAGTTATCCACTGAGTTAGAGTTTCCACATGTGACTCCAGATGCTCCTAAAGGATGCATAGAGCATTACTATACATTGATATGTATGAGGCTGACTCTGCTTTGGCTTCGTTCTTGCCAGAAGAGACCCACCTTACCACTGATTTTCAACAGTCACTGCAGCTCTGTCCAGTTATAAAATATTAAACACTTGCAAAAGTGTAGTTTAACAATGTGTAGTATGAACTAATAAAGACACTTCTAATGTGTTAAATGTAACTTTCCATGAGTCAAATTTACACTGTCAATTTTGCTGTGTATTATACATTATCATTGAAGTGTGACTTTACCTGAAAAATCTGGTTGGAGCTCTATTCTCTTGTTGTTATTGCAATGCAGATCATAACTTAACAACTCCTCAGTAGCTACTCAGTACTCAGTACTTAAAGTAAACTTTGATTAAATGTTTTTTCTTTTACTTGCATAGATCTATAGACCATTACCTTTGCTTGTACATAAGTAAATTTTCAAAAGAGTAACTGTATTTTCACTTGAGTACAATAGTAGTTTCCTTTTTCCACTTTTTGCTGGTGACTAAACTTTTGCATTACTCAACACCTGAGATCTTCTGTAATTTAATTGCTGATAAAAATACAGATCTAAACCTTACATATTGCCACATTAGTGTTGCATAATGAAATAGCACTATTTCAAGCAGTAAAATGTGTACGTGAGTGATGTAAACACAAGAAGTGATGTTGCAAGATAGGACTTAGTCGGCATTCGAGTACATCTGTCTTGTGTTATGTGAAGTCAGGTCTTGTTAACAAAAACAATCAAAGATAGTCACTGCCTCCTAATTACTGTAATGCTACAATTACAATAACCTTTACTCTAATAAAGACTTACACAAGTTCTCTCCTTTCTGCTCTAAATACAAAAAAGGTGACATCAAAATTGTGAAAATCAGACCAAAACAGCACAGAGAAATGTCAAAAACAAGGCTACAGTGGAGAACATGCATGCTGCCGTAATCAGGGTTCCTACAAGCTTTTAAAAAACTAATTGAAGTCTTTCTAAGACCTGAACTGAGAAGAATTCATACCACTTTTAGTAGGGTAAACTGTCAAAAATGAGAGGCATGCTCTGATGCAAAGTTCAAGGCAGTGGAGTCGTTTCTGACCTAGGTACAGTTTATCTACTGTCATATTCTTGTTCTTCTGTGCCACAAATGCAAAGTAGTATTCATATTTCCAGTTATCTAATTTGAGGTCCTTATTTGAACCGCTCCCCTGTTTCCCCTTCCCCTCAGAAGATCGCAGAAAATATCTTTAAGTCTCTCTGTGCTCTCGCATTTGTAACTGAACCTGTTAAGTTTCATTTCTCTCCCGATGAAGCTGCTGCTACTGAAAACCCCACATTTCCTGATGTGGGCATTCACAGTTGAAGCACTGGAGCAACTAGCAATTGTGAAGAACTAGCTACTGCCTTGCTGCAGGTTGCTGTTACTGCACACATTAAACTTGGAGAGGAAAGAAGTTGTTTTACCTCATTAATAGGACTGACACAAACTGTTGACACTGGGCTTATAACCTAGCTGTTCTTCAGTGTCAGAGCTGGGGTAAAAACCATAATCACGATTAATTGAACTTTGCTCCTCAGTTATGGTTAATGAACGATTATTCCACCTCTAACTCTAACTGTGCTGTAAATATTTGTATAATTAAAAAAAAAAAATAACCGAAATGTTGTACATTTTAAATTTTGATGCATCAATCTTGTGTACTTCCAGAACAAAAGTATGTGGCTAAATCTATAAAATGCAGTTCTCTTCAAACAGTTTTGTGCCCTTGTAGAAATTAAACCAGAGTGATGCTGATTCCAGTTTGACCAGCCATTTTTAAATGAATCTTCCTGGTCTGATCTCCTGATTAAGATTTAGGGTTAAACTGATTTTCTTTCCCTAAAAACTGTCATTGACATCAGTTACTGACACTGACATGAGTTACAATTAAGCATCAACAAGGACATATATCCTAGCAAAAAAAAAAAAAATAGTACAGTTGTTTTTTTTTGTTAGCTAACCATAATCTGAAAAAAGTCACACAAACGATCATTCCTTTTAATGATCATATTCCTTGTTACAATAATAAAGATAGATTTAAAATTTTTATCTGTCTATGATTAAAAAACTGTCATCACTGAGGGTTGATTATTTTAATTATAGCTTAATTAATACTATCTGTTTCATTGGTGTTTTCCACAAAATTTAACTACAATAGACTTGTTTTGCCTCCTCCTTAATGTGATAAACTTATTCAATTGTAAACTTTTTTACTGTCCAAAAGATCATCTTTTGATCTATAATCTCTGTCAGTGCTGTTTCCACTGCCTTGGCATTTTGCAAAATTCTTAAAATCAAAAGGATGTCATCAGTGGTATGTTAGAGAATGGTTGTAACAATTTAAAGACAGGCATATCCAACCGACCCAGCTACTGTTAAGCGAGCCAAATTAACATTGTTGTTTGGAATTAGCAGGGGGAAAAGACATCTCAATTTGCCTAAGAAATTTAAATTTCATCCACTATAAGTTTTGTCATTATATATGTCATTACATTATTACCAAAAAATATAGTCTTAGTCAAAAAATTACTTCCTCACTTTAGAATATTTTTCTCTGTACAATTTTATGCAGCTGTTTCTGGCCTTGACAACCACCATGTGGGTTCAGAAAGGAAGTGGGTAAACTCTGAAATGATCATATGACTCCTATCATATCCCTGGTTGGTGGAAGGGGTGACTTTACAACTCTCCTAGGCCTTGTCCACATGTATTTTGCACTTCATTGACCTTCTGCACACATGGAAAATGCCGTTTTAGGTCACTGAAAACCCATGTTTTTGGAAACTCCTGGGGTAGAAAGTGAAAACGTACCTTTGGTCTTGTAGCGTCACACTGTGCCCCAGTTTCCCCCCAATGGTGTGCAAGGTTTTACTTTTGTTTCCATTGCAAAGATGTACATTGAATTTATGCTAGTGTAATTTTGGTAATTGGACTTTGACATGCTAACCACTGCTTCAGGTGACTGTGGCTCTGTAAATAGTTGGTCATTTCACAATCAGTAGGTCAATCAGTTGCTACCGTCTCATTTAAATGTATCTTTAACCCAATTTCCTCTCACTGGCAGAGTGTGAATATGTATGGATGTGTATGAATGGGATAATACTGATGGCTACTCTCCATGGCAACCTTCACCATCAGTGTGTGAGTGAATGGGTAGGTGTGACCTTTGGTGAAAAGGCATTTTGAGTAGTCAGTCAACTAGGAAAGCACTATACAAGATCATTTACCATTTACTTACATGAATACACCCAGTTGCTCTCCCACTACGTTGGTGACCAGAGACGCCTGAATGGACTTCAGAGGTCACTGCTCTAAAGACACTATCGTCTATGCCAATGTCAGCGCCTCTGGACAAGACCCGATTCAGGTTGGAGGGCAAAATGAAACAATCATTACAAAGGACGGCAAGGGAATCTTCACATCATTGTTGTTGTCTTTGAGTGAGCTGGACTTGTTTACAGAGACAAATAAATACTCTTAGATTACATCAACTGTTCACATGGTGTTACAACCATACCTGGTCTTCCCTTCCAGGAGTCCCCAGCCCACTGTAAGACAATTTATGCAAAGTAAAGGTAAGGCTGAAGGGAATATATGTGAGTATTGCTTGTACTTACTTACACATGAAGATTTACCTAATCCTGATGTTGAGGCTGCATCACCATGGAATTAGGCTTTCTCTACCTTGGCACTTATCATTTAGTCCATCTAATAAATGCTGATGAAAAAATATTTGAAAACACTACATAATGTTCTATTTACTATGCTATTTGTGAAAGGTTTACAACAAGTAAAGTTAGTCCACTAACCTGACATGCCAGATAGGCTGTTTAATATTTCCATTGCATGGCTATATTTCATAGTTATCTTGAAAACTTCCTATTGACAGTGATTGCGTAAGGCAGGATTTTTTTTTTTTGTGCACAACTTTTTATTGAGTTAAGTTGACAACACATAAACACATGTACACATGCTCTTAAAGATTAAGACAAAATTCATAGTGTTGAACAGAAAACATGGCATTTGTTATTTCTCTAATCAGAACCTTATATATATCATAAGGCAGGATTTTTCATAAAAATTCCTGGAAGGTGACTGGACAAACATTTTGTTTGTAACATTCATTAATCTAATAAAGCTCTCTCTTGGGCTATAATGTTGTGGGTGAGGCAAAGTCCTGTCTGTTCTGTTTTGGCCCTCTTCATTGCAGAAATGAAGCAGATGTTTGGTCATGTCAGTAGCCAGGAAGCTGCGAAACTGATGACTAATTTACATCAAGGTTCCAAGGGCAGAATTTTCCATAGAATTTTGAACCTTAGCTGCTGAATCCGCTGGAACTTAGAGGCACTGACAAGCACCTTTATCAATGCCTTTTCTGAGAAAATAAAAGATGAATTAGACTCCTGTGATATTTCAGATTTGATTTGATTTCTTTGGCCATGTATCCAGACACCCCAGATGGATTTGTTTCACACATCCATCTGGAAAACATCTACGGTAAATACACATATGGGATGGGTCAATGACCAGACACATGTTTAATCTCACTTGCCTTTTATGACATAAATATAACGCCATACAAATAGACTCTCCAGAACGTGAGGAGGTCCTGGCAACTTAAACATTCCCCCAGAGCAGACAATAACCACTCCTTTTTGCCTCTGGAACTATACTGTGATAAAAGCTGGTTTAACCTCTTAACTTTGTAGATTCACAGAGCAAAACTGCAATTTTTTTCTAATTGATGCACCCAAATGCTTACTTATTTTATGACACCTTTGGCTCTAAAGCACTAGTCAGGTTTGCCCTTTCTGTCATTTATTAAAAATGGGAGGTTTCTGATTTTGACCTTTGCTATTTTGTTTTGATTTTTATTCCTTATTCCTTCCTTATTATTCCTTATTCCTTTTTGATCATTTGTAGTCCTAGTGGTTGTCCCTTTGGATAACTTTTAAACACCCCTTTGTCCACAATTGTGTCCCACTGCCCCGTCTTCTGAAAACTGGTAGACAAAACTCATGCCAAGGCTGGTTGGGAGAAGTGCACATGCATCTTTTCTGCCAAGAAAAGCTGTCAGTGTGGTTCTTTGCTCTTGTTTTAACAAAGAACTATGGTCCAGATCTGATGCCTCGTTTCCACATATGTAGACTGTATGACTGTTATTTATGTATCTGTTATTTATTTATTTATTTATTTTATTTAACCACAAAAAAACCTTATTGAGATCAATAATCTCATTTATAAGAGTGTTCTGGCAAAGACAGGCAGAAGCACAGTTAACAGAGTTACAGACAAGAAATATAACAGTTATAAACACAGATCAAACATATCCTGAATCACAGAGCACAAAGTCATATGTCAAAACATCTACAACTCAAAGCATCAACCTCCAATGCCTTCAATCTATTTTAAAAAAGATTTAAATAGATCAGCTCTCAGAGATATAGTCTCCTGTAGCAGATTCCAGGCTGCAGGAGCAGCGTACCTGAAACTCCTTTTACCCATTACAAGACAGACTTTGGGCACAGACAGCAAAAGTTAATTTTGTGACTGAGTCACAGAGCGAAGTCTGTAGCTTCCAGAACTTTTCACATGAATGAGATCACACAAGTATGATGGAAGGAGATTTAGTAAAGCCTTTCAAGTAAGGATAAGCCAATGATTTAGCCTATGCTTTGATAAAGAAGTCCAACTAACTCAATCACTCAGAGTACAGTGATGAGTTTAGGATTTAAGGTTCGTTATAAATCTCAGTGCCCCGTGGTACACAGTATCCAAAGATTTTAGGCATTGAGAAGATGCATGCATGTACAGAACATCACCATAATCAATGAAAGGCATAAAAGTGGCAGCAACAAGTCTTTTCTTTGCAGTAAATGAAAAACAAGTCTTACTTCTGAAAAAAATAACAGCAGCAACTTTAATGTCTTGACAAGATGGTCAATGTGAAGCTTAAAAGTCAAGGAATCATCAATTAAGAAACCAAGATATTTATAAGAAGACTCAATCACATCACCCTGAGAAGTGGTAACAAAGGGCAGACTCAGTGTTTTTGGCTGACTGCTGAGGGCAGCCCTACAGATGGCTCTGTCCCTATACTGACTGAGTAACTGAGTGACTGATGCTTTTGTATGAGCCACAGAGTTGCAGAGTTGCTTTTGCTTGGACTGACAGTGATGGCTGCCTCCACTGTGTTAACTACGCTCCAGTTAACATTATGTATGGCTCATCCATACAGAGTTGCTATGGGCGGGGTTTACTTGTGCTGAAAGCCCTGTAAATGGCTGCCTCCACTGCTGTAAATACTCTGATATAGCTTTAGCCTCTGTTTAACCAGCACTGGGCCACATTTCTTTATGACAAAGAATTAAAACAACCATATAAGTGTTTCATGTTGGGAAAGATGTTTTTACTCCTCTGCTGGCATGACTATGTGATAACTGAGGGGGGAAAGGGAACTTGTTGTATAAATGCTTGTGGACTAGCATTAGCTCAGCCTTAGCCAGAAGAACACATTTCTTCATCACAGCTAGCGCTGACAGAAACAGGGAAAGCTTTCTGCGAAAGAAAACAAAGATGCCTCTCTTCTGTCTCCCACTTTGGCATGACAATGTGATAATTATGGGGAAAAGGTTAGTTGTTTTTATATACAGCTATTGAGTTGTGACTAGCAGGCCTGTCATTAGCTGGGACTGAGCTGCAGCGGAGCTTCTGAGTAACACAACGTGTCTGAATCCAAACAAGAGAGAAACAGAGGGCAACACTGAAAGCTCCCGGTCTAATTCGGCACAGCTTTCTACGACCTCAACCGCTGTTGGGAGCACATGCTGACGAAGAGTAAGCAAGTGGCTACCACAAAGGGTTAATGGGGAGCCCACACGATCTCATCTAATAAAGAATCCAAGACATATCAGAGCGATCAGAATGGCTCATTTCGAAGATAACAACCACATCCAGCTAACTAAACCAATGAACTGGGGAGTTATGGCTATATAGCGGAGAATGATGAGAAAATGTTAAAAAATGTAATAGGTGAAGCTAGTGGACTGTCGCTGCTAGGCTAACAGTAGCCTCACTTTAAAACATTCAAACTCCGCAATTGTCCCCCAAAAACAGTGATAAGAGGGCAAAATCAGATGATCCTATGCTATCAGAGCATAACACAGCAGTGTTGGGCTGATAAGTTATGAGTTTGGAGAGAAAAGTACTATTTGACTACTATTACTATTTAAAAATAGCATGGCTATTCATGTATATAAACAAGGAGTCTGCAGCGTCAGAGAGCGGTGTTTAAAGCCAGAGTATGACAGCATGAAGCAGAGATGGTGTGAGGATCATATTCACTGAGGGAACTGTACCTGAGGGAGGTCATTAAAGGGAAACAGTATGCCCTGAGGAAAACACAGGAGATCCACGGGCAGGTAATAACGGTCTCCACAGGTGTCATGGCTGCCACTATTTTGACATAAACGATAAGTGGAGAAAAACCCCAAAACACCTCAGATCCCGGTTTTGCGCCGTAATCAGGTGTACAAAATCACAATCCATACTGTTCCAGGAAATAATGGCCACTAATGGGGCACCGATCAGAGAGCGCCATGGAGAAATGGAGCATTGAAAAGTTGAAGACTGGGACAGCTGCCCAGCAAAAAGACGGAAGAGGAGATGACGTTACTAGTCTCAGGCCCCGTTCACACGGAAATGAAAACGCTATACTGCCGTTTCATTTTGGAAAAGTTTTCTGTAAAGACGGGATCGTTTCAGGAAATATCCGCGTAAACATGGAACCACTGAAACGACTGAAAACGCTGCAGTACATATGCCAAGCCTATATATGGCACTGTAACGCTGCCACCGAAATGCACCAGAGTAGAAGAAGAATATTACAGAAAACTAACACAAACTTCCATTTAGTTGCCCTTCTGGTTGTTCTCCACGTTGGATTTAAGAACATATGGTGTATGCGTTTCGTGGTGGTGGTAAAGGAGCATTAGATTTTTCTGTAAAAGCCACAACAAGCTCTATAGTTTCTGCAGCACGAACACAACCGTGTAGCCCGCTATTATTGTTTTGGCCTAACCCGCGCAGGCGCCTTAAGGGTGTGACGTAATCGTTTCAAGAAAGATGCGGATAACAGTCCACACGGAGACGAAAACGGTATTCGTTTACGGATTTATGCACTCTGGGACCCAGTTTCAAAAAGTATTGTATACAGTCACCCGAAACTCCGTTTCTGTGTGGATGAAATGCCGATCCGACAAAAAAACTTTTGCGTATACTCCTGAATTCGTTTCCGCGTGAACGGGGCCTCACTGACGCCCTCTGGGTGTGTGAACTACTAACAATCATGACAAAATCCCTCTGCCAGAACACACATTTCAGTCAGGCATTTCAACAAGCATCCCAGACAGTTGCGGTCAGCCATATACTAGGTTTTTACCTAGTCTTGTTCTCTTTGAGTTTGAAAACAGCATCAATTTTACCTCAAACAAAGTGTCATGTAAAATATCCTAAGCTTCCTGTAGGCGACAAAGAGCCTGATGCTATGTAGGAGCAGAGCAATAAATGACAGCATATAGATGAACTTTTGCATTGTGAACATTTTGACCACTCCCAAAGGCCGCTCCCACTCATCTCTTTCGTACAGATGAACCCAAACCACACCCCACTGCCACAAAAGTTTGACATATTCTTCTGCCAAGGACAAACATTGACTGTCAGCTACACAAATATCAGATAATAATAGTCCACCTCTTCCTCCAGTGCATGACAGTGACAGAGAGAGAGAGCAAAAAGAATCTGAAATATGTCCAATGGAATGTAACCAGTCCTTGTCCGATACTTTTAACATAAAGTGTGTACAACACGGTCCCATGACTGAGCCCTGAGGCACTCCATTTTTAACCTCAAGGTATTAAGAGGTAAATCCCTCCGCCTACAAACATTGGGCTCTATTTTATAAATAATTAATAAAATAATTGAACCAGCAGGCAGATTGTTCTGACAGACTGATACAGCAAAGCCTATCTTTCAAAATGACAGTCCACAGTATGAAAAGCCTTCAATAAATAAATAAAAAGTGCAGCAGTGTTCCTTACTGTCCACGGACTCAATACAATCACTGACTACTTTCAAGGCTGCAGTGGTTGTACTGTGCTTCTTTCTAAAACCTGACTGATAATCAGCTAAGATACTGTTACTTGTCACTTAGCTAAGACTAAAAGTTTAGAGATCAGCCTGCAATTGTTTACAAGAGAGGGGTCACTCCCTTTTAACAGGAGGAGGACAAAAGCAGATTTCCAAACACTGGGAATATCGGACGAGACAAAGGAAAAATTAAAGAGATAAGAAAATATTAAATCCTGAGACTCCCGCCATGTTACAAAGTTCCATGTCAGCTGGCCCAGGATTAGGCTGAGTGTTTCCAGAAACCAGAAACAACATGAAAATCAATCATTTCTGTATTGCCTCTTCTTTAGAAATTGTGATATTACTATTAATATCGCCCAGGCTGCCAGCACATGTAAAACAACTTTTTAACATCATAAGGCAAGACAGATGAAGGTCTAGCATGTAACTGAACACTCCGTCGCCAAGCTCATTGGCTTTAGTTTGTGTGATTCATGGAGAAATACGCTGGTAAGCACACTGGTATGACAGCCAGAGAGTGAGCCTTCCCTGACACACTCCCTAGACAAAGATTGATGAGCCCAAAACTCCAGAGCAGCAGAGCAATAGCCGATAACTCAAGTATAAGCATCTCAGTACAGTTTTTGGGTTAAAAGTCACAACAGTTACCTTCCAAAGCCACAGACTTGCTGTTGATGCAGCACAGCAAACAGACTACCTGCACTGCAGAAAACCTTGCTGCAGGTAGAGACAAGCGGGAGAGAGATGCTGGTAGCACCGGGTTACTCACAGTCAACAAGCAGAGACTTTACTGTCAGTGAGTAGACAGGCAGCAGGATACAACTCCGAGCAAGGCAGACAGTTAGCAAGGCACAGGCCCACACAGCTTAATGCGTCCACCGGCCAGCAACAGATCCACAGGTCCGCTGCAGGAAGGCAGGAAAAACAGCAGCTGCAAACAGGTGACCACAACGTGCAAAAAGCGCTAAGGCTTCTGTCAGGCTGAGCTGTCAACGGCACTGGTTATGCTGTATGTCTATTATGATTAAGATAATAAATCTCAGGTGTCAGTTGTACAGTTCAGACCAATACACAAAGGCGTCTGCAATAGTAAACTCACTTAAAAGCACTTAAAAGTGAAGTTAAAAACGACTAGAAATCAGTTAAAAAATGAGAACTGACGAGAGACAAACAGATATGCAAAAACTTGTGCTACCATCTCCATCAATATACGGATGATGCCCCCTAGGGTCAAACACAAGGAACTACACTGTTTTCCAGACAGATACAAAGCTGATAATCTACCTGTAGCCATTGAAGAGAGGATAATATTGTCAGTGTGGCGTGGCATGGAGGCGATCAGCCTGTGGCACTGCTCAGGTGTAACGGAAGCCCAGGTTGTTTTGATAGCAGCCCTCAGGTCATTCTCTATGGGGTTCAGGTCAGGCCAGTTTGCTGGCCAATCAAGCCCAATAACTCCATGGTCATTGAACCTGCTTTTGGTACCTTTGGCAGTGTGGGCAGGTGCTAAGTCCTGCTGGAAAATGAAATCAGCATCTCCATAAAGCTTGTCAGCAGAAGGAAGCATAAAGTGCTCTAAAATGTCCTGGTAGATGGCTGCATTGACTGTGGACTTCAGAAAACACAGTGGACCAACACCAGCAGATGCCATGGCAGCCCAAATCATCACTCACTGTGGAAACTTCACACTGGACTACAAGCAACGTCGATTCTGTGCCTATTCACTCTTCCTCCAGACTTTGGACCACTGAGCAACAGTCCAGTTCTTTTTTCTCCACAGCCCAGAGAGATGTTGGCAAGATGAGCTGATTCATGTTAGTATTATTTTGAGGAAAATACACCAATGGGGTGGGGGGCTGTTGGAGAATACTATAATCCTGTCATGCATATATCACATAATGGAAAAAACAACACTTGTACTTCTCCCCACTCCATCCCCCCTTCCCTCTCCCTCCTACTCTAGAATGATGAGGGAAAGGTTAAGATCAGATCTGGCTGGCTGGTACGGGTCACAGCATTTTTGTTCTCTCTCAAACACACCAGGGGCTTCCCACATGTTTTTCCACAACTAAAATGACATTCTGATTCGTCAGTAAGCCACCACGTGATGGTAGAGCCGTGCCAGGTAAATAAACCTTGAGTAGACTGTGAGCTTTTTATAGATATGACGAAACTTAGTTGAACTGCTGTTGCACTCTATCTTATGTCTGTCTGTCACTTATCCCCACAAGCACGCGCACAGACACATTTTCCTTATTAGATAGTCTAATCTTGCAAAGGAGAATTTTCCGTTCAGATAATAAACTGCATGTTTTCAACTTATCATTGTCTCCGTGGTGCCACTTGTGCCAGTCTTTTAAGGTCTAAGAAAGTAAGAATACCTTTTGTTTAGCTGTGTCGGAATGTTAGGCTGGAGGTAAGTTTAGTTTCTCTCCCTTTCGCTTTCCAGCCCCACACACAACAATCATAATGAAATTGCGCAACAGCAGAAAGAGCTGTGGAATATCTACACGTCTTTTTTCTCACCTCGTGCTCGGCAGAGAAGGAGGGGGCGCGTGTGAGGAGGCGTGAGGGAAATCCATGACTTCCGCGTTTTTCCTCCTTGTCTGAAACTGACTGCAGACTCCTTCACACTATAAAAGCTATGGTTCACACTGCAGACAGTAGCGACTTGAACCTTGAGACCCGGACTGTGTTGTATGACAACAGGAAGACTTTCTTTTGGAGAAAAACACCTAGGCGCCTGGAGCTATTTAACAGGTGTCATCCTTACTGTCAGCGCTTCAATAGCTTGACGCTGTTGATTCTCAACCCAAACGTCAGGGATCTTATTTCGGGTGTACAGATACAGAAATGGACGCCGAGTCTTTGCAGCAATGTGACCGTCGACGAGGACGCTGCCTGGACGTTTTTCTCGTGGCTTCCGTCATCTTTCTGTTTATGGCTGTGATGGCTTTGGCTGCCGGCGGATTGGTATGTGTGATGGAGCTGAGGTCCAAAGTGGACTCAACGCATCTGCACGAGCAAATCGAGGCATCACCTGAGAAATTATCTGTGCTACCTGGAGAAATGACATACAAGGTCAGTAAAAGTGTCAGATTGAACAGAGAAAACTTTTTGTTTATACTTTTTCCCTCTTACTACACCATTCAATAGTTCTAACCCTCCTTTTCTTTTCTAATTGTCTCAACAGAGGCAGAACTTTGCTTATCTGAAAGCCAAACCAAGTAAGTGTGCTTTTGATTGCTAGAAATAACAGTAACAACAAACCATGTTGGACAGATAATCACAAAATTACACAAAAGCTTCAGGGTGGATAAATAATGAATTGTCTTAAAATAGCACAAGATAAAATGAGACAAACCTTTGTTGATTTTGTTCATACAACAGCTCACATTAAAGGGCAAGAGTAATTAGCAATAAATCACTTAGCAAAGTAAATAAAAAGTGTGCCTACATTATTCAAATACAGAGACATGAAATAGCAATAACCATAATAGTATATATTTAGATCTATCAAGAACATTAAAATGCATTTATGTAGTTTTTAATATATAAAGTCAGACTTCATGTGTTATAACATTTGCATTGAATGTATCAGATTGTGATTATGACCCACAGGCTCACAATGAGAGCTTTATCTAAACATGTGTTTGTCTCCTCCTGCAGACAAGCTGATGAACTACACCATCCACTTGAAAGACGTGAAATCTGGACTTGGGACATCTGTGGGAAGCAACTACCTGTTTGATGAGGACCAGAGTTCACTATTGCCCAGAAAACCAGGAACCTACTTCATATACATTGAACTGAACCTCACATGCACTCATATATGCAATGCAGGAGTCTTCACTGTGAGTTTTGGTGATAAGCTCACTTGTGAGGTTAATCTTCCAGTCTTGAGCAATTTAACAGTTGTGGAAAAGAAATGCTGGACAGTGGCGCAGATGGAGGGGCAGAGACTGAACGCTCGGATGACGATACCACAGACGGGACTGAACAATTGGTATCTGCAGGACTCAGGAGTTGGGATGTTCCTGGTGGACTCATAAGGACACAGTAGTGCATCTCCTATTCTTAAGGTGTAGGTTCTGCCTTTTGACTGTAGGTAGTCTATGAAAAACAATGCCAGTTTGAGCTCCCCTGAAGTTCAAGTGGGTGCTAATCCTCTGGCGCTTGAGCTGTTCTTAAAGCTATGACGAGGGCCATGCAAACTCACAAACGCAAGGCTGTGCTGGAGTTGAACTGCAAAAGACTAAATTTGCCAAGTTCTGTATATATGATATATTTATTTATGATATGAAACTATTTATGTACATGTATTTATTATGATGTTGCTGTTTTCTATAGAAATGTATTTTAATGTAGATGTCACTACTCTGGTGTTGATGTGCAATAACATAATTTTAATCAGCATACATGGGATGAAATGTGACTCCATAGCTCTATTGTCATTTTATAAATGGCTTAGACATGAAGTGTAGGCATGAAATAAAGTGTAATTTAAATTTCTGTGCAAAAACCCAAACTAGCTCCTCTTATATAGACCTTCTGTGGTCATTTGAGATAATTAATCTTTGGAAAGAAAATATCATTGATGGATTTTATTTATAGTAAGCTATTCAAAATGATTAAGTAATGCCTAATCAAAAGATGACCTGCATAATTAATCTAACTGGACAAATTACTGGAAACTGTTTCACTTTTGGAAAAAAGTACCTCCCATGGACAAACTACACATTACTGAATGTATTCTATTGTAACCCATGTCATTAAAGTCGGATCTGATGAACAGAGACGTAATTCTGGTGTGAATTGTTAACAGTGACGCTTGTAAAAGTGGTTTCGATCAACTTTCAATTGGAATCTAAAAAAATGTGAAGGTAAAGGAAAGTTCCCTTATGTTATGCCGTCCTTAACGGGAAATGTCTGAACACCACATCCTGTTTATTTACCATACAGTGTGGTTGCGATGAGAAACTATGTGGGTCAGCAAACAAACACCATCTCTGCTCTGCTGTTATATAAACTCACGGTGCAGACATAAAGCGAAAAAACAAATTCTCTGATATGTGGTGTTTAAATCAGTAAGCATTCACAAGAAGCAGAAAGCACACTGAAATGATAAGTGGGAATGTCTCTACATGGTTTCATTGAATTTTTTTTTCATTCTAATACCCATTTCTCATTTTTGGCCCACACTTTTCAAAACTACTGATTCCTTAAAGAAGAATCTTGTGGTTTATTTCAATAAGTTCTGTTGAAAAGGTTAAAGATCTTTCAAGACAAGAAGGTGTTTTTTTCAAAAGCAGTTTCTGAAACAAAAACTGATGGACTACATGGACCCATCTGTCTTTTAACTTTTATTGATAGATCAATTATTTTTTAGCAGAACACCACATACACAGTAGTCAGACGTTTTCATTTTCATTCATTTAATTATTCTATTTCTTCATGTTTTTTTTTTTTTTTTGACTATTTATCATCTTGATTGCTTATACTGTTGAGGCTGATGCCCATCCAGGGTGGTCTTTGCCTCATATTGCAAGTTAACCCTGGGCTGGTCAACCCCCAATCACAGGACAGACATGAAGAGACAAACAACCCTGCACACTCACATGTAGGGCCAATTTAGAGTCACCAGTTAAGCAAACATGCCTGTCATTGGACTGTGGGAGGAAACCAGATGTAAAAACCTATGCATGAATGGGAAGAACATACAACTCAACACAGAAAGGTAGGGTTTCAAACCAGGAGCCCTCTTTCTATGAGGCTAGTGTGCTTACCACTGCATCACCGTGAAGCCCTATTGCAGGTGTTAATATGGGTCAGAGTCATGAGCCCACTGTATTTTCTGTCTTTTAGCTTGTGTTTTTGAGAGCTAAGGCTCACTCCTCTTCAGCATTGTGGCGGAGTGAACAAATGTGTTATACAGGGGGAGTGACATAATGGGGGGTAAATGCATTAGAGCAGAAGGCAAAATGATTTTGGATTTTATAGAAAATCTGTTCATATTTGTGATTTTTTTTTTGGAACCAGTTTCAAACCAGTATACCCAAGAAGTCTCCTGAGAGGTACCAAGTAAAATCGGTGCAACTTTGTGGTGTGCAAATCAAGACAGACACACACATAGACCTGCTACCTATACTTAGTATGATCTACAAAGTGTGCTATAATTAACATACAACCAGAGTTATGCATGCTGTTTTGTCTCTGGTCTGGACTTGCAGTGGTAGTCAATCAAAGGCAGCTTAAACTAACTTCTTCTGTGATTTCCTTTAAATGGTACCATCATTAATAACCAAAAAAACAACATGCTATGTTTCAGGAGGCCAGTGATCACAATCATAAGGTGAAGGAAGTGAGGAACTACATAAAATTGAAATTTATCACACCAGGACCAGGATGTACATCTTAGGGCCAGCTGGCTGGGCCAAGATCAGCTGTCATGTCTCCATGTACCGCATGCACAATAAGGCTGAAAGCAGCCCCAACTAATGAGTGAGTAATGTGAATCCAAATTTGTGTCTGAATCGGCTGGAAACTACACAGTGTACATCAAGTAAAGCAAATTTGTATTTGGTAGATTATTTCTTTGTTGAAACAATGCTTCTTGGCAATAAATCTTATACTATTAGAAAGCCTTGTCTTGTTTCCACAGACTTCAATCATCAAATCCATCAAACAACAACAGACAAGAGTCAGTAGCACAATAAGTTGTTTGGCATTGGCAGAAATTTGGCAAAATTTTCATGGGTGCAACCCACATACACAGCACTGCTGCTCATCCCACAGATGCATGATCCTTACAAGTGTGGCACCATTTTAAAGGGAAATAAACAGACTTTCCAACAGTGTAACATTTACTGCCAAGAAGTATTGTTACAACAAATAGTTTTGTAGTATTTCTAGTGAGGCAGGGCAATCTATTGTCATTTAAATTGGCCAGCTGCACTTTTTAAAATGCAGAGGGTGCAATATTTCTTTAACCTGAAATGTGTTTCAAATATCAGTTTAATACATTTTACTTCTGCATCAGAGATGCTATGCTCTACACATAATGCAAAAATTTAAGCATACATTTGTTTGTAAAACAGTCACCAAATTTTTTCCTGTTTGTGCTTGCATATGTTTTTCTAAACTAAAATGAGAATGATGTAAAAATTAACATTCATTTCAATTCAATTCATATTAAATCTGCAATCTGAATTCAATTGATCTCAATTAGAATTTTTTTCAAAATCATTCATCCCTAGTTTAAGCCACCTATTATCATGTTGGTTGTAGTATAGACTGAGTTATTGCTCTCAACTGTTCAGAAATACATACGATGAGGAACATAAAAAGTAATTGCATATTATAAATTGCGTCCCCAAACCCTAGTTTTTAGTCTGTAACACTGCAGTTTACTTTGTCATTACTGTCTAATTAGTCAAAAGTCTTTGACCCTTGAGCTAAATGAATTAAGCCCAGATAAACAGCAAGTAAGGAGCTGTGTTAATATGTCTAGCACTAGTTTTCATGACAGAAATGAATGGAAAAAGATGCTACAGTGCCTTGGCTTGAAACAAAAAGCCCATTTAGAGATATCATGTGTTTTCTTGAAGCTGTCAGATTTGGCTGCTAGTCTAAGCTATGCCAAAGCTGAAATCAATCCATTCTATTTGAAGCAACACTGTCCCTTCTTTTTGTCATCCTGCTAATCTCCAAACCCAATAACAACTACTAAAAAGAGATGGACATATCTAGAAACTGTAAAGTAAATTGGAATGCAACTCAATAGAGACAGGATTCTCAATACACAACATTTATTAAAAGCAGGTAATGAGCAAGTATAACAAAATGAACTGGTCAAATTCTCCACTCTCAGTCTGCAGAAGTATTGTGTGTTTGTTTTGCTTGGGTGTGTAGAAGTGTAACAGTGTTTCAGAGCAGAAAATGACCTGAATACGTGCACCCAATGTGAGGTCAGTTTTTTACTCTTCTTTCATTCTCAGGGTGGTTACCTGTCTGTCTACCAGTCTACATGGCTTCCTGTGCGGTCAAAATTTTTTAAATGACCTTTCACACAAATACCATGACAGTGCTCTGTTGTCAGATGCTAAACTCCCTGTTTCCTAACCACTCTGTACTTGGTAACTTTGTGCTTCAGCATGTCTTTTTTTCCATTTGTCACTGCAGCGATGTCTGTGAAACTTTCCCCTGTGCTGAGAGAAGAGCTGAGTCAGCCCTACCAACCTCAGCACCTCTTCTGCTCCATCCTCTCTTCAGTGTATCTTCACACTACCACATCCTGCACGCACACACACAGAGATAACACGGTCTTGCAGATGTTTGTTTCAAAACTTTAAATCTGCATCTGTTATGTGTGTGCTGCATGTCTGTGGTTTGTCTAAAGCTGGCTGAGCGTTTGCACAGTTTGTCTACCAAATAAGCAATCTGCTCTCATGTTTGTGATAAAAAACAAACTTTATTCAAACTTCAAACTATGCAGCATATTATAAAAAAGAACAATAACCTGAATATCAGATACTTATCACACTACAGCTACTTGTTGCTGTGTCAAATGTGATTCAAATACATTCATTGACAACAGAATAATTTAGATTATATATTTATATATATATATATATATATATTAATACAAGGGATGCATAATCATAATCAAAGCATATTCTGTAAATAGAATCCAATCACATTGTAGGACTGAGGTGTTCCTCTTAAGTCGATATCATAAAGGCCCCCAGCAGGTTGTCAGCAGTTGCTTGAAGCTTCTTCTCTTTACTGTCAAGTCTGACAAAAACTTTATCTCCTTCCTCCAGGTGAAAGATCCCCGCCAGGAAACTGTTCCATAATTCCTCCCCATGTGGAGGAGTCTCATCTAGAGAAGTCTCATCTGAAGATCTGGGAGTCCAGCAGTGAATTCTAGGAAACATATGGAGAAAAAAAAAGTCACACGACAAATTTATGGCATCATTACTTAGACAGCACTAATTTCAGTCAACTAAAAGGCAACTGAAATTTACAGTCAAAAAGTCAAGTCAAGCCAAGTAAGCAGTAAGTTTTGAAAATGGCTTCCAGTGGTCAAAGTCTGAAATCAGCACCATTTTGATAGTCATGTAAACCGGCAACATGCATTTCCTCTGAAAATGGAGACTTTACTGTTCCAGTCTGTAGCCATGCATGAGTAGGTGGACTGAACCAACATTTGCCAGCTCATCCCTGGCATAAAACCATGTCATAACATAAGAGCATCTTAAATCCAGCTGGTGCACCTCAGAGGCAGAGTTACCGTAAATGAAACAAGAGACAAGAAATATCAGCAGTGAAAGTGGCAGATGGCCTCAGGAGTTTTGACAGCTCTGAAAGCATGTTGAAAGCAACATGCAGGCAGCTAACTCTCTTCAGACACAACCCTAAAATCAGCTGGTGTGCTCAGCTCAGGACAGGATGACATTATGTGTGTAACTGTCAACCAACACATCTCCTCTGTTTGGATTCAATACTATGGACACTCTGCACCAACACTAACGCAAATGAGCCCACAAACACACACACAACTAAATGGCTTTGGCATATCTTGACTTCAGGTAGCTCACAGGTGGGTCTGTTATTTGATGTGTTTAAAATTTAGCAATTAAAATGAGCTATTCTGCTCATTTCAGTATTTTTGCTTTGACTTTTATGTTGATAAATGTGAAAATAAATAAACTAATAAGTAGTTCTAAACTGGGTTCATTGGATCAAGTTGAGTAAGCCCAGTTACGTCAAGCTAAGTTAAGTTAAATTAAGTTTGTTTAATTTCAGTTAAGTTGTAGTCAAGTTAAATCAAGTTGAGCTAAGTACAGGTAAATTATGTTGGCTTAAGCCAAAGTTTAGTTATCTCAGGTAAAGGTAAGCTTGGTTTTGTTATATCTAATTTTGATGTAGTTTTGAGTTTAGTTTAGAGTAGTGTGGTTTTAGTTTAGTTTTGGTAGATTGATTAAGTTTAGTTTCATTTAGTTTGAGTTGGATTGAGTTAAGTTGAGTCTGATTTAGTTTAGTTTGCTTTAGTTGAGTTGGGTTGGGTTTGGTTTATTCTGTTTCATTTTATATTATTTTAGTTACATTTATCTACTTTATTAATTAGAAACACACAAAAAAAAAAAAAAAAAACAGAAAATAAAATAGAATATATGAAGAAAACAAAATTAAAAAGCTAAAAATGTTGAGCAAAAAAAAAACAGAAATACAAAATGCTAAACTTGCAACATTCATAACAAACTGGGGGTTTTACAGATGTTTTTCACTCAATATAAACTTTTTTAAAGCTGAGTGTATAATAATGCAACAGTCTGTTAACAAGTCAGCACCACTTAGCTGAAGTAGCACTGTTGCTAGCTTCACTAGCGGCCAAAATTAGAGGTACATGTTATTTTGACAGATTTCTCATCCTCAGCCATCGTCTTTCTTTACTTTATCTCTCCTCTTCCCTTAAGTGCACTGATCAACTTCTTTTTGCCCAGTGCACTGTGTAAACATTCGATTTCAATTTGTCTTTATCTGACCATCTTGCTCTTGCTTCTACAAGGGGATCAAAGAGTAATATAAAAGAAAAACAAACTTAGACTGGTGTCAGATGTTTCAGGCTTCATCAATAACCTTTTCAATTAATGATAAATTAATGATAAAAATGCAGTATTCACAGTTTTTAGCAGAATAATGAGCCATTCTGAGTGGCCTAAACAACCCATAATTGGGTGGCCCTTTGACATCTACCCAGATTCCAGATGGCCAGCCCCTCATTGGTGTAGGTGTGATAGATATTTGTAAATGTCCTTTATGAAGATAGTGTCCAGATGTCATAAAAAGGCAGTCTTAAAATACAGAATCACCTGGGAAACCTAGCGTTCACACGTAAAAAAGTTCTTTGATAGAACTGATCAAATCAATGCACAGATGCGAAGCAACAAACACAGCGCACATGTGTAACTTTAGAGGAAGGAAGGAAAGGGTGGAACCCTGACAAACCTTTTTGATTTCATAAGTTGTATAGGTTTGCCATACGCTTTGGTGTCTTTGAAGACCTCATGCTGGAAAAAAGAGCAGTCTTCAGCATCTAAAGTCACTTTGGAGTAGAGGTAGTAGTAGCCTTCCTTCTCCACCAGCAACCGCCCGTCTCTGTAGCTCATGTTGCGGGTGACTGTTTCCCCACCATCGTTTATCCACTGTACCACATTGTCCTCATCTAAAATTGAGTTGGCTCCTGTGTTAAGATGAGAGGATGGGAGAAAAGGGTTGTCGGATCAGAGAAGATGAAGAAAACTAGCACAAATCAAAGTCGTATTGAATATTTAGAGAGTTCTCACCCATCAGGTGAGCAAAGGGTCTCTGCTGGACCTCCTGTGCAGGTGCTCCCACTTTTGAAGTGTCGTTGGATCCTGTTCAGAAAATACATTTTTTAATCAATCACTGCAAAATTCTACAGTTCTGTTTAAATTTCACAATTTTAAAGTGTTTTGAGATCGTAAATTACCCTTTGATGACAAAACAGATTTTATTTTGTTGGTTAAATCATTACTCAAAGTAAATATGAAATAACATAATTTGTTTTAAGCTTTTCTAGCCAGGAAGCATCTTGTGTATAATGTAAGGTAAATTTATTGCTAACTAGAAAAGCTCTCGGAGAGCACAGACCTCCGCCATTAGCCCTATCTCCCAATAGTAAAGAATCCTTTAAAAAATTCCTGGATCCAGACGGTGATCCAGATCACTCCCAAAATCTAGTCAGTTCTTCCTTATGCCATTTCTGGCATTTCCTGAAAATTTAATCAAAATCCATCCATAACTTTTTGAGTTGCCAACAAACTAACAAACTAACAAACTAACAAACCCTGTTTATCACATAACTTCCTTGGTGGAGGTAATAATAGAGAGTGGCTCATTACCTTTATGTCCAACCTGACTCAGTGTGATGCCTCCCTGAAACACATTAAAACAGAATAATAGAGCTACAAATGCCAGAACACATCAGACAAGAAAGACCACATTGTGGTCCATAACTTAAAACAAAACACATTTGTGTTCCATGCCTACCTTTAGGCTCGATAAAATGGGACCTGACAGGTTCTGGCTGAAAGGATGAGACATGTGGTGGGAAAATGCCTGCAGGGAGAGTGAAGGCAATGAGAAAGAGGGATTAAGAATTGAGTAATAATCTCTGTTATGGCTTGTGTGTGCAGAATGTCAATGGTTGAGGAGCAAACAAGTTCAGGAAGTGTCAGCCTCCTAAAAACCTACAACTTGTAGTAACTCTGTGACTGTTGAGTGGTCATCAGAGTGACTCTGTGACTGTTGAGTGGTCATCAGAGTCACTCCATGACTGCTGAGTGGTCATCAGAGTAACTCTGTGAAGGTTGAGTGGTCATCAGAGTGACTCCCTGACTGTTGAGGGGTCATCAGAGTAACTCTGTGACTGTTGAGTGGTCATCAGAGTGACTCTGTGACTGTTCAGTGGTCATCAGAGTAACTCTGTGACTGTTGAGTGGTTATCAGAGTAACTCTGTGACCTCTCAGTGGTCATCAGAGTAACTGTGTGACTGTTAAGTGGTCATCACAGTGAGTCTGTGACTGTTGAGTGGTCATCAGAGTGACTCTGTGACTGTTGAATGGTCATCAGAGTGACTCTGTGACTGTTGAGTGGTCATCGGAGTCGCTCCATGACTGTTGAGGGGTCATCAGAGTAACTCTGTGACTGTTGAGTGGTCATCAGAGTGACTGTGTAATTGTTGAGTGGTCATCAGAGTGACTCCATGACTGTTGAGTGGTCATCAGAGTGACTCCATGACTGTTGAGTGGTCATCATGGTGACCATGACTGTTGAGTAGTCATCAGATTTACTCTGTGACTGTTGAGGGGTCATCAGAGTAACTCTGTGACTATTGCGAGGTCGTCAGAGTGACTGTGACCTCTCAGTGGTCATCAGAGTGACTCCATGACTGTTGAGTGGTCATCATGGTGACTGTGACTGTTGAGTAGTCATCAGATTGACTCTGTGACTGTTGAGTGGTCATCAGAGTGACTCTGTGACTGTTGAGTGGTCATCAGAGTAACTCTGTGACTGTTGAGTGGTCATTGTGGTGCCTGTGACTGTTGAGTGATCATCAAAGTGACTCTGTGACTGTTGACTGGTCATCAGAGTAACTCTGTGACTGTTGAGTGGTTATCAGAGTAACTCTGTGTCCTCTCAGGGGTCATCAGAGTGACTCTGTGACTGTTAAGTGGTCATAAGAGTGACTCTGTGACTGTTGAGTGGTCATTAGAGTGACTCTGTAACTGTTGAGTGGTCATCAGAGTGACTGTGTGACTGTTGAGTGGTCATCAGAGTAAGTCTGTGACTGTTGAGTGGTCATCAGAGTGACTGGGTGTCCTTTGAGTGGTCATCAGAGTGACTGTGTGACTGTTGAGTTGTCATCAGAGTGACTCTGTGACTGCTGAGTGGTCATCAGAGTAACTCTGTGACTGTTGATTGGTCATCGTGGTGACTGTGACTGTTGAGTGGTCATCAGAGTGACTCTGTGACTGTTGAGTGGTCATCAGAGTAACTCTGTGACTGTTGAGTGGTTATCAGAGTGACTCTGTGACCTCTCAGTGGTCATCAGAGTGACTGTGTGACTGTTGAGTGGTTATCAGAGTAACTCTGTGACCTCTCAGTGGTCATCAGAGTGACTGTGTGACTGTTGAGTGGTCATCAGAGTGACTCTGTGACTGTTCAGTGGTCATCAGAGTAACTCTGTGACTGTTGAGTGGTTATCAGAGTAACTCTGTGACCTCTCAGTGGTCATCAGAGTAACTGTGTGACTGTTAAGTGGTCATCACAGTGAGTCTGTGACTGTTGAGTGGTCATCAGAGTGACTCTGTGACTGTTGAATGGTCATCAGAGTAACTCTGTGACTGTTGATTGGTCATCGTGGTGACTGTGACTGTTGAGTGGTCATCAGAGTGACTCTGTGACTGTTGAGTGGTCATCAGAGTAACTCTGTGACTGTTGAGTGGTCATCAGAGTTACTCAGTGACTGTTGAGTGGTCATCAGAGTGACTCCATGACTGTTGAGTGGTCATCATGGTGACCATGACTGTTGAGTAGTCATCAGATTTACTCTGTGACTGTTGAGGGGTCATCAGAGTAACTCTGTGACTATTGCGAGGTCGTCAGAGTGACTGTGACCTCTCAGTGGTCATCAGAGTGACTCCATGACTGTTGAGTGGTCATCATGGTGACTGTGACTGGTGAGTAGTCATCAGAGTGACTGTGTGACTGTTGAGTGGTCATCAGAGTGACTCTGTGACTGTTGAGCGGTCATTAGAGTGACTCTGTAACTGCTGAGTGGTCACCAGAGTGACTCTGTGACTGTTGAGTGGTAATCAGAGTGACTCTGTGACTATTAAGTGGTCATCAGAGTGACTCTGTGACTGTTGAGTGGTCATCACAGTGACTTGGTGTCCTCTTAATGGTCATCAGAGTGACTCTGACTGTTGAGTGGTCATCAGAGTGACTCTGTGATTTTTGAGTGGTCATCAGAGTTACTCCATGACTGTTGAGTGGTCATCAGAGTGACTCTGTGACTGTTGAGTGGTCATCAGAGTGACTCTGTGACTGTTGAATGGTCATCAGAGTTACTCCATGACTGTTGAGTGGTCATCAGAGTAACTCTGTGTCTGTTGAGTGGTCATCAGAGTGACTCCGTGACTGTTGAGTTGTCATCAGAGTAACTCTGTGACTGTTGAGTGGTCATCAGAGTGAGTCTATGAAGGTTGAGTGGTCATCAGAGTGACTCCGTGACTGTTGAGTTGTCATCAGAGTAACCCTGTGACTGCTGAGTGGTCACCAGAGTAACTCAGTGACTGCTGAGTGGTCACCAAAGTCACTCTGTGACTGTTGAGTGGTCATCAGAGTGACTCTGTGACTGTTGAGTGGTCATCAGAGTGACTGGGTGTCCTCTGAGTGGTGATCAGAGTGACTCTGTGACTGTTGAGTGGTCATCAGAGTGACTCTGTGGCTGCTGAGTGGTCATCAGCGTATTTCTGTGACGGATGAGTTGTCATCAGAGTGACTGTGTGATTGTTGAGTTGTCACCAGAGTGACTCTGTGACTATTGAGTGGTCATCAGAGTAACTCTGTGGCTGTTCAGTGGTCATCAGAGTGACTGTGTGACTGTTGAGTGGCCTTCAGAGTGACTCTGTGACTGTTGAGTGGTTATCAGAGTGACTCTGCGACTGTTGAGTGGTCATCAGAGTGAGTCTGTGACTGTTGAATGGTCCTCAGAGTGACTCTATGACTGTTTATTGATCATCAGAATTACTCTGTGATTTTTGAGTGATCTTTATAGTAACTCTGTGACTGTTGAGTGGTCATCAGAGTAACTGTGACTGTTGAGTAGTCATCAGAGTAGCTCTGTGACTGTTTCGTAGTCATCAGATTGACTCTGTGACAGCTGAGTGGACTTTATAGTAACTCTGACTATTGAGTGGTCATCAGAGTTACTCTGTGACTGTTGAGTGGTCATCAGAATGACTTTGTGACTTTTGATTGGTCTTTATAGTAACTCTGTGACTGTTGAGTGGTCATTAGAGTGACTCTGTGACTTTTGATTGGTCTTTATAGTAAGTCTGTGACTGTTGAGTTGTCTTCATAGTAACTCTGTGACTGTTGAGTGGTCATCAGAGTGACTCTGTGATTGTTGAGTTGTCATCAGAGTAACTCTGTGACTGTTGAGTGGTCATCAGAGTGAGTCTATGAAGGTTGAGTGGTCATCAGAGTGACTCCGTGACTGTTGAGTTGTCATCAGAGTAACCCTGTGACTGCTGAGTGGTCACCAGAGTAACTCAGTGACTGCTGAGTGGTCACCAAAGTCACTCTGTGACTGTTGAGTGGTGATCAGAGTGACTCTGTGACTGTTGAGTGGTCATCAGAGTGACTGGGTGTCCTCTGAGTGGTGATCAGAGTGACTCTGTGACTGTTGAGTGGTCATCAGAGTGACTCTGTGGCTGTTGAGTGGTCATCAGCGTATTTCTGTGACGGTTGAGTTGTCATCAGAGTGACTGTGTGATTGTTGAGTTGTCAACAGAGTGACTCTGTGACTATTGAGTGGTCATCAGAGTAACTCTGTGGCTGTTCAGTGGTCATCAGAGTGACTGTGTGACTGTTGAGTGGCCATCAGAGTGACTCTGCGACTGTTGAGTGGTCATCAGAGTGAGTCTGTGACTGTTGAATGGTCCTCAGAGTGACTCTATGACTGTTTATTGATCATCAGAATTACTCTGTGATTTTTGAGTGGTCTTTATAGTAACTCTCTGACTATTGAGTGGTCATCAGAGTTACTCTGTGACTGTTGAGTGGTCATCAGAATGACTTTGTGACTTTTGATTGGTCTTTATAGTAACTCTGTGACTGTTGAGTGGTCATTAGAGTGACTCTGTGACTTTTGATTGGTCTTTATAGTAAGTCTGTGACTGTTGAGTTGTCTTCATAGTAACTCTGTGACTGTTGAGTGGTCATCAGAGTGACTCTGTGATTGTTGAGTTGTCATCAGAGTGACTCTGTGACTGTTGAGTGGTCATCAGAGAAACTCTGACTCCTTAGTGTTGGTAGAACAGCTACAGTCTTCAGACCACTGACCACCTTGCTGGTTAGTGCATGTCTTCACCCACTTTCTCTTCCTAGACACATTGTAAAAAGAAATCTGGAGAAAATGATGCCACCTTAAGGCAAATTTTTTTTCAATTCTAGTTTTTCTGACAGACTAGACTGGAAATTCTATTATAAATACATATTTTATGTTTTAAAGATAGACCTTGATGATCCACAACAAACTTCCTAAAACAGCCCAATCTGTTTGTGAAAGAATATTTATAGTGTGTCTTTTCAAGAATCACTTAAACAAGAGAAGCATTACTCGAACAAAGGGTATCCAATTAAAGCAGTTAAACCGTACAAAAAGGAGAGCTTCTTAGTGATATTTTGTAACTTTACAGACAGACTATTCAAAGGTCATGCTTAAGGTCTATTTTTAAAGATAAAGTCAGTAAATGTAGAGGGTAAGATTGTATAAAAGTATATTAACAAGGCAGATGTGTAACAAACAGCATTATGAAACAAAAAAGTGAAGCTATATTGTGGGTTTGCTCTTGAGAGAGAAAAAAAGGGAAGTACAACTAGAGAGAAAGAGTCTATCTGTCATTTGTCATGACTGACCTGAAACTTAAAGGGCAAACGGCAGCCCACGCATGTATGTGTTTAGCTGTCCGCTCGTATCGTGTCTGCATATGACGTAGAGCAAGACAGGGAAATTCTCAGCTTAAGGAATTTCCAGTTTTATCCAGGTCTTGAGGTTTCTTTTCCTTCAAACATTCACTCACAATCATGCAAACGTCAGCCTCACCTCTGTTTTTTTGTAGAGATTGTAGATTAAACAACCCTGCACGACAAGTCCAAACATGAGGAGTCCCACCAGCAAGAGCAGCAAATTTTGGCCCGATCTCTCCCACCTCTGTTTCTTCCCCATGGGCACTGAGATGTAGCTGGCTTGGCTGTCCACCACAAACACCTGAGGGTTTGAAGCCACACAGGCCTCTGCCATCCCACCTGTACTCCACCAGAGCTAGGGCCAAAGGTCACAGAGGTGATAAAGGGGCGCTGAAAGAGACAGAGGCAGAGTTACCGTAAATGAAACAAGAGACAAGAAATATCAGCAGTGAAAGTGGCAGATGGCCTCAGGAGTTTTGACAGCTCTGAAAGCATGTTGAAAGCAACATGCAGGCAGCTTCTCAGAAACAGTGATTTCATTATACTCTGCACTCCACAATCACACATACAGACACACAAATATCAAAGAAAAATACCGAACTTTAAACAGATTCAATGAATTTCTAAAAGATTACCTTGGATTTAAACACAAGTCAGATATTCTGCTACAGCTCAGCCAACCATCCAGAAGCAAAGGATACATAAAAATAACACAAGCCGCAATTCAATCCAATATTCAAAGTCAATATTAATTTCTCTGTAAATATTGGCTCCTTTTATGTCTCACCCTCAGAGAGAACAAAATTGATCTGTCCTCCCTCACCTCTTGCCTCTGCTTGCCTGCTCTAAGCTTTCTCTGATGTTGCTTTGGCTCATGAAAGGAGGAAATGAAGATGACATGGGGAAGAGACAAAAAAGGAGAGACAACAGAGGAGAGAGAGTGAGTAGTGTGCATGTGAGTGTGTTTGTGTGCATGGGACACTCCCTACCACTACTACATATACTTATCTTCCTTCAGCTGTCACTTCCTTTTTGCCACTTTTTTCTAAGCTCTCTAACCTCGTTGTGTTAGTCATTTTTAGTTTGTTAATCCTAGCGCTGCTGTTTTGAATCTTGTGCAATAGTTGTATCCATTGCAATGGTTCATTTTGAATCCAGTTGAATCCTGCAGAGCAATGTTACTCTGAGCAAAGTAGAGGTGCTTGTGAAGACTGAGTTTGGGGTCAGGCTGCTAATTTCACACCTGTACCACTGACTGATACCTACAGCTTTGCACTGTAACCCACAGACTCATGATGGTGTGCAGCAGAGTGTTACTAACCTTTAACAGCTATCTTGTTTTTTCTTTAAAGATGAGTTGTATAAAGTACTTTGCAATAGTAATGGCATTAGCCTACAGAAATTTCACTGAGCATTGCCCCTTTAACCCTCTGAGCCCTAAGCTAGTTTGTAACCATTTTGTCTCATTTGGACTTCATGTCTTAAAAAGCTTGTAAACCATCGACCCTGTGGTGCTCAGTAAAGATCTAAATATACCTTAAAGCCAGAGCTTTAAGAATACATGCCCTGCAGTAATGTCACTTGAGTTTTTGAAAATTATGAGACTATAAAGGAAAAAGAAAAAACTAAACTGAAATGAAATTATTTTTATGTGAGACACAGTAATCTACAATGACTAAGACTGTTTCATGCACAAACTTTTTCTCCCATCTCCTGGGGACTAAAAAGTGAAAAAAAATCATCCTGTGACAAAAAGTCTTCAGAATATTCTCATATGTACAAAAATGTCCTTGTACTCTTTTATATTGGCTCATTATTAGCCATTATTCAAAGCAGTTCCTGTCTGCAGTGACACAGAAGGCCACACCTCACCCTCTCTGTCTCTAGATTATGAGCCTTTCAGGCCGTCTCCTCCAGGATCTAAGGGCACATTCACACCAGAGCTGTTTGGTCCGCTTTAAACAAACTCTGGTCCGTTTTCCCAGATAGTCCGGTTCAGTACTCGAGTTGAGGGGGATGGCATCCCCCCTGAAATAAAAATGGTCAAAATCATCCCCCTTCTAAAACGGTCATCCCCCCTTTCCATCCCTTGAGCCATTTTTACCAATGAATGTGGAAATATTACTGCTATTTTAACACAGGAAATATTACCACCATTTCAACATTTAGGGGGTCTTGCTCACAGGGCTTGACATTTACACTCGCCAACTAGCCAAATGCGGGTGGATTTTGGCCGTGGCGGGTAGCAGCTGTATGATAAATATAATCGAGGTGATGTAGATACAATGTTGACAGAACAAAAACTTTACCTGGCCGTTACGTTAGTAAATCAACCCCTCACGATATCTATTTTTGGAAATCAGCACCATCCGTGATCAATGAGGTGCGTGCTGAGTGTGCTCGCTCTCCCATTCTCTCTCTCTCTCTCTCTCTGTCTCTCCTGAGCAGCACAGAAACTCTAATCATGTGTGGCCTGTATATCCACCTGTTATTCTAGAACCTCTCTTGTCAAAAGTCAGCTTCTACTATCCTTTAGTTTGTGAATTTATGGTAAAACTCCGTAGAGCTCCCGCGCTGGTTCTGTTTGACGTCGTAGAACTTCCTCGCGCTGATCAGCTGTTTTAAAATCAGATCGCGGGTGAAAACAAATAAAGAAAACGTAGGAATATTTTAAGGTGATATAATAAAATAAAGCCTACTGATAATGACACAGAAACAGAAACATAGTGAGAAAGATACAGAAGCAAAACGGATGAGCTGCTGTGTGACGGAAGGGGAGGGTGCAGGGGTGTGTTTAAGGGGGGGTGAAGGGGGCAAGATCACTGGTTTATGCCAGTTTCATTCTGAGGGAAAAACCCCAATAAAACAGAGCTAAAAAAAAAATGGGGGATTGATGTTATGATGAAAATAACTCTTGAAAAAGTCAGATAGACATTAAAAATATTATCTTTATTATTGCAACAAGGAATATGATCATTGAAAGCTCACAAAAATGTGAGAAAAATGGTCAAAAGCAGGGAAAACATGGCAAAAAATGAGTGTAAAAGTAACTTAAATGGGCAAAAATGAGAGAAAAGGGGTCAAAAAGCAGGCAAAAACAGCGAAAAATAAGTGTAAACATGACTAAAATGGGCAAAACTGTGAGAAAAATGGTCAAAAAGCAGCAAAAACATGGCAAAAATAAGTGTAAAGGTAACTTAAATGGGCAAAAATTAGAGAAAAAAGTCTAAAAGTAGGAAAAACAGCAATATAAGAGTATAAAAGTAACTTAAATGGGCAAAAATGGGAGAAAAGGGGTCAAAAAGCAGCAAAAACATGTCAAAAAATAAGTGTAAAAGTGACTAAAATTGGGCAAAACTGTGAGAAAAATGGGGGGGGGGGGGGGATTCTGGACCTCACTTATTTTGAAACGCTGGCTACAGCCCTGACCTTCCCCCCTGATTTTTTTTTACAACTCGACTACTGGTCTGGTTTGTTTGGAGTGGTGTGAAGCTCACATGAGCTCTGGTGCAGACCAAACGAGTGGATCATGGTCTGCTTGAAAACAGGGGGTCTCGGTCCGTTTGAGGTGTGAAAGCAAAGCGGACCAACTTGTGAACTAAAGGCAGGAAGTGGCATAAAGCATAATGATATAGGCTACAGATTTATATGTGATTTAATACATTCAAATCTGTTCAATACATGTCGGTGCCTCACTTGGTGTCTGTGTAGCCATAGCAACATGTCGTAGTCAGTGCTGATTTATTCGTCTTATGTAAAGGATAACATGCTGGACAGCTCACCACCTCGCTGGCTGCTTGTAATGCCCCAATGCAAAAAAAAGAGACTCCAAGACAGTATGAATTCTGTGCTTTTTCATTGTTTGTGTGGGGAAAAAAAATGGCGGAAGAAGATGGATTTCCTGTTTCATCTTCTTCTACACCTTCTTTTCTTCTTGGTTGCTGTTGTGTGATGATAGCGCCCCTAACGGGCTGTCTATCAGGTGTGAAAATGACCTAAGCGTACTGACGTGCAGTTTGGCAACAGCCTGCCACTAGTCATATTGTGGGAAAACAATATGGTGGCTTATGCTACGCTGATGGCAGAAATGATCAAGGGAAAAATGGATAAAAAGATGTTCAAGATTGGAGTTACTAGTGTGGATTTAATCTCTAAAGACCCTGAAGAATCAAGCAAGTTCCAGGCTTGCTAAAAAGCCTCCATAAGGTCTATGAAGATATGTATTCATCAGGACGGCACATTGGAGGGCCTCCAGAAGGACCAAGTATTATTTCATTTTAAATAACCTGTGTGTCATGATCCAAGTTCTGATTTGTTGGGTTATGAGTTTTTCTAGTGTATTTCCTGTGTTTAGTTTTGATCCCTCGTGTTTTCCTTGTTCTGTGATTTCCATGTTTTTAGTTTTACATTGTACTTAGGTTTTCTAGTTTGTATATTTCTGGTGTTTAGTTCTTAGATGTTATCTGTAGCCCTTGTGTTTCCTTTGTTCAGCTTTTAGTGTTTAGTTCAGTTCATTTAGTGTTTTATATAGTCTTTGTGTTTCTGTGTATTTTGGGCTTTTGTTTGTTTCCATGTGTGTGGTTTTTTATTGTATTAAGTAATTCCCTATGTTCCATGTTTAGGTTTTCCCTTGTGTTTCATGTGTAGTAATCCATGTATTTCATGTCTAGTTTATTCCCCTGTTTCATGTTCAGTTTTTGCTCCTTCTGTTTTATGTTTAGTTAATTCCCTGTTTCATGTTAAGTTTCCCTGTGCTTCTTGTTTTGTTGTTTTATGTTTAGTTAATTCCTGTGTCTCATGTTTAGTTTTACTCCCTGTGTTTCCTTTGTTCAGCTTCTAGTGTTTAGTTTTGTCATTCAGTCCTCATGTGCTTCTTGTGTTAGGTTCCATGTTTCCTGTTTTACTTTGTAGTTTGCCTTCCCTTGTGTGTGATTCCAGTTTTGCTTCCTGCCTGAGTTTCCCTCCACTGTGATTACCTTCACCAGTTCCACCTGTGTCTGATTGTCCACACCTGTTCTCTGTTGTTAATCACTCCCTGTGCATTTAAGCTCTCTGTCTCCCTGTGTCTGTCGGTTCATTGTTGATGTCCTCACCATGCCTGTACTCCTCGTGCCTTCCTTGGATTTTGTTTTGTTTCTTTGATTTTGATTTTGATTACAGTGTTTTAGTTGTAATTAAGTTCTTTTGTTAATTAAATCAGTTATTTGGTTTGATCTGCATTTGGGTTCTCCTGTTTGAGTTTTTGCCTGAACCTGCGACACTGTGTCTTTTCAAGTTGTATACGACGATGTCGGTCTCAGTGGGGTATTTGGTCTGTAGTTGGGTAAGCTGTAGTAATTTTCTAAAGCAAATAATCTTAATCTGGTTGAACACACATTTAAACTACATTTAGTCAACCAGTCCATGGTAAAGAAAACACCCAGAACACAGAAAAAAACAGCATTATTTATTTAAGAGGTGGAGACAATGTCAACAGTTAAACAAAGGGAAATTTGTTTGCAGAATTTGACTGATTTTAGCAATGCTAGCACTGCTCACTTTCTATCCTGGCAGATTAATGTTCAGTTGCTGTGCTGAATGTGGTTATATACTACTTTGATTATACAGGAGTTCTGACACAGCCTGCGTACTGTTATTCCTGTTTTCTGGGTAAAAATGGTTCTGTTTTTATGATATGTTGTTTCAAAACAGCTCTTTAGTTTGGCTTTTCAAATGGGATGTTAGATAACGACAAAGGATATGAGAAAGGACACACGCATTTAAACAGGAAAGAGTGATGATGAATCATCATTTCTCGGTTTCTCACCCCACAAGGTTTATGTGGTTGATGTTTCAATTAAAGGCATGTTTGTGACAAAATAAGGATTTTTTTATTTTATATGTTAAAGGGGCGCAGCTAGCATCTTAGCTCAGTACTAGACTTCTCAAGACTCTTGACTCCCTTCATTTGGCTGGGCGACACTACACGCTAGAAGTTCTGGACTGAGTATTTATGATATTGATTGTATTCAATGTATGTATACATTTTCTGATGATTGCAGTGTACAGATCCATTTAGAGCTGTGAAATACTAACTTTCCTCTGTTCTCATTCCTAATGGCTGTCCCCAACATCCTGACCTCCAACGGACATTCTGGATTATGTGACTGCAAACAACCCATTCACTGCAAAAACTAACTGCTAACTACTAACTAACTCATACTAGCTAAGCTTGACTTCACACAGACTTTCTACTAGTGGGCGACCTAGAAGAGATTCAGGTAAGTCTAGGTGAATTGCATTAAGCCGTTACCTTTCAAACATGCAGCTTATCGCAAAGATTTTGAGAGGTTTTCTGAAGTTTTGTGCTTGTGTGAACACAGAACTTTAACCTAATCTCAGGCATGCTTATCGTCATTGAAGATAGCAAAAAAAAGTAGCTGAGTACTGAACACAGTGAGGCACAAGATCAGTCTTGATATGGTGTCACCTTCCTGTTCTTAAACATTTTCCTCCCTTGTTTACTGTCACTGCTCAGTTCTAGAGTTGCACCACTTCAAAGTAGTTTTTCTGCTTCCTTTTTTTCCCTAACACACCCTGTTGTCTGTTTCTAAGATCAATTTGGTTTTGCCTGATTTGTTTTGCTTGTAACATCCCACGTGTGTGACTACACTGTATGTGCAAGGCAATGTAGTCATCTTTGTGCTTCCTCTTTTTGTCTTAATAAGACTGTATTATCTCTCTTAATCAACCAGCCTATGTGTTGTATTATTACCGCATCCTCTTTGTTGTATTTGCACCCTTCCTGTTTTTTTCACATTTGTCACACTTGAATTTTTCAGATCATCAGACAGATTTTAATGTTAGACAAAGATAACCTGAGTAAATACAAAATGGAGTTTTAAAAGCATCTGAAAGCCTTAAAAATGGCTTTGTAACCCTTTCCAAACTGATGGATGTCAATGACTTTGTTTCTCTGTTCTTGAATTTCTTTTAGATTAAGGCATGATCTGTTGCTCTTTGAGATCTTTTAGCTTGCTTCACTTTATCAGACAGGTTCTATTTAAGGGACTTCTTGATTCAACAGGTCTGGCAGTGATCAGGCCTGGGTCCGGCTGGTGTGACTGTGGTCAGCTTACCAAAAAATGTGGTTGATCACTGTTAACTTATGAATTAATGGGGGGCCAGGTCGCTTTGAATGGTTCCCTGTAGTAAATGAAATCATACTTTCAAAACTACATTTTGTATTTACTTGGGTCAATTTGAATAAAAAACGATTCATACTTAACTCAGGGTGGAAATATGAGTGACTTGAAACCAGTCTGTCTTATTTTTGTTTGTTGTGGGAGGCTGTAGTTTGTCAGACAGACTCCAAATGCTGAAACTATTATGCTTAACTTAGCTGCCACCCCCACATAGAGACACACAAGACTTTGGTGAGTTGAGATAAAGTGCAAGGGAGGACAGACGGAAGTGTCCAGTCGTAATGGTGGATTTGTTGCTTGTTGAATGTTGATCAAAGACAGAGAGCTGGCCTGGATGTGTTATGGATCTAAAAATGACTGTCATTGTATGACTTATGACACAGAACACTCAGCAAATCTAACATTCACTGTTAAATGATTCAGATCCTTTTACTTTTCTCTGTATTGCCTTATTGACCTGCATTGTCTCACTGTGTTTTCTAGTTTTCCCCATTACACTCCTGAGATATCATCAAATAATTTTTCAAAAGTGTCTTAATTTTCCCTTTTTTTTCTAAGTTTCTCATTCATGACATCATGGAGTTGATAGCCAGGGCAAATACTTGTTAATGCTTTGAATTTCTACGGGACACAGACAGGAGGAACAATAATGGGTTTTATCTGCCCACACAGCCCCTAAGTAGCTTCAAGATTAAGCTTAGCCAATATAAATACTGTGTTGTAATTACTAAACTCTCTTCATTTTTACCTTTTTAACACTTGGGTATCCAGATGATATCTCAGTTTGGATCTATTCTATACCTGCCCTGTGTCGGATACTCACCTTTCATTTACTCAGAGGTGACTTATACCAGGTATTTCCCTAGTGTGTCAGGTTCCAACACACTTTGGGCCGGTATGATGATCTGTTTTTTCCCATTTAGCACCAGCCCATAGAGTAGGGGTAGTGGCCGTTTTCTTTTTAATGACAGTTTAATGGCCCAGTCACATTTCCTAAAGGTCTGTTTACACCCCTCCACTCTACCATTCATTTCTGACAGCCACTCTCCAGACCGTTCATCTGAGATATGGGAATTTAAAATAAAAATTTCAAAATGAAATTGGATTAAAATTCCATTTAAGGTTAGGGGTTAAGGTAACAGTTAGGACACCAAAAGTTAAGTCAAAAACCTGACCTGCAAAACCTAAAAACAAACAATAAAGCTGAGTAAACAGTCTGCTTACAAGAAAAAAGTTGTCCTCCATGAAAACACTCTAATACAGCGAGTGAAGCTTACGTAGCTCCATTAGCTGCATTAGCTACATAGCTAACATAGTTAAAGCTAAGTAGCTAAGTAAGCTTAAGCTACATTTGCTAAAGTTCATGTTTCAAAAGCTGACTTAGCTATAGATGATATAGCAATGTAGCTAATGTTGCTATGTGGCTTAAAGTATGTAAGCTATGGAGATTCATTATCTCTGTGCTACATTTGCTTAAGCTGAAGCTAATTATGATAAAGCAAGCCACCGTTCTTTTAACTACTTCTAAAATGGGTCTATACATAATTTGGTCTTAAAATAGACCTCTCACTTTTTTCACCAAAAATGCCAGGTTCAAATTTTCTCCCCAGTACAGTACTTATCTTGTGCTTTATTCTAACTGGGCTCAGCTATTAGTGCCAGTGTTTGTTAACACTGTTACAGTGGTAGATGCTCATTGCAGTGAGACTGTTTGGTTCAAGAGTACCTTGATGCAGGCAAGATGGCCCACATACATCCAATCCTTACCGGAAGTCTCAACCAGAAGTCCGTACGTCTAAGGTTAGGCTTAGGCATTAAAACCCAAGTGGTTTGATTCAGGGTAAGGCAGTGGCGAAGGTGATATATTTGAGATCCAGTACCAAGGGCTTAGGTGCTGGCAGCTAAGTCTAACAAAATGAAGAAACTTCCGCCTGGGACTTCCGGCATGGATTGGATGTATCACCACGCTCATGTTGGCCATCTTGACTGCAGTTGGGTCCCTCTCGTTTTTTTGGAAGCACAGTGTTCTTTACATTTCAAAGAATTGCAAATGTAGTTCAAGTAACTTTTTGCATACAGCAGTCACCCTTTATCATATGTAATGTTAAAACATAAAGCGTGGCTAGAGAAAATTCAGAGTGGCTAGAAAGTTTAGAAACTACTAGCCACAGTGACCGGTGAGCAAAAATGTAAATGTTAAGCCCTGGCTGTTATTAAAACACAACTACTATCACAAACATACACAACTTAGTTTTTATGCTATTCATTTTGGGTGACCCCGTAGACCACTGGTTCTCAACTGGTAGGGCATCAGGACACATCATCCCCTTAAGACAAATCAAGACTGAAATTCTTAAAAAAATGTACCCACCCAAATCTGTTGAGGGAAATGTGAAACTTTGGACCTTATATGTGAGAAAATGCAGGAGAAAAAAAAAATCTTGGCAGGACGGACAGTGCTTTACAAATTTATTAGACCACCTGTCATATTTGTCTCAGAGACCATCCAGCATCATGAAGTGCTTTAATGCGGACTCTTTCATTTTCAGTGAGCTCTCCACGTTTTACCATTTTGAACAGGAATGAGGAATTTCAAACTGAATTCACCCAAATTTGAGCCGGCTCACTGGGCTTCTCTGAGAAGTCAGAAATGAATCAAGCATAACATTAACCACTAAAACTCATTTTTCTGTTCAGGAATGCAAGTAAAAAACTATAATATGACATATTAATCAAGAAATATTAATGTGCTTTACTCTTTTTTTGTAAATCAGTAAATTTGAAAATTCATGGATAACAATAATAATGATATTTTAGCATTAAAAAATATTTAGGTTAAAGAGCTTCTACATATTGGTGTATTAACCATTGCAGAAACATAAAAAATGATTTTGGTAATTACCAATGCTGTTGATTTAGGGCAGCTGTGACATAAACCTTACTTTGGTTAGGGTTAGGGTGGTCTAATATTTTTTTTAAGCACTGTACATGCATCTATTGAATAAAACTCAGGTAATTCTCAGGGAATTATCTTCTTATCTTATCTTGGGAAAGCCAGCTTTGTTATCCTGAGGAAAAAGAGCTAAATACATTGAAAAATGTAAGCGGTAAAATAAAAATGTATGCATGCCTGCTTAGGGCTTCCATATCACCATACCACATTTGGGTCACAACCCACCTGTTGTAAACCACTGCTGTAGACCACAATTTACAGTGTTGACTCAGACCTACTCGATACACTTAACACATCGCTTTTATGCAATTAAGTTTTCATAACTTTTAATGGGATGAACAGACACATTTTTGAGGAGGTGGATATGTTGTATATCTACAGGAATCATTTATGTTGCAATGTTAATTCACTGAAAGAGAAGCTCATGATGAAGTTTGAAGAAAAATGGCATGAACATGTTCTGTCCAAACCAAAACTAAGTAGGGGAGAGTGGGGGGATTTGTGCCAAAGGGGAAGTAGTGCCACCCCTTGCTTATAGAAAACCATGGAAGAAGTTGGTCATGTGACCACATATTTTTGAAGAGCCATCCATTTTACTCGTCCTGTATAAAAGGGAGACACATGGCATAAGAGGTAAGCACATTTTAGCTCAAAAAACTGATTTTTGCCTTTCAGAGTAAAATTTCTATGATCAAGGTTTTTTGATTGTTGTGTCTGAACAATTAAAGACAAGTTTAAAAACATTTCACACATGTTTTAGTGCTTTATTAGGCTACACAATGAGTCTATACAGTTAGCATGATATTAGCTCTAAACTGCTGGATCATGCTAGTTTTTCAAAAATAATGGGGGTGGGGTGATTTGTGCCAAAGGGCCTGGGTTAAGTTGTGCCAGTGGCACACCCATAAACCCAGACCCAAAGATACATCCAAACCCTGACACCCACACAACCAGACCCAAATACCCACAACTCCAGACCCACACACCCAGAAACACAAATCCCAGACCAACAGGCCTAGACCCTAACCCACACACCACCTCACCCAGACCCACACACACTGACACACCCACCCTAACAAATCCACACACTGAGACCTACACACCTAGAACCCAGTAAAGAAAGGCCAAGAACAGCTGGAGAAGTGAGGAGATGGGCATGCCTCATCAGTGTTTGATTTACCTGCCATTTGTTTAATTTAGCTAACACTGATTTCAGTTTTGAGTTTGCACTATGTTATTAAAGAGCAGTTTTATTCAGTTTTTAACTGGCCTAAGCCACAATGAGATGTTCAGAATTGGCCAATATCACTTTATTAAATGATTCACAAATATCAATATTGTGTATTAAAGATTTTTGTGTTTCCCCAAAAACTAGAAAATATGACTTATTCCATTAGTTTAATAGGGTGATGAAATCTAAATAAAACTTAAATGAGTAATTTTGTATTGAATTTGTCTTGCTTTTATATAGCATTACAGTTTATGAGATTAAAATGTTCTGTTTTACTTTAATTATCTTCAATAATCACTGGCACAATTTACCCCAGCGTATTCTCCCCAAAGGCACAACTTACCCCGCATTGGGGGCAAGTTGTGCCATGAGACCACTTTTTTTCTGAAAGCTGTATTTCTTAAACAGTTTATTTCAGATCCAAAGTTATTGTTCCCAGGGATGCACCACATCCTGAAATATATGTACATACTTAAGTTGGAGGCATTACTGTCATGGCCTCACTTTAAAATCACTTTGAGTGAAAACTGGCTCACCCCACTCTCCCCTACGTATGTGCTGATTAAAAACACATTTATGCCTGAACCGTACATTACATTTCAACTATCTAGAAGCCAAAGATCCTTGCTAGCACAATTGAGGTCTGGTATCCTTCCTCTGGCTCTTGAGATCGATTGATTCAAAAATATCCCCAGAGAAAACAGACTCTGTGAGCTGTGTGATTCAGGAGAAATAGAAAGCGAGTCCCATTTTATTTTGCACTGTACCAAATATGATGACGTCAGATAAGTATTGCTTCATGAAATGACTTGCCAAAATCCTGAAATTCTGCAGTTGACTGATGAGCAAAAATGTAATGGCTGTTTAAGTTTGATGTGTTTAAGCTTGCTAACTTTGTCTCAAAAGCCTGGAAAAGAAGACAAGATACTTTATTTAACTAATTAATTAAGTTTTAGTTTGTGTCATGTAAGCCCATGTGGGCTGGGCATATGATTGTGTGTATGACACAATAATAAATTAAAAACTTCAAAACTTCAAACTGTAACAACAAAGGCTTAATTGCACAGTTGAGTTTTGATGCATGTCTTTCAACATCAGAAAGAGAGATTATTCACAACCCTAAGGTGTGCCATGACAATAGCTTACACTTTGAGAGGAACCAGATTATATTGGAGTATAAATAAAAGAATGTAATCATTACGACCGTTGAATCCTTATCCTCTATAAATATTATGTACTCAAACAGCAGCAATAACTTTGTTACAGGGGCCGTAAATTCAGCAGCAGTAACGTCATGAAGGATCTGACCTTAGCTCTGCAGCGATTGGTGGAACACTGCTACTCTTCCTCCTTTGATTGGCCGACTGTATCATTCTCGTTCTCGGGCTGCCGTCCAATCACAGTGTCGTAAAGTTCAGATGCGGAAGAGGGATGCAAAGGAGATGGCTGAACTTAGATAGCCCTGTGTTTGTGGATATCTTCATCATGGAGCTTTTCCAGAGGACAGAGTGGAGCAGAGGGCGACTGCTTGTCCTCTCGCTTGTACTTGGATGGTGTTTCGGATCCGTGAAATGTTTCGGGCAGAGCCTGGACAGCGAGTTAACGTTTCTGCTGCCAGCTGGAAGATCCGAGTGTTTCTTTCAGACGGCAATCAAAAATGGTACGATGGAGGTCGAATATCAGGTAACTGTATGTGTGGTCAAAAGAAGGGAATACTTAATGTGCCCTTGTTTCAGTGAAAACTTTGAAACACGTACAATTAGCAGCGTTTCTAGCCGTTATTTGTAGCTAGCTGACGTGCTGGTAACTGCAAGCATTGCTAAGTTGTCATTCATTATGTCCTCATAAATCCGTGTTTTACTTAACTGTTAATTAATTTGATAGCAGCAAACGTATAACCAGTATCCACAAACTACTGGCAGCTCACAAAACTCGTACAGTTTCTATTTTAGGGGTGAACCTGACCCATTTTACTGAAAATTGAAGAGCTGTCTACAAAGTCCAATAACTCAGCCTAATTCTTGTTAGATTTGTATTTGAAAAGTATATGACACAAGAGAGCATGCAGATTAATTTAGAATACGGAGGAAGAAAACGAAAATGCAACAAAAGCAAACAAGAAAAAATAGTTTGGAGAGTAATGTCTGATATATTTAGTAGAACAACTATGATTAGTGTAATGCCTACCAAGTATCCAAATCATTTGCTGCATAAAGCACACAGGGTACTTCTCCCATATACTTTATTTTTATGCACATCTGTATGCAGCCATGTACACACACTCACAGATGCACATTCAATATATGGACACAAGTATTTGGCCACACCTGTTAATTATTGAACTCAGGTGTTGCAATTGTTGGCACATTTGTGTAAAATCAAGCACATAGCCATGCCGTCTCCATTTGCAAACATTTGTGATACAAAATTGGTCGTTTTGAAAAGCTCAGTGACCTCATGCTTGGTACTGCGATGGATGCCACCTTTGCAATAAAACGGTTCATTACATTTCATGGAATATTCCACAGCTGTAAGTGATATTATTAGAAAGAGGAAGCTACAAAGAAGAACACCATGTAAAATCACAGAGCAGGGTCAATGCCTGCTAAGGCACATACTGTAGTGCATAACAGTCACCAATGCTCTATTGATTCCATTGCTGAAGCGTTCTGAGCTTCCACTTGAAAAAATGTAAGTACAAAAATGGTGGGGTGGAAGCCTTACGGAATGAGTTTCCATGTCCAAGGTGTGCAAGCCACACATCACCAAGTCAAATGCCAAGCGTTGGATGAAGTGGTGTGAAAACACTGGCAATGGACTGTGGAGCCATGGAAATGTCTGATGTGGAGTGACCAATCACTCAATCAATCAATCAGTGATAATAACAGTAGTGATAATAATAGTCTGGATTTATGTTGGTGCCTTTTTCAGGACTCAGGATGCGTTTGAAAAGGATTTTTTTCATTTCCCTAATAGTAGGACTTGTGGGTTTTAATCCATAACAGTATCTGAAATATTACTCTAACATCTTGCTACTAAATTTTCTTTGTACTTTCTTGGGGTTGGGGATGTTTTAAAGAACCAGAAATTGCCCTAATAAAAAGCCAACCTTGCAAAGCAGATGGATTGGCAAGAATCCATGTATGTCATCAGGCAGATCCATCTTATACAGCTCTCATCTTTAAAGACTGAGCCAAGTCTGTTCTCAGACTTTACCAATAATTCAATCAATCGATCAATCAATCAATCAGTCTTTATTTGTGTAGCACCCATTTATTACAAAAGTTATCTCAAGACCCTTTACAAATAGGGCAGTCTAGCTGTATTCTTTGATATATTATTATAAATACACAACCCTTATCACCATGAGCTCAGCACTAGCATTATTTTTCATTCTTACAGTGGCAATAAAAACTTTCCCTTTGACTTGCAGAAATCTTGAGCAGAACCAGACTCATGCTGAAAAGCCATCTGCAGAAGCCACACTGAGGTTAAAAAAGGGGTAAGGGGAGAAGCAGGTAGAGAGAAGAGGGGGATGCAGAGCCAGGAACAAGAGAAACAAAAAACAGCAAAAGACAGGACTACCATGGTCGACTGTGGCTCAGTAGGTAGAGTTGGTCATCTCACAATCAGAAGTTTGTGGGTTCATCCCCAGCTCCTGCAGTCACATGTTGATGTGTCCACCCTCAGAGATTTTTTTTCAAAGGTTCTGCCCTTCCCAAACCCTTTCAGTGAGCTGCTGCCCAGACGGATGTGAGACATATACCATTCAGTGGATGTGTGAAATGGTCTAACTGGCATGTCAGGTTGACGAAAAGTTCCATTATTTCAGTAAAGCATTGACTCAGCAGTGTATTTGGTGGGAGTTAGTCTCTGCCCACCAGGTCTTAAGACATAATCTCTTCTGAAAATGTTTGGCCTGTGTCAGGAGGTAAACAAACACAACACTAAAACTACAGCCTGTCCTGTCACTCTCTCTACATGAGGTTGTCACATTTCATGCCATGATTATTTTAAAAATTGATATAATATTGAATATCTAATGATATTCATGCCTGTTTCAACACCATGGCAACAAAAATTAAAGTTCTCAGCATCTGATATCTGATAATCTCTCTTCATTTTCTGTCTCTCTCCACCTTTACTATCCAAACAGTATGGACTAAATTGTGGCTTGGTTGATCTTCTCAGCTTTTACCCCAGTGCTCTCCAAATTGTGAAAAAAAAACACAAAGATGTAATAAGTAAAGCATTGACTCCAGCAGTGTATTTGTTTAGTGGGAGAGTCTCTGCCCACCAGATGACAATAGGCGCTGTCTTAAGAGGCTCACATAATCTCTTCTGAAAATGTTTGGCCTGTGTCAGGAGGTAAACAAACACAACACTAAAACTACAGCCTGTCCTGTCACTCTCTCTACATGAGGTTGTCACATTTCATGCTATTATTTTAAAAATTGATATAATATTGAATATCTAATGATATTCATGCCTGTTTCAACACCATGGCAACAAAAATTAAAGTTCTCAGCATCTGATATCTGATAATTTCTTCATTTCAGTGAACAAAATTTGTTGGCAGACTTGCAAAAAGCACTAAGTTAAATTTGATACCGCAGGGGTTTGCTGCATGTTTTGCCTGATTCTTTCCTTCTCTGCGACTCTCTAATGAAATAGGCTAAGTGTAGTTTTTAAAGTTCTCAGTAACAGTTATTAGTAGGGGTTAGATGACACAATTATCTCTCGGGATGAGATAAGATGAGATTTTACCTTGTTTTTAACTATGATAAAAGAATACATGACTGAAAAATGTATCTTTTTTAACTGTAAGTTGTAAAATTCAAGGAGTGCAAGTACATTTTGAAAAATATGAAGTTTTAACCCTCTTGCACTGAATATAAGTGCCTACAGAGTTAGTCTTATCTAGTCATGGCTCAAGCAGGCATTTAACAGCACTTCATATCAAATATCTATGCATATAATAATTATTTGTCATATTCGCATTATTTCACTTCTCATTGCTATAGTTCCAATAAGAAGCAGTTTGATAAACCTGAACTCTGTTTATATTCTGAAAATTAGGCTTTATAGATGCAGATGCTCTAGTGAGGTAGTCCAATTGAACTGGAAATTGCCCCTAAGACATTTTTCACCTCGTCACACCTCTAGCCTCAGAAAATGTATGATTTTTTTATGTTATTTATTTATTTTTTATTTTAAAATGTGGCGATGAAAAACTATTGAAAAAGGTTGTCAAACTATTGAAATTTGAAAGTTACTCTGGCCACTGAACCATCACAGAGTTACTCTGACGACCATTCAACAGTCACAGAGTTCCAGAAAACATAACTTTTATTTTACAAGTGTCTCAGCCCTGCTGCCTGTCTCTTACTGTTGTACTGTGTCTCACATTATGTAAGAAAGCTCACCATGGTAAAAGCCTGACCTTTTATACAGATTTGCGCTAATTAAACTAATTATAATTCGTTAATTAAATTACTGCTGTAATATGTCTTACCTCATGTGCATAGATGCACTAATTAATCATTTTTCCGTACTCAAATGCTGCAAGTAATTAATCTATTTATGGTAACTCAAACACTGTTTGAAGGTTCTCTGTGGTAAAATGCCTCACTTCATATAAACATTTGCACTCAACTATCTTAAATAAGCTTAACTGCTTCACGTAAATCTGCCTATATCCTTGCATATTTTATACTACTGATCATGTCTAGTTAGGATTCCTACACAGTCTTGCAACCATACTGTCAGTGCACACAAACTTGTAGGGGAAAAACAAACAATAACTTGTACATGTTTTTATTTATTTATGTATTTGTATGTCTTCATGTCTTAACATCCAGGTCATAGCAGGTGCAGGTATGGACGTAGACTTCACCATCCTCACTCCAGATGGCATCATGGTTGTCATTGAGTCAAGACGCTCTGACGGAGTCCATGTGTAAGTTCTGCCCCTTCACTGCTATTTTCTGATTTCATTGGCCAAGGAGTGTTGAACGTGTCTGTTTATTTTTGTCCTCATATTCTGTCATTCCAGGGTGGAGCCGACGGAGGCGGGGGACTATCAGATCTGCTTTGACAACGGCTTCAGTCGCTTTTCAGAGAAGATGGTGTTTTTCGAGATCATCATTGAGGGCCAAGGAGGTGATGTGGGAGGAGATGAGGAGTGGGCAGGACTAGATGAGCCTGATGGAAGCCTTCTGGAGTACAAGCTGGAGGACATCCGGGTGAGCCAGTTGTTAAAAAGGATTTAAGCAAGGAAGTCAAATTCACTGTACCGTGTTTTTGAAACCTGGCTACCACGTGTTAAAAACATTTCAACGTTATTTAAAGAAATAAATAATGGTATTACAATGTAGCAGAGCTTTAAAAACATTAAATGTACTATCATATTTCCAACCACAACTTGCTGTTAAGCAAAGGGAGGAGCAGCAGGAGTTAAGCATTTCAGAATGTGAGTGAAGTGATCAGACAACTTTTATTGAAAACAAATTTGAGAATCAGACAAAAAGATTTTTTTTTTATTGTATTTCAGCAGTTACTATCTAAAAAAGAGATTAACACTGCACACCAACTCAGGACTTCTTCATTTTGTGGTAACAAAAAAAGTTGTTTTTAGTTTCAAGCTAGTACTTCAGATTGGTGGCATGGTGGTGCAGTGGTTTTTACTTATGCGTTGCAGTATGAAGGTTCCTGGTTTGAATCTTTGCTAGGGAATTTCTGTGTGGAGTTTGTGGCCCTTCTGTGTGTGGGGGATCTCCCGGGGATATTCCAGCTTCCTAACTTTGTCCAGAGATATACATATCTGATCAAAATTTAAGATCAGTTGAAAAATTGCAAGAATTTACATTTTGCACTGTTGGATCTTAAGACCGATCTAAGTTGAGCTTCAAAATGCAAAAAGAAGAAATGAGATGAGAGTGAGACAAAAAAAAAAAATGAGTAAGCAATTTATTGAAAACAGCAATTAAATGGAAATAGGCTGTTCATCAGCTGATCAAAAGTTTAAGACCATTGCTTTTAATAGCCAAAATCTGCGCAAAAATGTGGACTCAATGTCATTTTCTGTAAGGTATTCACACTGTCATGACCTCCTGATGGCAAAGGCAAAAAAAACTTTCTGTCTTTGAACATGGTCGGATTGTTGAGCTGCAGTCAAACAGTTTTTTTTGAAACTTTTATTTTTGTTTTGAGGGGGTTTTGAGCTATAGTCTTAAACTTTTAATCAGCTGATGAACAGCCTATTTCAGTTTAATTGTTGTTTTCAATAAATTGCTTACTCAATTTTTTTTTTGTCACACTCCCATTTCTTCTTTTAGTATTTTGAAGCTCAACTTAGAACCTTCTTAAGATCCAACAGTGCCAAATGTAAATTCTTGCAATTTTTTCAACTGCTGCCTTTTGTGGTGTGTATGATATTCTGTTTTCATTTGTCAGCTCTAGGATTTATTGGTGACCCACCTCTTAACAGCTGGACTTCAGTCCTTTTACAATCCTTATCAAGATAATGGGTATAGATAATGGACAGATGAGTGTTACATTAAAATTCTGCTGTCGTGACTTCCCTGGTTGTCAATGATATGCTGAAGTTCATAATACATTTAAACATGCAAAGGAGGGATAAATGTAGCAATTTTGATCAGCTTTTTCAGGTTTTTATTTTACATTTATTTGTTGTGTTTTCTGCTCTGGGTTGAACTGTTGGCTCAATGATTGGTGGTGGTATTGCAATATTTGATCTGTAAGCCTCGAGAGGACGGACTAAAAACAGATGAAATGAACACAGAGTACTGACAGAAAGGTCTCTCCGTCTCAGTATGCGGATCAAACGTAGAGCACAAATGGGCCTTTACAGGCCAGTGTAGCTCAAGGCTCTCCTCAGCTCCACCTCTGTGCCTGTTTTGATGTTTACTGAAAGTTAGTGTGAGGCAGCGTGTCCACTATAATGGCCATCACTGGGCTTCAAAAGTCCTCCTCAGGAACCAGTGAGTGACTAAGACCCATCTTCTATTCATAGCTGTTCTGTTATGTCACAAACTCACAGACCCACCCCTTGGTGAGCAAGGCTTTCTACTGCTTCAAAATATGGAGGAGTTAACAGTCTGGGTTGACACATACACATGTTTGATTCAGTTTCAATTTAATCTTTTTAATGAAAGACAGTTTTATTATAAACTGGATGCACAAATTAATCAGGGAAAAAAGCCCAAAGAGGTGAAACTAGCAGATTAATGCTGTTACTCCACTGTCTCTGTAGATTACTTAAGACAGTAGCACCTAATAGACTTTTCCTAATGGTGATATCAAATATTTTATTAACATCATCAAAATATGACTGCATTTCACCTTTCATTACTGCCTCAAAATATGACTGTCACAGCGGACAGTGTTCATACACTACTGTATCATTAGCACTTATGCTTTGATGAGAAATTATTTTTTTCCCGTCACTTCCCAACAGCAACACTATGGGCCCAAACACATTTAAAATGCACAAAACTGACCATATTCTTGTCGACTTTCACACAGATAAATCAAATTGTAAACATCACCAGAGAGGGACTTTTCCTAAGAGTTTGATAGTGTTCTGGGTACTGTATAAAGGTCTGAAGTGACGAAAAAGTGAATTTTTAATGATTGACTCAATTTTTATGCAGTTTACAGGCAATGTAAACATGCATCATTTTTAAGAGTTAGAAATTAAAATGCTCACACCTCCACATGGTGGTCAGTGGTAGCTGTTCCTGTCTACACTCCATTTTCCCTTCAGACCTCTGTAAAAACAGTCTCTGATCCTGTTTCTGCAATACTCCTTTGTATATTAATACTTGTCTAATATTAGTCCAAAAATGCACCTATTAATCCTGCTTTAGGATAGTTTACGAAAAACTGTAGTGTCATTTACGATACAGCTTTTTTCATGAACTATACATCTCACTGACCTATATTTTTCATCATCAGAAGGAACAAGTTGAGTGAGAAGCTGAGAGTCACAAACATTGTGGGGAAGTTGGAAAGTATTGAGGGACGCTCTGACGCACTCTTGGTTTTTGTGTTTTTGAGCAATTTGCTGACAATATGGAAAACATGAAATAACAAAAGCCTCAAAGTTGTATTATTTTGTGCGTTAGTACAGGAATATCAACCTCTCTTTAGAGCCCACTACACCAAAAGTGAACAAAAAAACAGTAGAAGATAAATCTCTGTATTGCCACTCAGTGAACACATTTACAATGGTTTGAGAACTGTTGTTACTTCACCTTCTTCTCTCTATAAGATCAGCAGCATTGTTTTTTCAATTCCTCTAACTTTTCTCATATTCCTGTCAGGAGTCCATGGACTCTCTACACAGACGCTTGGAGCGCAGCCGGCAGATGCAAACAGTGCTGCGAGCTTTTGAGGCACGGGACCGAAACCTCCTGGAGGACAATCTGTGGAGGGTGTCTTTCTGGTCCTGTGCCAGCATGTTGGTGATGCTGTGTGTGGCCCTCACACAGGTAAGGTGACACATAACACAGAGACCAGAAAATCTCATAAAGTTTGCTCTAATTTCAGTTACTGTTGGTATATGTTGAATGGTAGATTGTTTTGTCTGTTAGACCGGGCATCCACTGCAATATTTCAAGCTGATTCTGTGATAGCCAGGGTGGAATATCAGCTCACATTGTGCAACTAAATCCATTACAACACACGATTAACCCTTAGACTGAATAGTCCGATGGACAGGCATGACCTAAGTGACCCGCTGTATGAGTTCAACAAGGCGACAGAGAAAAATTTCCTTTGAAAACCTCAATAGATGGAGAAGTCGCACACACCACCAGTAAACAAGCAGCAGCTAACAAAACACATACTTCCTTTGACTTGCTTTGACTTCATTCAAAAGTGAAACTTCCATATATTATTGATCCCAGGTCAGACCAGTTAGCTGGCCAGTCAGACACAGTAATACCATGGTCAGCAAACCAGTTTCTGGTGGTTTTCGTTTAACTGTCAGTAGGTGCCAAGACCTGCTGAAAAAGGAAATCAGTATCTTCATAAAGCTTCTCAGAAGATGGAAGCAAGAAGTGCTCTAAAACCTCCTGGTAGATAGCTAACTGAAAACACTGGACTTTGAGCACCTTAGATTCTGGGCCTCTCTGATCTTCCTCCGGACTGTGGGGCCTCCAAATGAAATGCAAAATTTACTTCCACCTGAAAACAGGACTTAAGCGGCATCTTAAGTTACGGTGTAAAGTCCACGCTAAACTCTACGTTGAAACTAATTCAGCTCTTTGCTCTTGTAAGGTTCTCTGAGGGAATGTGGTAGTTTGCACATCCAGTCTACAAGTGTTTTGTGGATTTGGAGAAGGCTTACAGCCGTCTCCAAACTTGGGATAGGTAATGTGGGTGGTACTGTGGGGCCCCAAGTCACGGGCCATCAGCAGCCTGCGGCACCAGCTATGCGTAAGTTCTGCCTTAAGTTATAGTGTCCACACTAAACCCTACACTGAAACTAGTTGCGTTCTCTTAAGTTGTGTCATTGTTCATTTGCACCACAGAGACGTAAGGTTGATCTTAACTAGTAGAGATTTACGTCCAAACTAAGCAGATATTGTTGCAGATATGACGTATTCTCTTACTTTAACCAATCACTGAAAAGCATTTTTTAACCCTGTGTTTGCCACAGATGCTAATGGCTAAAAATTGTGCCTATGTGAGTATTGTGAAGCCTACAGCCTAAACCTAGAGCCAGTATAAATAACAACACTGTTATCTAGTGGTGAAATCGGTAATAACACGAGATAATATAACAGTGGACGGCGGAAATGATCTCTGCTCATGGAAAACAACAGTTATTGATCATAGAGATCATGGAGTGCTGACTCCAAATTTCCGGTAAAATCCTCAACTCCCCGTCACCTTCCAGGTTATCATGTCTTTTGGAGCTTGGAGCTATCGCTATGACAGTCGTTTTCCACGGAGGACTTTACACCTAGTAGGGGGTAGGTGTAAGATTTAAGTTACAACTTTGGCCTACTTTGAAATTATCACAGCTGGTGCAACACCTTAAATGTTAGGAGAGTGTAAACTCTGTCGTAATTAAGAACTTACGTTCAAACTAGGCTACGTTTGAACTTATGCACAGTTGGTGCAACCCATAGCAGGTCCCTGTATAACCTAAGTGAGAGCTGTGTTTGCACATAGAACATGTTCTTGGTGTGAGTTGGCCTCTGGCAGGGCTGCCCTTTGTGTGCGATTCTGTTAGTGATGTTCATGGACAGGATCTCGAGGGGCAGCCAGGGGGAGGAAGGTTTTTGGTTGGGTGACATCAGAATTCCAGCTTTGCTTTTTGTAGATGATGTGGTTCTGTTGGGTTATCAGCCCGGGACCTCCAGCAGGCACTGGGAGGGTTTGTGGCAGACAGGATGAGGGTCAGCACCTCCAAATCTGAGGCCATGGTTTTCTTCCAGAAAACGGTAGATTGCTCCCTCCAGGTGGGGAGGGTATTCTCAGCCCAGGTGAAAGAGTTTAAGTATCTCTGGGTCTTATTCACAAGTGAGGGTAGAATTGACTGTGAGATCGACAGGTAGATTGGTGAAGCATTGGCAGTATTGCCTATGTTGTACCTTACCGTCATGGTGAAGAGGGAGCTGAGCCGGAGGGAAAAACTCCCAATTTACCTGTCGATCTTTGTCCCAACTCTCATCTGTGGTCATGAACTCTGGGTAATGACCAAAAGAATAATATCGCGAGTTCAAGCGGTCAAAAGGAAAATCCTCAGGAGGGTGTCTGTGCTCAGCTTTAGAACCTTAGAGATATGGTGAGGAGCTCGGACATCTGGAGGGATCTCAAAGTAGAGCCGCTGCTCCTTCACCTCAAAAGGAGCCAGTTGAGGGGGTTCAGGCATCTGATCAGGATGCCTCTTGGTTGCCTCCTTTTGGAAGTCTTCCAGGCGTGTCCAACTGGAAGGCAAGCCCAGGGTAAACCCAGGGCTCACTTGAAGGATTAAATATCTCATCTGGCCTGGTAAGGCCTCATAATCCTACAGGAAGAGCCAGAAAATGCTGCTGGGGAGAGAGATGTATGGGTGGACTTGCTTAGCCTGCTGGCTCCACGAGCCAGCCCTGGATAAACGGAAGAAGATGAATGGGTGGATAGTTGTAGAAATGTGAATATTTGCTGATTTGGTTCTCATCAAATGACACAGAAGTGGCAGCATGTTGTACTTCAGAAAATGTAACTGACATCCTACATTCTGGGATGTAAATGCTGCACATGTGTACAACTTCAAAGCAAGCCCTACAACTCAAGGATCAGGTCACAATTGGCTCGAAGTCACAGTGTACACCTGGCTTTACACAGTTGTATTTACATGCATGTTTCTTCCTCCATTCTCAGGTCTACACTGTCCGTAAACTGTTTGACGACAAGCGGAGAGTCTGCACATAGAGACAAGAGAGACCGCCTGGGAGAAAAACAAAATGTTCAACTGGTTACTTGTCAGATACAGGTCCACTACTTTTCATTCTGTCCATGCATGGAGCAGCTGATTGAGAGCAATAATGACCTATTGTTACATCAGGGAGAGTAGCCAGATGCTTTAAAGGAAGTTTAATTTATTTCATTTTGATGCGTTTAATATCAAATCTCACCCTAAAGTAATGAGGAACTTCTATCTAAAAGGCACATTTATTTACAAAACAGTATAGATCAGTGCAGATCTCTGCTGTTGAAATTAGTGAGAGAATTTTGGACCTCACAATAGGTGGAACATTTCTTCCCTAATGAAAAAGACGGTTTAAATGACAAATATTAAAATGTGATTTGCAGAACTTCTAGTTAACCAATTTAAGGGGATAACGGTGTGCAATAGTGTTGTTGGCGTATTTGTTCTTCCTTATAATTTAGGAATCTTTCATATTTGTTATTCTTCCTTGGCTATACTCCTTTAGTTTGTGTTGAAAAGTTACTGACTTATTTTAACGTGCCAGTTTAAAGTCAATGCTGAGATGACGACAAAAAGAATGTAAAGAAAGTGTGAGACTTAAAGTTTGATAAATGCCAATATGAACTTCTATGTCTGAGCTAATCCTGATCAATAAGTGGTAGGTACAGGTTTGCCACTTCAGAAGTACTGATCAGAATGTGTCGGTATAAACTCACTGATTGTTAGTTTGTTTGAGCTTTTAAAATCACCAAACTCACTTTTTTAGATGTACGTGTGTCAAAATGATGTGATCTTTGGTTTTGCTTAGTCAGCAGGTGTTTTTTTTTCTAAGAACAGTTTCAGTACATCAAGTAAGGTTTTCATGGATGTCATCAATATGAATAAATGCATTTTTTTACACTGAAACTTGTGTGGGTTGTTTTTGTAAAATGAGACTGGTGACACACTGAGCTGACTAAGATGATAACAATAACTTCTCATCATTTTTAGTATTCAGTATCAGATAGAATTTAATCAGAATGCCAAGTTAAAGCTCATAGACTTTAGCAGGTTTTGAAACTGACGACATTCAATACTGATGCCTCCTTGTGAATGGCAAAAGCAAACCAGACCATCTGCTGCCACTGTTTTTATTGAACTGAAACCTCTACTGGGGAGTGTACAGAAAATACCCCTTATTCACATTTGCACAGAAGTAACACTTAATGTTATAAATCAGGTCGCTAAAAGACACATATATAAACGGAACCGGCTTAACTTACACATAAATCACACAAATTCTTGCCTTTCATTGGGAGGCGGGGTAGCAAAATGAAGTATCAGTACCTGTGTTGTATTTCGGTCTGCTAGGTATCTGATGTGTTGATACTGGTACCATGTCAGTACCGGATTTCGATACTCATCACTGGCTGGGGTGGTTTTTGTGGTTAGTTATCTTACTTTTTTTTTTTTTTTTTTTTTTTTTGTTATCTTACATTTTTAACTTAGGGGTGCAAGAGATCATCTGCATGATATTGGTATCGTTAGATTTTAAATTTTTGCAGATATTTACAACCAATATTTTGGCTATAAAAATCTGCCTATATGAGCTTTGAATATTGGCCACATGAACAAATAAGTGAGGGTGGTTTTAGGCTGGACCAACAGACCAACATCAGTTGAAGTCTTTTCTTTATTCATCATCATATCTTATACTTTAAAGTTTGTTTTAAGGACTGGAATTTGTTTATTTGTTCATCCTCAAACTTTAAATTTTGTGTTTTAAGGACAGAAGTTTTAGCTCTGAACTACATTCAATTATTGAGATTGGGTTGAAACTGATGTATAAAATAATGACCTTAGATTTGTGTTTCCCCAAACACTTTTTAGGAGGTCCAAGCCCAAGTTATTTTTGTTAACTAAAACTAACCGAATAACTAAAACTAAAATGTAAAAATCAGTTTCGTTAACTGAAACTAAATAGTAACTAAACTTTACAAATAAAACAAAAACTAACTAAAACTGTATTGTGTGCTTACAAAACTAACTAAAACAAAATAGAATTAGGGACAAAATCTCCTTAGTTTTAGTCTTTGACACTAGCATACTGACTGACATGAACCAACCAAGCCTGGAGAGAGTAATATTGCCTGGTTTGATTGAAAACACAATAGTAATTTTAGATCTTTAGTTGTGTAAAAAAACATTAAAATTGATTAATGACAGCAAAAAGTGAAGAGCCATTTTGGGTCGCACCCCTGGCAGTTATCCCACATTGCCAAGAAAAAACAACTAAAACTAATAAAAACTTAACTAAAACGAAGCATTTTTGCAAAATAAAAACTAAACTAAAAACATAGCAGTAAAAACTAATTAAAACTAAACTGAAAACAAAGTTTAAAACTAATAAAAAATCCCAAACTATTATAACCATCATGACCCAACAACTTTGTTTTCTGTATATTGTATCTTATCAAGTCTGCCTTCTGCTCCCTCTTTAGCTGGTTGGCTGAGCTGATGGCTGGTGCTAGCTTGGATAACATTAAACCTAGACTGTTTTACAAACCTGGAAGAATCCACCTCTGTAACATAGCATATCGTTTTCAAAATTAGATATACATTTATTTATTTTTTAAATTAAGACTAGAAACACAATGTGTGAATTCATATTAGGGTCAGAAAGACAGGAAAAATTGAGAGGATCTGTTAATTTTTCTTGCAAGAAAGTGGACATTTTTTTGGGGGGGGGGGGAAATCACATTTTTTAAGGTCATAAAGCCAAATATTTACAATATTACATATTTCAGTTTTAAAAAGTCATAAAAATGTACAAGTTCAAAAAGGCTTAAAATTTGACATTATAAACTTTAAAAAGTTTTTAAAATCATAAATTTACAGCAAAGTTAAAGTTAAAGTTGTGGTTCATGTACGTTTACAACTTTAAAAACAAAATCACATTTATTTCTTGTAAGTTAAAGACTTTTTAAACTCGAAAATTTCAAGTTTTATCTTGAAGATTAACAGAGCCTCTTTTTCCCCAAAGCTGTTTCAAGGAAGAAATGACTCTGAGACCAACATGCACACACTTTTTTAATGATGCAGCTCCCCCTAAAGTCAGACATTAAAAAAACATTAGAAGCATTTACAAATACAACTTTGACCACATGCTGCCCTTTGCAGTGCTCTAAAAGCTCTGTAGTGAATCTATCTGTAAAACACTGAGTTCTTTTACAGCTGGATGATTAGAAAGTAAATTTCATTTTCCATAAAAGTAGTTTTAGTCACATAATCGTGTGAGAAAACATGTAGTAGGAGTGCTTCACTCTTGTAGGAGGAAATCATAATGTACATATTACTGCATATGCAGTGTACGCACTGAGCTTTGTTAGATATAGTTTACTATATTAATCCCTTCAAGGGGAGTTCAATTTTACACTCTCTTATTAAACATGCACATATACATAGGCTGAAAGACCCACATTTGCAAAAACACAATCAGATGGACCTGTTACACCACCACCTGTACTGAGGGCTGCTCTCCATGAAGGACCACTGCCAGAGTGGTCAGGTACCTCTTCAGCTACAAGACCAATTTATAGATGCGGTCTGACTGGGACTTAAACTAGCAAACCCCAAACCAGTCCTGACAGACTTAACATCTGCCAGCCTCAGGCTGTTTCATTACAGGACAGTAATTCAGTAGTTGCTAATACACAAAGAAAAGATAAATGATCATTATTCAGCTCATTTGGCGTTAAATCATTAAGATTAAAAGTTTCTTTAGATTTAGTCACTTATAAGTCCTTTTTAAACTTCAAAAACCTTTCATCCAGTTTAAGTCAATAAAATGTCCCAACATTTGACTTTAGGTCAAGTTTCTTTGAACTAATCTAAACAGCCAAATTGTAAAATTTATATAAATTCAGAACACACTAATGCATGAGCATTATATTAATTGATAAAAATAATCTGATTAATTATAAGCAATATAAGCAATTACTCGCATATGTCCCTAATTTGAGAAAGATTGCATTACTTTTAGATTAAATGATAATAGTAAAAATCAGAAAGGACATGCTTCTGAATGGCATTGAAACTTTCTCCTTGCTTTTAAAAAAGAAATTGAAATTGTACAAAAATTAAGAGCAGAAAGAATTTTATATGTGCTAATCCAAGTAAATCTGACATTTGATTTGATACTTTTAAAGAGATTTTTAAAAACTTCTTCATACATTTTAAGACAATACTGAAACCTCATTTTCTAACCAGTTACATCAGTAACTGTTATGTGGGGGTTCTGTGCCAATAGCAGGACTAAAAGGTAACAAAGAAAACGTATGTTGTATTTCTTATTTTAGTATGTGAATTTTGCTTTCTTGGCGCATTTTGAGATTTCACTATTTCTTAACTTAAGGGGTCTAAAAGAAGTTACACCACAATCTATCATTAATTATTTTATAAGTTTTACACTGCAGTTAAAGTTATAAAGTAGAAGAGCATACATTTAGTTTTTAAGAAAAAATACAGGGCATAATTGTTTATATAAGGATATTAATATAAATCCTTATATTTCATTTTCTGCTTTTAAAGCATTTTACTGTTGCAGCTGATCAGCCTTAGCTCAGTTTATATGAGCTGTATTAATTTCTGTATTTTATTTCCATTGTCTTTTAATCCATAACAAGTTTCTTTTTCTGTGGTTCATGGCATAAACTTCATTCCCAACAGGAAGTCAGTCACCTTTACTTCAAGACAAAATGGCACAACAACAACTCTGAATGCAAAATAATGGAATTTTTAAAAGCGATAAAAGGGTGAGATTAATTGTGATTAACTACAGAAATCCTGAGATTAATTACATTCAAAATGTTCAATCTTTGACAGCTCTAATTTTTAGTCATAGTTTTGGTTGACAAAATGAACAGTGCTTTAAAATCGTAATGCTGAAAAGACATAGGATATCCAGCCACAACAACAAGTCATATTTACACCAGTGAATTCAGCCTCTTTCCCTTTTAAAATGTCCTGTAAACAAAACATCACCAGACTGAGAAATGAACACAGAGAACAGATCAGGACAAAACTGTGCTACTGCAGAACGTCTCCTGCCAGGTTCCCCTGCCAGTGCTACCAAGTCCAAGTGCTCAGCTCATTTCACCAGTGGTTTGGGCGTGAGGGGACTTGTGGAGGTCGCCTGTGTGGGAGCACCATAAAAAAAAGGACAAATAATCAGATTTCCATCAGTGTCTGGTCAGATGTGTCAGCAGCACCCACAGCGGAACAACACAGCCGAGAAGGGAAAGATCTGTAGTGGAAAAGCAGAAGGACTGCATGCCTTTACTCACTCCTACATGGAGATGAGTTACACTGTCTGTACTGTGTGTTGCCACTAGCAACAACTGTTACCATGGCAACCTACTGCTCCATCATACAGTAAGGGAGGGAGGTCATAGCAGGCTAAACAGTGAAACACAAGACATTTTTCTGCACCGCTGTCTTCATCTGACTCATGAAAGGTGTGGGCAAAGTGAAAAAAACTATCTGTGGATGGAGGTCGAGCAACATGTGAAAAACATATGGGGGCAAAAATACACAAGGACAGCCCGGTGCTGGAGAAGGAAAGAAATAAAGCAAAGGAAGCTGAATAGAAAGAAAAAGGCCCAGCCACCACATCATTGTTTTCTACTCCTTTATTCAGACACCTTGTGATAGGCAGGTCCCCCTTATACATGATTCTTTTGATATTATGGCTTTAAAAGTCAGTACAAATTATTTTGACTAAAGGCACAGGGATCAAAATTTCATCCAAGGTTGAGCAAAGTGAGAGCTAACTGTCTCAATATTCTAAACTACTGTTTAATCATCAGTAAGACAATAGAGGACCATTTCAACCAACAACCTTCTTTACTGTATGGAAGCTCACTGCTGCCACAGAGAAAACATTACTGTGTTATGATGTAAAAAAAAAAGAAGTATATTTCTTCCTTTGACATATGGCTTGGTTTTTGCTCTGATATGCATGTCAGCTGTGAGGCCTTCTACAGAGAGGTGTTGGCCTTTTCAAATCATGTTCAATCAGTGTAATTCACCACAGGTGGACTCCAATCAAGGAGTAGAAACATCTCAGCAACAATCAGGAGGAACATGAGCTAAATTTCAAGTGTTTTTACAAAGGGTCTGACTACTTATGTAAATGTGATACTTCAGTTTATTATTTTTAATTAATCTGCAAAAATTTCTAAGTTGTTGTTTTCACTTTGTCATTGTGGGGTACTGGGAAAAATGTTTTTATTGCAACATCAGGCTGCAACATAACAAAACTGGAAAAAAGTGAGGGGTTTGAATACTTTCTGAATGCACTGTAACAAATAGGGAATATGCTGGGAATCAAATAATGGGATCTGTATCAAAAATAGCTTTTAATCGCATCCTCACTTCCAGAATTGAAATGATCCGAATCATAAGATAGTGAAAGATTCACATAGCTATGACATTAAAAGACAAGCTGTAAGAAAAATACGCTTTTCAACTGAAGAGATATTTCTGTGGCAGCAGTGTGTTTCCATATCCTTGTAATAAAAGGCTTAGCAGCTACACGATGCATTAAAATGTAATTAGCTGGTCTAATTTTGATAAACTAATCTGGATCTTTAAAGATCAATGAATAAAAAAGGCTCCATCAAAAAGTGCTGCTTCCTTCATGAGGTGCTTCATGTTTAAGATTACTGACAAAATGTTAAAAAGACATTACATTTTAGCATTACATAAAAGTTACGAATAATATCTTAAAGACACGTTCAAATGAAATAAAAATCCACTTAGACTCTTGGGTTTATAATCTGTAAGTCAATAAAATCATTGAATGTTCCCTTTATCATAAGACTGAATGCAGAATATTTCTTTGTATACTTTGTAAAGTCAAAATTACATACAGAATCTTTCTGAAATGCACAGACTGAAACAGCATCTGATTACCAGTTACAGTAGAACTAAGTTTGTAGTTAAATGAATAAACATAAAAAAGGAATATTTCTGCTCATATAAAAGTATAAACAAAGAGAAAGTTTCTGTTTCTAGTCGAGCAGGGAGGGCTCTGAAGGACGGATGACAGTGGGTCGGTTGGGAGCAGCTGGAGGTCTTCTGCTGCAGGAAGAGAGAGGAGGGGGGGAGGGTTGGGGGAGGGAGAAGAAACATGCAAGGCTAAATATCATCAGAAAGTCATGCACCAAAGATCCCAAATCACCCAAAGAACATTCGGTACAACCCTCCACCAGTAGTTGTATAAGAAACAAACTTCCACCCATATCAAAGCCCGAAAAAGCATCATGTTGATATTTTTGTGTGTGTGTGATTTTACCTGGGGATCCCCGGTGGTAGAGCAGGTGGCACGCGAGCCGGCCTGGAGGGGACAAGAGGAACAGCACCGGACACGGGATCCGGGCCGGGTCGAGATGGAACAGGCGGGGCTCCGAATGCTGGTGATGGGTTGAGAGGAAGCGGAGGACCTGGAGTTGGCCCTCGTACTGCTGGAGGTCGCCCAGGAGGGAGCGCTGTGGCTGCTGCAGGACGGGATGCTGGAGGGGGACTGAAGCAGAAACACTTGAGCTATAGAGAGTATGAATGTAATGTCACAGGCACTGTTAGTCTCTGTCATTCCAGCTGCTGAGTGGCCAAAACCTCACATTTGTGAGAGAATCAGTAGGGAGTAAGCAGTAAATGGCTTTATTTATATATATATATATATATATATATATATATATATATATATATATACACATTTATTTATGTAAAGCTGTCTTTTTTATAGTTAAAAATATAAAGTTGATAAAGTTCACTGCAGTCAGTATAGGTCCTCCTGATGGAATGAATTTACAGGAATGAATGGAGTGGTGATGAATAAAGCCACAAGATAAAGCTGTGCAATTACAGTATCCCCAACAAGCATTCAGTTCATCTAATGAAAAGTTATGATTTATACATATATGTTTGTACATATAGCCCTGCAATGGCCGATTAACGTGGCTGGTTTTATTCAGGAAAAAAAAAACAAAATGGTCAAATCTGTACATATGGATCACTGATTAGATAAAGACGCCTTTGCACATTAACATGATTTCTATTTGGTTACATACTGAAAGTATTTTTGTGGAAGTTTAATGAAATGAAAATTTCTGACGCTGTCACCAAACAGATTTTACAACCACAGGATGTTCAATCAAGTCAATATAATTTAGCTTTTTAGCATAAAAAAGTCTTTGATATCAAGGTGGAAACAGATTTCTACAAAGTAATGTCAATTAAATAAAAATATTTAAGGCAAAATTAATGACTGCATAAACATTTACCCCCTTTAAAATGACTGACCTAATTTAACAGAGGCCCAGCGAATTAGTCCTAGTAGTGTCACAATTAGTGAAATGAGGATCACCTGAGTGCAGTGAATATGTCTCAAGTGATTGTAGTATAAAGACGCCTGTGTCTGAAAGGTCCAATCACTGGTTAATCGGTGTTCCTGGCTACCATTACACCATGAAGACAAAAGAACACTCCAAGAAACTCAGAGAAAAGGTGATTGAAAAGTATAAGTCAGGGGATGGATACCAAAAATGTATAAAGACACTGAAACCCCCCCAGAGTTCAGTCAAATCCATCATCAAGAAATGGAAGGAATATGGCACGTGTAAATTTGCCTAGATCAGGCCGTCCTCACCAGCTGAGTAACCGTGCAAGAAGGAGACTAGTGAGAGAGGCCAACAAGACACTTATTACTACTCTGAAGGAGTAACAAGCTTCAGCAGCTGAAATGGGAGGGACTCTGAATACAACAACTGTTGCCCAATGGCAAAGAAAAAGCCACTGTTAAAGAAAACTCAAATTAAATCTCAACTAGAGTTCACCAAAAGGTATTTGGGAGACTCCATAGTCAAGTCGAAGAAAGTTCTTTGGTCTGATGAGATCAACATGGTGCTTTTTTGGCCATCAGACAAGATGCTGTGTTTGGCAGACACCAAACACTGCACATCACCACAAACACACCATCCCCACTGTGAAGCAACAGTGGTGGCAGCATCATGCTGTGGGGATGCTTCTCTGCAGCCAGCTCGGGAAGGCTTGAAGAGGTAGAGGGTAAAATGAATTTAGAAAAATAAAGGAAAATCCTGGAGGACAGTTTAATTTAGTTGAGCAGACTGCTGTGTTTCAAAATGTTTTGGGATCAGCGGTTGTGTCGTGCGCTGAAGTGAAGTCAGTGCATACCCTATATTTACTCAGTCAACCTACAAATATGATTATAAATGAATAATGATATTTTGCTGCTGTGTTCATGTTTGTTTTCATTATGTTTGTTAGCTTCCCTCAATATCATCCCTCAATAAACCATATATGAACTACAGCAGGTAGCTATCAACTACAGTAACTATTTTCTGTTCTGCATCAACAAATCATATGTTCTTGTCTTGACTGGTCTTGCATTAAAGCGAAACTCTGCTTTGGTAGAGACAGAGATGGGACTGATTAAAAAAATATGTTGAAAATTCTGAGAGAAGAGACTGATTGTACCAAAGATTTTTTTTTACATTGGATAAATATTTTTCAACTAACAGAGTTGCTTCAAAGTTTGTGAGCACTCTTCAGCGTTGATCTGAGCAGATGTAGAGGGATATATTCCTGCAGCAGTATAAAGCCAGTATTACAACTGTGAATGCATACTACTCTCTTCAAGATGTCAGCTGAAGGTACCACATTTTGGTTTAATTTGATGCACAATGCTCATGAGCTTTGAGTTTCCCCTTGCATCTGATATGTTTTTGCTCCAGTGGAAAAATATAATAATGTTACAGTGAAGAATCCCTGAGACCCAATAGTGATATTGATAAGCTTTACAATTATTGATTCCTGGGTTTTGAAAAATACAGAACCAGGTTTTTATATACCCAGCTTTCAATCTCATCGGTAGGTGTGATTTGTCATATTTTGGTATAAGGAGGATGTTTTTCTACATTAGCCTTTTTTTAATTTTATTTATTAGTTTATTTGACAGGGGCCATGCAAAACAAAACTGTCAAGCCAGTTAGCTATAAGCTAATTTTCAACTGTGGTCCCTGGGCAGGAAGATGTAAAAACTTTGCTGTGCTGTTGAAAACAGACTATTATTATAAGTCTTAAAGGCTGAGCTGTAAAAATGTAACTGATGGGAAAAACCCGCTTGTAAAGGAAAAAAAAGGGGGCTCGTTGGTCAGAAAACCAGCCATAAAAAGGAGCCCCGCTGCTAACTGACTGGTGATTACCATCTCAGGATTTATGGTACGTCTAGGCAGATAAAAATAGATATTGTGCACTGTCATAACACTGTCATAGAGCCATACAATATCTCTTTATCTGCTCTTTTGGATCTCTGTGGAGTCATATCCTGCCTCCTGAATCCCCCTCTTGTCCAAAAAGGAAAAGTGCTATTGTAAGGAACATGTACATATATGTCACTTCAGAGGATTCCGTACTGAAATTTTCTATAAATTTTTCGTGTTAAAACAGTGCCAGCCGTCTATGTAACAGTGAGTTTCCTAGTTTCAAATCAGCCTTAATTAAGCCAAACACTGATAAAACTTAAACAAAGTACTATCAGCTCATTAGTGCTGATTCATGTTTGCTACCTTGGATCCTTAGCAATCCAGGTGTCGTCTACTGGTGGGGGGACTGGGGTGGAGATCGTGCTGGTACTGATGTCTCCAATGAGGACTAGGGCCTCCTTTAGAGCGTGATACATCCTCAGCATCTCATCCCTCCTCTGTGCCTGCTCTGGTGACTCCTCCATCATGCTACCTTGATCCCCTGCAGAGTACAGGTAAGCCAACAGCTCTGAGTGGATGAAGTCCTTAGCCTGCAGAGTGAAGAGGGAAAAGGAGACATTTAACACACACAGATGAGTGTAACTACTGGAAAAGAGAAGAATTAATCAGAGGACCTACACTGTTAATCATGAGGTGCATGATGGTCTTGGGCATGAGGTCTCTGATGGACTTGTTGACGATGCCGATGTACGAGTCCACAAGATTGCGGATGGTCTCCACCTGACGCTCCAGCTGAGGGTCCATAGACACGGTGTCATTTGAATTCATGGCTTCTTCGTTGTCAGGCTGAAAGAGAAAAAGAAAGTGGGAGAGGTGAGGATTGTGGGGGGCAGGGAGAGTCTGTCTAAGTGTGATCTTCATTCACAAGTTCTATATAAAAATGTCTGTACTCTGGGATCTGGATTATGAGAATGAGACGTGTCCTGGTTTGTCTTTACAGTAACTCTGTAGGGTAGTGAAATAGTATTTTCATTTGTCCCAAATGGTCACTGTCTGGAGATCACAGTTTGGTGCATGACAAATATGTCTGAACCAAAAAAGGCAGTCACTTATGACAGCATGTACCCACCAAGCTAGGTGGCAGTAATGCTTGAAAGTGATTGTTAACCACAATTAAGCAACCAACGAAGAAGAGAAAGGGCTGGTGTACTGCCATCATATCCCACTCCTCAGCCTCTCTGTTCTCTGTTTTTTTAAAAGCCTCTTGTTGTGAAAGCAGAGTGAGCAATTTGTCTGCCTGCCCTGTTGAGAGCAAAGCATCATGTTTAAGTGCACCAGTTTGACTGTAATGAGCTGTTTTTAGTTCTGAGATACACCCTTAAAGGTCACATATTTTACCCCTTAAAGACGAGTTTATATTGGTATGAGAGGTCCACAAAGCATGTCTGTGAAGTTTGTTGCTAAAAAAAAAAAAAAGAACACTCCAGTATTGGAGTTTTGCATGTCCAAAAACCCTCTGTTTCAGCCCTGCTCGGAACCAACTGTTTCTGTGGCTTTAAATGTCACTGCGCTGTCTGACTCCGCCCCTCTCAGGAAATGGATGTGGCTTATCAGATGTGGCTCTCCCAATCCTCCTCTAAGCTGGATCAGGAGAGGAGAGCTGAACTTTCTTCCAAGGGGGGAGGGCCAACCAAACCTGGGGGTGGTGCTAACTCCCCACATGACATCATGAGTGGAAAATCTGAGAACGGCTTGTTTCAGCACGCATTTTCTGAAAGGTGGAGAAAGGGAAGGGGGAGGGAATGGATTTTTCTGGTTCTTGGGGGGATCGCTGACAGGCCAGTGGCACACATTTTTGCTAGAAAAGCCTGAAAAAGTGTATTTTTCATCATATGTGACCTTTCAATGTAAATGTCCCCGTTAAACTGTGTTTTTGGATTTGAATGTCTACGTTGTTTTTTGTGTTGGAGAAGAGGCTCTTTATTTTCAGCTGCATCTGATCTTTGAGCAATCAGGATCTCCTCTTCGCTTCATTGAAGCATCAGACGTCAGAGTACTCCTTCAGCCTTCTTAGAAGTAACCTGACTCTCTCAACAATGACTTGTGCCCTATTAACGGGAAGAGTATCACCTAGGAAACCCTGGTAATTCGTGATAACCATGCTGGACATCTGTGTTTCAAATCCTGTGTGAATCGACTATGTCTGATTTTAAATTCAAGGGAAAATTACCTAACATGTCAGCGCACAGAGAGATCCACAGGTCCTCTGATGTCCTAATCTACAAGCCTGCACCCCTCCCTACAGTTTCTCTTAAATATAACACAATTTAGGATTTGAAATGTTTCAGTCAACATTCAGCGATTATGCTTCAACAGCTGATTTATGCAAGGAGGGTTGTTGTGGATGTGTAACAATCCCAAATTTATAGAGTGCAGAATATTATCAACAGCATCAACTGCAAAAAACTGTTAGAAGTAACAGGAGGAGAGGACAAATTTCACTTGCTTATTAGTTATTGACAGCTTGCTACAGATCTAAAATATGTTAAAACAAATATATATATATATATATATATATATAATATATATGTGTGTGTGCGAATAGGGCTTTAGTGTGCTAATTTCTAGTGATCTCTTCTGTACTTTGTCTTTTTTCTTGCAGTGCCTCCTACACCCGGCCTGTGCATCTGCCTACCACCAGCTAGCCGACTCACGTTTTTTTACACTATTGTTATCTGTATGTAAAGTCCTTTTTTCCCCACTACCTTGGCTCATGCTCTGCTTCTGGGTTCTAGTCAGCAAATTGTCACTATAAATCTACAATAAAATGTCAAAACCCATGTGGGCAGCTGTGTCCTGGATACAATAGTGGATTAAAAATTTGATTTCTTGACCAGTGAGGTGTGAAATTTATTAGAAAAGTGTATAAAATGTAGTTTTTCAAGGGAATAAAAATGTAAAATTGACTTTTAAACTAAGTCAACAAACATGCCACACCAGTATCCATAAACAGCTGACAAAACTCTGTGGTAATCACATTTCACAGTGGGTTGTTGTCCTTTAAATATTCCTCAGCCACATTGAAATAAATGTAGATATAAATGTAAACACGCTCCTGTACCTGGTCTTTCTCTGGGTAAACACCTGCTCGCAGGAAGGAAGCCTTCCAGCTGTCCACATCCTCCTGGGTGTCACAAGCCAGCTCGATCTGACGCAGGTCCTTATACACATTCCTGTTTTATACACACACACACACAAACAAAACATTAAAGAGAACAAATGGACAGCTATATTTATGTGGAGGATTAGGGAAATAACTTCAAACACACCTCTGTTCAGTATTGAAAATGGCAAAGACATGTTTACTGGACATGAAGCCCTTCTCCACGTCTCTCAGCTTCAGGTTATCAAGAGGCAGCATGTACTTCTTTTCTTTCTCCTGATTAAAGCAACCAAAGAAGTGATAATCAGCATAAAAGACCATAAAGCAAACAAATCATCAGTTCTCTTTAAAACAATCACTAAACAGTGATTAAAAAGAAGACAGACATAGGTACATTTTTACTGAACTGTTCTGGCAATAGCTCAGTAATCACTTTACCAGGGACTTCAACTTTAATGTATAAAAATTAGGCCACTTCCTCTCTTTCCCATAGAGAAAAGAAGAGTGAACTTTACATTTCCTGCCTTTTAAAGGGAGGGTACTGGGCTGTTCCAGGTTTTTATACATACATGTATGGCTACAGTTTTGGACCTTTGTAATAAACATGGAAAACATTTCAGTATGCAGTCAGTCTTCGGAGATGAATCTGCACAGTTCACATATCAGGTTTCAAACAGTATTTTCATGGATTTTCTAACATCACAAATTCATAGAAATCCTTATGAGGTCATGCTGCCTCAACAGAGAGTACTTCCTTTGTGGGCTTCAAGAGAACTGGGCACTAGATCTTATCTGCAGTGGGTTGCACCAGCTATGTGAAAGTTCACACTCAGCCTACTTTGATTGAAGTTCTTAGAACGAAGGTTATGCTCTACTTACTCTGCCTGCACTCTGATTGATGTTTGGTGATATCTTAGTTTGCATAGCATCTCAGGACATATGGGGTTCTTGAAGTCTTGTGATGTTGAATTATTATGTTGAACAGGTTTTTGGTCGGGTTCTTTAACTGTTTGAGTTCTGCTGTTGTTGGGTATCATTTGCTCTGTCTTTTTTGTCTTTTGTTTGGGTTTTGTTGCTTTGTTATTCTGTTTGATTATGTCAAAGCACCCTGTAAAGTATTGTTTTTAAAAGTGCTATACAAATAAAGTTATTATATATGATTATTATGATTTCAATTCTTATTTTTAAAATATTATTTATTATTTTCATTATTAATTATTTTTAGTTCTTATTGATTATCATTATCATTATTATTATTTTTATTATTAGCCTGTTGTAACAATTAACATAGTTTCACTGAAGGGCTTAAGCTCTAACTTCCATAAAAAATCTCTCTCCTAAAGTTTTAGAATTATCTGCAAATATGTCTGTCTTGGTGAAAGTTTAAAAAAAGGATAACTCGGAGGAAGACTAGGAGTGGAGGATTTAACTGAGTACTGGTGTCAGCAGTGTGTTCTTTGAGGTCCATAACTGCCATCCAAAATGTTTGATGACTTTCTTTAGATTTACAGTTTCATTTTTCCACAAGTAGAGATCATTTCCGCCATCCAACAACAGAATTCTGTTAAATCCTCTCAGGCATTGTCGATTTTACCACTCGCAGTCACTCAGGTCATTTTTATACTGGCTGTAAGTTGTGACTGTAGGCATTAGTTCATCATCACCATCTAAGCCTATCCCAGTGGTTTGACTTTTTTCCTACATTTTTGTTGTTGTTTCTGATTAACAGTAGTTAGCAGTAGTTACTTTCAGCTGTTGGTCTGTTCATGGGCAATCCACTACAAGAGGCAGCTTAACTTCGGTGATTTATCAAGTCAATGAAAATTACATATCTGTGTTAATATTTAAGTTTGTTTGGATTTTATGCCCTAAGAGTTAAGATTAACCTTATGTCTCTGTGGTGCAACCAGTGACACAACCAAACTAAATACAACTTAACTATTTTCAGCATAGGGTTTAGTGTAGACTTAACGCTGTAACATAAGAATGAACTTATGCATAGCTGGTGCAACAGGCCACATGTTCCCAAATCCAAACTCAGAGTGGGAAGCTCAAAAATTGTCATGTCATATTGAAACTTCAAGTTGTTATTCATATAAATGTCAAGAATAGAAGAACTGTTTACATTTTATTGCCTCCTGATTAAATAAGGAAATAGATACGAGGAATAAAGAAAGAGACCAGGCCACAGTTCATGATAAACTAGAGATAATGCCTGGCAGTATGCACCTCTGCCAGGAATACACATTCTAGACAGTACGAGTACAGTGATGGGTCAAGAAGAGGGCTGGCGCTGTCTTTGTGGTAGTGTAATTGGTAAAAATCTTTTGTCTTCAATGGTGTAGGTGCATGTTTTTGTTAATACACTTTGGATTACAGAGCTAGTTAAGTCTATGGAGGTAAAACTGATGCATGAAATAAATATCAATCAAAAAGGGAAACAGGGAACAGTGTAAATGTAATTGCTTGTATGTATTCACATGCTAAACAAAACCAAAAAGCAGTTCTTGGAACAAAAAGTAAAGCCACTTTAAAGAACAATGCTTTAAATGCTCCTAGAAAGTTACAACTATGAACAATGAACCAAGCTAAAGCTAAGAAAGTTAAATGGATTTTTACTTCAGAAAACACACTATTAAACTCTATTAGGTGCCTACAAAAAGTATTCACTGCCTTGGATGTTTTACCCTTTATCGATTTTATAAATCAGTTGTGGTCAATATAACCTGGCTTTTTGACAAGAAAGAGAGAAAATTCTGAAATGTCAAAGTGACAACAGATTTCTACAAAGTAATGTCAATTACATAAAAATATGTAAGGTAAATAAGTGATTGCATAAGTATTTACCCCCTTTAAAATGACTGACCTAATTTAACAGTGGCCCAGCCAATCGGTAGTAGTCTCACAATTTAGTGAAATGGGGATCACTGACTGCAGTGAATGTGTCTTAAGTGATTGTAGCATAAAGACACCCGTATCTGGAAGGTCCAGCCACTGGTTATAGTGAGTATTCATGGCTACCTTTACAACATGAAGACAAAAGAACACTCCAAGCAACTCAGAGAAAAGGTTAGCATAAAGTATAAGTCAGGAGATGGATACAAAGAAAATCCAAGGCACTGAACATTCCCCAGAGTTCAGTTAAATCCATCATCAAGCAATCAAAGGAAGATGGTACATGTGTAAATTTGCCTAGATCAGGACATCATCACAAGCTGAGTGACTGTGCATGAAGGAGACTAGTGAGAGAGGTCACCAAGACACCTGTACCTACTCTGAAGGAGTTACAAGCTTCAGCAGCTGAGATGGGTGAGACTCTGCATACAACTGTTGCCTGGGTTCTTCACCTGTCAAAGCTTTATGGGAGAGTGGAAAAGGGAAAGAGTTTTCCAAAAGGCCTGTAGAAGACTCCATTGTAAAGTGGGAGAAAGTTCTCTAGCCTGATAAGACCAAAATGGTGCTTTTTGGCAATCAAACATGATGCTATGTTTTGCAGACACCAAACACTGCACATTACCACGAACACATCATCCCCACTGTGAAGCACTGTTGTGGGAATGGTGGCAGCATTATGTTGTGTGGATGCTTCTCAGCAGCCATCCCTAGAAGGCTTGTAAAGGTAGAAGGTAAAACTGCTTCAGCAAAATATATAAAAAATCTGGAGAATAATCTTAATCGGCCTGTAAGAGAACAATGGCTTGGGAGAAGATTTATTTTCCAGCAAGACAATGACCCGAAGCATACAGCGAAAGCGACACAGAAATGTTTAATGATTTAAAAAAAGGTGAATGCCAAAGGTGCATCTACTAAATACTGACTTAAAGGGGGATGAATATTTATTCAGTCACTTATTTTGTATGATTATGACTATTTTATATTAATCTGTTTTCACTTTGATATTTAAGAGTTTTGTTTTTTTTATTTCCAAAAGCCAAATTATATAGGCCAAGATTGATTTATAAAATCATTATAAGGGGGTGAATAGACACTATATGTAAGGCTAAAGGGACCTTGGACTTGATCCAATCTAATCATTTAGCCTCATGTCTAATTTTTGGTTTGTATCAAATTTAACAAAAAAAAAAAAAAAAACACCAAAGCATTATTGACATATTGTGAACACAAGATTGAGGTCACAGTGGTCTTGATCTTGTACCTCTAAAATGTGTCTGTTAGTTCTTAGGTGTATCTGAAGTCTCTTAAATGATGGGCCCTCTGTTCTCTGTCACCTTCAGCGAACCTTCATAGCATCAGCTAAAATGACAGCTAAAATGAATACTTAACAGATTATAAACATTAACCGTTTTGAAAATGTTGATGTGTGATAACTTGGCAATTAAAATACTGTTCATACCTACAATTAAAAACGCCTGCTACATCCGATCCATGATTCTTAAACAGTAATTTGAATAAGGAGATGTCTAAATGTTAATGTGAGCTGTGGTCTGATGGAGGCTAATGGGCATTCATATGTGCTTTTATCATAAATTAGGGTCTTATCTCTCTCAAGATTTTCAGTGTCGTTAGACTTTATGGTCATCTTAAAACCAGGAGGCAATGAAATGAAAACAGTTGTCAGATGCTTGACTCTCTTTCATAAAGTGTAATATAACACTGGAATGAATAAAACATTTCCACTCTATATAGACTCACCTCTTCATCTTTGTACCAGGAGAGGGACTCTGCCGTCAGGACAAACCAGTAATCCTTGGATCCTCCCTTCATGATACTGATGTTGATTGTGAGCCAACCTCTACGGATCACCTGAGCATGAGAAGCCAGCGGTTTACTAAAACATTTCCCTCAGAACCTAAGCGGTATGTGCGTATTATTCTACAGAGATCAAATAAGATAACTGAAAACAAATAAAAACAAAAACAGAGAAATCCAAAGAGATGAATAAAAACTAATGCAAGTTCAACAGTTTTCTCAAAGAAAAGGAGCACAGTAATCAACACAAGCTGTAAAACAAAAGAATAAACCACAAATGTAAACATAAATCAAGCCAAACTGCAGTGAGGAGTCACCTTTTTAGCATCCATCTCACTGTCAGACTAACGGACAAGAAGACAAAATGAACAGACGCACAGTGATGATAAGAGGACATACATATGAGCAAAGACTGGGTGTTGTATAATGAATGAAGTAAAAGTGGGAGAGTGAATCCTGCAGCTTTTTTTGTTTCTGTGTTAAGATGGGCCACTGCATGAAAGACTGACCTACACCAAAAAAAAAAAGGCTCATATCTATAACAGTGTTTTGGGCCACTCTAAACAATAACAGGATAAAGAGAATCCATTCATTTTCCAGAGAAAAAAACTCTTTTTTTTCAGATTATATTCGTCAATTAGTAAGAAACTGAACTCAGAATTTTTGAGTTGGAAATTTGTTGCCCTGATCACAGAAAAATTGCATGTGACATGTCTTAGAAATCATGACGCGCACTTACTACCAACTTGCAGCAGGTGGTAATTTCTAAACTTTAACAGCACGTAGATGGTTTTGGGATGACTTTTGCAAATAGGTTTATGTAGATAGAATGGGTTCAAATAAATACATGAAGGCAAATTTAAATAAAGCTGTTAGCTCTGCTGTGCACTTAGGGTGCATTTAACCCTTTAAGTGTTTCAAGGATTAGACAATGTCTTCTGATTCATCTGCACTGTGTCAGAGAGTGTGCAATCTTCAAGCCCTTTGACTCTTCAGCTGTTATTAGGTACCATTTACAAATGCTTGACATATTTGCTGACCTATGTACAGATCCGTCAAAGCATTTGCGAACTGTATTAATACTACAGAGGCCTATAAAACATCGTATTATTGACATTTTCACAATAAAACTTGACTCTAAGGAATACAGTTGGCGTCTGGCAAAGGGCACAAAAATGTTGAGAAAGAAATCCCCTTAAAACTACAGATAAAGCTAATAATCATTCTCATCATGGCCTGAATGATTGTGTCCCCCTCGCCCATGCACACAGGAAAAGACAAGTGGAGGTCTGTTAGATGTCATGGAAGGGACAAGGAGGAATCCCCCCCAGGCCATTAACAGGGAGGAAAGAAGAGGAAAGGGAAATAAAGGGCACAGTGTGTAAATGTGAAGCTGATAAGACAGAAGAGATGGGCTCAGAAAATCCGAGATCACCAAGAGAACAAATCTGCTGTTGACTCTGCAGTGATCTTTAAATAATGAATGAGCGTTTCTGTGTGAGCATCAGATACCTGGTTGGGCATGACTCTCTTCTTGGTGGCGTTAGCAGCCGTCCTCTGCTGAGCACTGCGGAAGACACAATCAATGACGTGAACTCTAATGTAAAATACACTATAATACAGAGGAACTTGTCTCAACAAAACTATTTAAACATTATTGATAAAATTATTACCAAAAGATTTATGGATAATTTTCATTATTAAATTTCTATTTTTTCTATTTCTTATTGGCCAAGGTGATGTGACTTATCTATTTTACCCAAAAAAATGACCTGCAACCCCATTGCCAAAAAAGTTGGTGCACTTAGTAAAATGCAGCAACAAAAGGCAATGATTGTCAAATCTCATAAACCCATGTTTTTCAAAATAGAACATAAACAGCACATCAGATGTTGAACTGAGACATTTAACCATTTCATGAAAAATATGAACTAAATTGAATTCCTTGGCTGCAACACATGTCAAAAAAGTATGGCCAGAGCCATGTTCACCATTGTGTAGCATCCCCTCTTATTTTAACAACTGTCTGTAAACGTCTGGGAAGTGAGTTTTTTTTGTCATTTTATGATGTGCTAAATGTTTTTAGCTGGTGAAAGGTCTGGACTGTAGGCAAGCCAGTTCAGCACTCGGACTCCTTAACTGCCAAGCCATGCTGTCGTGATGGATGCAGTATGTGGTTTGGCATTGTCTTGCTGAGAGAGTCAAGGCCTTCCCTGAAAGAGGCACAGTCTGGATGGGAGTATATGTTTCTCTCAGTAAACTCTTCAGCATTGATAGTGTAAGTTGCCCACACCATAGGCACTAATGCAAACGCATACCATCAGAGATGCAGACTTTTGATTCATCTGACCACAGAAGAGTTTTCCATTTTTCCCTCAGTCCATTTTAGGTGAGCTTTGGCCAAGAGAAGACAGTGCATTTCTGGATCGGCGAACTGTGCTCACAATGATTTCTTGATGAGTTTGTTTCATGCCTGGTTTTAATGCTGTGTCCCCCAATGGCTCAAGGGCATGAGGCGAAACATCGCCCATTCCTCCCCCAAGATTTATAATTACAGAGCATAGATCAATTGACACTACAAAGTTGAACTCACACTGGTGGATCAACACTGTCGAATAACTCTAACACTGAAGATTAATTCACTCAGACTAGAGTTAATATTACACTACAGGAGTTAAAATTAGGGATGCACAATATTGGATTGACAATATTCAATATTTTAGCCGATACTGATTTATAAATATGTTTTACATAACTAAAAATTCAGTCATTTTAACTCAATTTAAGGTTTGAGGATGAAAAAAGGAACAATTTTTTTTCTTAAACCACACTTTAAAGTTTAAAGAGTGAGAATGAATAAAGAAAAAGATCTCAACTTACAGAGGTCTGTCAGCCTAAAACGCCACTAATTTACTGGTATAAATGGACAAATTTTACAGTCGCGATATGCTGATATTCACGGCTAAAATATCGGATGTAAATATTGGCAGAAATTTTAATATCTGCCGATAATATCATAGTTAAAATTAACTCCAAAATGTTTCACCCTGAGATTTTAACACTCCAGTTTTTGCTGTTTTGGGATGTGATGTGGAAATATTCTCTTTATGTGCTACTGTGTAGCCAACAGAGGTGGAAAAGAGCATTGCACTCAAGGAAAAGTACAGCTACTCTGGTTAAAACTTACTTAAGCTGAAGCAACAGTACTGATTTCAAAATGTAATCAAAAAGTACAAGCATCCAAAAAAAACTGCTGAATTACTGTATTTGAGTAAATGTAATTAGTTACTTTCCAGCCCTTCTGAAATCTAAAGATAAACCATGTCTCTGCTCATGAAACGCTTTGATAAAGTGTTATCTTACTTGGCAAACCCAATGAAATCTTCATGGTTGGTGTTGATGTAGGAGAGCTCAATGTCTATCAGAAGCAGCACCTTTAAAGAAAAAAACACCACACATTATGATAAAAAAGAATTTAAAGTAGATTTCCATCAGACATTCTGAATCATACACACCTGGTCTTTGGTCTTGCTGTCTCTCTCTCTGACGTAGGTGGTGACGATCCTCTCGGTCTCTTCTTTCAGTCGAGGGTATGATCCCAGCTGATTACAGAAAACACACACTGCTGCAGGCACCGTGATCACAACATTGTAAACTTTGTGTAGCCTTAAAACTAGCTACACCTAAACACTGATGGTAAATATACACACAAACACAAAATAAAAAGATTACGGAAGCGGAGGCATGCACTAGTGAGTTCCGTATCAGCTTGAGATTTCATGTTGGCTGTAGTTTTTTAAATTAAATTTAGCACAATATCATCTCCAGAGCCTGGTTGTTCAGAAGTAATCCATCAGGATTAAAACAATCTCACTGGATTAGATCTTAACTTTGTGTTGCTCAAATAAAAAGTCAGATAAAGTTGGGTAAATTCTGGCTTTTACCCTGATAAAACTTGCCTTTTTTATATTCATACGTGTAGTTTTGTACCATGAACATTCCTTGCGTATTTCAATAATTCCTTTTGAATGACCAGGCTGAGCTGATAGAGGGTCTCTGGATAGGTCTCAGAGGAATAAAGAGGAAAGTATCAGGTTAAAGTTGAGCAGAAGATGAAGATCAGGGTCTTGTGGGGTTGTATTATGGTGTCAGGGGTGCAGAAAAGGTTGTGTAACAGGAAAAATACTCACTTTGAAAACAAGACGTGGTGAAAACACAAACATGTTTAATCAAGCAAATTTCTGATGTGAGAGTGCGGGTTGATTTTGCAGCGAAGTGAGAGTTTTGTTGGGGTCAATGGGCAGGTGGGGGGCCTTGGATCACATGGGACACGGCCTTTTTTAGATTTGTCATTAGAGAGGAAGGGAGTGAGTGGGGAGGGTAGATGGGGCATATGCTGAGTGAAGCCTTAAGCAGCAGTGAGGGGAAGGGTTTAAAAACACTGGACAGTACATTTAGTTCATAAAATAGTGCTTGCTTTAGCTTTCTCTGTCTCTCTTAGCTTGTATTTCTTTCCCCCTGTTTCACTTTACATTTTCAAATCCAACGTTCCAGTGCCCCTTGTTACCTTTTCAGTGCACTTCCTGATCAGGGCGATAAGCTCGGTGACGACCAGGTCGACACATTTCAGACACGGGTCTTTCAGCTTAATGATCTGCTTTTTCACTATGGCCTCAAACGCCATGTCTGGGGTGAACAGGCCTGTCCTGTGGTGAGGCATCATGGGAGGTGGAGATTTAAATTCAGGAAGAGGAGAAGGAGGAAGAGGAGGAGGAGGAGGCGGTGTAGCACGGGCCATGATGAGTAGAAAAGGAGCGGTAGGTGGAAAATAAAAAAATCCAAGTTGGATTGGAAAAAAGAGTGTAAGAAGGGAAGGAATGAGATGTTTGAGGAGGATAAGAAAAAAAAAACAGGCATTTGGTTAGTTCTACAGTACTTCATGTATAAAACTGAAACAAGCTGCAGGTTTTGACAGTTTAAATGTAATTTCTGCTTTTTGTAAACACGCAGGTTAAAATATGGCTACAGCTTTAATGACATGCTAACACCATGACTGTATGAAGGGGCATTTCAGTCCATCCAACACTTCATTCTAGACCACAGACTGTATATAAAAACATAGATGGCATGACAGCTTCCAGAAAGTGTGACCACAACATTTAGGGCTCCCCCTATAGACTGGCCGCAGTTATAGGTCACAAGCTTCACCTTTTCAAACAGATGGGGCATGGATCAAACTAGAACATTAAACTACAAATCAAATAAAGCATTGAGTTGGATATAAGATACTATTTTTTCTTCATGTGACATCCCTGAGAAAAGTGTGGTTGTCTTATATTAATGATATAAAATTTTAAATGTGAGTACACATGTAAGTGGCTCAAAGGTAGGTCAAGTCAACTAATAACTGAGGCAAAGGTATGATGCTTATGTAAGGATAAAGGCTATCAATGCAGCATTTTATCCAAAAAAGATCACCATCTAAGGTTGATAAATTAGTGGACAAGGCTCACTTGTCCTCTACTGTAAGATCCTGGAATATGGTGCAATGGATTTATGAAACTTGAAAACAGGAGTTGGCACAAAAACAGAGAGCCAGAAGGGACATTGCTGCGTGTTAAGACAAGAGATGTGAGTGGTCCTTTCCACACATGCAACCCAGAAATTTTCAAGACATTTTCCAGGTAACCTACCCAGAAAAATTTCTGTTTTGCTTGTTCACACTTGCCCCTAGAGGCAGGGAGTTTTCCCACAACTTGCCCTTGAGGCAGTCTGGGTGAAAACTCTGCAGCTCACCAAGGTAAATTCAGGGAATTATCAGGAGCTTTGTGCAAGTGTGATTAGGGCTTTTGAGTGGATGAGACCTCCACAGACGACCCCCACTCATCCACATACTGTAACTTTATGGGAAATATATAACTAAATGAAATCTGGATTTGCTCTTCAAAACTCTTCTTCTAAAAATGAATCCTGAAAAAAGGGAAGGGGAGGTTGTCTTGGAGATCAGTGGTTCTCAACTGGTTAGCATGAAGACTTACCACCACTTCATCCTAAACAACAAATTGCGACACAAATTTTTTATATATTTAAATTATAATGAAATGTTTTAATGAAAAAAGGGACAGTGTGGACTTGAGATGGCACAAAAGATTAGGTGCAACAAAGAGATGGAGACATTTCCTTCAAAATAAAGCACTTCATAGACTGTTTGTCACATATGATTTTTCCTGGCATGCATTTGTGGCCCGCTGAACATGGCTTCATGACCCCTCGTTTTGGATCCTGACTCACCAATTTAGAACTAATGGTCTAGATGAGAAGAGTCATCTAGTTGTTTGTTCTCCTGAGGACTGAACCAACCTGAGAGATCTTCCTGTTTAATCTCCAAGTTAAATTTTTGTTTTGGCTGTTGAAGGGACATTATTAGCTCAATGTGTTATAGCTGTCTTGGGAGTGTTTGATTCATTTTTGCACAGAGAGAGAAAGTGAAGTCACATCATCCATCTTTATATACATTCAATGGTCCAGGCAGAAACATTTTAACTTGAAACTGCTTTTATGTGACAACTATGATGAATTTTGATCATTTCAGTGATCCATTTATTGTTTTTATAGTTTGCCATCTTGTAAATTTCTCCTTTGTCCATAATCATTTTCTCTGTTTTTGGTGCATTTCTGTGGCAACATTGCAATGCCACTTACATGCCTGGCATACACTACAGCGTTTTCAGTCATTTGAAAGGTTTTGTGCTAAATAAACTTGCAAAATATTAGCTTGTTACCATTGTCGTTATTAGCATGTTAGCAGGCTCTGTACTCTGTATATGATTACTGCCTGACAGAGCTGCACACACGGCTGTTGTTTTTTTTGGCTTACAAGCAAAACCTGCAGCTTGTCTTGTCTTGTAGTGAACCTGTAGAGATTCAGTCTTTTTCTGAGCACACAGCCTCTCAGAGACACCACACCAGTGCACTGCAGTACTGTCAGGATATTTGAATATATTTGCTAATTCAAGTTAAATTTAAATCCTGAACTCTTCAAACACTTGTTAAAGATGTCATAATGTAGTGCAAAAGCTGTGGCTAAAAATTTAAAACTCATAAAACTGCTCTGCACCATGTTGGCTCCTGGCAGCTCTTGGATTGGCTGGTCTCTGTAGTGTGTACATACAGATGTGACAGCCAGGCAGGAGACCATGCATTGATACCTTATTAGTGCACTGTCTGACTGTGTTGATGAGCTCCTGGATGACCAGGTCGATGCATTTCAGACACGGCTCTTTCAGCTTAATGATCTGCTTTTTCACTATGGCCTCAAACGCCAGGTCTGGGGTGAAAAGGCCTGTCCTAAAGGACGAACACAAAGACATACATGGAGACATGGAGCAGGGAAAGGGTGCACAGGGGAAGGTAGAGGAAGCTTATATGAGGAGGGATGGGAGAAAAAAATTTAAGGAGTGGAGAGTAAGATTGTTTAAAGGGGGAAAAGCATCTGTGAGATATGGAAAAAAAGTGGTAAAAAAAAGCAAAGGAAAACAAACAGCAGCACAATGAAGGGACGGGAACAAATAGGGAAGCTGGACAGGTGGGCACACTCACACACAGTGAAGGCAAACATGTGCAACAGGTGAGAGGCTGTTCTCATGTTGTCTCAACTTGCCTGACACCGTGGATGTTTTTGATGGCGTAGCTGATCTCTTTCCTCAGCTCCTTCTCATCAAACTCCATCTAAGACAAAAAACCATCAAAGGATTGATATTTACTTGTTTAAGGCAAAAGACCCAAAGCCTAGCTGTTCTGACTGAGTGCTACAAAGCAGAGGGTACTTTACTTCCTGTGTGTTTAAAAGCCTGCTTTTACCTTTGAAAGAAAATAACCTCTGGTAAACTGAAAGTTAAGACATTAGCTTTACCACATAAAAAAAAAAAACCTGCAATAAATAGGAAAGTAAATAAAAAAAGGCTTAAGGGAACACTAAGTGAAATGTTTGATAAAACAAGGCAATTACTTTCAAATTACTACTGAGGTTTTTTTGAGTTTTCAAAGTAAAATGAGACAATCAAAGGAGCAGTGGTGTCCTTATTTTTTATCTGCTTGAGGCCAGGAAGATGCTAAGGTGAGTAGTATCTGGAATAATCCAGTATAAAATGACAAAATGATAAATGATTTTTCTTTTCAATTAATGCATTGGACCTTGATCCTGTAATGAAAATTGTGTTAACACTACCTTAACCATTAAATGAAAGTTTTAACATTTATTTATTGGTCTGTCCTACTTTTACAGGTCTTCTAGAGGCATCAGTCTTAAATGAGCAAAACTCCAATATTTTGCTTCAATGCTTAAATCTTAACATAATGAAAATCAAAACTGTGTTCACCTTCACCAGCTCAAAAGGAAACCTCTCATGAAAGATACGGTTGATTTTTGCTCCACCAGACAGGTTGGAGGTGTCCACCTGATCTCCAGAGCCTTCAATGCACTTCTCAAAGTCTACACCAAACTGCTGCACCATCCTGCAAGTTTAAAGCATCATTATTATCTCCCCATCCAAACATGTTTTTGTTAGTGCGTTTGTTTCTATGCATGTACTGACTGAAGTAGCGCCTTGGTTTTGCGTGCAGGGTCATCGGGCCGGAAGTTTTTATACTCCTCCACCTCCTTCTCCAGCGACAGCAGCTGGCTTTGCAGCTTACTGCGCAGGCCTGGCAACGTGTCTCGAATGTGGTTGGTAAGTTGCTGGAGAAAAATAAAGATAGGAAAACAATTTGAAAAGAAAGATTAAACTTAGACTTTCAGAGCATTATGTGAGTGTAGGCTGAAGGTTTCTGTCTGACCTGATTGAGCGTCTTCTGCAGGTGTGGTGTGCCCATGCGTTCTGCGATGTGTCTGTACGCAGGGTGGGACAGGAAGAATTTCCTCTCAGCAGCCAAAGCAGCACGGATGTCTTTCTTCCCATCGATGTCCTTTTGGCTGCGGTTCACCACCCCGATGTAGCCTGAAGAAAAAACAGACATAGTAGAAGAATTTTAACTGATGAGTGGAATATATTGAACGCTTAACACAAATCCAGCTGTGGTTCACTTGCAGACAAAGCATTACGATAACAGGCTGAGTCTGACTCTCATGAGAGATGACCTCTCCCATCCCACTGCCTTCTAACAATCAACACCATTAATGTCCTAATTTCCAGCAAAACTGTCTTACCTCTGCGGAGTGGCAGTAGTTTATTTTCCAGGATGTCTCGCGCGTCCGTCCCCTCGTCCATCAGGTCCAGCTTTGTGATCACACCGATAGTCCGCAGCCCTGAGCAGAAGATGTCAAGATAATAATTGCTCTTCTTTAAACAAAGAAACGCCAGTAAAACTGCTGCTATAGCTACATCCATAATAATCTCTTAACCAGCAGCCATTGTTTACAGGCTTGCAGTGCAACTAAACCACACCTTTAGCTATCACCGCTTTATCCTCAAATGATGCTGATTGGTCTGGTCATTCTCTGACTGGGAATAAGCCTATCATATTGAAGCTTTGTGAGACTGATCTGGCTAGCATTTCTGCTTTGCAAGGCTACAATGAGGATGTTTTGCATTAGGATTGGGCGGTATCCTTTTTTAATACTGTCATACCCCCCCAAATTTCACAGGGGTATACGGTAGCCCCCCCAAAAGATGTTAGAGCCGTGTAAAATCTGAGGATAACTTCACCTATGACGCAGCTGCAGACATAATGGAATGATGGAGTCCCCTCTCCCCCTCTCCTCTGAGGCTGACAGTTGAAGGTATCGCATTTAGAATGAATTTGATTCACAAAACCAAAGCACGACTGTTATAATAAAAAGATCTTAAATCATGAGAAATTCATAACCAGCTGGTGAGACTTTCTGTTGTTTTTCCTCGTTACTGTGACACTCTTGTTTGAGTGGTGCCTTTTCAAATGCTTTGATTGATCTGCTGGATGACGTGCTGTCAGTGACACAGCTGCTGATTAATGTCAGCGCTACTGTTGTTGTCTTTTTCCACTGTTATATTTTACTGGGAAACAAAGTGTTCCTAAACAGGACACTTTTATCTGGGAATATTCAGGCTGTTGCTGTCGTTTGCTGTGGTTGTGTGGTTTCCAGGACAGTGTGACAGAGAGTTGTTCTCTAGTTTTCCGTCTGTGTATGAGCTTCGTTCAACATGCATCTGTTCAGTAAACGCCTGTACCGTACCGAGAGGCCCATACTGAAGGGATATGGTAAGAATACATGTATCTTTACAGCCCTATAAACTATTATACAGTATCTATGAATGTGAAGCAATGTCCCATGTGCTTCAAAACAGATAAAGTTCAGCCTTAATTATTTATATCTGCATTGTGCACCCTGGTGAGCTCCGTTGTGCTGCAAGTTCCTTTTACAGGAAGCTTATAAAGAGTTACGAACTACTTTAGCACTTGAAATGACTTCAACACACAACAAACATCAATAAACTTCATCTACATTTCCCAAATAAGGGTCTTAGAAAAGTTCAGACGTTTCTCAAAACTGTTCATGGGGTAATTATGACTTTGCTGTGGTTATTAATAGCTTAAATGTTAACATTTGTCATCACTGATCTACATACTCCCTGTTAGTGAGCCAGGCCATTGCGCGCCGTGCACGGGTTTAAATACTGCAGTATGCGCCTTCATCATTTGCCAAATTGAAATGAAATCTTAAGCAGGATTTCATTTATCATGTTAAAGCATCTTCTCTTACTGGCAGTGCTGCTGCTGGTGGAGAGGGACACATATTTTCAAGGAATTCATTTAAAAACCTGCACTCATCCCATGGCACATTCTTAATGACGGTAATTAAAGCAGTACAGTGGCTATTTTTCAATACCCCGGTATACGTTAATACCGTATTGCCGCTCATTCCTATTTTGCATGTGCAGTTTTCAACATCTTATTCACCATTTAACTCACCATTTTAATTCACAGTAACATGACTTATAATCACCTCACCAAATTATATTTAACAGCAAATGCACCTTTAAATAAAACCTAATAATGTTTCTGTTCACAAATTTGGCAACAATTTTAAAGTCTGTTTCCAGTTGTGTAATTTTGTCCTTAGCTCTCAATAAGAAATGTTACATGTACCAAAATTAACCTTAATATGTCTTTTTCACCTTATTAAGCACATCTATGCTGCCAGGGACTATTTAATAATGTAAACATCCATTGTAGAGAGGAATTGTCTCCTATATTAAGGTTAAGATTAATATTAGTATTAATTATAAAGAGGGCTAATGTCTAAAGGATGCTCTACAGTATAATTTTTCTATTCCATCAAGGGGAATATTCAAAAGAGGTCAAAAAAGGGCATGAGCCTACACACATAAACGTAATTTAAAAAAGGGTCTCCTGTGGCCAACTCACCCTGAGGGTCCACTTCCTTGGCGATCTTGAGGGCATCAGAATTTGCCAGGTCAGTGTTAGCTGGGGTGACAGCGAGGACCAGACAGCTCTCCTTGGTGATAAACTGCATCAGCATGTCTCTGATCTGAAACTCGATGTCATGAGGCTGGTCCCCCACAGCAACTTTGGTCATCCCCGGCAGGTCAATCAGTGTCAGGTTCAGCACTGAGAGAGGACGGTTGGTGGAAATTAAAAAGCAGACGGAGGACGAAAATGTGTAGCTTAAAAGTGTGGAAGTGTTTTAGCGAGTATGTGTTACCATTAGGGGAGTAAACACGCAGGTTGATGGGGATGGGGGAGATGCCCTTATTGGATCCTGTAAGCCGGTCAGTCTCGGCTTCAATCTCCTGACGGACCTCATCAAAGTCCACAAACTTACGGCCCTTACAGTGCAGGAACTCTGCATATTCTGCGCGCAGTAAATAAGAGATTTAGACAGAAAGAAGGATTACTAGCTGATGCGAAATAAACAATGTTACCTAAAGAAAAAAGGCAGGTATGGAAGTGTTAAGTTACAAGGAGCAATATTTGTTTATGTCTATCAGCTTTACAAAATACCTCTGTGTGCATGTGCAGAAAATTTTTGCAAATGATCTTCTTATGCCAAAAATAATATCATTAATTTTTCCCCATTTTTTTCACTTTTTTCTCAAGACATCAAAAGATTCTTAATAATATAATAATACTAGGCTTATATAATAGTGTTATAATACTCTACCTCAGACTAAATAAAAATAATATACTACATGCAACAACATTGTGCAGCAGTGTAATAACAATATAAGGTGCAATAAATGTAACACTTCAATTAAAAATGGATAGAAATTTGGACAACAATTTGTTTTGACAAAAACAATTCTGTAAAGGAGGTTTCTGCACACCTGAATCTATGACAGGTTTGTCAGAGAATGATAGGGTTACAAAAGTTCACAGAAGCTCCCGCACACGTCTCGTTTTTTACTGATATTTATTGTAGCACAAAACATTTTGGTCTTACCAACCTTCATTAGGCGATGATGGTTGGTTATTAATTCACTTCTTTACAGCGTTTTTTTGTGTTTCCTGTGGTCTCGTGTGCACAGATTGTTTTCAAAAAGTAAGCATCTAAAAGTGGAACCATTCCAAAACAAAAACTATCGTTTACCTTTCAACTAAGTAATGGATGCTTTTTAAATGTAGTGATGTAAAGTACTTTCCTTAAAATATACCTGAGAAAAGTAAAATTATTTATTTTAAAAACAACTCAAAATATAAGCACATAAAAAAACCCAAACAAATTTAGTTCCTTTTACCCCTACACAACATAACTTACACGCAGGCCTTTAGCTAGCAGGTAAAATATGTGAAAAGTATTGCTTGTTTCCATTAAATAAATGTATTTCTTTCTTATTGTGGTAAAATTAGACAGCTACTTCAGTTTATTACAAATGCTCACATATGTAAAGCCTAAATTAGAGAGCCCAAACACCGTCTTCATCCTTGTTTGTTATTTAGTGAGAAGAGGACGACTTGCCTGCTTTACTGTTTACCAACTGCAGAATGAGAGGGCGACGGGTGACGATGCCAGATCCTCTTGGCAAGAAGTCCCTGAGAGAGACAGAGACAAAGTTAAACACACGCCCAGGTTGGGAAGAAGGATACTGTTTGCAAAGTAAACAGACAAATGTCACAACATGTAGCATTAAAGGTTAAATAAGACAAAGGGAAAGCAGAAGAACACCGTAGGTATCGGTAGATATTAGCTTCAAGGTTAATTATCGGTATCAGCAGATACGAAAACGTGAATCAGCTGTTAATACTAGCCGTATGTACAAGTGAGTTTGTGATGTTTTAGGCAGGACCAACAGACCTACTGTATGTCAGCAGAAGTATTTTTCTTTGTTCATCTTCATTCCTTGAGATTTAAAGTTTTTTCTAAGGACTGAAGTTTGCTACATTTTTCATCCTTTAGCTCAGTGGTTCTCAACTAGCCTGGCCTCAGGACCAACCAGTCTGTCTTATGACAGATCGTGACCCAAGTGTCCCAAAAATTTTCAACATGTTTAGTCAGGCCTAATTGAATATGCTGCAGTTTGGAGCATGATTAGACCAAAACACCTGATATTAAAAGAAAATGGGCAAAACTGACAAATTTTATACACTCTTTCCCCATCATTATGCGTAAATTTTTGCTTATTTTCCAGAGATCTTGAGAAATTACTTGATTGTCATGGGAAAAGTAGCCACTTATTGCAAGAAAAGGAGGTAAAACTTAGAGAGCCTCCTTTGTTTTTTTTCACTGAACTCATATCTCCTGCACATATTTTAGACAACACAGAAAATGTACAACTTTTTAACCATGTTTTAACTACGACTACCCTGTCACATACATTCAGCTAAGACAACAGTTAACACGGTTGCTTGTTAAACCATAACACCTGCTTTCCTGCAGCACTGTCAGCAGTGAGGGTCTAAGATTTATGATCAATGACAAGTTTCTAATAAATACTTTTCTTACTCAGGACTGTGCAGTTTAGTCATATTAAATTCCGAATTAAGCAAAAACAAATGTTTCTCTGTTTTAGGGTTTTACTTCATTTATTTACATCAATTAATCAGCTGATAAAAATGCAACAAATAATCAAATAATGCACAATCTTTGATACATTCTAGCATTTTTTTGTTGTGAAATAGTAATCTACAGCTCCTTTGTGCATAGTAGACTGGAGTGGAAGTTGAAATAATCATCTCTCTATAAGAATAGTGAATGTGTTTGAAAAGGGAATTGGTTTGAATAGCAAATCAGAATCAAAATTCAATCATGAAATACTGAAAGATTAACATCTCTACTTTCTGGACCCAAACGTTGCCAACTGCGCAATGTAGACCATGTTTGAGAGTTTTCTTGCAATTCTGGATAACTGAGAACAAGAAATAATCTGATATTTGGTGCCTAAGACTTTCTGTTTGTAGTGTTGAAACAATATCAGTATTGTTTTTACTATTATAACATTAAAGTTTAGACCTCTGGTATCATCGCAACCTGTAAAAATACAACCAAAAAAAAAACCAAAAAAAAAACAACAACACAGATCTCTGTTTTGTCGCAAACATTCAGAATGTGTCAGCTTCTACTAGTAAAAGAGTTCAGGTCCAAATTTGAAACCTACACATGTACGTGCATGCATTATTGATATGAGCCATGGATTGACTTACAGCCCTTTTCAGCCCTGTTATGAACAGTGCAGAGAGACATGATGGCTACAAATGCAGCGCTCATCAGAACGGAAACTCCTGTTCAATATGACTGTGTGATCATGTCCAGGTCACTGACTACACATCTCTCCAGGCCATCATAATGTCTGCATGTCCATCTGTTTGCTCTACATGTCAGCCCCACAGAGTGAGCTGAGTTTTAGCGTAAGGTAATCAGGCCACACATACAGAAAACCACACATTTAAACGAACACCCTTACTCACACAGCCTGTTTCTGCTGTCCACTGCTGACAGAGCAGACAGGAAGTTGCACAATAATGATTCCTGTTCTCTCCCTTTGCATCTTCCTGTCACTTATGAAATCACAGCATGAATAATGAGAGTTCCAAAAATCTGTTAATCATCAAATCATAGTGATTTTCTTTTATCTCACTGCTGAAATGCATTGGTCAGAGTTTAGTTTCCTAAAGTCTCTCAACATGCAGCCAATCATGTTACTTTTCCTGACACCACATGGTTGAAATTTATGAACTTGTAAAATATTCGTACTAATATCTTTTTTTAAAGAACCCCAACATCATAAAACATGTTCTTATGAGATAAACTTAAATGTCTTTATAATTATGTTGCACAAAGTCGCACATCAGATTTCTACATTTTGAGAAAATGGAAAAGTACATTCATATCGAGACTGCCATTGATGTGCAACAGTTTGTTGTTCTCCCAATGAAGTGCCATCATTAAAACCTTTCCAGTGTTAATCCTAGCAATATGTTTGTGAAGCGGACAGTAAAGAAGAGGTTACTGTAATGTAGATCAAGGAGAGTACAATCTGAAAAGATGTGCGAAGAAGAACATTGCAACCATTTGACATCACTACCCAGAATGCACTTAACAGCAATTGATAGAAACAGTGCAATGTCACGTCCTTCTCTCCAGAGTGACCGAGCTCCATGTTTGAACGGCAGTAGCTTTAGTAGCGAAGTGATTAAACCCTACTGTGCTGTGTTTGTGATTTGCGTTTTGATTACAGTGGTTAGCTAAATGTCAGACCGTTACTGTGTTTCTACTGACTTAAAGCAAGCAATCACTCTGTGACAACAGGAGTTGTAGTCTTCCTGCAATGAACTGATTTTTTCATGTTCACCATCATATTAACGGTGTTTTAAAAGTTAAGAATCAACTCATTTAACATGGTTAAAATACACATATAAGATATGTGACATGGGTTTATGGCATCCCCGGTCACAAGATGGGGTAGTTTGTCCGGTTTGACTTAGAGAGTCTGAACAGATACTCATATTTACCTCAGACTTTCTGTTTTATAATTTTACAATGCCAGTCATTATTCTGAAATGTCATACGTTTATGCATAACTCACTTGATAGCAGATTTAACCCAGATTTTCCCCAGGTTGCATGGGGAAAGAGCATGAACAGCCCATTTCCAGTCCAGTCACAAATCCTCTATTGACCATTAAACCGTTTGGTTTCATATTTAAAGTTTTTAAACCAAAATGAAGAGATCTTTCTCATTTACCGCCATTTATTCTGATCGAATGTTTTTACCCAGAAAGGGGCTGGATTAGCATCGTTTGGGCAAAGTACCCAGATGTATTGAACCTATCAATAGCTGCCTATTTATCAATCTAGAGTATTTCTTTGTACAACATTAATCTAAAAGACACTGGTGTCACTGGTGTTTAATAAGCCATGGTTCTTAACTGGTGACTTGGGACCCAAAGCTGGTCCCAAAGCCATTTTCGCAGGGCTGCAGACACATGCCTGGAAAAATAATATGTGACAAATGCCTGTGATGTGCTTTTATTTTAAAGGACACGTCTCCATCTCTTTGTTGTGTCACGTCTTTTGTTCCATCTCAAGTCCAAACTGGTCCATTTTTTATTTTAAAAAATTAAGTTGTGATTGGGAATTGGACACAATTTAGGTTGTGATTTTTCATAAAGGGGGTCGTGGTGGATCCTGACACTAGACCAGTTATGAGAACCGCTGTAATGAGGACAATTTAATGCAGGGATCCCTTCAAGCGAGTTTTAACTCCTCAGACTTTTAATGAACCTTAACGCTTCTCTTAGTTGGAACTTTGGTAAATAGTTGTTGCTTATAGTGCCATCACTTTTGAATGTTAAAACTATGCTGTTTTTTGTGCTGCTAATTAGAATACTAAAGACTGATTCTCTCCTCAGGCTTTTTCCCTTGAGTACTTGTTAAAGAAACAAAGAGATAAAACAGTCTTGTATGACTCAAACAAAAGGAAAAAAACCTCCTAAGTTATATATATGAAAGTGACATTACAAAAATCCAAAAATCTATTTGACACCACAGCTACTAAAATAGATGTCATATGCACCAAATACTGGGTGATTTCATGTTTTAAATTACCATAAATTTCAGGTAAAGCATTGTCAGTGTTTTTGTGTTTTCCTGCAGATTTTGATGGATTCTTTTCCTCTTATACCGTCTAGTTTTTCAAAGTTTTAGCTCTTTTTGATATGATCAACATTTCATAATTACATAATAATATAACAGAGATTGCATTTATTTGTGGTACTGAAAATTTATTATGTCAAATATCCTGAGGACATTATGTGGTAAGGGTCTCTACTTGCAGCTCAAAAAGCTCTGCTTTGAACTACAGGATAAATAACAGAATATATCAAGTAGTGCATAAAAATAACTTAGCTGCAGTCGTGCCAAATGAAAACAACTCAGACTGACTTTAACTGATGGCACAAAGTGATCTTATTAAATCTCTTGGCTAACTGACAAACATGAAAACAGTGAAGTTTCCCTCTCAGGGTATCTGGTACCCAGTGTGTGTCATATACACATGACAGTGCAGCTGGTGACATCACTGATGACCCCAGCACAAACACATCAATGCCCCTACTGTCTTCCACGGCCACTGCTTGGGACTCGGAGACAAAAGGCAGCAGGAAAAAAAGGAGATGTAGCTCCCTAATCTACATCCCCTCTCTCATGGACAACAAGTGAAATCATTCTGACATGTTTGAGAGTGAAGTCATCCCTTTACTGGCACCTCAAACCTGCTGAGGGTATCTCCAGCAGATTAGGCCTCGGTCATGTCTACTTCCCCTCCCTTTTCCTTTTAGTGTCTGAGACATTTTTCCCTGTGTTTTTAAAAAGCCCTAACAGTTCAGAGTGATAACTGTCGCATTATTGTGGCTTTATTTGCAGCTATTAATCCCAAAGAGGGCTGACAATTTCTCATTCAAATTCCTTGGAACTCATTCATCAACCGCACACAGAAATCTGGCAGATTTCTTTGGTTTCCCTTATTCTGAGTCACTCTCCATTTATCCATCCATCTTATGATGACCTCAGTAAACAACCTTTTTCATGCCTCACCCTTCAAGGTGAAACATTGGCCTGACCTTTGTCACATGAGGCTTATATAGATGTATTTACAACCCTGAAAGAGCAGTCTTAGGGATTGACAGCCTTTGTAAATGTTTAACAGAACGGGCCTAATATGAACAACATGATCAGTTCAGATATTCATGCCAGGAAAGTCCTGCTTTAATCCATATAAACGTCAGGTGTAGAGTTTCACTCCTAAGCACTTTTAAACAGTTTTTGTCTCAGTTCAGAAACCCACTGCTCTTTTCTTGCGTAAAATGCGTAATAATATGTAGAGAATAGCTGAGTTCCTAAATGGAAAAAATCCGTCGAGGAAAAAAGAAACGTTACAAACTGGGAGGCACCGAAATACACAGCGCGTACCTTAGTGCTTAGTTGGCGACTTTGACGCAAAAGCTTACTGTCGTTTGTCTTAAGAAGTACAACAAAGGTTTAAAACTACTTTAAAATTGTATTTAAATGTCAACTTAATCTAATAGTAGATGTAAAAAGTACAACCTTCCAACAAAATTCTCCAACACCGAGCTCTTCCCTGCGCTCTGGCCGCCGACAACCGCTATCTGCGGCAGGTCCAAGTTGCAGGTCTGTCCGATGGAGCTGAAGGCGTCCTGGAGCTTGTTGATCAGGGGAATGAGGTCTTCCATTCCCCGGTTTCCCATCGCGGCGCCTCGGTCAGCCCAGTGGGCTCTTTTCTGCTCTCCAACCCGGATAAATGAGAGCCAGAGGGTCGCTCTTCCAGCTGCAGACACAAAGTTCCCAGATGGCACAGCAGGCTGTCTGACTGTCTTTGAGTACAAGCAAGTTAGATTCAACAGCCCCTACAGCGTCAGAATCCCAGAGAGGTTAAAAGCTGGAAGACTGCATGATAAAAGTCTCCACATTAAACCGCAAACTTCTGTCATCATCCGGTCAGGCGACACCCAGCCTCCGCCGGAGAGATAAGCCCCGCCTCCAGCCTTATCCTCAGCCGTCATTGGTCAGTTCTGAAGGCTGTCAGTGAACTCAAACGTCATCATTTTTACAACACAGTCTTTGGACCTGCTCTGAGGAGGAGGACTGAAAAATCTGTTTATATTTTTAATTAAAAAGTTACAAAAAACGCCAGTTTTCTTCCCATCAGCCAGCAGAGAATCTGAAAATTCACCAACACTCAACTTCAAACTTTCAGAGCTTATGAGAAGTATTCTCAACTCATTGAAAAGTACCGTTGCTAAAGTGTAAACAAAGACATTTTTACCTACTACCACTGCATTAGCTTATGACTGCAGGGTAAAGAAAAAGTTGATCATTATTACCTTTTATTAATTTCATTATTTCAAGTGATTTCATATTTCATTGTTTGATCACCCATTTTCATAATATGTAGCCTATGACATTTAACAGGTTCTGACTGTTAATACTAGTCTAGATATCTCATTTGTATGATTTGCTTTCATTTTTTCTTTCATTCTTTATTAGAGGACATCATGGTAACTGGTTACATTCATTATGGTTCCACCTGAATATTTCCTCAAAAATAGTCTATTTTTAGGTCCATGGATAAACAACGCATTGACAAAAATATGACAAATGAGATTAAATTTGTTTGACTTTACCCAAAAGCCTTTAATACAATGAAAAGAAAATAATGAAATATAAATAACTGTATCGTCATATGGTTTGTCACATGAGCTGTGACAACCAATGATAGGCTGTTCAATCATGGTGTCATGCTTTGCCAAACTGCACATCTTTCCCACTATTTCTTGCCTATGTAGTCCATAATGGAGAGGAAGAGAGACAGAGAGCCTGTGATGCCTGTGGTCTCACTGCAGGTTCTGCTTTGAAAAATGGCACAAATGCAGCCAATTCAAAGAAGGACAAGAAGTTGTTTTTATAAATATGTGAATGTTTTGAACTTTTTTTGTCACAGAATGATTTTTTTTTTTTTTTTTTTGACCTCGAGAAACTGGAACACAAGTTTAAGTCATTAATATTTACTGTAAGTCACAACCTGGCTCAATAGTGTGTGACAAAGGGAGAGACCACACATAGTTGCAAAGTTTTACAAAATATTTAATGAAATCAGTAAATACATGTCACAAAATTATTAAACTATGATTGTCAGTGTGCATGCAGTGTCGGATTTGTGTGAGTGTATGTGTGTCAGTTAGCAAAGCAAATCTACAAACAAAGCAACGGTCTCAGTCTGCAGGCCAGGGAAAGAGAGAGAGAGAGCTCAGTGAGCAGGGCTGCTTAATAGCCTCCTGAGCCCAGCCTGCTCAGTTGTGCTGCATTGCTGAGTGTGATAGAGACTCCACCCCAGTGTAACCTGACGCGCCAGATGGATGTGTTTCACACATCCATCTGGTAAACCATCAATACTGAGCGTTTGGGAAAGGGCAGAGGCTTTGAAAAAAACTCAGTGTGATTGGATGAATGTTCTGTCTGTCACATCTTTACAGGCCAACCAGAGCAACAAAACATGTGATGTATCCGCGACCGAGGAGCACGTGCGCAGCTACCCAGGAATAACACAAACCAAGGCAACTACAAACATGTGAGTACATGATTTTTATCGTTTTTGAAAAGAAAACAACTCACTGCTGTTCTTTGTTCTTCTTTTAACGAAGAAATGTCATCAAGTTCTGATAAAACGGGCGCTTTAGCAGCATCCATGCTAAGCTCTTCTGCCATAATTGCACCAGCCTCTTGTTGCTGCTTGTTTACGTCATGACTACACCACACCTGAAAGTACTGCCCCCCGTTGCTGATTGGTCCTGTCACTTTCTAACCAGGCCCAAACAGTTCAGATGGGAGCTTTGCTAGATGGATTTGCCAGTGAGGAACACGGAAATGGGCGTATCCATTTGCTTTGCAAGGTTAACCCTAATTACCTGCAACACAAAACACAGCCAGCAAAGAGGAAGAGCAAAACAAGGATAAGGCCTCTCCCTAGGCCGTAACACGTGTCACACATAAAATTCTTTGACTTTTAATTTCTGTTTTGATATTCTTTTGTCTTTATAGTCCCATAGCTTTTTAAAAAAAATCAAGTGTCCTTACTGCAGCACACATATTCTTTAAGCCCAGGTTGTTCTGAATAGAAAATATGTTTAGAGCTTGACTGTGTGATGTTTTGCAAGCAGTTAAAGGCAATAAGTCCAAGCAAGACAAAATGGTTAAAAAAAAAAAAAAAAAAAAAAGTTAGGGCACAGAGGGTTGAGTAATCTGCATGGAATGTTGGGAAAATGTATGAAATTTTCAGGGATTTCCATGGAAATTTTAGGGAATTTGTTCAGATAGTTTGCAGCATTTGCCTGGAAAGTATTGTGATGGAAATTTGGGGGAAACGTTTGTTTATTTTGAAGTGTCATTGGGACTTTTGGGGGAAATTTGCTTGAAATTTTTGTCATTTAATTTCGGGAATTTTCTGGGATATTTGGGGAAGTTTGATCTTTTTTCGGGGGGGGGGGGTGCTTTGAAGTTTGTAGGTATTAGTGTGGAAATTTGGGATATTTTTTTGAATATCTTTGGGAATTTGATTGAGCGCTTGGGGGAATTTTCCATCATATTCATGGACACATTAGTACGACTTTAGACATTAATGTCTTCATTTAAGGGGAAGCTGGCAGCCCAAGGAATGAACAAACAGAAAAATGGCTATTTGCACAACACTGATGTCAGTAAGAAGCAGAGGGTATTAATTTTCGGTTAAGTCTGTTTCAGTTGTTAAAATAGTAGCATCCTAATTTCCTCAGATGTAATGCTGTATAAAATAACCTTTCTTTGTTCATTAATTACTGGACCTAACTTTAGTTGCTTCTCAAGTAGACTTCAGAGCACGAGTTTAGCTGACCTGTGGTGGAGTAAAATGTTCAGTGTTTTCCTCTGACCTAGATGAGAAAGAAAGAGAATGGAAAAACTAAAATAACATTCACAAGAAAAAAACACGTCTACTTTAGAACCTAAATGATAAATGAGGGCAAATTCTGTTGCCTGTAATAGAAAGAAAAGTTGCCATTGTATATTCTAAAGCTGTTAAACAATAACTTACACTTGTTTTCAGTTCTATTCACAAATTTGCATACATACACATATACAGCTAATGCCAGAGCCTTATGTGATCATAAACAATGTCTAGCTTGCATTAGATAATTAACTGTACATTTACCACCAAGATAATCATTGTGCATTGAGTCATGTGGAGGAAAAAGAGTAGCCACAGAGTGCACGTTGAACAGATTACTGAGGAATAAGACACCACACCAGATAGTGACCAGAAGAGGGCGCTGCTGTCTTTGATATGCGGGGCATATTGTGTTCCTCCTGTGAGGAACTTCAGTTTAGGCTGATCTTAGCACACCCTGCAGACTAAGATGGAGGTCAGCACTTTGCTGAGTCCTATCCCAGAGCTATTCAGTTAGTCTAAAATGAGGGCCAGTTCATGAAAAGTATCCCTTTTTGTGCATATGTAATAGTTTTTTATAGCTTCAAACTGAGATTATGGAGAGGAGAGCAGTGTATGTGTCAGGAAGGAATGAGGAAAATATGGTCAAACACATGGACAACAGCAACACTGTTGCAACAAACTGGGAAATAAACATAACTGATGATCATACAAATATTACATAGTATATTTCAGAAACTTGTGTTGATCATCTTTAAGCATGACTAGTCTACTTAAAGGATCACTAAATTCCTTGGTGGCCTTACTTGGCCCCAGGGCATCCAAATGAATAGCCTGGTCCTGTCCTCCTTAATTCCAGCCCCCATGATACTCTGTGTAAAATGTGGGCTCTATTTCAGATTCCCTCTGTCAGGCTGGAAGCTCGTTTGAAAAGTCCAAAAAAATACCTTTGTCCTTTCTTATCAACTTTTCCTTGACTTTGATGAAAACATCACAGTGTAAAGGAAAGACGTGAGACAGAGAATAGGAGAGGGGAAGCGCAGTGATTAGGGAATCTGGCTTCAATTACCCTAGGCAGATGGTACGAATGTTAGCTGTGATAAAGCTACAGTTTACTGTTGACGGACTTCAAAATGCACATCAATTCCTGGGCACAGTCTTCGTGTTGTTCAGTGCAGCAAATTAAACATGAAAACCTTGGTAATAAATATCAGATCATTAAGGTTTTCACTACATTTCCTCAGGACAAGGCAGCTTAAATTCACTTTGACTGTGAGCATCTAGAACAGCTAAAGGTTAACAATCTCTTGATAGTAAGCTACGAGTAGATGAATGACATTTAAGTCCTTATATTTCCAACTGGATTAATAAAATCATTCAGTCTTATTCTATTCCATTTTAACTCTCTCTTGTTTCTATAATCTATTTAAATCTACTCTGGTTCTTTTTCAGCCCATTTTGTGAGAAGAACTCCCCTCACCAGCCACTTCATTAGGTACACCTGTTTAATTGCTTTTTAACACAAATAGCTGATCAGCCAATCACATGGCAGCAACTCAATGCATTTAGGCATAAAGACGTGATCAAGATGACTTGCTGAAGTTCAAACCGAGCATCAGAATGGGGAAGAAAGGAGATCTAAGTGACTTTGAACGTGGCATGGTTGTTGGTGCCAGACTGGCTGGCCTGAGTATTTCAGAAACTGCTGATCTACCGGGATTTACACGCACAACCATCTCTAGGGTTTACAGAGAATGGTCAGAAAAAAAGGGAAAATATCCAGTGAGCAGCAGCAGTGTAGATGAAAATGCCTTGTTGATGTCAGAGGTTAGAGGAGAATTGGTTCAAGATGATAGAAAGCCAACAGAAATTCAAATAATCACTTGGTAAAACCAAGGTATGCAGAATACCATCTATAAATGCACAACTCACCGAACCTTGAAGCAGATGGGCTAAAGCAGCAGAAGACCACTTCAGGTGCCACTCCACAGCTAGGAACGGGAAACTGAGGTTACAATCCACGGTTCACCAAAGTTGGACAATAGAAGATTGGAAAAACGTTGCCTGGTCTGATGAGTCTCAGTTTCAGCTGCGACATCCAGATGGTAGGGTCAGAATTCGGCGTAAACAACATGAAAGCATGGATCTATCCTGTCTTGTATCAACAGTTCAGGTTGGTAGCAGTCGTGTAATGGTGTGGGGGATATATTCTTGGCACACTTTGGGCCATTTAGTACCAATTGAACATTGTTTAAACACCACAGCATGCATGAGTATTGTTGCTGACCATGTCCATCCCTTTATGACCAGAGTGTACACATATTCTGGTGGCTACTTCCAGCAGGATAATGCGCCATGTCAAAAAAGCTCAGATCATCTCAAACTGGTTTTATGAATATGACAGTGAGTTCACTGTACTCCAAAGGCCTAAACAGTCATCAGATCTCAATCCAACAGAGCACCTTTGAGATGTACTGGAACAGGAGATTCACATAACTGATGTGCAGCCAACAGATCTGCAGCAACTGCATGATGCTATCATGCTAATATGGTCAGAGTATTTTCCGGCAGATCAATTTCCTGCATTTCCAGACTCAAAGGTCAGGAGAAACTCTCATTATTCTGTTCGTGTTTGACCAAAAATGGACAAAAAAAAAAAAAAACAAACGGAAAATGAGCTTTTTTTTTTCCATGGTTGACTCAAAATGAAAAAACTGAAAAATCAGCAGTTTTTCTATTTTTTCTTTTTTCTTTTGGTCACATAAAGGGAAAAACAAATAATTGGGGTCCAATTCTTGTGTTTTTCAATTTGGTTATTTTGTTCTCTTCATTTAATGAAATCATCAGGAAAAGGAAATCATGTGACCCATTGGGAAAGGTGAGCATTTTAAAATAAAAGCCCCTGTGTCAAACAAGAGCTATCCATTGTGTTTTACAGGATTGTAATAGGCCAAATTGATCAATATACAATGTATGATAAAATATGTAAATTAAAAATGTTCTGGTGATATAATGGACTGTAATTTTATTACCTTTTATTATCTTTTATTCTCATTTAAGGTCTGTACATAGCAGGCCTTTTACAGCATGCATTTGCTGATTGTGTGTTTGGTATCAGGTTCTACAGTAGCATATACCATCATTTAACACTCTGGTAGCCCATGATAAGTCTTACTTGGATACTGCTGATCTTATGGCTAATGATAAATTCCAAAATGAAGAAAATTAATGGGATTACTACCCAACTGACAGCTCACTTAACTGAGAATGAGGAGAAGGTTCATCATCTTTGGCTCTGACATTAATGAGTGGTACCAAAATGAAACTCTAAAATTTGTGTTGATGTGGCTCAGCAAGTATCAGCCATGTTCATATCAGTAACATATTTGTGACCCATATTAATAACCAGCCAAAACTCCCTAAAGGAGCTTAAAAACTTGTTTTAATTAGAGCATCATCCAACCAGTCAGTCACAAGTTACTACAATTAAAGACTTACTGATGTAAACCATACAAAGTGGTATTCTTAAACAGGATTTTAGAATCACATTCAGAGCACACTCATAAACATCCACACATACTACACTTGATAGCTACAAACTGGATAATCATGTACCTACATTTATTCCCCAGACGCCCTAGAAAGCAGTCGTCTTCAAACTAGACTGTATGACTGCATCTAATCTCAGTGATGTCACCCATTAGTGGCAGAGTTTCGAGGCCCCTAGGTGTCTGCAGTGCTGTCTTTAGCTAACGTTTGGTCTGTAACAGGCAAAGAGCTGGAGCTGAGGTGAGTTTTCTGCCTCCTGATAAACAACTACAAATTGCCTGTTTATCAGCCAGGTCAGTCAAACCAGTTTTTATGAATTACTCTTGTCAATCATAAAATCAAAACAGAGGTTGTAGAAAAACATTTTAAAGTGTTGAAAAGGCTGATTACAGGGTTTTAGAAAATGCAAATTCTTCTCAGCATGTTCCTCTCTACCTCTAAAGTAAATGACATGTTTAAAGCGGTCTTTCTCATGGTTCCTCTGGTATTGACACAGTGGAGTACACGGTCCTCTCTGCTTCTGCAGGACGAGCAGAACCCCGAGTCACAACAGATGAGTAGTCACAATCTGAGGAGACATTTTTATTCACATCAGGAAGGGCAGCCTGGCCTGTGGAAACACTGACAGAGTCCTTCTGGAAGTTGATGCTGGCATAGTGGAGCTGGTCTGCAGGGGGGTTGAGGGTAGAATAAACAGTCTGCACTACACCTGCCGAAGTCACCTGCTGATTCTCTATCTCCTCATAGTCGGGCTGTCCCTGCAGGAAGAGAAGTGGAGCGATGTCATAGATGCAGCCGTTGTACTTGTATGCAAACTCAAAAGAACAGAAACCCATAAATACACAGACATACAGACACGCAATCACCTCTGTAATCTGTCCAGTGTTTTTCCCCTGCTCTGATGATCCACTGGCAGCAAAACAAACTGAGAAAAAAGACATTACTGAGAACATTAAGAGATTTTTATGTCAGGATTCAAGATACTTATAACAAGCAGGATTGTGTGCAATTTGGCAATCTTTTTATTTCGTCTGAAATGACCATATTTGGATGACTACATGAATATGCTTTAATGTCTTTCTCCTGATTCAAAGATAGCCATGGTAGCATTTTACTAATCACAGGTAGGCCCCTGAAGCATACCCTGTATAAGTCATTGTTTTCACAAGACGCCACACACTTATGAACCCACCCACATAGCAACCAGTAAGCTGTATGAAGAAGCTGCCAGTCTCAGTTACCTATATATCTTTAAGTCTTTTAGTTGTTGTTCATCTGGATGCACTAACCATCTGTGCAGAGTAAGTTACTTCATTTAAGTCTTAGCAATTCCACAGCAAGCTCTCTGGTCTGTTTTTGGCACATGTCAGAAGCACCACTTTGCTCAGCTCACAGCTCGAGAAATGCAGGAACGAGAATGCACAACAATTACAGCTAATTTCAGAATACAACACAATGCACAGACCCCTAAATTTTGTCACTTCGTCAACATTATGTCCCAGCCTCTGGCACAGGGTCGTCAGTGGGTAAGAGGGTCACAAAGGCAGAACAAACCACAGATGAAGAACAAGTTGATTCTGGATGTGAAAAACCACAGCATTTCCTGTGAAACCACAAAACCTTTCTAGAAAACATAAACTTACTAATTTCATAAAGTACTCACCCCAAGGAGACGTACAATAATAGTCAGGGGATGAATACTAAACTTTTCCCAAGGCACTGAACATCCCCCAGATTAAGAATAAACTAGTGAGAGAGACCACCTATATGACTACTCTGAGGGAGTTACAAGCTTAAGCAGCTGAGATTGGAGGGAATCTGTGTACAGCAACTGTTACCCAGATTCTTCACAAAAGCTTTATGGGAGAGTGGTAAAGAGAAAGACACTGTTGAAGAAGTATTAATCTCATATAAATCTCAACTAGAGATTAAGAACAAATAGTTAATTTTGCTTTTTCTTCAGGCAGTTACCAATAATACAGGTTTAAGGTACTCAAGCATAAGCATTATTTTTATAGCCAGGATGCTATGCTTCTTATGTACAGTCAATCCTACCTCCATTTTCCATGTAATCTGCATTAAAATCACAGAAATGTAAAGATGACATATTAATGTGGTTCTTGTTTTCAAGCAGTTTACCTTGGCAGTACAATTATGTTTTTTTTTTTATTTAAATCAAAAGAGAAGTACAGGCAAGAAGAAATCAGAAAGTGTAAGTTTATGTGCTTTAAAAGCTTTGTGTGGTTTGCTCTCATATGTCCAGCCCTCACCTTGTGTACAGGGAAGTTTGCTTCTGAACAGTACAAGTACAACCACCAGTATCAGTAACACCACCAGACCCCCAACCACACCGCCAATCACACCTGCTTCTAGGAACAAGAGGAAAAACTGCTGAAGAAAACATTCTGTGACCTTCAGGATTCACACAGTTATGTGAAGGAAACACATTTTTATGTTTAGTAAGCTTTGATAAAAAGATTATTGTTGGCAGAAATCAGAAAGAGTAAATTTACTCACTGTCTGGAGAGTTTTCCTCGTCCTCTGAAGACTCTTCCTCTGCTGAGCCTTCCTTGTTGCTCTCTTCACTCTGAGGTTGATTGTTTCGCTTAGAAGCTGGCCTGCGATTTTCTATTGATGCCGAAAGTCAAAAGAGGAGAGGCTTTAGCTAAATTATTTCAATTCACCCTCTTTACTTTATCACTGACATTACAATGCTTTCTCTAATAAATGTTTCATAAAGAGACAATGCTATAACACATCTAAAGGTAGCCATGACTGACGATTTACACGACTGAATGTGATTGGTCAGATTTGCCTCTAGTCAACTGCACTCTTGATCCATATTGTCATCTGCAACATGAGAGATCAATCACATGATTAAACTATTTATCTCCTTGACTTTAAATAATATTAATTGGCAGATATGATTGATTTTTGATAGGGCCTGATCTATCATCATCTGTTTTTGATTCTGTGTCATCACTGTAGATAATTCATAAAGTAAAATTTCAAGAACTAATTACCAACCATGTTTCAGCACACAGAGCTTATTATTATTTTACAATCTGTGCAGCTGTTGTCAAGTCTGCGTTGTACATTGTACTCGAGGATTTTTGGACTTAGGTAGTTAGTTTATTGTCCCTTCTGGGAAATTCATTTTCACAGATTCTGGACATACAGGTAAGAGAATGCCTTACAAGAGGGAACTTGGAGGCTATTGGTTCTTTATAGTGCCTTTTCTACAATTTGTTGTGGTATTTTTACATAACATATGTAATTTGTTAAGTTTACAACCTTTCAGCACACCTCTTTTCTTTTAATTCACACAGGTCTTCTTCTGCTCCACATGTCTGCTTTATTGTACCCCAATCTTATATCAGTACTCTTTAACTTTATGCTATGAATTCCTCAGAATAACGGCTCTCATTTGGAATATGGCAGCCAATATTCAGTTGTCACTTCAACACATGGATGGAGATTTTTTATTGATGCATTTCATTGCAATCCAAAGTTAACTCGGGATGTGTGCGGTTAAATGGTTAAATTCGTTTAGCAAATAAGCTGGCGAGATTTATGAGTCGGTTAAACTAATAACCTAACATTTTTTCTAAACACAGGAAATCCCAGTCTATAATGCACTTTTAAACTGTGATGAACTTCCTGCCACTAGAGGCCGCTGTAGCTTCAGTTAGTCACTGCCTTCTTCTCTGAGCTTTCCCACGGCCCACGGTTAGCGTGTAGTAGGATCAGCGCTGTGTGACAGTTTTTAAATAGTTAATAGAAACAAAGTGGTATGTAGGTTATAGAGGGCTGTATTCACGTATAAATACTCAACCAAAGTGAAAAGAGGCCACATATCAAAGCATGATGTTAATCTGCAAAGAGGAATGAAGGCTGGCAAAGCTAGCTTGTTGTGTTAGCCACACTGTAGAGAGTAATCAGGCTAACATCACACCCACTAACACAGTAACTCTGTGATGAATTTGACTGTTTTCTAAGGATTTTCTCCTCTTTAAACTAGTCCGTTAAATTAAATTTACATGACCATTCAGGGAAATAGGAACATCTTGAAAGTTAGAGTGCTGTTAAACAATGAAAACATCAGCTGCAGAAAATATTAAAGGTACAGTGTGTATTAATTAACCTAACGGCATTTAGAGGAACAAAATTGATAAAAATCAAAAACAATCCTACTACTATAAGTAGTGACATGTCCGTGTCTGACTATCTGTCTGTCTCGAGCTGCACTACACACCATTGCTTCAATTGTCCTCGATAGCTCTCAGAGTACAATTTTGTTGTACCTATGTACAATAACAATAAATGATTCTGATTCTGAAAAAAAGACCTCTCGGGTGTACTGGTTCGAAACTGGTGCCATGAAAAAAATCATAAATATGTACCAATTTTCTATACAATCCCAAAATGTTGTGCCGAGTCATCATTCTAGGTCTTCTGTTGCATTCCATTTACCTCGAAAGTTGGATGTTGAAGCAGCCCTGGAAGGCTACCAAAGGTAGAGGGTAGAATAAATGCAGCAAAATATAGGAAAATCCTACTGAATAATCTCATTCAGTCTGCAAGAGAACTACTACAGCTGAAGCTACACAGAAATGGTTTAAAGACAACAAGGTGAATGTTCTGGTGTGGTCAATAGAGGATTTGTGACTGGACTGGAAATGGGCTGTTCATGCTCTTTCCCCATGCAACCTGACAGAGTGATCAGTCTTGGAAAGAAGAATGGAGTCAAATTGCAGTGTCTAGATGTGCAAGCCTCTTTGAGACCCACACAGACTCAGTGCTGTGATAGAAGCCAAAGCTGCATCTACTAAATACTGGCCTAAAGGGGGTGAATATTTATGCAGTCACTTATTTTACATTACATATTTTTATTTAATTAGCATTACTTTGTAGAAATCATTTTCACTTTGACATTAAAGAGTTTTTATGTAATTTTTCATATGTATTTATGAATTATATATTTATATAAACTGACAGTGCATTATTTTCCTCTAGCAAGCCTCATTGTTTTGTTTTAGCACCACTTTGGCCCACTGTTCCTCTACAAGGAGCACATGAGCTGCCCTTCCAGCACTCCTAAGGTCTCACCTGAAGAGGCCAACCTGAGTTCCATCCCCTGTGGCTCATATACCAGTAGTTATTACTGACAAGAACCCCACACAACCTTTCTTTAAAAGTACCGAACTCTCTGTAATGTCTCCTGCACTCACCCACAACCAGACGTGTGTTGTTGAATCCAGTCTGCTGCCAGGTCCCGTCAGAGCCGCACCAGTACACTCCAGAGTCGGCTGTGCTGACATTACTGATGTGCACGTAGAAAGAATTCTTTCCTCTGTTGTCTCGTATAAGAAACCTGCCTTTATCATCATCTTTGTCCTCTTTTGTTGTTTGTATCAGCTTCTCACAGGTGAAAGGGCTCTTCCCTTTGCACAGAAATTTCTCATTGGTCTTGTGTATTTCAGGATAGTCACAGTGAATATAGGCAGATCCTCCAGTGTTTGCAGTCATGTTCTTTGATGGGATTTGATCCCAGGCTGAAAAATGAACAAACTAAGATGAATAAGAACACTACCTGAAAATCAGATTACACATGTGTGTGAATTACATGTAATCAAGTGCTTATGTGTTGGTTAGTTCAGAAACAGGATGATTAAAGTTCAAAATCAGATTAAAAACTCACTTGAAATCTGCAGCTGGATCTCTGTTAAACATGTGGTGGTGTTTCCCTCAGATCTCTCCACTGCACAGCGGTATCTTCCAGTATCTTCAGAGGTCAGTTCAGAAAGGGTCACATTGTACTCTTCTCTCGTTTTGTTGTCTTTAAGAGAATATTTGTCTTTCCTAGCTAATTCTGCCTTGTTTGTTGATATCAGATTAATGCAGTGATTGCTTTTGTTGTTCCTGCAGAAGCTCCTGATGCCGTCTCTTTCAGCCCTTGAATACTTGCATGAGATGCTAACAGAGCCTCCATGATAGGCTGTGAGCTGCAGCGGTGCGTTTTTACCTGTGAAAGAGCAGAAACATGACTATCAAGCAGAAAATGAAATCTTTTCTGCATAGGCAGTAGACATGTATTTCTAACCTAAGGCTGTTGATGGAGGCTTTTTCAGACGTGCATGCAGCATTTTCTCTGAACTTTTTTAAAATGCTGACCCCTCCCATCCCTGCTCTCCTAAGCATGCCACTTTTAGACACACAAGAGTAACAAAGCAGAAAGGGTTGTTGTGTCATTAAGAGTCTACAATCTAACTTTTAGATGTCACTAATATTTCCATTTTTACACACTGCATCTTAAAATAATGAAGGCTTCTACTCTAGTGGATTACTGTACAAAAAAAAACAAGTAATATCTTAAAAAGCAAATAAACTCTTCACATATACAAATTTTCATATCTTTTTTTAGGTGTTCTGCTTTTTCAGGGTTGTGAGGGTGTGGATACATCAGATAAGAGTGGCAGAGTGGTTCCCACCCATGTCAAACCAGAAGTAAGAAATACACAAACACAGAAAAATAACCCCAGGCATACTTAGAGAAATCAATCTACTGAAAGCAAACAGCCTAACAACCTATTATGATCTTTACCAAAGTTGTTAAGGGATTTTTAAATCGTGAGGAATTTTTATCTGGTTATGAAACAGACTTAAATCAATTCTGATGCATATTTAGGAGGGCAGAAAAGAAATAAAGTGATTGTTCACTGTTAGGTAACTATTTTTTACAGCAAAAAGGATTTAAGAAATCAATCATGGTCAATATCATTTGGCTTTTTTGAAACAACAACAAAAAAAGAACCTCTGTAATGTCAAAGTATAAACAGATTTCTACAAAGTAATGTCATTAAAATAAAAACTATGTAATGTGAAAAAAGTGACTGCATAACTATTTACCCCTTCAAGTCAGTCTTGCAGACTGACAAGGCTTATACTCCAAGATTTTCCTATACTTTGCAGCATTCATTTTACTCTCTACCTTTACAAGCCTTCCAGGGCTGGCTGCTGAGAAGCATCCCTGCAGCATGATGCTGCCACCAAAGTACTTCACAGTGGGAATGATGCATTTATGGTGATGCGCAGTTTTTTGTGTCCACTAAACAAAGTGTCTCTGATGGCCAAAAAGCACCATTTTGGTCTCATCGGACAAAAAAAAATTTCTTCCCCTTGACCATGGAGCCTCCCACATGCCCTTTGGAGAACTCTAGTCAAGATTTAACACAAGTTTTCTTTAACAGTGCGACAGTTGTATACAGAGCCTCCCCCATCTTGGCTGCTGAAGCTTGTAACTCTTTCAGAGTACTCACAGGTGTCTTGGTGGCCTCTCTTATTAGTGTACTGCTTGCCTTTTGCCTGATCGCAATAAATATACTACATATACACACTCCATTCTGGATAAAATCTTCCGATCTGGTGGATACCGGCGGGGCCTCGGTGCGTGTCAGAAAAATGTTATTCAGCTCAGACTGAGATGCACGACCACGCATATCTAAATCGGATTGTATCTTCCAGTGTCCGTGTGTACAGGGACGTTTTAATCTCTGATTTGAATGAATTTAATCTTATAGTGAAAAAAATGATTGTGTAACTGCAGCTAGTGGTAAAGTCTGTATCTCTCAAATGGAAGGTCTGGGGTTCAATCCCTTGTCACATGTCCATGTGTCCTCGGCTAGACACTTAACTCCAGTTTTCTCCTGCAGCTGTCATAGTGTGTGAATGTGTATGAATGGGGTTAGTCAGTACTGATGGATACTTTACATAGCAGCCTCTGCTATCAGTGTGTAAGTGAGGAGTGACCAGCACTGTGAAAAAGCTGTGAGATGTCAGTTAACAAGAAAAGTGCTATACAAGCTCAAGTCTACTTGCATGTACAGTTTCCTGTACTGGGATCATGTGATCATTTTAAGAGTTATGAAACATACTACAGATTATTTAGTCCAGATGTTTTTATATCAAATATGAGACAAGAAATGAGATCTTTCCAAGGTGCATCAGTACTTTATAATGCCAGTAATTGTACACTTAAAGCTTGTATGAGAAACTCCTAATTTGTGACAATTTTAAACTCAGTAATGCAGCATTATTTTCTCCACAAATCTCAGTCTCATCCTTAAATACAGGGCCTATAGAAAATATTCACCCCCTTGGATGTTTACCCTTTTACTGATTTCATGAATCAATCATGGCTGATATAATTTGATTTTTTGTTTTTTGGTTAAAAAAATAAAAACAGTGACTAACAAAAATAACTAACAAAGAAACACACTTGCATTTTTTTTTGTCAAAAAGGCCAGATTATATTGACCATGACTAATTTATAAAAGCAATACAGGGTAAAACATCCAAGGGGTCAAAAAACGTTTTAAGCCACTGTACATACTTTTATAATACTTTAATACTTTTTATAGGCTCTGTAAATCCCTTTCCATGAATATATTCACAATGTTTGATGGAATGTGAATCAAAACATTTACTCTTTACTTCACTGTGGAAATGGAAAATGTTTCTAAAAAGACATTTAAAAAAAGGGGAGTGCCGGTGGTCGAGTGGTCAAGGTGCGCACCGTGAACGCAGGCGACCCGGGCTCAAATCCAGCCCGTGGCACCATTTCCTGCATGTCCCTCCCCTGTTTCCGGCTCTGTCCACTGTCCTCTCTCTAGTAAGGGCACGAAAAAGCCCAAAAATTGATCTTAAAATGACAGACATTTAAAAAAAATCCACAGCCCTTTTTTGCTCTGCGCAGTTTGGTGTGAATATCCATATTTTCAGTTGAATGTCCAACAATCCTGTGAGTCACTATTAAAGTTTTTTTAATGAAGTTTTTAAAGTACTCACAAATGATTGCAGGTCTTTCTCTGTTTCCAGATACACTCAGTAGAAACACACAACCTGCTGGATGAAAAAAAAAAATAAACAGAAATGTGCCTAAATGTCTTTAAAAAAAATACAACATGAATGATCAGTTACCTGTCATAAAGAAAAGGATGAATTGCAGAAGTATTCTCATTGTCAGTCCAACTTCAGCGTCAGTCCAGTTTACTTGATTATTATTTCTGTTATTGTTATTTTTCTGATCAAGTCCAGATTCTGTTTCTGATCATCTGAGTTTTTCTTTCAATAGTCTGTCACACCATCTCTCTGTGCAAATGAGTATCTGCTTCTTCTTTTTAGCACATAACTTAACATATTTGCATTTAGAAAAGAGGACATAGTGTTTGTTTTGTCAAGGAAGGGTGAAACTAAAGTGAGATGAAAGGGAATAATAAGTCAGCTGCATCGCATGCATATACACTAAATATAGCCTTATTCAAAGTACATAGTTATGTCACTGGATAGCATTATGTAAGTGCACTAGCTTCTTTGAGTTTGCAAAACAGAGTCAGAGAAAACAGAGAAAAACACAAACTTTTTTTTTTTTTTTGGTAACACATACTTGACACCAAAAGGAACATGCAAAAATTTAATGATAGATCAGCTGTTATTTTCATTATATAAAACATGGCTTTTTATGTACGAATGGTTTTTGCTAAAATTCATTTGTTCCTGGGTGAGATTTTGGATATTTAATCCTACTTGTTGTTCTAACACTATCTTTATAGAAGATGATAAATAATTTCCTCTTTTAATTAAATGTATCATTTCTTATATGATATATCAGTACTTCTTTTATAAAAAGAACACCTATCCCCTGGGTTCACTGTAATTTCCATCACAGACCACAAGGAGTTTTTTTAGGGGTTGTTTTCTTGAAACCACAGCAGTAGTCATGTGACAGGGGGGCACATAGCTGCAGAGCAGAGATAGCTCCATGGAAGGAACTGAAATAAGAAAAAGTCAAGATTAATCAGAGGTAAAATCGAGAGTGTGACATCATTTCCAAACATCCCACATTTCCTTTGAATATACAAATAATGAGAAAAATAACATTTCATACTGTGTTTTTTGTTATTAATGCTAGCCCTAAAACAGAGATTATCATGCTAATATATTATGGGATTTTTTAAAATATCAGACAGTGCCAGTGTTAAACATGCATTTCATTTGGCTTATATCACCATAGATGAACTTAAATGATTATACCTCATTAACTAACTGATACTGTTTATATGCATAGACCACAAGAACAGAATGGATGCTTCAGTATGCCACCTTCTGCTCTTTAAGGGCACAGCAGAGCGATCAAAAGCATATAAAAATTCTGAGCTTAGTAAAATGAAAAGTAGCATATACGTCACACAGGAGTTCTGGTACGATTTTCCTGAGTCTTGAACAAAAACACAAATTCAGCATCAGCCACAGCAAGTACAACTCCTCTCAGTTCTGGGGTGGCGACATGTGCGAAAAAAAAAAAAAAACATTCATTTTTTTTAACCCCTTGTTCTTTACATTAATCAATCATTATTTTTATGGCGCCCGTTCATAACCAATGTTATCTCAAGATACTTTACAAAGAGGGCAGGCCTAAACTGATCTCTTTGGTATGTTATTATAAAGACCCAAAATTAATCCACCAAGAACTCAACATATAGCTGCAATGAAAAAAACCTTAACAAGGAAGAAACCTAAAACAGAACTAGATTCATGTTGAACAGCCAACACTGTGATCGGGTTAAAAAAGGATAGAGGGAAGAATCAGAGTGAGAAGGGAGGGAACTGGAGAGAAAATAAAGGCAGTTGAAGAAATCAATTTAATAACTCACTCTACATCTGGAATGAAACTACTTACCATAGCATGTATAAAGTGATACTTATGTATAAATAGTAATGCAAATTTTATATTTGAAATAGGTTCAATCCCCCTTTAACTCAACTATGCCCATCTGTTAAATAGCCTTCAGTTTCCACAGCAGACTAACAATTTCGGCCTTCATACATGTAAACTCCGGGTAATTACAATGCATTCTTCAGTTTAATCATTGCTGCTGTTTTTATATCTACCATCTGCACTAGGGGCTTGTTTTCACCCAAAGGGGAGTGTGGTAACACTAGATGGCAGAAAGTGACGTTGAACTGCTGTTATCAATGGATAGATGATATTTGTGCTTTTTCATTATTTTGTCTTTTCTTATATTTATTTTATAATTTCTATTTGCTGTTGTTTACAGCAACAGAAACATCCCTAAAGTTTTACAGTATTTATATATTTTTATTGTTATCATTTCATAAGGAAATAAACACTCTTGAACACAACATATTACACATTGTTAAATAAAGCTATGGTTCTTCTGACTGCAGACTGCACATCTTTCACAGACCATTAATCTAAGACACAGAACAGAACAGCCTTCAGAACAGATATGCACGTTTAGACGTACAAAATAAAATCAGATTAAACTTCTGTTCAAGGTAAAGGGTAAAGGTAACAGTTAGGACACCAAAAGTGAAACGTTAATGCTAATGCAGCAAAAGTAGCTCATGTTACTCCATTAACTGTGTAAGCTACGTAGCTGATGGAGCTAAAGCTGTTTTTTAAAGCTAACTTAGCTACATTGTCTTATGCAGTAACATTATTATATAGCTATCTTAATATAATATAGTCTTGTTAGCTTTAGCTGTGTTTTCTGAGCTTACACTGTTAAGCTTACTTATCTACATCTTATGCAGCAATGTTAGTTATGCAGCTTGCGTAGCTATGTTAGCTTCAGTTATGTTTGCTATGGTTAAAGTGTAAAGCAAACTTTGTTAAATTGGCTATGTATAACATAACTTAAGCAGCTAGCATAGCTATCTTAGCATTAGCTATGTTTGCCAGTTATCACATTGTAAAGCTAACTTTGCTAGATTGGCTATGAATTGACACAACATAGCTAGTGTAGCTAGTTACATTGGCATATGTAGTAATGTTTATTATGTAGCTAGTGTAGCTATGTTAGCTTTAGCTATAATTGCTAAAACTTACACTGGAAAGCTAACATAGCTATTTTTGCTCAAGGTTACCTTGTAGAGCCAACTTAGCAACATTGAGCTAGAAGACATTAACTAGGTGGCTAGTCCAGGTATGTAAGCTCTGGCGTTGTTTGCTTAAGCTTGTGTTGTAACGCTAACTTACATTGTAGCTATGTTATCTTAAGCTATGTTTGCTAAAAGTAAACTTGTAAAGCTAATTTAGCAACATTGGGTTATGTTATGTTAAATGCCTAGCTAGCATAACCATGTAAGCATAGCTACATTTGCTAAAACTCACATTATAAAGGTAACCTAGCTACACTGGCTTATGTTGTCACATTAATTATGTAGCTAGCATAGGTATGTTAGCTCAAGCTTATTCTAATGGCGCTAAAGCGAGCCAGGTCCAATTCACCAGGTCCAGAACATCCAGTATGCAGTAAGCTGGATCAGGTCTAGAAGAGGTGCAAGGTGCTCATAGAAGCACAGCTGACACTCCTATATCCAGCAGCTGATTCTTCCAGTCCCTGCTCTCTTGAGCACATCAACATTAAGCCACACGGTCACCAGTCAAACTCCCCACCAGTCAGTGCTGGACCAGATGCTTGATACCAGAGGAACAGTGATATTTCACCAATGGCAGAGGCATTCCACTTGGTATATACCTCGAATGGAAGATGGAGCTTGATTTTGTTTTCTGTGCGGCAGTAAATAAGATGGTCAAAACAGCCTAAAATGAAAAACAGGAAACAGGGGAACACTCTGGCAAGGAATAGAGCAGTCGAGCAAAGTGCCACAGTGTGGCAGGTGGCAGAGAGAAACTTCTACCTATCCTGCTCCTGCTCTGTCTGACAGCAGGATAAAATATCTTAGTCTGTTTTTGTGCTGAACCCCAAAAAACTTTATAGGCTAATCATGCACTATGTGTACGGTTGTGCATTTTTTGTTTTATAGCACAGAAGCGTGCACAATTTAAAGATAAATAATTTTAATGGACAACAAATTGCACATCATATTGATAAAAAATCTGCTATGTACACCTCAAAGAGCGTGAGTGTGTCTGTCTTATATAAAGGTGTCCGATATTTCATTGTGCAACTTCAAAGTTTGACCTTGTACTGTAAAATATGATAAGCCAGTTCAAACTCACCACTACACTGTAAAAAGCAACATCCATTTTACTCATAAACATTGAGTTGAAATTACTCAGTTCTTCTTAACCTGTTCTAAATACTTATTATAAACAAGTTAATTGTACTTCTTGGCCATAACAGCAAAAGGGCTTGATTTACTTAAGTTTACTTAGTTTAAAAAAATTAAGTAAAAAGGGGTATAATTAAGTTGTGTTAACTTAAAAATCCAAAACAGCGATTTGAGCTGATAGAACTTATTTCAGTTTTAAGTGAACAGTACTCAAACAATTTAAGTATTTTTTGTTATAACTCATATTATTTGAGTTGTGGCAAATCTGCAGTTTTCCCAGAATGCCTTTGGGTACTAAACCTTTATGCACTCTGTTTGCTGCAGCTGTCTTTGCCAGGACACCTTTGAAAAAGAGATTTTTAATCTCAATGAGGTCTTCTCCTGGTTAAAAAAAGGTGAAATAAGATAACTAAATAAAATGCACCACGAGTGAAGTTGCTGTCTCAATTAAAGATGTTCCGCCCATAGGGGGCACCAATGATGTTATCGGTATCAGTGAAAGTTGTATGGCACTCTGCCATTGATGAAGTGGGTCACCAACAGCCATTGCTGCAAATGGTGGTACAAGATAGTCCACCTTAGGTGAACTGATGACTTACAAAACTTTTGTTGTAGCTGATGTTCTAAGGTAATCAGTTATCTAAGATATTTTGAGTGCTGTTAACTTATCAGTGTTTACAATGCACTAAAAATGTTAAGTATTACACACTCAAAGTAGATGATTCAGGCTAAGTCCTGCAAACTTAAATTAACATTTGAATCTCAGTTGTGAAAACTTAAAATAACTGATTTTAAACTAGTAGTGAATACTTAAATAGTTCAAGCAGAACAAGTACTGCACACTACTAACAAACAACTTTTTTTAACTCACAAAAGTCAAGTGTAGTTTACTTGTTATTTTTGAGGCAACGACTTTCTGTAATTTTTTTAAGTAAGCTCAACTAATTTTTTCTTACAGTGTACTTCTCAAATACTTCAGCTCATAGGGTATTTTTCCAACAAACTACTATCACTTTCTGGTAGGAGATGATGGGTATACATAGCAGCAAAAGAAGATATATATTTCACTTTTGGCTGATTTCATTTTTAAACATATGTTTCATTCTAAAGTGCCCTGTGCCGAGTGCCTACTGGTTCCTGAGCACTTTGCTGCAGATAAAAACTTTATTAAGGGACACACAGCAACGACTGACTTAGGCTGGAAGAGAAAGGAAAAGCGAGATGGGGAGAATTTGTGTTTGGCATAAAGCTTGGGTTGCATTTGAAGGTATCAATTTAGCAGTTATTTTGCATGCTTCAAAATGTTTTGAATACAATATATAATTGAAATATTAAGAGAAAAATAACTCTGGACCTCGCTTCGATTTCTAAACCCTGCCCAGCGAACCCATTGCTCCATGCACAAGTCTGCGGTTGATCTCAGCCTTGCAGTTAGAGGACTGATGGATTGCACTGCCAAGATAGATAAACTGCTCCACAATTTCCACATATACTTGATTGTAGTGTCAAAGGCGTTCCGAATGCCTGGATCTTTGTTTTGGCCCTGCCAAAAAAATGCCTCCTTGCTCAGCAATATAAGAGCCCCCATGAGGACATCTATACTGGATATGCAGGCAACAGCTTTAGCATCATTAGCATTAGCATTACAGTGCACCCATGGGAACCATATGATGGGGAATTCACTTTCTCCCAAGTGTTAAATACTTACAGGTTAATGTTTATTTCTGACAATCATAAAAATCCAGATAAATCATAGAAGTGCTAGCCATTACGGACCAAAATCCAGCTTAAAACGGCCCAGAATACTGCAAACTAACCATCTGGAAAGTGCATACTGCATTTGGTGTTTGACAAAAAGTATGAAGTAGGTAACTTCACATACAGTAATTATGTACAAATAATCTAAAGGTTTTTACAGATTAGATTTGATAACAGATAAATAAATTAGCAATAATTATATTTTGGAAAATTCACTGCAAGTGAGCAAATAGTTGCTGCAATGACGTCTAACTTGCAACCAGTGAACGAGGTAATCTTTGTGCACTAGTGAGGCTTTTACATACTCTTATATGGTTGCTGGTATGTTCCTCTCCTGTCATTCATTGCTTCTTTGAATTGTCCTTTCATGTAGGCAAAAACTGTCCTCATACAGACTACAACTTACTCAGCTCACTCTATTGCCTCGTTTGCAATCTTGAAGTGAATCTTGGAGTGAATTGCAGGGCTTTCAAGCTGTCCTGAAATGCTTGTGGGAAATCAGGTCTGGGAAATTATTTTTTTAGAACGTACACTCAGATTACTGCAGTCACAAATGAAGATGATAGTCACTGAGTACAGACTCAGTTACAATAGCTGTGCTTCGATGCGTCTATAGATTTACATTCAATGGCGGAGTATGTAACCTCTGTAAGGCGAGGTGTCATAGTACTGCAGTCCGTGTGTCTGTTGAAGCTAACAGTGGCGTAAAAGAGGCCGTCTGGTTCGACTTGAGGCTTGGAGGAAATGGTGATATTGGAGTAAATATTGTTTGCAACATCTCTGCTGGTATCAGCTGTATGTTGATCCTCTTTGGAGACTGAAGAGGAAGTGGTTATGTGTCCATCCTGTTTCATATTGGAGGGGGCTGCATAGACTGTGTCCTCAACCTTTTCTGTACAGAGAGAGTTAAACAATTAATAAATTCCCCAAGAAATGAGAAAGACATTTTAACTTTTATTTCTTGAAAGCAATCAAATTAGAATTAGAAAATGTTATAAACAAAGTCGAAAAATATCTGAGGCATTGACAGTGAATTTATACTTAATACAGCACATGACATTATCAGCTCCTGACCAGCATGGAGTCCTGGAGGTTATAAAAGAGCTTAGGCCAGTGGCAGCTACACTGACACTGTGTGGAGCTGTGGCACCAACAATTTTTGTTCTTGATCTCCTCAAAAAAACACACATTTACATCACCCTACCATGAAAAATGGAGATACGAGGTTCTGGCCTAAAACCAGCGATTCACTAGTTCATGTGACTCAACGCACATTTCTCAAATAGTGTGGAGCAGCACACTTTTGTGCCTTGGTGCAAGCCTAGGCATGGATTTCAATGTGTGCTTTCAGATTTTGGCACGATGTAAGGTGTAACCCTGATCCTAAAAAGTTGGAAAAACCACTGAATAATATCGTGAAGATCACTGTCAGTTGTCAGTCGCCATGTTGGGTAAATCCCACTCATATTGTAATCGGGGTAAGTGTTAGTGTTAAATCCACATGGACTGTAAAAGTACCACATTATTACCCCTATAAATTACAAAATGCAGATTCACACTGGACTAGTATTACCCATTGACCTCTGTGTTTGCGTCAACATGGTAGGTGATTTGCTGAAGAATTTTAACCCCTCAAAATACAAACATGGTCACATGGGATTAAAAAGAGAGTTGTCTGGCGTAATTATTCTAAATTGCTAGAGATTCTTAGGTAATGCTAACCTGTGCAGATGGTGCATAAGTTGCAAGGCTGTTGCATGGTTGCTCATTTGTGCTCTTTAGAACTATTTGTACGGGATTTGTTTTACACGTGGACCTTTGTGTGTACTGACACATGGCAGGTAATTTGGGATTTTTACAGACATGGTTTATTCACATTTGACATATGACCATACAATCTGGCTGTAAGACTCAAGGACACCATTTTAGTAAGACTGAACAAAATAACACAAACTGCAAAAAGAGTTAATTCTCTAATCAATACTTATGAGTGTGTAAGCTGCTAGGATGATAGTTGTTTTGAAGTTGCAGAGTCATTGTCAGGTTTTTGGTTAAATATTAAAGTGTTAGTTTGAATTCAAATGGGCATTTACAGTGTAAAAGTATTTACCCTTTTATTAATTTTATAAATCAACCATGGTCAATATAATTTGGGGCTTCACAGTGGGGATGGTGTAAATGTGATGATGTGTTTAGTGTCTTGTCTGGTGGCCAAAAAGCACCATTTTGGTCTCATCAGACCAAAGAACTTTCTTCCCACATGCCTTTTAGCGAACTCTTGTCAAAATTTAATATAAGTTTTCTTCAACAGTGGCCACTCTCCCATAAAGCTTTGACTGGTGAAGAAGCAACAGGGCAACAGTTCAAATTCTTTCCATTTCTTGATAATGGTTTAAACTAAAATCCCCTGACTTGCACTTTTCAATAAGCTTTTCTCTGAGTTGCTTGGAGTGTTCTTTTGTCTTCCTGGTGTAATGGTAGCCGGAAATACTGATTAACCAGTGACTTAACCTTCCAGACACAGGTGTCTTTATACTACAATCACTTGAGACACATTCACTGCACTCAGGTGATCACTATTTCACTAACTGTGAGACTCCTAGAATTTGGTCAGTCACTTTAAAGGGGGTGAATATTTATGTAATCATTAAATTTACCTGAAATATTTTTGTTTTGTTGACATTAATTTGTCAAAATTTGTTTTCATTTCATTTCATTTTAACATCAAAGAGGCCTTTTTATATTTTTTTGCTGTTGTCAAAAAAGCTCAGTTATATCACCCACTGAAAATTGAAGTCTGTTACCTGAGGATGGGCTGGTGATTTTGTTTCGACGTCTGAAGAATATCAGAAGAAGAATCGCCAAAGCAAGCACAACCATACCAAGACTTGCTCCGATATACACCAGCTTCTCTGAAAACAAATAAAAACCTCAGTGATGTTACACTACACTTTTTTTGACTTTTTCTCTAAACACACAAACACTTGCTTACTTGAAGATATATTATCCGTCTCATTTGAGACTGAGTGAGGCACATTAATGTTTCTGTGCTTTTTGATTCCTGTAAGAAAGACAATAAGAAAGAGAGAAATATATATTAAATGAAAGAAAGATGTTAATTTGGCTGTGTACTCAATTTCCTGTGGCTCATGTCTTCCCTATTGTGAAACAGAGAAGATCACTTCAGACAGTCAGTGTTGTGAAATATTGGTCACATTTTAGTGAGAAGGAAATGGAGCATATGTCTTACATAGGTCATGAGCACCACTCATTTACAAAGCTTGATAAACTCACCTTCTTTAACTCTGAGGACTACTTTGTTGTATGTGTCCACTCCCATTCTCTCTATTCCACACCAGTAAGTTCCAGAGTCACCCACTGTCAGATGAGAGATGGTCACATAGAAAGTGTTTCCTTCATCTTTAATAGTGAATCTCTTATCTGAAGCGGTCTTAGATTTCCTGCTGCTTATTAAGACGTCTTCGTCATTACATGCTCCTTTGCAGAAATATTTGACATTCGTAGATGCGTAGGAATGAGAGCATTTTATCGTGATTGTCCCCCCTGACACTCCTGTTTCTTCATGAGCTGAGATCTCCCATAAGTCTGCTGAAAACATTCAGAAGGCAAGAAATATCCCTTCATAATTCAGGTTGTCAACAGAAAGAACACTATATATTAAGACATTTTATTCCCATTGAAGTTAATACATTTTTTGAAGACAAGGACAGATGTTAATGTAAAATTTAGAAGACAAAATGTTAATTTTTAATTTAGTTAAACCCTAAAATGTCACTAAATTCAAAGAGCTTACAGAAAGTGCTTAAAAACAACAGCTAGCCACTAAAGACAAAGAGAGATCCTTCCACAGAAACAGAAATAGGAGGATATTCACAGCCTTAATGATTCCAACATTTGGAAGAAAAAAAGGCCACCAACGATTAAAAGAATTCGGCTTACCTCCTAGGAAAAACAGCACAAAAATACAAATCTTCTCCATGCTATTTTCCGGATCTGTACATCTGTCTTCAGCCTCGGTCATCCCCAAAATGGATCACAACTCTACGTCTGTCACTAGTTCCCCTTTGTTGTATCACTTCCTGTGTTGAGCCATGAATCTCTAACTTAGACCAATGAATAATGAAGATGTCACAAGGTTTGTTTGTTTGAATTATATAATACGTCAGTGGAAGACAGTGGTTTATTCTGATAGATCCACTTTCCTCCAGAACTAGTGAAGCAGACCTAGACTTCAATCAGAAACATGCAGAGTCATGAAGGTTTAAAATGGCTAACATCCCTTTAAAGGGGTATTTAAAGGGGTATTTTGAAGTATGCCTGTATATGTTATTTGGCAATAGTAATGGCCTTAGCCTCCAGAGATTTTATTGTGCACTGTCCCTTTAAGGAGAGCGTCCTGGGGGCACTGGCAAGGAAGCAGGGCTATACAGCTCTATGAGCACCGTTTCCATGCAAAATGTTTTGAGTTTTTGATACAAATGCACTGAAAATGAATGTTGGCTACAATGTACCCTACATTGAACATTTTTCAAAGGTTTTATTTTTCCCTTAGAAAGCCTTTGTGTTTTAACCCTGCAAAGTAGATCGATACACCCATTTCAGTGTTTCTCACTGGTGAATCCATCTTGCAGCCCTCCCGTCTGAACTGTTTGGGCCCGGTTAGAAGGTGACAGGAGCAATCAGCAACGAGGGGCAGTACTTTTGGGCACAGCAGAGTCTGATGTAAGCAAGCAGCAACAAGAGGCCGGTGCAGTCATGGCGGAAGACATTAGTGAGGACGCTGCTAAAGCGCCAGTTTTATCAGAACTTGACATTTCTTTGTTAAAAGAAGAACAAAGATCAGCATTGCTTTGTTTTCTTTTCAAAAACGGCAAAAGTTGTGTGCTGACATGTCTACAGTCACCATGGTTCACGGCGTTATGCAGTTTTCTATGGAGTTTACTCCTTCGATAGGGCACAGGCGCGCAGTTCACTAGCGGCTATGTCACCTGTTTTGTTGCTCTAATTGGCCCGTAAAGATGTGACAGACAGAACGTTCATCCAATCACCCTCTGGGTTTTTTTCAAAGGCTCTGCCCTTTCCCAGACACTATGTGTGGTTTTCCAGATGGATGTGTGAAATAAATCCATCGAGCATGCAAGGTTATCTGTGTTTGGCACACATTGTCATCTCCTGACCAGCTGTTTACATCAGGAAGCTGCCCTTCTGTTGCTGTATCTCATTAATGTTTGCAGCTTATTTGTGATTGACCACAGTAATTCTCTGAGTGCTCTGTAACCCAGGCAACCCCCCATATATCTCTGAGTCGAGTTAAGTCATGCTGAAAAACTCATCCTTCCCATCTCCACTGCTAACTTGTTTTTGTTCGTTTTTTCCTTGTAAAGTGAAGTGAACCTGTGTAATATTTACCCCAGCAGCATTTAGTGGAACAAATTTTGTTAAAAGGAAACATATTAATTACAAATGTGCCTATCTAAATTACTTCCATTACCTTTTAATTCATAGGAAAGGTCCCATCCACAGAGTCCGCCAGCTTGGATTTTTGCATGTTTCTACAGTACAACATTAGAAAGCAAATAACAGAAAGCCATTTTTAAAATTTCACTGGTTGCCACTGTCACCACCAAAAGTGAGCAGCTAGAATCTGACAGTTTGATGTTGTTAATATTACCCAATTTTACACCCTGTGCCTTTAAAAAGAGGATTCTTCTTTTTTAAAACAAAAACTGCTGTCAGTAAGATACATTTATTCACAGTAAACCACTTAACTGTTGTTGTTTCATGGATAAAACTTGCAAACCAGGAAGGTTATGTTGAACAGCTTTTCTCCCTCAAAATTAAAATTCATCCATGAAACAAAAGCAGTGGTTCACTGTTTAGTAAATACAGCTTGTAGAGTGCAGATTTTGTTGATTAGAGTCCTTAATGCAGAACAGGAAGTGAGCTGCAAGGTGGCAGGAGCTAAAGAGGGCCGATCATCTTTTGTTATTGTTTTGATTGAGAGCGCACTGGTGGTGGAAATAAAGACGGCATTTTTAACCACACACTTGGTTGCACTTTTGGCAATTAATCCTTTTACAAACTGAATTAAAGGGCAGTGCTGAATACACGGTTATTATGGGTAAATTACATCACTCTACAGTTTGCTCATTGTCTTGGTATTAGAATGGACAGTGCTTCTATGTCTCTTTCTGCTGTACGAATTTGAAGTTAGAATAACCCTGTGATGGATGCTGAGATAATGTGCTGTGAAAATGATTTGGTGTCAAGACATGCACAGAATGGAGCTGACTGATTGAACCTGAATTGACAGTGAATTGGTGTCATACTGCTTCCAACATTAAACTTACTGATAAAACAGAAACAGATTCTGGTGGTTTGAAGCAGAACTTCATCTATATGTAAAGTTTTAGGACTATTTTTCTGTGTTTTTATGACATTTTCCACCTTTCCTCAGCTCTGCCAATTAGTGGTGGGCGATACTGTAAAATTTGGTATCGATCCGATACTAAGTAAATACTGGGCCAGTATTGCCGATACCAATACAGATACCGATACTTTTTAGTATCATAAAAAAACATCTTCTGTACTTTCAATTAGGGATTAGCAGGTTGTCATCATTTCATTGGTGAGTGCATAATCAACAAACTTACTCTTAAATATTTTCATGACCATTAGCCTGTTTTGTAATTTTTGCTTTAAACTGGTTAATCATGTATGTTAATATGTAGAACAGATTTCAGGCAGAGCTTTTAATTCAAATGAGAAATGTTTTATTACTATAAACATCTGAATTTGTAAACATGAAATCTGCACAAAATCATGTCTGCAGAACAAAGAGTATTTTAAACTAACAAAACTAAAATTACCTGGCCTTTGGTCCAAGGGTTTTGTTCACAAACAATAATAACAACATAAATCTTTCTTTCTCAGTTTAGAGTTTGTGCCCAGATGCAATATGAGAATAAAACAAAATGTCTCCCTTTGATTACATTTGTCTAACTAAAAAAATGCACAAAGATATTACTTTAATAACAAATGTTTTCAGAATTTGAATTCTCATTTTTTGTTTAGAGTTAGCTCTCAGTTACTGAATGAGAATCACAAAACACACTTCTCAAGCTTAAAAAGCACACAAATGTATTGCTTAAAAACAAATGTTTTCAGAACTTAACTTCTCACTTTTCAGTTCAGAGTTTCTGCTCTGATACAGTAAGAGAATAGCAAAATAAAATATATTATTACTGGAGAGTAAATATTTGCTTAAATTCTTTTTTTCAGTTAAAGGTTCATCAATTTAAGTTCAGATACAATCATTTTGTAACATAACAGCTATTCTTCTTTTGTTGTACTTCTCTCCTTTTTTACAAAGTGTCCGCAGTTGCTTGTGAAACATAAAATAAATAAAGACTGAAGTGCAAATAACTGAAGTAAAGCACAAATATTGGCTCTTTCATTCTTAATCTTTTGCTTTTTACCATGATAGCAACTCTTTGTCCAAGGAGATATTACCTGAGTCTCATATTTGGACCCTCACCCTACCCCCTGCTTTTGAGCAAGTTAAAGGTTTTTGTTGAGAAACAACAACATGTTGACATGTTTTCCCTTCAGTGCGCTCCTTCTTTGGCTAACTAACTGCCTTTGAAAAAATTCTCTCTGCAGGTACAGATGTTGCAATGACACTAAGGTGTTTCCTTGCAAGTTTGCTTAGTGAGGGGAATGTTGTTTCATTCTTTTTCCACCAAAGCAGAGGGTCTTGATCCCGTGGAATCGGCTTCTCTTCAGAGTACTTGCGCATCTCAATTATGGCATCAGTGCATGTTGTGCGATGCTGCTGGGATGCTAGGACTTGGGAGTCAAAGTCTGTCCATATTCCTCCTTTTGCTGCTAGTGGGGATACAGCAGCCCCTGCAGAGCAGCTTGGGGTGGTGGCCAGGGCAATTGCTGAGGCAGACCTAGCAGCAGAGCTTGATTCTTGAGCTGAAGTTGAAGGGGCAGAGGTCTGGCTCATCGTCTGCATTTCAGGGATGAGTCGCCCTTTAACAGTTTCCACATTTGCCCTGTCACAGAACCCAAGGTTTTTAAATCTTGCATCCAAGTAAGTGCTGACAGCAAGACCATAGAAGGTTTCAATGCCTCTAAAGCGACGCTGGCATTGTGCTGACAGCTCAGCAGCTAGCCTGCTTCCTTGGCACTCGTAGGATGCAGTGGATCTCAGGAGAAGTGACACCAAGGGAATGATTTTCAAAACTGACACGTTTTTCAGTTAATATTTCTCTTTTCACTTCCTCAAATGGTCTTAAGGCATCGATGGAGAGACTGATCATAGACCAGTCGTCCTCACTCATGCACAGTGGGCTCTTTCCAAGAAGGCAGAGAGCTGTGGTTATAGCTTCTTTTTGCTCAGAAAGTCTCTCCAACATGTATAACATGGAGTTCCATCTCGTTTCAACTGATTGTATCAGTTGTGTTCTGGAAAGTTTTATTGTTTTTGGATTTCTTTGAGCCTATCTACTGCTCTTGTGCTGTGATGGAAGAAAGAAACAACGGCACTGCATCTCTGCTGGATGTCAACAAGATCAGGAAGAGCCTTGATAGTCTTTAACAACTAAATTTAAGGTGTTAGCAAAACATGGATAATGTGCCCAACCTGCTTTGCGCACAGCAGCAACCATGTTGGCACTGTTGAGTGTGTGAGTGCTCTCTATGCTCAGTGCCTGTTTCTTACGCCTGATTGGTCTCCACATTTATGTGACATGGAAAACAGCGAGCAGCGCTGTGGTGGCGGAGCACAGAGCACAACAGGCAGAGAGACTGAAAACAGTACGGAGAGGAGCAATTTTAGGCGTTTTGTGAAAGTACTCGTATAATATCGATACTTTTTAAAAGTACTCGATACCAAATGAGTACTTAGGAAATATCGATATATCGATACTGCAGTATCAATACGCCCAGCACTACTGCCAATGCTGTTGATGGCACTGTGAGGAGCAACATTTTTAACAGAGCTGTTGATTAGGATGTTCCATCTAAAAGAAAACTACAACCCCCCACCCCCATAAGGACATATAAGGCCACCCATAAGGAGCTCTAAAGGGGAGAGCTTTCTGGGGCCCAACCAAACTGGGGGCCTGTGGAGGTCAGTAAAATCATGGTCCATTATAAAGTTAATCTGTGAAAACTATATATTTTATATTTTTTACCTAAATAATAACCACTCAAACTCCCGCTCTATTGCTGTAGTACAGTAGAGCCTTTTCAAAGTATAAACCCCTTTTCTTAAGACAGAATTAACTTTTTATTGTTAACAGTGTGGATGGGCACATAGAACTAAACAGTTAAGGAAGTAATATCAGATTTCAGAGCAAAGCCATGATGTGCACAACCACCAGGATGCCAGAAAATTAAGTAGAAGAAACTGAGACAACTTTTTGGACAATAAATGAATAGCTGTAAAAAAAAAGGAACACAAAATAATGGGCAAAAATGGGTTGAAATTGGCAAAAACAGAAAATAAATTAATAAAAGTGGCGAGAAACTGCTTTAGCAGCAAAAATGAGTTACAAGTGGCCTAAAAGTGGCAGGAATGGGTAAAAATGGGAAAACTGGCTTAAAAGTGGCAAAAAAGTGCAAAAAGTGAAGAAATGGGAAAAAGAGCAAAAATGGACTAAGAATGCAAGCAAAAAGGTGAGTTGGGGGGGCGGGGGGCAGCTACAATGGATTACACATGCCATGGGTTAAAATAGGCAAAAATAAGTGGCAAAAGTGGGTTCAAAATATAAAAAAGGGTGGAAAATAAGTGAAAAAGCAGTAGAATTGTGTTAAAAGAGGGAGAATAGGGCAAAATAAATTCATGTGCAAAATGTAGCAAAAATGGCCAAAAGGAGCAAAAAGAAGTGGCAAGAACGGGTGAAAAAGTGGTCTGGAGAGAGGTAATCTAAATAAACGCTGCAGATTACTCAAGGGAAATCTAAAAGACTGAAGATGGCAGATGAAATAAGATCTCAACCAAGAATCAGATACAGAATATTTTCATGACTGAAGAATGGGGAAGTTGACAGATTAATCAGTGGCAGTCTCTGAGGAGAGAACCTCAAATACTTGAAATGAAATCTATTTCCAATTCAAAATTCAGTACATAACTGTTGATTTCTAGTTCACCGCTGAGTATAGGCTTCATCACATACAGTGAACTTCAGGGTGAGACCAGACTTTCTGTAACAAAGTTCATCCACTAGGTAAATTAGTGGGATCTGGGAAGACAGCCATGAGAAAACGAAGGTAAAATTTAAGATAAAGACTCTGATCATGTTTAAGACAACATTTTAATTTTGGCAGTTACATTAGAAGAACGAAGTTGGTTTGGGTAAAAGAAAAGATGCCTCAAACAGATTCAAGTGCTAATCTGCTCATTTAATCCTGGAGGCACATCCTTTTTGTCACTGTCGTTTCCATGGAGAGAGTGATAGACATGCTCCTCTAACTGCTGAAGATCCAGATGTTGGTACTGGCAGACATACCCCTCTACATCCGCATAATCACCAGGGCCAAAAGAGACCACCGACTCTCGTTGATTTGATGTTAGGTGGGAGCAGAGGTCAGGAGGTGGTGGAGGTAGGGTTGAAAGTTCTGTGCAGTCTGGATGCGAACAGCTGCAGTGTAGTTCAGGTTCAGTTCTTGTGTCTGCCATCATTGTCTCGTAATCAGAGATCTGTTGGGAGAACACAAATTAGCAGAATCTTTACTGCATTTAATAGACAATTTAATGTTTTCAGCAGGAAGGTAAACGTTTGCAGCTAAGCTTACTTTGAGGTCACGATGATATTTTAAAGTTAATGCTGCATCCAGATGCAGAACAATGCTGTGGGTGTAATATCAACCAAATTATGGGTGTAATGTCATCAACTAGCATTGATGCAGAGCAGAAATATTCATTATTGTGTTAGGCACAACAGAGTGTGTCCCGGATTTTCTTGGGTGAGTTTTTAAATTGATTGTCGTTAGGGGAAGTTGTTGCAGAGTCTCAGCAGTGGATGGCATAATGCCTGTAACAAGAAAATTGGGTAGCACTTTATTTTGGTGGGCCCAAATAACTTCGTAATTTCATAGTAATTAGCGTAATTATCCAGTAATTTCTCAAGAATAAAGCATCAGTGACCAAGGAATAAGTTTGCATTTAACCAAGTATTGACTCAGTAATATTAAGGAAGTATTAACCCAATCATAAAGTATTAATTATGAAGTAATTCCTCCTAATATTGTGGCAGTTCTAAGATAAGATAAGCCTTTACTGATCCCCGGAGGAAAAATTCTAGCATTGCAGCAACACAACACAGGAGAAATATGGTAAAAATACAATAGAATTGAACAATATAACTAAATAAAAGCTAAATAAAGAATTAAATAAGGGACAGTGGGTATGTACAATTAACATTCTTTGCAGGCAATAGTAATTAAAGTGACACATGTTTGTATAAAGTGAAATGAGTGAAAATGAAGAGTATGGCCATTTCTGCAGGCACTTCTGAATTTCAGTGCAGCTGAAAGTTTGTGTCATGAACAAACCTCTCTGTTCCTGTGAGGAACGCTTGATCTTCGTTGTTTAACAGCCAGCAGTAGACCCAGTGTAAACATACACACGCAGAGGATCGCTGCCACACACATCACAGCCGTCAGGTATATAGGCAGATGGAGCTCTGCAGGAGAGAAAACAACACAAGATTACCTCCCAGGATGTAGGCCTGCTTGTGTTAACAGAAGATATCATCTTTACTTTCAACCTTACAAAGCTGATTGATTGGCCAGATTCCATTTTTACCGTCAGGTAGATCCATCTTAAAAAGAGCCAATCTGAAACTTTTTTCACCAGCCAGAAAACTGCCAGATCAATCCGTCTCATTAGAAGAGAACAACAAGGCGATAGCTACAAATGGGGTTTAGTTGTACTCATAGTCAGTAAGCGATGATCATGAAGCGACTGGCTGCAGGTTTAGCAGAACTGGACATTTTTTCATTAAAACAAGAGCAAATAATCACACTGAAAGCTTTTCTGGTGGAAAATATGATCTAGCTCTTCTCCTGATCTGCTTTGGCATGAGTTTTATTCACCAACTGGCACCAGTGACAGTGAACCACAACAATGGCTATGTGTCACTTGCGTTGTTTTATCCCTGGGGCAATGCACATCTACTGCATCATATAGCTGCTCTGATTGCCCATAGTAAATGTGACAGACAGAATGTTTGTTCAGTAACAAAGATTTTTTTAAAGGTGTCTGCCCTTCCCAAACACCGTCTTTGGGCCGTTGCCCAGATAGTTGTGAAATATATCCCATGCAATGGATATGTGAAACAGTCTATCTGGTATGCCAGTTTACTCTACCTTTAGGCAAAGGCAAAGCTAAGAGCTCACTAAGGCTTTGGCCAGCTCAGTCATACTGCTACAGCCACATTTATAAGGAAATTATCCACTAAAAACAAAACAATTTCTTGTATGTTTTTGATAAGAAGCGTCATGCACATGGGTCCTTGTATTATACACGCCAGAGTAGTTGCTGTTGTGACCTTGCAACAACACAACACAACCATGCATGTTTCCTTCCACAGAACATTTATGTGGACAGGTGGAGGTGGAGTTGCTACTCAAAGTGACTCCAGACTACAAAGAGAGTAAATTTCATGAAAATGTTAACTTGGAGTGAGCAGCACAAAAAGAACTCAGGACCATTGTTCTTATAGCCCACCTCACACGTGGCTGTAGATACAGTCAGCATCTCGTCATATGGTTGGGGGCGTGATGTCACATGAGGGAAAATATTCCTTTCCTCCTAGCTTTTAACACTGCTGACAAATGATGTTAAACTCAGGTGCTTAAAGCTTTTGAGCTGTAATCTCCTACACTGAGACATTACTATTAACTGCAAAGGATTATACATTAATAAAATCATTAATGTTAGAAATTTATGTAAAGCTGCGAATATGGGGTATATGGTACACACCATAAAAAAAATAAAAGCATACGTGAATAAAATCATGAGAAAACAGATTGTTGTCCATGTGTTATAAAAGGTTGGCTGAAAGACGGCATTCAACTGTATCATTTCCAAGATATCCTTTGCTACCAGGTTGAATAACCTGGTATGGGATAAAATCACATTCTCCTTAGATTGGGTGAACTAAACTTGACATTATAACAATTGATCAAACTTCATAGTACCAGTGAAACAATAAAACACTGTGTGGATAAAGTGAACATGAAGGTTACAGAAGTTATATGTAACTAGCTACGGACACACATTGGGATTTTAGATCCCAGAGAATGATAATACTCCTCCATCTGCTGGATGATGAGCAGCCAGGGGGAAAGCTAGGGGTTTTGAGCCCTCAAAAAGAAAATTAGCCCCCCTTTGCCAGCCAGCCAAGCATAAAATGTTGTGGCATTCTACCAGTATCCATGCATTTTTATGTATTTTGAACAATTATTTCCCTATTTTTGCCATGGTTAAATTAAATGTACTTGCATTATTTACTTGACATTAGTTTATTTGCCTCTGCTCGATCTCTGTCCCTGCTTTCTTCTCCTCCAGCATTCTCTCCTTTGCTCTTCTTCCTCTTAATCCCTGCTTTCTTCTCCATTATCCCATTCTTCCTCTCTGTTCCTGCTTTCTTCTCCTCCTTCATCCTCTTCTTCCACTCCATCCCTGCTTTCTTCTCCTCCTTCATCCTCTTCTTCCTCTCCATTCCTGCTTTCTTCTAATCAGATCCCTCCGTGCTACGACCATGGGAGCAGCCATAGTGTTCTCCTCCTTGGCTCTCTGCTTCGGTAAGGTCAAATACAAAACTAAAGAAAGATTCTTATCGTATGTTTATCATGGAGCTGTAATACAGCAGCTCTTTATCATTGGGGTTGATGGTCTGCTTTCCCTTCAGCATGAAGCAAATTTGACGTTTTGTGGGCATCCCCTTTGATGCAAGCTGAGTCTACTGACTGGAACTATAATGCGGAAAGTCTCCGTTTTCAGAGGGAACTGTGTATTGTAAGTTTACATGAGAATGAAAGCTGATTTAGTTTCACGGATTTGCTCTCTGGAACCCTTTTTAATACATTTCCAGCACCCAAAAAGCTGTTGTCGTGTAAACAAACAGCCAAAATGCAACAAACTCTGACTGTCTTTGATTAAATTTACATCATAAAATGGTCTGAGACTGCAGGATGACCCTGCGCTTCTGTCTCAACCTCTCCTCTCTTTATCTGCAGTATTCTTGTCATGTCATTAATGCATGGACAGGTACCTAGGCTCTTTGTCTCTTTAACCTCCTCTGTTTTGGCATCTCCTCTATGCACTTCTGGCCCTCAGTTATTTCAGATGTCTGTTTACAACAAATTTGCCTTTGCTTTGGATTTCTGCCTGTGAAAGGACCTTTTTTTAAATGTCTGTCCAGGTTTGCATTTGTGAATCTATTCATGCAGCTGTACATCTGTTTCCATATTGCTGAACAGTTTTGCACCAATAATACCTCCATGTTTGTCCTTAACACTGTTGCTTAATGTTGCTGTACTGATGGGCACAAATATAGACATGTCACTTACTGTCCACTTTGAGATCTTTTGGAAAGATGGGTGATGGTGGCGGCAGCTGTGGCAATTTATTTACTGTAAAAATGCAAAAACCAACATATTAAAACACACAGACTCTTATCACATTTATTTTCAGCATGATTTGTTGTTGACAGGCATGGAGAAAAAAATCACACATTTACTGAAAATGAAAGCTCCAAAAAGAGGAACATGCATGGGAAAACACCTGATTTTTTAAGGTAGAAGCAGTGTAGGTTTGACTGGTATTCTGTTATTTATTTATACAGGTAGCATTTGTCTTAATTTGTGATCATGCGGTGTAAAATGTCCTACTGTACCTTGCAAAACATTCAGTTGTACGACATCGATGTGAGCAGAGACAGATGGGATGCCCACTCCACACCAGTACGTTCCTCTGTCCTCTAAAGTGAGTTTGTCCACTTGGATAATGAAAAAGGTTGTGGAGGTGTTGTCATAAATGGAGAATCTGCCTTTTTCAACCCACTGGTCATGTTTGTCTGTCTGTATTAGGGTTTTAGAGCAGACCTGGTTTTTAACAAGGCAGAAGTACTTATTGTTGATCTGATAATCTTGAGGATAGTCACATCTGAAGGTCAGTGTCTGACCCTCCACACCAGCAGCCGCGATTTTTACACTGCTCAGAACTGCCAGACAGAGAAAACAGCTGTTAGAAACAGAACAGGATTGTTCTACACAGATTGACTTCAAGTGTCAATGAAAACAGATGTAAAAGTGGAACATATAGCACACAGCCCACCTTGAATTTGCAGCAAAATAACAATGATTGTTGTTGTCGTTCGCCAGTTTGCCATGACTTCCAGCTCACCATCAGTCCTTGCTCTGATTCTTCACAGTCGCACGTTAAAGCAGACACCCTGTGCTATAAACTGCGTAGGTGTGCTCACGTCGGTGCTTTCACGTTCAGTTTAGTCCCCTTCCTCTTTCATATTTCAACAAGAAACACTCATATCCTCTGAGAGTGAAATCAGGACCTCATAACTTCAAAAGTGACCTTCATGTGTGCTGACCTTTATCTTTCATAAGAACAGACACAGAAATAACATTTTTTTGTCTTTATTTTTTATTTTAGATTTCCCTTTTAATAATATAGCTATGAAGAAGTAGGCTGTATAGCACAACAGATGGGTACAATTTCTCCACAAGATTTCGAGAGTTTAAGGTAAAAATGGGCCAAAAAACAATGCTGGCCTAAATGTACATGATATTGAAAAATTTTGAAGTGTGTTACTTTTCACCCAGAAAGCCTCTGTGTTTGGCACTATTTTGCAATGTGAGCTTTAGCTACCGTGCTCTTCCACCTCACTGTATCTAGCTGTTAGGTACAGCAGGCTTTGGCAGAGAAAACACCACCACACTGTGTTCAAACTAGTAATTTCAGCTCAGTTTTTTACTTAAGCAGCTAAAACATTGTTAAACATATCCTGCCCACGGTAGCTTGTCTAATTATCAGCCATTTAAAGAAACCACAGCCGTAAACTTACCTGGACGGCAGTGACGTAGTGGCTCTTTCACTGACTAAAGACAGCTCACGGATACAAGAACAATGACAAAGCATACACACACTCATAGCGTCACGAGTGACACATCCATTATCAAGCGTTTTCCTCTCTGCAAGCATTTCTGATTGACCAGTTAAACTCACCTTTGACATTTGGTCTTCAGCTCTCTCCACAGAAGAAATCTGAGATTGATAGGTTCAAGGTGGGGGTGGGTGGGTTTGAGGGAATGTTTTTAATTTGTCCATGTACAGCACTTTGAGTTACATGTCATGTATGAAAAGCGCTTTATAAATAAAGTTTGATTGATTGATTGATTGAACAGGGTGAGAGGAATGATCAAATTGCCTAATTGTGGGACTTCCTGTTGCCAGTAGGGGGCGCTTAGATTGGTTGCGTTGATGGTTGCGTGCTGTTGACCTGCCAGTATCATAGTAGTACCATAGTAGTAGCTCAGTACCATCAGAAATGTCTTATTTTGCAATTGAGATAAAGCTGGTGGACTTCCTGCTAGAATTTGGGTATAGGTATTTCTGTAGGTGACATAATTATCCATGTAAAAACCTAAATCATAAGCCTAGGTTTAATGGCATATAGGGGCTGAATTGTGAAAATTTTTAATGGTGAAAAAAATCATAATTCAGACAAACATCTTTTTGTTGCAGCAGGAGCGTGTGACATACTGATGAAAATGTTGCATATATGTAAATATGCTCAATGTGAGATCATCCCCGTGAAGCTTGGTGGTGATTTGCACATGCACTGAAAAGTTATGTAGAGCCACTGTTCCTTGCACACTGCAGAAAAATTTTTTTTTAAAAAGTAGTCCAAATTTGGACACCACCTGATGGTGAGAACAACCAGGTTGCACAAATTAAAATCTCAATCTTGTCTAGAATGAGCGCAAAATTAAATCCAGACAAAATCATTTTGAGGAATTTGTTGAAATGTGAAAACTGTTCACCAACAAAAATGAGAGAATTCCAACAAAAGTTGTTCGTAGGAACCTGACACGTCAAAGCTTTAATAGGAAACGTTTGAGAAAAGGCAGAGGATTTGAAAAAAACTCAAAGTGTGATTGGATGAACGTTCTGTCTGTCACATCTCTATGGGCCAGTAAGATTAACAAAACACGTGACATAGCAGCTATCGAGCTGCGCGTGTGCAGCTACTGAGGAATAACGCGAAACATGGTGACTGTAGACATGTAAGTACTCAACTTTTGTCGTTTTTGAAAAGAAAACAACTCACTGCTGTTTTTTGTTCTTTTAACAAAGAAATGTCAAGTTCTGATAAACCTGGTGCTTTAGCAGCATCCACGCTAATCTCTTCCTCCAAAACTGCACCAGCTCTTGCTGCTGCTTGTTTACGTCACGACTCTGCTGCGCTTGAAAGTACTGCCCCCTTGTCGCTGATTGGTCTTGTCACTTTCTAACCGGGCCCAAACAGTTCAGATGGGAGCTTAAACAAGATGATTCGCCAGTGAAAAACAAGGAAACGGGTGTATCCATCTGCTTTGCAAGGTTATGTTTGTAGTGCACTTACTGTACATCTTAGAGGCTGGTCCTAAGAGAGCTATTTTTGTCTAGATCTGATACATATGTATGTGTTCTGATTTTCATGCATGTAGCTCTATATCCCCTGACAATTTCTGGGCCCCTGTGCAATGGACATGCACAAAACCATTAAAATACAAAAGTTCCCCCTGGGGGACTTTTGTAATTTTTCTTTAAGTTTTGGTGAGTTCTGGGGAATGTTAAAACCACCAAATGACTTGTTCTTTTGAACGAATAATAATAAAAACAAAGAATTCCTTAGGTTTCAACAGTGTCCTCACTCTAAGGTTGGTGCTGGGGCTCTAATAGATTATCAGCCACAGTGAATATTAAACTCTTGTAAAGCAAGAGGCTGATAATTCATTTTAAAACTGCAGTGAAAGGCAGGGAACTCTGATTTGGTGGGGTAAAAAAAAAAGCGTAGTCCTAGCTTCCACAGTGTTTTCTCAGCTATGGCCACTAGGGGTCACCAGAGTACACTTCTTTTACATTTTACATGGGAGGGCATCAGCCCTAAAAAAAATACATGTTTTTCATATTTCAAGGTAAAGGTACATCCTTTAGGAACACATATTTAACAAACACATATTTAAATACTTCTGTGCATTTTCATATTTTGACACAAAATGAAGAGAGGAGTTTTCATGACAGGGAGACTTTTATTTGATCAACAACAGCAGAAAAAAAAAATAGCATTAGATTTATGGTTACAGTTAAGAAAGTATTTTATTAACACTTTGATAACCTATAATAACCTAATAACCCATTTTAAGTTTCATTTAAGTTGTAAAATATTTGATATATTATGTAGATACATGTGTTTTGTAATTTCCATCAAAACTTTTTTTCCTTTTTTCCACCTTTTCTTCATTACAACATTTTGAAAAATATAAATATAATGTTTTTATACATATATATGTATAACGCTAAGCTAAAAGCTAGAAATTAGTGGCATTAAAAGAATTTTTGCGTTAACACAATATTAATGTGTTAACTTTGACAGCCCTAATATATATATATTACATATATTTCTCAATGATGGATTGATCTGATCTCTGGGGCTCTGGGAGTTGTTCAATGGCCTTGGAAATTACACTTTTCAATAACCTTTTTCTGAGTCGCTTGGAGTGATCTTTTGTCACAGATTGGCTGGACCTCTCTTGAGTTAGGTCAGCCTTGAAACATTTAGCTGAACAAACTTGGTAAAAATGAAATATAATATTTATAAGGCTTTGCTTGTTCCCAGCATAAAACTCCAGCCTAAAGGTGCTGACTTTGATCATTTTCAACAGATTATTTTCACATGCTCCTGGTAATGTGCAAGGACATCCAAAGCATGACTGGGGTTGTGTCAGTCCTCTGAACCGCCCTCAGGCAGCTTACTCGTCACATTTACACCTTACTTTAGCACAAACATGCCTAAAAGTTCTGCACAGTACTGTATAAAATACACTGTTTTAATCTATTGAGGTCAATGTGTCTTATAATGTAGGGTTCCTTTTCAAGAGTAACTCAGACAGTTCCAGATAAATCCAAACCAAACCAGAGAGATTTGGGCCTGCTGTCTGAGGACTCACAGACAGGTGCGGCGCACTGTGAGGGTTTGTTTCTGACATTTCTGGCTGCTGTATTGCTGGTTGTGTATCTTCCAGAGGAGCCATCACTCATGCTTTCAGATACTTTAAGTGGCAAAGGGTTGATGTAGACCCCGGAGCTGACGTCCGGCTTGTCTGTGTATCTGTAATCCGCAGCACTACTAGAGCAGCAGATGTTTTCATAGACAGGACTGGGATCGCTACACGCAGTTTCTGTGGACGCAGCTTTTGGGGGATTCTGTTTTGCCGTGTGAGGAGAAGAGCGACTCTTGGATGATTTTTTCATTGACTGCTTCTTCTCACCAGCCTCAGGGTGCTTGCATGTCACCTGCTGGAAAGTGACAAAGAAAATTATCAACAGGTGGTAGTTAGAAAGTGCATCACATCTGGCTAAATTCAACTGTTCCTCTTAACGCATTTAACACTATAAAATACTGAAACCATTATAATTAGCCTTTTTTAGATTTGTCAAACTGTGAGCTGTCACAGTGAATAAAAAGCAATATTTTCCCCACAGCTACATTTATCAGTAACAAATTAATCAGTTTCAAGAAAAGAGGTTTACATTTTGGAAACAGGCTATATTATACTACAGCATAAATAAATAGTATTATATTTCTATTTCTTTGATAAGAGTGGCTAAATTCAGGTTAAGAACTATATATGGTTGTCACAGGTTAAATTTACAGTGGACCATGATTTTGCTGACCTCCATGGGTCTGCAGGATGGCTTGGCCCTAGAAATCTCTCTACTTTACTTCCCTTATGGGCAGGCTTGTTCACTTCTGTGTAGAGCTTGGTGAGCATTTAACACCTTATTCCAGTCATTTCTTTAAGATACCCTTCTTGCTTTAAGTTTTTGTAAAAGACATTTCAGAGAATCCAAGGTTTAAACTATTTCTACAATGATAAAAGTTCTCATACTGTTAATTGTGTTTCTATGCTAAACCTCCATGGATTCTAAATAAGATAAGCAGGAAAGGACATTTTGTAAATCCCCGTCACTGACCTCTGAAATCAGGAAATGAAGCCTGATGCTTACTCTTTTTGTAAACTGTTTTTGGTTCTGCTTCTGACTGAGCTTAAGTCAGTCTCTTACCTCTCTTTTATCTGCACTGACGAGGCCTGTGCTGTTGGAGTGCACATGTGATTGAGGGTTTGATCTCTTTCTGCTTCTTCTGAACCACGTAGCCAGAACCACAATGGCTAACGCCATACCACCTCCGATAGTAACGTACAGCACCGTGCCTGACCAAAAACGAGGGAGAAAACTCAACAATCTTACACGTTTACAAATGTTTCCAGCAGATATTCATGTATAACCCCCTAAACTCACCTGTACTGCTGGTTTGTTTTCCTCCATTAGTGCAGTTTGAGGCTGTAACATAATTAATTGTTACTTTTAGTGTATTCCTGTTTGTGTAGGGCTATAATAATGTGACTTTTTCCTTCTATACCTGTTGAAATGTTTGTGGGACAGCCAGTGGTTATTCCAGATGTTTGTTGTGTTGATTCAGAAATATCCTGATATGTCCATGTAGAGGAGGGCACATGTGTGACGGTTGTTGTCTCAGTAACAACAGCTGGGGACAGAAAAATGATTTAAATCCTGTGATAACTGTTATAAAAATGAAAGATTTTCAGAGACAGTCAGACACAGAAATATGAGATGAAAGCTTCATACAAACCCCATCCTTAAGTAATGGAAGGAATTGGGGTTTTGTAGATTTCAGGGAAAGGCTGTTTGAAATTCAATTAAAAAAATCAGGAGTGCATAAGTGAAAAACAGGTAATGTAACATGTTTATTTGTGTTTTTTTCAGTGTTTTTATGACTGCAACCCTAGCCAATATCTTATATGTAAATTATAAACATGGCAAGGAGCTGTTAGCAGTTAGATAAAGATACTCTGGTGTCTATTAACTCTAACATTAGCTTTCACTGAAATGAAGAAGTGTTGAAGTGTAGGTACATCAGTGGAAAACACTCCAATGGTTATATTACATCTTAATCGAATACACATACAGTACCTGCATAGATAAATATACTTCAAACTTTCAGGTTAATATGATTTTATGAATGCTGAAGGTAAAAATGATAGTTGTGGGAGCATAAATAATGCCACATACCTTTTTTTACAGTAAGATGAACTGCAATGAACGTATCAAAACCCGTCCTTTCCACAGCACACCAGTAGCGCCCTGAGTCCGACAGCTGGAGTTGTCTAAAGGTCACGGTGAAGGCCCCATCGCCTGAGTCCTCCAGAGTTATCCTCTCTGACTCTGATCTTTTTCCAGGTTTCACAGTAAGCATAACATCTTCTCTGCTTTTACAGGAGTTCTTACAGAGGTATTTATTATTTTCCCGTGCATAACTGTGTGAACACTTGAACAAGACTTCTCCCCTTTCAAATCCCTCTGAATTGATATCTGCTCCTACTCTCCATGTAGCTGTCAAAAATCAAAACAGCATGAATTGTTGCACCTCAAGGATCTTTAAATTAATTGATCGGTTGAACTTTTTGTCACACTTACCACATAGAAGACAGTAGAAGACAAAGAAAGTCTTCATGTTGACTGATAAAGCCTGTGTATGAACTAAACACCTGTGTGCTAAGCACCCTAATGTGATCTTAATGCTGTAACACTGCACACCCTCCCGCTAATAATGTAGCATCTAGCCCACTTCTCGCTGCTTTCTTCCTGTGGGTTGACACTGTCAAAGCGAAGACAGCAGCGGTAGGAGATAGTCATTTACTCTGAGATGAGGAACCTGTGGGTAAAAGTACAGAGAGGAAACATGTCTGCAATGCACTCCCACTTACTTTCAGTGCAAGCCTCTTATGAATTATTACAGTCATGGACAAAAGTATTGGCACCCCTGAAATTTTTCCTGAAAATACACCATTTCTCCCTGAAATTGTTGCAATTACAAATGTTTTTGGTATACAAAATTCCTTTATGTGCTCCCACGACCTCTGATGCAGACCCAGCTTTCTGACACCACGCTCTACATTGCGGCCCAAAGTCTATTGATAGTCTCCAGATTTCACAGCAGCTCATCCGTTTTGCTTCTTTCTCTTGCCCTCTATGTTTCTGCTTCAGTGTTATCATCTTTTGTTAAATCACCCTAAAATATACATTTTTATTTATTTTCACCTGCGATCTGGTTTTTAAAACAGCTGATTTGCACAAGGAAGTTTGACAACGTCAATTAATTCCTGATCAGAACCAGTGCGGGGAACTTTACAGAGTCTTATCATAAATTCACAAACTAAACAATGGTGAACTTTGACAAGAGTGGCTGCAGAATAACGGGTGAATTTACAGGACAGATGTGATCAAAGTTTCTGTGCAGCTAGTATCAGGAGAGAAAGAGAGAGAGGGAGAGAGCGAGTGGAAACTGCTCGCACTTAATTGATCACGGATGGCACCAGTCTCCAAAAATATATTACTAATGTGTGATGGCTAGGTAAAGTTTATGTTTGGTCAATGTTGTATATGCATTACCAGGATCATATTTAACATACAAACACCGGGTTGATGTGCAGAAAAAGAGAGCAATGGACAATATGCTGCGTTAGGTTCAGGTGCGATTCCAAAAGGAGGACAAATAAGCAAGGCATAAAATTATAAACATTGGGGAAAGGTATTGGTCTGTGTGGAGTTATTTGTTGGTGTTTTTCAAATATGTATTTCATACAGATTTAATGAATGGTTTAGCAAGGGCGAAGGGTGAAAAAAATTTGTTTTGTGTTTGTTTTTTTACTACATTTGGGAAGACCTAGCTTGCCTTTGCAGCGGTATTGTAAAGCTGACAGTATGCTAACTGACTTCAAAAAGCAGTAGTGCTCTTGAATCTTTTTGACCACAAACCAGATCATTTCAGCACAAAAGATCTTGAAACAAACACACTTCTGCTCAGCAACAAACAGCAGACATACGCCTGGTAACCATAGCATGATCGAGAGGATTTAGCCGCCAATAGCCAGATACATACACCAGAAGGCCTAGTCAAGACCTGAATGAAAAAGACTGCTTTTTATTTTAATAATTTCTTTATTCTTACAGATTTATCCAAGGATTTAGGCAGTAGTAGTGTTTTTAAACTGTTGGACCGAGCTAGCTAGCCCTTGATTTAAAGTTGGTTTGACAAAGCTAGCAGTATGCTAGCTGTAGACTTGCAAAAAGTCTTGATCAATTTTGGATGCATAATGTGTATAGTGTGAGACAAGAGTCAGGCTATCATGTCATATCATCTCTTCAATCTGAACCTAATCTGGAGCTGAAAAGCCTGACTTGGCATGAAAGCTGTAGAAGAGGAGAAATACTGTAGCTAGCATGGCTATCTTCAGAGGACCTTTTGTACTTGCTTCTTTTTTACTGTAGCTAACAGCATGCTTGCAGTATACTTACAGGTGATAACCTTTAGCTCCACTTTAGGTGTTAAAGGTATCTAAACATGATAATTTAAGGCTTAGGTTAAGGTGGCAGATGTGACAGCTTCACACCTTTCACTAAGTTTACAGTTACGCACTGAGTGAAACAGCCACCTATGTTTTTTCACGAGGGCAGAGTTGTCAAAGCAACAGAAAGTAAGAAGTGACACTGACGGTATTTTTATTTCCCCGTGTATTTGGTGTCACTGACTGTGTCACAACTACACTGGAAAGTAAGTGATGTGTAGTGTAAGGTGACCATATTTTAATTACCGAAAACACTTGGCCCGGCCATGAGAAACTTAAATGATACTCGAAGTTTACTCAGAGATGCCCCATGATTTAAATACATTTAAAGTATGCCTCCTCTGTATGGATAGAAAATTGTTATATTACCAAATACTATCTATAACCAAAGACACAAATTCAGATAGGCTTCTTAAAGGTTACTCAACATCAGGGCCGTCACTAGGATTGAAAGATGGGGGGCTTAGCCTCAAGGGTTGCAGGTAATGCTTGGCATATAGCGTGCACCAAATTCTTTTCTCCACACCTTAAAATACTAATAATTATTAGTTGTTAGTAGTTGTAGTTGAGCATTTATCAGGACCTATAATCTGGCTCACTCTCTTCTCCTTAGAAGACTGTCCTCTCCTGAGCCTTGAGCAGGTCTTCCTTTTTTCTAATAACAGTCTGAGTGAGTTTAAGAGTTGGAATTTAAAGGTCTATATGCTGGAGTGAGTTCATGGAAAAGATGTTGAAAAACATACCCATTAATGCATTTAATAAAAAAAAAAAAAAAGTGGTATATACTAATATCTAAAAATGAATAGTTTCATAACTCCTCTTTCTTCTTTCAGGCTGTTCATGCTTTCCAAATCAAACTGATATTTCTCTGTCTGAAGACAGTCTATACCAGGGGATCGCAACCTTATTCTACCCAAGAGCCATATTGTCCATATTGTCTTAAAATACTGTAGAGAAAGCCACATCCCAAAACCAGGGATGAAAGAAGATCCTCAGATCAACTGATCCATAGTGGAAATAAAATGAAACAGTGAATTGTTGGATTATTGTGTAGATAAATAGGATACAATAGGCCACATGAAAATGTTTATAGTGTTAGAGAAAAGGATGTTACTAATAATGAACATATATTCTTTTTTATTTATGCCGGTTCCACCTGGTCTAATGACGTGTTAAAAAATGAGTTTGAGCTCTGAGATATTTTTCAAAGAGCTGATGAAATAAGGTTGGTTATTTTGGTATTTATATCTCACATTGGGACATTTACTGTAGATCTCTGGCTTTATTAACTTCAAAGAAATGTTTTCAATTTTTTCTACTCATTATTGATATTTTTAGCTAAAGGGGGAGGGGCCTCATATTGGTCTTTGCCCTGGGCCTCCAAATGACTAAAACTGGCCCTGCCTCACACCTGCAGCTCTCTTAGACACATCATTCCACCATGCCTTGTTCTGTAGCTTTGGTTTCCTGTTTCTGCTCTTTAGACAGTATTTATTATCATTTATTAACAGTCTTGGCTGCATTTTAAACTTTCAGTGCTGTATTCTATCATAAAACCTTGGTTTTCTTTCCTGTGTAAAGGCAGATATAAACTTAGCACAAAAAGTAAGGACATTTGTGTTTGGTAGATTATTTCTTCGTTGTAACAATGCTTCTTGGCAATAAATCTTATACAATTAAAAGACTGTTTGTTACCATTTTAAGTGGTGCCATATTTCTAAAGAACATGCATTTTTGGGATGAGCAGCAGAGCTGATTATGTGGGTTACACCCTTGAAAAATTTGCCAAATCTTCTCTACTGATGCCAAACAGCTTATTCTACCAGTGACTCTTGTTTGGTGTTTGTTCCGGATTACTGAAGTCTGAAGAAACAAGACCTATTGGCTATTTAACATTGTATAATTTAGCAAAAAGCAGCTTTAGTAGCATGTAGAACAGGGATCTTCAGCTACATTTGTACAAGGGCCAGCTTTTTCCTGGGAAGATGCCGAAAAGGCCAGACTTCACAAAAACTTAAATTAAATAAATATTTTGATCCATTTAAAATATTATTATTATTTTTACTTTAGAAAATACAAATGATTTTTGTCAGTGAGATCAGTCCCAATCGCCTAAACAGCAACTGCCACTAGGGGGCGATTGTGATATTTTGGATACCTATTTCCAGGGTTGGCATGTTGTCCATAACTGGGTTTGATGCTAACATGATGCATTGTGATTGGTGGTAATAAAGGATAGCAAACCAAACTATCATTGGGATTCTCTGGCAGGAAATATTCAACTGTCAAAGTGCGTGAAGTGGTGAACGTCAGCTTTAAACAAGACTGAACGAATGAGTTATTTTTCCTCATCTTAAGTCCTCTGCAAATCTTCTAGGGGGCCAGATGGGAAGCTGTGGTGGGCCTGATTTGGCCCCCAGGCCTCCAGTTGATGACTACTGGTGTAGATGAACCATACACAGCCACAACACCCTTGCACCTCCTCCTCATGTCGTTTACCAGCCTGGTCACACACCGCTGTGGGATGGCATCCCGTCCTTCAACCAGCATTGTGTTGGTCACTCTGGCATGAACAGCACGCCCAAGCTGATCCCACATGTGTTCAATGGTGTCGGGGTCAGGACTGCTAGCAGGATATCCCATCCTCTCTCCTCCCAAATCCTGGATGTAGTCTCTGATAAACCGTATTGTCATCTTGAGAGATGGCCCAGACTGTGGTAAAGTGCCTGCCTTCAGAATCTCATAACAGAAGTTCAAAACAAGATATCGGTATCCACAGTAAAATAAGCTGGGAAAAACATCTTCTAATTAGATCATTCATCACCCAAAATGATGCAGAAAAATGTATCCATTCATTTGTCTGCACCAAGTTAGATTACTGTAATGCACTATATGCCAGAGTACCTAAGCAATCACTGAGTAGGCTCAGATAACCCTCCTGCATCCCTTAAATAAGTGAGACACATATGTCAATAAGGGTAAAAATAGCCCCCCAGAAAAGCTGTCATAGAAAATTTATATATTAATGGATTATTACTTTTTTTTTTAAATACTATTTGTAACTTCAGTCCTCAACATACATAAGAAATTCATTTTGTTTCAAAATTATAACCCCTTAAATGCCACTTTTTGTGATTTTTTTCAACCCTTCTGTGTCCCTTGGGGTATTTTTTTTTACCCTATTGGACTGTTTCTTGTGGATAACTTTGGTTGTGTTGATGCATGTGCCATACATTTTGCATATATTTTACCACACTATGACATCCTAAGAATTCAATAATTTTTTTCTAGGTGTACGCTGCAATGTGTGATATAATACGATAACTGAAAAAAACGTTGACATGGCCTCTCAGTGGTGGATATACAGTACATTAGAAAATATCACCACCTAGTGGAAAAACAAAAGATAACATTTTGAAGGGATTTCAACAGCAAGGAATAAAAAATAGAAATAAAAAGAAATCAAACTGCAGTGGCAGTGTAATAAAAGATGTGTTTCAAATGGGAGTCAGTGGGGTAGAAAATACCCATAGAGGGACAGGTGTGATTATTTTTTTACACAGTGTATTAAAGACATACATTTTATCCCCCGAAATACCAAAATGCACACCCTTAGCAAAATGTATGCCATATGCATCAACACAACCATAGTTATCCACAAGAGTCGGTCCAAAAGGGTAGAAAAACTATAACCCTGGGGACAAAAGAGGGTTAATTCCCGACTCCCCATGCAATACAGAATCACCTTCAAAATCCTCCTGCTAGTTCATAAAGCTCTCAGTGGTTCAGCCTCTGAATAAATTTGAGACCTGTTCACAGTTTATAACCCTACCTGACCCCAGGTCATAAGGTGATGTCTTTTAGCCGTACCCAGAGTCAGATCGAAGGCTGCTGAGCAGGCCTTCAGTTACTGCGGTCCTCCTCTCTGGAACAAACTCCCTGCAGACCTGAGGTCTGTCACTACTGTGTCTTTATTTCAGACTAAACTAAAAACCTATCTCCAAAGCATATGAATAAGATCTGTTTCAGTTTATGCAATTCTTATGTGCCTATTTTCTTTCCTCTTTATGCTCCCTGTTTAATTTCTATGACTTGTCTCTGATGTGCAGGTTTCACATTGAGCTTTCCTGTGTTGAAATGTGCTCTATAAATAAAGTTGCTTGCTTCCTGTCTTTATTATACATTGTGGTTTGAGTTTAATGTGGTGCACAACAATAACGTTTCTGGAAAACCCACCTGCCAAAGAGACACAATTAACATCATTTGTCATTTCCGTGAGTACATGAATACATTAAGCAGAAATAAAGTTTCTATTATGGTAGACAAAGTTAAAATAGCAATGACGACCATTGTGAGATACTTTTAAATAAAGCAGAGAATTTATCCTGTCCATTCACAAAATTACATCCATAGAGGAATATGTGCTCAACAACAAATACATTCAAACATTTCCTTTATCTTTAAACAACAGAGAAAGGGTGAGGTAAGCCTTCAGAATGGATAAAGATTAAACTCTTCTTAGTCCAGACTTTTAAAATCCAGATTCTGGTAGACAGCGGCATACTGGGAAGCGTCCTGATCGCTGGACTCTGGATTTGAAGACTGGAGCATCACTGCAGCCTGAGTGGAGGCAACACCTGCAGTTTCCTCAACATAACCAGCCTAAAGATCAATGAAAATATACATGAATAAGAGCTTAATAAAGTTTAGACTTTAAATTGTTGAATAAAGACAGACTTTTGATCGAATAAAACTTGAAATTTAACAAAAATTGTGGCTCACCTCACTCTTGCTTGCTTCAGATGAGCTCTGCTCTCCTGAAACCATGATTAAAATCATTGCATGTAAATACACAAATTGGTATCACACTGTAAAAGAAGTATGTATGTATATATGTCCTGTTTTTCTGTAAGTGTGCCTCTGTACCTGCATTAGACTGGCAGTTTCTGTAGAATATAAGAGGAATAATGGCACAAACCAGAAGAGCCAGGCTCACAGAAACAATGATGACCATTGTTGTATCTGCAAACACCAGAGAAAAATGTTTTCTTATATCCAAATGTGAAATTATGAATATTTCTCTCTGCATTCTGGAGCTTTCTTTTTTTTATCTCGTCATTTTGACTTTAATCCGGAAGTGCACAGCATTATTTTTTGTTTTACCTTTAGCTCTAATCCTTTCCCATGACCTGAGTGCCCACTGTACGAGTGAAGGTAAGGTAGACTAACAAATGTGAGTGGAGTTTCCTCTGAAAACCTTTCACATTGAGGTTTAAGTCAGATCTAATGTCTGACTAAACAGCTCTCATCCTCTCTTTCACACAGCAATGTCAGCAAACATAACTGAGAGCTAGATAATAACAACATGTCGTCTGGAGTCTGCAGACAGGCCTATATCTGGCTGGTTTAACTCCTTTATTTTAGGGACGGTACATCAAAACGGCATGAAAAGCAAAAAAAGGAGCACAATCCTTCAGTGGCCTTCTGCAGCGTTGTCAACACTGAAGAAGACTGCAAGTCGATAACACGTCTGTAATGGCTAGTGCCGTGCCTGGAAATACAACTGCTTAAAGACCCTGTAAAGTGATAATAAATCTGTATTATATGACAGGTCCGTCAAATTAAACATCTCTACGTTTATAAAATTAAGCTTCAAAAAGATGAAAAATAAGGCAGCATAATCAGCTCCAGGGTGGTGTGGGTTTGTCTGTTGAATGAGCTGAAGCCACACCCACTCAGGAGAAATACAGTCCTCTCAAATTTAAAAAATGCAACAATCTGAATGGAGGAAAGCACTCATGCCATTAGCCTGCCCTGTGACGTTATGATCAGAGCGCAGCTGTCTGCCAAAGAAGAGACAAAGTCCGTATTCTGGCTCAGATCTCTGTTATGATGCTCTAAATCAGGGGTTTCCAAACTTTTTCCGGTGAGGGCCACATACAGAAATATATAAGGATTTTGGGGCCACTTTAATATCCACGAGTTGCAGTATATAAAAATTTGTAAAACCAACATAATGTAGGTAAAGATACGGTTAGTGGATGAGTAGGCCTAAATGTTTAGAGCAGAAACACATGATTTGCAGCAGTAAATGTTACTTTATCAGCATTTATTATAGCTCTTATTGCCTATGTGGAAAGCATCAAGCATCCTGTTCTTCCTATGCAGATAAGGAAAGCCTAACGCAGGGAGAGCAGCATTAAAAACCCCAGAGCAGAGCAAGTATTAACGAAAACTAAATGGCATTGATTGAGTCAGAAGCAGAATAAAGGAGGAGCTGGGGTGGAGGAGGGTTGCAAAGAGAGCAGCAAAGCGTGGCCAGGCTGAAGCAGTTTAAATAAGGCAGCATGAGAGCAAATAGCATGCTCAGAGCAAATCAGCTGGCAAATACACGATAATTTCCAGGATTGTAAGGATGCCAATCAGATCTCAGGGGGCCCTGTTGGGCTCTAGCCACCCCTGGCTCCGCCCCTGGAATGTTATTGCTGCTACTGGCAAGATATTGTTATTTTTTGGTTGGCAATATGTTTACCAGTGTTGTTTCAATTTAATCACAAACACATCAATAAATTCTTCTTGTCCTGATATTTGTGTACAGAACTAGCATGGGTGCGCCACCCTGTGCTAAGACTCTTAAGTACAGCACAGTTTCGCACAAGCTTCATGTTCAAATGTGGGCCATATTTTGTGTTATTTTTAGAGTCTGCTGAGGGCCAATCAAAATTGGACCACAAGCCACATTTGGCCCCCGGGCCATAGTTCGGACACCCCTGCTCTAAATGATCCATAGACCACCGTGGCTGATAGATTTGGCAAATTGACCTCACAATGAACAAAAAGAATGCATTGAACTGACTGTTTCAATAAAGGCAGTGACATCAGCTAACAACAGACTGTAGTGAGATGAACTGAACTGAGGGTGGGGTCATTCCCCGCTGTGGGCTGATGACGTCACCGGCCCACAAATTTGCTCTGCCCAAACTAAACCAAGCCAGGAAAGAGGTGAAAAACTTTCTAATGGTCTAAATCCAAAATTCAGTCACAAGTAGATCTCTGTGTTTTCACATGTTTGCAGCAACCCTATTCTAACATATCTAGTGTGTTAAGACACACATTTTGGATTTCACTTTACAGAGTCTTTAAAAGGACATCTTTTTAGTGCTGACTCCTCAGTTTTGTATATCAAAAAGGCATTCCAGCTGTTTTGATGGTGATTTAAGATGCTGGCTGACAGTTTACAAAGGAAAAGATGAGCCAAAGTTGGGAAATCTGCTGATGGTTCTTCCCTCATGGTGCGATTGTGTGCAATTTTATGACCAAATATCAAACATTTTAGAAATATATCCAACCAGCTGGGAGCAGCTGGGCAGGCTGCGGTCAGCTGTTGACACCTCCTGTAGGGAGAATGGGGTCAGTTGTCACACGACTGGTTATCAAACTCGTTATATCTCACCACCAGAGAGCACTGTCTCCCAAAATTTGGAATGGAATTTTCCAGAATTGTGACCAAAGCTCACCTACAAAGTCTTCTCTGAAGTAGGACAGTTGAACTTGAGGTGTGAGGACTTTTTGTATTTTTCATGTCAAACTGAAAATATTCAGCTCAGTATTTTTCTTCTAGGCATTTATACAATTGTTACCCTTAAAAGGTGTGAAAGGAAAACTGTAGTTTAGATTGTTTTTAGCAAGCTAAGTTGTTGTTAAATGGTTATTAGCCTTGATGCCAGCAAGAAATTCCAGTTGGGGTTGGTTGTCACATTCTCTTTGGGCTTGGTTGTCACAGCCATTCAGGTGAGGTTTGGGAGAAGTGCTGACAAGAATTAAGAATCAAAGGACTGTCTCTGAACATTTTGATGACTGTTTCCGAATTATTTTTACAGTTTTACAGCAATTTTATGGTTGCAAAAATGAACCTTTATCATCAAGTCACACTTTAAACAAAGATTCAAAATTTTTTGGTTAAGTTCTTCATTATATTTATAGGGTAATGTAACACCAGTGGTGTATTTAATCTTTAAATAAATGCCAAAAATGATTAAAAAAAAATAACATTATGCTTTCATTTATGCAAATTAGTGTCAGGATACCAAAATTTTAACTTCTATACCAACACCTACATTAGTATCACAATACTTGATACTAAAATGATATTTGAAATTTGAAATGATACAAGTTCGATACTTAATATCTAGGGATCAGAAGTAGGATGCTGATGGGATGTTCACATTGTGGAAACGATCATTTGAGAACAACCTAAAGTGTAAAACATGCGTTTAAATAAAGTTTTGGTTATTTCATTTACATTCATAATAACTCTTCTTTATCAATAATCAATTATTTGTTCTTATACAGTGTGCTTTTACAAAACTTTTGCTGTGAGTGTTGTTATAAAACATAAGATTTATTTCAAAACTTTGATGTAACATGTAGATGGCTCTAAAATTATGCTCATATTCTCATCCATAAGAAACAGGATCTATGAGAGAGCAAATCTGTGTGCTGTCAGAATTAAAAACAAACCTTTAACTAGTACACTGATCTTAGCTTTTAGATTACTGGTCTACAGTAGCTGACTGTTGCATGATGAATGTGGAAAAAAACCCTACACAGCTGACTTGCATACATGTAAAATATTTTTGTCTTTTGAAAAATGCCGTAGGAGAGCACCATCCAAACATCCAAAGTGAAATACCTTTGAGTTTAGTTACTTCTGGTTGGTTAGTCGTCACCCTTGCAGCAGAGAGGGTCGGTGCTGCTGATGAAGGTTCAGTGCTGGATAGAAATCTGCCTTGGGGAAGAGTTTCTGCTTCCGTCAATAGGGTGGTGATGGAGGGGGGAGATCCAGGAGAAACAGTGGACGCTTTGAGACGACATGAAGGATGATGACTGACAAGGAGCAGTATGCATTTGTGTGCATGCTCATGTGACATTTTAAGGCCTTGATGCATAGTGAAAGCAATGAACATGACCATTTCAGGATGTTAGCATAAGACAGATACAGTCTAGCAGCTGCATTAACTTCTAGGAGAATATATTCATTTTACAGCTCAGCAACATATCTGTATCAGGTCCTCACATCTCTGTTAAGAAATTTGAATATATCAAACGAGACACTTAGATGTCATCATATTGCCTTTAAAATGAGAAGTGATTTCTTTTGAAAAGGTTTTCATTGATTTTTGGGGGATTCAGGGCTGAAAAAACAAGTTGAGTGGATCACCCTCATATGCCCTATGTCATGAAGTTCTCCCAAGAGACAAAAGTTGTATCTTTGTGACTGCAAGTCTCTAAGACAAAGCCTCTATTTGTATGTTTTTGTTTTTTTTTTTTTTTTTTTTTTTTACAGTTTTTACAGTTTTTATGGCAATGTAAGGGTTCTGCAAAGATGAGGTATAAATATAGGATGATTGTTCCCAAATGTTTTCTGTTGGGCCCCCCTTTAGCAGATGAAAATTCTCTAAAATGTATAAACGTATCAATATACACAGAAAAGCCTATGTAAATGTATAGTGTAACCGCTTCAGCAAGCTCTGGGTCTCCCTTGGGATCTTGTTTCACTTGTAGGTGCCAGGAATACTTCCAGAGTACACATTGTGGTCTTTGCCTGACCTATCTTGAGGTAGAGCTAAAGATTAATCAACCAGTCAGTCCAAGCTTTCTGGTCATCTCTCCAAAATGGTCCAGAACACTGCCCACATCACCTCTACTGCTGCACTTACTCTTGATTCATGAGAATCAAGAGACTGCTGGTCTCTTGATTAATGAGACCATCACTTGGAACAAGACCCCACGGTTCTCTGCCTCCTTCCCTTGCAACATTAACTCACTTCCAACTAAAGGTAGCATATACACATTTTCTGGCCTCAGATTTTGAGTTGCTTACTTCATCCTTAATTTGTTATTTTGGGCTTGAAACTAACTTGCTGCTAGCTGGAGGTCACAGTTTGATGCAGACCAACAGAACCACATCATCTACAAAAAGCAGAGATGCAATTCTGAGGTCCCATTGCAAGCACTGTCACTATCATATCGACCGGCTTTGCCCTGAGATCTTCTCCATAAAAATCACAAAAAGTAGGATGACCTAGAGCACTATATTGGGACATTTGAACCTTGGTGCCAAGGTAAAAGACTCAGCTCTCACTTTTGGCCATTCAAGGACAACAAGCTTGTCATAATGCATGTGTGCCATTCCCCATATCATCAGTGTACTCCCCACAGGACATGGCTGTAGGCCATCTCCACTGCTTGAGCAAATCCCTACGACCACCAAGATGGTCCAGGTCCACTGTACAGGGACAGGACAAAAACTTCCAGAAATAGGTGTCTTTACACTACAATCACTCGAGACTGCACTCAGGTGATCCTCAGTGCAAAATTGTGAGACTACTAGGACCAGCTGACAAGACCTCTCTTGAATCGGGTTGGTCACTTTAAAAGGGGGTGAATATTTATGGAATAACTTGTTTTACCTTACACATTTAGTTGACATTACTTTTTAGAAATCAGTTTTCACTTTCACATTAGTTTTTTATGGGGGGGGGGGGGGTCAAAAGCCAACTCTCATTAACCATGGCTGATTTATAAAATCAGGGTAAAACATCCACACACCATAGCAACACTTTTTTGGAACCTAGCTTCTCCTAGTTTCTAACCAGATAGTAGCTAATGTGCTGTTCTGTTTTTGTGCTGAACAGATGGATTTACAGATATTCAACTAAACAGCTGTAGCTAAAGATTTCTTTAAAGCAAAAGTAGAATAGGCAAGTATCAGAAGCTCAGTGGTCCTATTCTTCATTTACATCTACACTAAGTCGAAAGCTGTTTATATAGATGGGGAAGATTCAACTTTCACATTGTCAGAAATATTTTTTATTCTAATTATGTATTTTGAAATATTTTTATCATATGAAATGATGTTTATAGTTCTTGTGATAGTAGCTGATCAATACAATGTCATCAAAAGTAGAGCTGCATTTCCAACAAAGTCTGTTCTTGAGTTGATCTTGTTTAAATTATATTTATCACACATCTAACCAACCAAAATTCACCTTTTCAATTATAGCTGTTATTTTGATTTAACTTTAGAATGTAACTTTATAAATATAGTGATATTTTCATTATTTGTAAATAACACCAACACTCACCTGAGAAGCAGAAAAATAAGATCACTAAAGGAATCTTCATTCTTCATCCAGGTTAAAAACAAACTGACAACAAAAAAGGTCTTTATCCTTTTTCACATCAGATTAAGTGCCATAGAATAGTCTGCATTTTATCTCCAGAGATGTGAGAAAATGAGGGCTGTCTTCAGCTGATGTGATCAGCAAATGTGAATCAATCTGTTTCACTGTGCCTCTTAAGCTTCACTTTTTAATAAACAGAGAATGTATAGTGTTCTGTTCTTTGACTCTTGTAAAAGAACCAGCTGATGACTGTATGCAGTAGACTACAAATTCTTCAGTGTTCATGCATATTATTCAAGCTCTTGCAGTCAACCTTTAGTTGCACCCGAGGTTAAAGCTGGAGGGCTTGCAACTTATCAAACAGTCTGCTGACTGTGTCACGGGTAAAGGAAGTCAGCCCAGAGGCCGGGTCATCATCATTTAATCGGAGAAATGCTCATTATTTTCTGCAAATTAAGTTGATTTTTGCAGACTAAAGTCTCCTCCTCTATTTGAAAACTAAGCTTCACATCAGGCTTCATCAGTTTAGTAACCTCAGATACATCATTTTCTCTATACAGCATTTTCTCCACAGGTTAACTATTAGGAGCTTGTGGTTTCTTTACAATAGGAGGCAGTATAAATTTATTCTTTGTTTCCTATTTGACAGAATCATTGCAAACAGACAAGACACTGAACTAAGTAATAATTTCAAATACTTCACTCGACGTTATCGGAGATAAATAAATCAAACTATATTTGCTAACAAGAATTAATTTTGCAGACATAGAATTGTATTAGATTGTTACAAGACAACCATTTGTGTTGAATTAATGTGATAAAAACCAAAAAGTCATGTTTATATACACCATGCTCTTTGCTAAATGGTGTTTGTGCCCTCAACTTTGCCTTGAAGGCGCTTCCCACCCTCCAACTGCCTTCCAATCAGGTGAAGTCATTTCATATTTTGGTCTCCTTCCTTCCTCCGTTCACGTCGTTTCCTCGCGTCTCAGCTCCACCCAGCGAGGAATTGAAAGAGAGATGCGAGGAAGGGACAGGGGAGAGAGGAGGCACAACTTAGTGAATGAGAAATCCTTCACTTCACAGCGTCAGTCTGAGCGACGTCAGCTACTGATGATTGGATGATCAGCTGATTTACCTCATAGCCCAAACATTGGCGGACCCATATTTAAAATAATTTCAAAAACCTTTACGATGACTCACCATAACCATGATAAAAGAATAGTAATAAAATGTATTAAGAAAAGCATTCTTTATATTATATGTGTTATTATCAGTTGAATTACTTTGGTTTATAAACTCAACCATTTAATCATTGTAAATATTCTCATCTATGTAGTCTACAGATCCATTTTTATTAGCTGATGACTGAGGCTCTCTTTCACATAATCTGTAATCTGATCAATAATACACCACAGAGCTCTGCGTTTGTTTGTTTTTTTGTTTTTTTTTAGATAAGAACAATAAACAGATTTCTATCTTAGTGAGGTCAAAATTCTGTATAAAGTTAAAACTTAAAAATAAACACAAACATATGTATCATAGGATCTTTCTTTGTATTTCAAGAAAATAAGTGCTGTAAGAATATAAACAGTCATGAACCTTGCAGAGGTGCAGCTTTTCTGGCAGGTGCCGTGCCCCCAAACCAATCACGTTGCACCTTTGGTAAAAAGACTTCCGTGGAGGATACACCAGTGCTTCCTTGCTCAACGCTCCTCCAGGAGCTGTTTCCTTCCTCGATCCTCGCCTCCTCCAGGTGCATTTAAGGACTTGGAAGATCCTTCATCATGGCGGAGGGACAACGATTTCCGGGTCAGTGGAGGAGAGAGGAGGCGAGGATGGACAAAACTTTGTAATGAGAAGCACCCATAGGCAGCCTGGAAGGCAAAAACTATGCCTAGCTGCCTTACAGTCATCCACAACCAATGGGCTGCCAGGCAGGTAGCCAGTGTATGTGAGGATACTCACTCCTGCTGCTCACTGAGGCAGGTGGGGCAATCATTCAACTCACCTGCAGAGTCAGGTGTGTGGCTGATTAGCCTTGATGATGACAAGATGTGGGAAGCTTATATATACTCCTGAGCTCCAGCTCTCTTTGCTGACTCATTATCTGACCTTCAGAGATACAGAGAGCATCTCCCTGGGTTTTCTAGTGTGTGTTTGCACGAAAGAGTCTTAACAAGCATTTATGAAACCTTCTGAAAGAAGTTTTGGTTTACCGGTCACTAAAAGATCTTGGCATATCAGGGCTGAGGGTTTTTACTCAGCCATTCTTGGTTTCCTTTTTTTAGCTGGTCTAGCTGCCTTTACATTTCATTTGAGTCTTCTCAGTCTCATATTGTTTCAGTTTGTTGTCAGCTGCTTGGCAGCAGTGATTTAGTTTCTTGTTTAATATTTAGAACAGGAGCTTTTAGGTTATTACTAACCAACATATAAATTAGCTTTTGTTTTCTTTCCTGATTTCCTATTGATCGCTTGCGATCTTAGCGGTTATCCTTTTAGGATAACTTAAAGAACCACTGCCTTATCCGCAGTTGTGCTCTAATTCCCCTCACCCTGACAGTATAAGCAAAAGATGCCTTCCAGGATGCTTAGCTTCTCCTGACCCAAGGAGATTCAACTGGGTTGATTTTATTTCTTTGTTTTATTCCATGACGTTATTAATATTTGACTTAAGGTATTTGATATTAACAAACTCTGGCCTGTGTCCATAGCCATGTTGTTTAAGTGCTGGCAGCCCTTATTTTAATTCAAAACTAATGAGCGCTCAGCACTCTAGGCAGTTAAAGTGCCCCGGGGTCAGCGGTTTGTGTCGCCACGCTTGAGAACATACAAACTCCACACAGAGAGGCCCTGAAGCGAACCAGCAACCTTCTTGCCGTGAGGCAACAGCGCTAACCCCGCGCCGCCGTGCAGCCCCACAAACAGGTCCCTTCAGAAGAAGTGCTATAAAAAACAATTAAAATTTTTTCAAAGCTTGAACTTTTTTACTCAGTTTCAGCCCTAATCAGAACTATTGAGTTTTTATCCATTATTTAAAATATATTTTTACATTTTCATATCATTTTTGCCATAATAGTGCCTCCTATTTTAACAAGAAAAGTGAATAACATAAATTATGAACTGCAGAGCTGAATGATTTTCTGTGAAGTTTTTAGAGCCCTGTATATGTCAATAAATTATAACAACACTGTTTATGTTTCATTATTATTTTTGGAGCAGTGCGGGTTAATATCAAAAACTTTTACACTAACCCAAATGGGTCCCTGCAGAAAAGGTGCTAAAAATCATATAAATTTTTTTTTTTTCCTTTTTCAAAGCTTAATTTTATTTTATAAGCTTTATTCCTAATCAGAACTATAATGTTTTTTTTATTTAATGTACATAAAAGGACCCACTAGGGTCCCAGGGCCCCCAGAGGGTTAAGTAGGTACACTTTAGCCCTTTTGCCACTCTGAAAAAACATATGAAGGAAATAAACGTTAGCCTTGATTAGTCCTTTTCCTCTGTTTGTTTAAGGGGACAAGTCTTAAGGGGTGTTTATGTCCTTGTCTAAACCTTGTTAAACAGTGAGAAAGAATTTTGGAAGATTTTGAGTTTCTGCAGTATTCCTGTGAAATTTAAAAAACAACTGAGAGCTCTTAAGACTGTTTATTTAGATTAGCAAAAGATGAGTTTTTAAATGAGCACAGCATAAATAAAGATAACATTAGCTTGAAGAAAAGTTGATTTTTTTCTTTTTACACTCAGTAATCTGCTTTAAATATGAAAAATGTATTTTCCTACGATTGAAAAGGTGGTGATTTTAAAAGCCCTTCAGCTCTAGTTATGTTGTTTTATTGACTCCAGCAGTGCCAGAGCAGCCTCCTGGCATAACACAGTGATTGAAGAACAGTAAGGCCATTCAGGTTGATGTTTATAGCACCAGTTTAATCTTTTTACTGTAAAATTGCAATTCTGGTCATTCAAACATAAAACATTTTGCACATCAGAAGAGTAGAAGAGTCCCCATTCAGAAGTCTTAGCATCCATCAGTTTAACCCTTTCATCTTAACTATGTAAACCTTTTATATCCACATACAATCCCCACATAATAGTGCCCTTGCAGCATTCTTTATAAATCATAATACATCTGTTATCATCAAAATAAAATCTTAGAGGTTTGGGTATTTACAGTGAAGCCTATATAATCCAGCAGAATTGTTCATAGGAAGCGTGTCCTGAGGTGAGCTTTTACACTATGATTGACAGCGTAAGCAGGAAAATCTGACCAGTGAGTTGCATTATTGCCTGCTGTGTAATAAAAAAAATCCACGACTGTGAATGTGATGACCGGAGAAAGGACCGTTGGGGGCTTGGAAGGTTATTCAAATATCCTCCATCTCATTTAAGATCTTGGGAGGACCTGAGCGATGGTGTCACGGGCGCTTTGACTGAGTCTTTCTGGAAACTTCACTTCGTATTCCACTATCAGGTCCCCTCGCCGGTCGGGCCGTTTAGGATAAGGTAGCCCCTCGCCACTGATGCGTCGCTTCATGCCTGGCTGCACGATATCTGTAGATGTCACGGTCACTGTTTTGCCCTCCAGAGTGGGGGCGTTGATTGTGCAGCCACATAAGGCCTGATGGGAGAAAAAGGGGAAAAGAAAGGAAAGAAAGAGCAAATTAGAATCAAGATTTGATGTTATGTCATGCCACTGACGATTCTTTAGTCTGTCTTCAAGCTCTTTCACAGGGTTCAATTCAACAATGAGTGACTGATGTAAAATAATCTTAACTTACATCTCTGAGCGAGATCTTTGCCGGGTAAATAATGTCAGAGCCGTCACGTTTGAATATCGAATGTGGTTTGTCCTTCAACACAAAGACAATGTCAGCTGGAATGTTTGTGGGTGTCTCATCCCCCTCTTTGGGAAAAGTGATTTTCGTGCCTTCTTTCCACCCCTTCTTTATCTGCACCTCCAGGATTTTATCTTCAGTCCTTACTGTTCTCCTGTCAGGGTTCAGCCTCTTGCGAGAGATCTTCATTTTCTTGGTGCAGCCCATCAGAACTTCCTCCAAGGTCACACGTAGATCGTGAACCACTGGGGGGTCCTGTTGCTTCTTTACAACACTACTGTGACCGCCCATTCCTCCCATACCAGTGCTGAAGGAGCGAGGGAACCCGCCCATTCCAGCACCTCCCATCCCGAAGCGGGCGAAAGGGTCATCAGTGTCCATGTCCTCTTCCATTCCTCCATTGCGGCCACCAAAGAACTGTCCGAAGGGGTTACGTCCACCAAAGAACTCTTCAAAGATGGCATGAGGGTCACCCTGGAAGGTGTAGCTGAAGGTGCCAGGGCCACCACCGCCTCCTCCTGTGGGGCCTCCTCCTTTCAGACCTAAGTAAGAGAAACAATTCATTAATGCAAATATCCTTTTAAAGTGTGATTTTGTCTAGGACATTCCTTAATTGTTTTGTTTGACTGTTAGAGAGAGTAAAGTGTTGTTTAGTTAGGTTGAACAGATTTAACTCAGGGTGCACTCACAACAGAGATGGGGCCCTGCTCAGTAGGAGTACCATGCTTGAGTGCAGTCTTGGGAAAGGATGCTTAAACACGGTACAGAATGACTAGTTTGAGGGCATCATTGAAAATCAACATCATTTTTACATTTGTGCTTACATAGTGGTGAACAGTAGACCAGAACAAATACAATCACCAGTAAAATTTGAAATGGATTTTGCAAAACCATTATCCCTCCTTTAAACACAGGTGACGTGTTCCAGTACAGCCACAAGGCATAACCATTAGCATAGCAGAGTGATATGTGACAGACAACAGCTCAGTCTGAGTCTAGTCAGCAGCACGTCTCACTCACTGTAACTAATTTGAAACACAGCAGTTAGGTAAAATGTGTTTTCTCCTCTCCAAGTTTGATGTCTGTAATAACAGTAACGTGAAGTAAGCGTGCTTGCTTTGCAGAGCGTCTGCGGAAGCCTGGCTGGTGCTTTGACACAAGTTGTGAGCTGTAATAACCTGGCACACCAGATGGATTTGTTTTACACATCCATCTGGAAAACCTCTCATACACAGCGTTTGGGAAAGGGCAGAGCCTTAGAAATAAAACTCGGAGGGTGACTGGATGAACGTTCTGTCTGTCACATCTTTACTGGCCAGTCAGAGCAACAAAACATGTGGCATAGCCGCTACCGAGGGGTAAACTCCATACAGAGCTGCAAAACGCAAACCATGGCAAGTGTAGACATGTTTCTGAGACTGTTTCATATCTCCATTGCATGGATATATTTAACAATCACCTGGAAAAGCTTTTGGGAAAGGACTGGGAAGGGTAGGACTTTTCAAAAAATTCTTGGAAAGTGACTGGAGAAAGGTGGTGTCTGTCACATTCATGACAGGCCAATTGGAGTGGAAAGACAAAATGATGTTGTAAGCACGTGCTACGTTTGAGCAGACAGGCTGCTGCTACTGTAGACTTTTAAGGGGTGAATAAAATTGATGCCAATTAATACTGCAAAAACGTCTTCTCTGCCAAGGCAAACCTTTGGAGCGGCTCTTTGCTTTTGTTTTACAGAAGAAATGTAGGCCTTGTCCACACAGAGACGAAAACGATATATTGCCGTTTTGTTTTGGAAAGTTTTCTGTAAAGACGGGATCGTTTCAGGAAATATCCGCGTAAACATGGAACCAATGAAATGACTGAAAACGCTGTAGTACATATGCCAAGCCTATGAGTGGTGCTGTAACGCTACCATGGAAATGCACTAAAGTAGAAGAAGAATATCACAGAAAACTAACAAAACTTTCTTCTAGTTGCCCTTCTGGTTGTTCTCCACGTTGGATTTAAGAACAGGTGTGTGTGTTTCGCGGTGGTGGTAAAGAAGCATCAGATTTTTCTGTGAAAACCATAACAAGCTCTGTAGCTTCTGCAGCACGAACACAACCGTGTAGTCCGCTATTATTGTTTTGGTCGAACCCGCGCAGGCGCCTTAAGGGAGCTACGCTGTGTGTGACATAATTGTTTCAAGAAATATACGGATAGCAGTCCACACAGAGATGGAACGGTATTCGTTTACGGATTTATGCACTCTGGGACTCGGTTTCAAAAAGTATCGTTTACAGTCATCTGAAACGCCGTTTCCGTGTGGATAAAATGCCAATTCAACAAAAAACTTTTGTGTATACGCCTGAATTCATTTCCATGTGGACGCAGCCATAGTCAAGTTCAGATTAAACAGCCGCTTTCCTACTGCTAAATCTGAGCTAATAGCTACCATGGCAGCAGCCACTGGATACACTAGTAGACCCCACCCGTAAAGATCAAAAACCAGAGTCAAGGCAGGCCAGGAGAAGAGCGAAAACATCTTTCCTATCCTGAAATGCTTTTTTGATACCACATGCTTTGAGTTCATACTACTCTCACAGTCTGAGTTATTTGTTTGTTTATTTCCTCCTCTGGAAACATATGCAGCACAGCAACCGTTCATTCTCAATTATCCTGTTTCATGATCATGGAAGGCTAACCTGCCACATGGGATAGACTGTTTCACATATCCATATGTTTAATATTCACATGACAGACATGGAATCTGGCTAATGCATCTGCTTTGCACAGTTAGAGGGAAGCCAAAGTCATAAGTCAAATTGTTACTACTGTTTTATATTTAATTAAAAAAAATATGTGATTAAATAAAAAATATTTACTTGTTGATTAACAAAAGGGGCCTCTATGGGTTTTCACAAGGCCTACATGGGTGTGTATGTCAAAGCTTTCTGGTCATATTGATAAGCTAAGGACTGATATGTGTGAAAACTGGTTATGGCTGGTTATTGCAAACAATGAGTCCGACCTATAACACTTTAACACCAGGAAGTGATGATATAAGCTGAAAAGATGTAAAGGACTCCTTCAGTTTCATGTTGACATATGTGTGCTCTCTGTAAAAGATCATCTTGTTTTGTTTTAAGAAAGCTCAGGATGTTCAAGCAAACAAATCAATCAAACTACACGTTGGTTTCTTTCCTCTTCTTTGGAATTGATTGCTGACACTTTGTGTGTTCAGATGTACTCAAATGCTAACACAACACAGTAATTTAACTGTTTTTTTTTTTACAGTATCTTAAAGGGACAGGAGCATCTGAAAAGTACCAGTGTCTGAGATGTGCACGGTGACTGCAGCCCAAATTGAGTAAGTAGGAGTGCACACGCTAATGTGAAAACACAAAAAAATGCATTAAAACAGTAGCCTATTTATTAGGAGTAGACAATGAATAGATTTACTCAGTTTACTCTTATGTTTGCCAAAGGCTGATTTAGATAAAATTTCATTTCAGATTTTCTCTTTAACTCTGTTTGGGTTTTGCATACATGTTGCAGTGATATCTAACACACATGCCCTGCATCCTGCACTGTTTTGATTGCTACACAACATTCACAAGGCTCATCCACGTGTGGATCACAGCAGAACTGTGAGAAACTTTAAACAACTTGTTTTTTTTAAGTAAATAGAGAAAATACATAGATACTAAGACGTGCTTGGCAATTCATTGAGTTTCAATCAGGATTACAATTTTAGCTTCCCGCGATCATAAAAACGAGGCACTCAAAGCTAAATGACACCTGTGATTACTTGTGATGCATCGATGCATGGGTGGAACATCAGCATCAGCCGATGACAGCCTTGTGATTCCTAATTGGCCCATGGGCAAAACAATGCAAAACGTGCCAATGACAGTTGCTGATGTTTGTCTAACATGGAAAACAGACAAATCTGAAGTGCCTGCTGCCATGGGAGAAAATGTTAAAATATGACAAAAGCAATGCAGACAATGGTCTGACAAAGTTTTGCTGCATGCTCATTCAGCTGATGAGTTTACAGTGTGCCGCATCTCTGCTGTGATTAAAATTAGATAACAATAGTGGCACACTGATGTCTACTCCCGCCAGCAGGCTGTGCAGACGCAGTTGGTGATGAGGTTGCTGGTGTGATCCTCTCTCTTAGAGCCCTGGAACGTCTTTTTACAAGGTACACTCAGATGACAATGTAAAAAATGAACTGAAAAGTAACTAAACATTATTTCATTGGAGTCTGTTCGCAAAAGATTTAGCTAAACAGAAAGAGCCTAATCAAATTTTCAACAGCAGGATGTCTCAACCCAATGGCGTAGTACTTTAAAGCATTATGCAAATCCTCTTGGCACAAAAACACACAATCGCCACATACTATTCTGCATACTACAACCTCCCTGCAACTTTAACTGCACAGCAGTTGGTTTGAAAACTTTATCACACTACTCTCCCTATGCAAACAGCTGAAAAGAGAAGTAAGCGTGTTGGATTCATCATCTGCCGACGTGATCTGAGCCTTTAAACATCTTTTATGCACAGTTAGACTGATTAGGCTATACTACACTTTCTCGAAAAAGACTACTTTATCAGTCAGTTTGCATACGATTCAAACAGATAGTCTGTTCCACATTCAGAGCCGCTGCTTTTTAGATCTCGATACATGGACCACTATTTTGATGAGGAAGTTAAAAAAAGCACACCAGGACAGATTTATGCTCAGATGTTAGGCATGCGAGACACTGCTGCTTCTCAAATTCTGGATGAGAAGAGAAACTGAGCTGCAAAAAATGCCGAGAGGAAAATTTTTGAAGAAAAAACATCCGTCTGACTAAGTGAGTCAGGATGTACTGAGGTGCATGTGTGAGGATAAAACTACTGAAGGAAAGCAAGGATGAATCTATTAAAATCAAAAGTCTAAATTTTATTTAGAGCCATATTTCCCAGCCCTATATTAATCATTCTAACATATTTTAAGACTTAATCTTCCCTACCTTTTCTGTTAACCACAGCATGATTAACAGGCCCTTCAAAACACCAGGGCCACTGTTTACACATACCACCTTGAAAAATGTAGCACAAACCCATAGAACAGCTGCAGCTGCTGTAGTGGCTGTTGAACTGTCGACAGAAGTATTGCTAAAAAACAATTCTAGAATCAAAGTATCAAAAAAGATGGACTGCATTAAAATCTTCATGCATGCACATCCTTATCTGTTAAAAAAAGTATGTTTCAAAGCACGTTTGTCAAATGCATTACAGAAAAACCAGGATGAGCCTTCCACCTCCAGCTGTAATTTGCAATATGGATGCAGGTTTGCTTTTTGGTATTACTACAATTTACAACAAGGCCACAGACATAAAAAACAAAGATTTGCTAATCACATCTCCAGAAAGCATAAGAATGTTTTTTTTTTCACCACCAGCATCAATGAAAAGATGAGGAAAGGGTAGAGGTCAAAGGTTCAGTGGAATGACAAGGTGGTATACTCAAGTGTATGAATATCTAAATGTAAGATATGTGATTTGTAAGATTAAAAATGACTTCATCCTTTGTCTGTGCATGCCTTTTCGCTTTAGTTCTGTTTACTTAAGTGTTTCTTTTTACTAATCTTTTGGTCAAATATATGTTTGCAAGTGGGGGTAAAGAAACGGTGACATTAGTGCTGATTAACCCTCAACTGTTTTTAAGACTGTTATTACCATGGTAACATCTCAGGGCACCATGCTGGACTCGATAAATCGGAAGTCAAGAGTATAAATGAGGATTTCTATCAGATTATGCTTTAATTTTAAGTTGCCGTAGAAACAAATCAGGCCGAAAAGACGAATAAGGGTAAAGTATTCCAGTTGACAACATGTCGGTAACACCACTCCACCTGTCATGTTTCCACGCACCAAAACCGACACTGACCTCAGTGACAACACCGTTCAAACATCCAAACTCTCCATATGATGACCCCTCCTCCCTGCCAGCGTCCGTCCGGCTTCTCTGTTTAGCTCAGGTGGGTCCAGTTGTAAGAAAAGTAAATCCTCTCTGAGCTCAGAAAAAAGTCTTAACTAAAGGACAGAGCGGAGCAGGGAGCGCCATGATGACATGCGTGATAACATTGATGTCGGCTAGCTCCCATTAATGTTAACGTTGCGGTCTTAACTTCTACTGATACAATAACACTGTGTAAACATGTCTCTGCTCTGTCTCGCTATCAGACTCTTGGATAGTAACGCGCGCATGAGTTCAGCCTTACCTTCTTCACCAAAACGATCATAGATATCCTTTTTCTTTGGGTCACTCAAAACGTCGTAGGCTTCAGCGATTTCCTTGAACTTCTCCTCGGCTCCCGGTGATTTGTTTTTGTCAGGGTGATATCGCAGAGCCTGTTTACGGTAGGCTTTCTTTATGTCCTCCTCAGACGCTCCTTTCTTAATTCCCAAAACGTCGTAGTAGTCTTTACCCATTTTCACCATCAAGCGGCCTGTTTAGTCAAAGAAGAAGCTGTGTGGTGACAGCTGATATTTATCCTGACTAGCTGGCCTCTTGTCGTTCCCGTGTCTTGTCAGAAGGACTTCCCTTGGATATTTTCTTTATAAAGCCCTCAGAAACTTCCAGAGTTTTCTACAACCAGCCTGAACAATCTCAACTGACAGTTTTGCAAAGACACGCCCAAATGGAGGCTGCGTCATGATGCCTTCATGTCCTATCCGGATTTTCCCAGACAATTACATGCCATGCCTTATTTGCCTTCCTAAACTCGACATAACTCAAACAGAACAAGTAAAAAAAGAGATTCTGCTAGCTTTTGAAAGTACCATGTAAAACGTTCAGTATATGACAAAAAGCAGTTTTGTGCAAAAGTTCAAATTGGCCATTCAAAAACTACAGTAGGAGCAATCACTGTCAATGCCAAGATCACAAAAAGGCCTGGAGTAACTTGTTGTGCCAGCCTTATACATCTAAAAAAGGAAATACTTCCTCATTAACTTCCATAGAGAGTGAAACTCCAGAGAGTCTTCTGACTGGAGCTTTTGTTATGGCTGGGTGTGGCCCGGATTCAGTGCTCCTAAATCCCCTGCCTACTAGTTTGTTATGTGCTGCGGGGAAGAATAGGGTGTAAGATTATGCCACACTTCCAATCTGATTTTTAAATCTGTGTTTTAAAATAAGCAGTTGTGCTTTTTAATGTGGCAAAAATCAAGCAAGAAGATTGCTACCTTGTTTGAATTAGAAGCTGCCATGTGATCTTTGAGAAAATCCTCACTTGGCCCTAAATACTGTGCTGCAAATCTTGCAGTATTAAAGCCTATGTTTGTGCAACAGCGTATTATTTAATGGATTTAAACAGCTTGTACAGGAAGCTCAGGATGAGCGGTGTATCCAAGTGCACAAGGACTGGCTTTCATCAATTGTCAGATTTGGTGGAGCTCTGTTTAGGTGGATGGAAACAAGCATGGGGGTATTATAGCAGGATAACGTTTTAATTCTCCTCAAAGACGATACTGACAATATCAAAACTGAAAGAAAAATCTGAACAGAAAAGAAAATGTAGGACTAGCATATAAGGGCTAACTGCATTAATCTTTTAATGGGATATGTTTAATGATAAACCATGTTTTATGTGCTGTGCATGTCAGATCAATAGGCTCCAGTCATTAAACTGCTAATCCTGTACAACTGTAATAATGCTGGGGTTACAACTTGAAGTGATAAAGCAGAGAGCAGTGCACGGGTTGCACTTGAAAGCAGCATTTCAGCTTAAGCTTGACACACATGAGCAGGCTTGTGGGCCTGCCTTGCCCTTCCACATCAATGTGAGAGATTTGTTAGGACAGGTTACACTAGTCAGCCCCACCAGTGTCAGTGTTTGCACTGAAAATGTTGCACAAAAAGAAACTCAGAGAAATGCACGACAGGGACAATTAGATGTTTTTTTTACACATCTTCGTACACCTTTTAAGTAGTGTTAACATAGTAACAGAAATTGTGTGAGTTGAACATTATGTAACATAGAACAACTCAAATTCAAAACAAAGTTGAGGCACTGTGAGCAGTGATATGCAAATCTCAGAAACCTAACATCTGAAACATCCTAGATTGTGAAACTGACATTTCATGGAAAACATTTGCTAATTTTTGTCTTGAAGGAAACAATCTGAGGGTAAAGTTGCATAATGAATTTATGAATTCCAGGAGAGAATTAAAGCTGTCTCATACAATAGTAATTTATGTGGGACACTTGTCTCTGTTGAGCAAAACCGGTTTTTCAAGGATGACAGTAGCATCAATTTTCTTTTCAATATCACTGCTGGTATTAACAGTTCTTTAGACCCACCCAAAAACCTGATGTTTTGATGATTTGAGTGGAATGGAAAAAATATTCTAAATAGAGGCCTTAATTCCTAAAGTTTAATGTCAAAGTGAAATCCAGCTGCTGGCCGTTATTTCCTTGGTAAAAATGTCAGGTTTCGTGCACCTCTGGAACATACAGTTGTGTGCAAAAGTCAGGGCACCCCTTTAAAAACAGCATATTTTATATATTAAAAAATTAATATTCATATTTATAGTCTCACTGGTATATGGGGAAAAAAGACAATATTATAAGGAAACATTAATGCATAGTTACATTTTATTTTATAAATTGAACAAAATTCCAAAAACAAAAATCATTATTTTGGCATGTGCAAAAGTCAGGGCACCCTACAGTGTCAGTACCTTCAGTACCGAGTAAGACCCCCTCTGGCAGATATCACAGCTTGTAAATGCTTTTTATAGCCAACTACAAGTGTCTGGATTCTATTATTTGGGATTTTCCCCCATTCTTCCTTGCAAAAGGCTTCCAGTTCTGCAATATTCTTGGGTTGTCTTGCATGCACAGCTCTACTAAGATCTACCCACAGATTTTCAATGACGTTTAAGTCTGGAGACTGTGAAGGCCATTCCAAAACCTTCAGCTTGCGTTTCTTGAGGTAGTCCATGGTGGATTTTGAGGTATGTTTAGGATCATTATCCTGTTGTAGAAGCCATCCTCTTTTCAGCTTCAGCTTTTTTACAGATGCTGTGATATTTGCCTCCAGAATTTGCTGGTATTTAATGGAATCCATTCTTCCCTCCACCCAAGTAATGCTTTCCTGTCCCACTGGCTGCAACACAACCCCAAAGTATGATGGATCCACCCCCATATTTAACAGTTGGCAAGGTGTTCTTTTCATGAAATGCTGCTCCTTTTTTCTCCAAACATACCTTTGCTTATTGTGGCCAAAGAGTTCCATTTTAACTTCATCAGTCCACAGCACTTGTTTCCAAAAGTGATCAGGCTTCTGTAGATGTTCTGTTGCATATTTTTGACGTTGTATTTTATGATGAGGACGCAGGCAAGGTTTTCTTCTGCAGACTCTTCCATGAAGGTCTTGTTTGTGCAAGTATCGCTGCACAGTGAAAGGGTGCACCACCACTCCTGAGTCTGCTAAATCTTCCTGCAGGTCTTTTGAAGTCAAATGTGGGTTTTGATTTACCTTTCTGACCAGCCTACAAGCAGTTCTCTCCGAGAGTTTCCTTGGTCTTCCAGATCTCATCTTGACCTCCACAGTTCCCCTTCACCTGCCATCTCTTTATTATACCTCGCACTGTGGTAACTGCAAGCTGAAAACGCTTTGCTATCTTCTTGTAGCCCTCCCCAGCATTGTGGGCATCAATAACTTTCATTTTTCCTGTCTTACACAGTTTTTTTAGAGGAACCCATGGTTGCTGAGTGTTTGCACAAGGTTTGTAGAGTTGCCGTATTTAAGAAACCCTGAAATTGGCACCAGCTGGCGCTCCATGATAACAATTGTTGACACCTGCTTCAGGACTAATGAGCTGGTAAAAGTCTGAGCTTGTACAAAGAATCTGACACTTTGAAACTCTCAGGGTGCCCCGACTTTTGCACATGCCAAAATGATGTTTTTTATTTTTGGAATTTTGTTCAATTTATAAAATAAAATGTAACTATGCATGAATGTTTCCTTAGAATATTGTTTTTTCCCCATATACCAGAGAGACTATAAATATGAATATTAATTTTTTAATATATAAAATATGCCGTTTTTAAAGGGATGCCCTGACTTTCGCACACAACTGTATTTCAAAGTAAAAGCGCAATCAGTTTTTTCAATTACAAAAAAAAAAAACACGTTTTCAAACAATTTTTTTTTTTTTTTATTCTGAAGTTGTTTCAAGGTCAGTAGTTGTTTGGACCTTTCTTCAGGTCCCTGTCAAACTTTCTTCAGTCATAAATCAGGACGATTGTTTGCTCAAGCTATTCTGATTGTAGAGGGTCTGCACTGACATCACTTTCAGTGCAGGATACAGCAACTGTGCTGGGCTGAGTGGCAAAATATTCATGGTGATCTGCTCAAACAGATAAAAACGGGGCAAAAATAGACCTGTCTAAGAAAAGACATGGTGCACAGTTGACATTGATATGTGGTCATGAATCAAATTTTCTTACAATTATACCCACCTGATTTTAAGTAGCCGACACAAAGCAGAGCCTGAAGGCACACATCAGCTTGGTTCACCACTGATGGGAGTGACAGAAGAGCAGAAAACATCTATTACGCCAAGAAAAGCTCATGGTGTAGTTTGTTGCTCTTATTTTAATAAAGAAATCTGACACAATTATGATAAAACATCTACAGTAGAAACAGCTAGCACTCATCTTCCACCCTAAATGATCACAAACCCATGCTGATGCAGATCAGGAGAAGCAAGAAAACAACTTTTCTGTCTTATAAAGCTTGTGGTGTGGCTGTATGTCCTTGTTTTCATGGTGAAATATGGTAAGATTCTGATAAACTGCTTAGGCTACATTCAAGCTAATCGCACTAAGTTTATAAAATTATGCTTCAAAATCATGAAAATGAAGCAGTAAAATCTGCTCTGGGATTGTGTGGGTACCTCTAACATGTATTAGCCTATATATACTATGTTTTTTTAGACATGGATGAATTGGCTTTGATATAAACAATTTTTTCTGACATGCAGAAAATCTATTTTGACAGGCAAAAAAGCACTTTTTTGAGTAAAAGATTACTTAATAATTCTCCCGCGGGATTCTGTTCAACACAGCAAGGTGGAAATGTTAGATGCTTCCTGAATTCATAGTTGCATGACAAAACCTATTCACAATTACCTGTAGATACAAGGGGTGGGTCAACTTTCCCACTGGCTCATCTTGCCCCACTCTCCCCTGCTGTGTATTTGACAATGTAGTTTTCTGTTTATGTTTGAGACTTTCAGATGAATGCCTTCTACATTAAATTTCCACCAACACAATACAGAACAGGCAGAAAGTTTTCTATTCTTTCCTGAATAATTTGAACAGTGAACAGGCTACTTCGGCCCATATCAAATCAAAATAATTTGATGTGAAGGTTTTGAAAATAAATCAAATATAGTTTTGGCTTCATAACTGAAAAACCTAGTCGAGAAAACCCAATGAAGAAGTCTCTTAATCTAAAAAAACAACTAGTTAATAGTAGCTTCTTTATACGGAAGAGTATTAGGGACACTGAAAAAAAAAAAAATTGAGACAAATTTTTTTTTCACTTGTGAGAAAAAAGTCAGAATTCTGAGATTAAAGTCAGAATTCTGACTTTAATCTCAGAATTCTGACTTTAATCTCACAATTGAAAAAAAAAAAATTGTCTCAAATTTTTTTTTTCAGTGGCCCTAATACTCTTCCGTATTTTCTTTAGGTAGAATATCTAAAGGGAAAATTCAAAGTTCACAAGTTCGAACTTGCCTTCTCTGGAAGTTCAGACTTAGCAAGTTCGTTTCAGAGTTCGGACTTCAGGGGTACAGGAGTCCGCCGAACGATCTACTATTGGAACAGCAGCGGACTTGCTAGCGTCCCCTTCTATGTACCTACACATCACATCCGGTTGTCCCATTGCTAGCGTTTCCAAAAACACCAACATCGTCCATTTAGAATTTATCAAGGATGAATTTTATCCAACTCATCCAACGTTTTCAAACACAATTCTATCACAAACAAGCAATTTATTTATATTTTTACGCGGCAGCAATGGTTACTTACAATTGTGTGACTTCTCCTCCGCCACTGTTTGAATGTCCTGCTGGACGGCGCGAATTGCATTGTGGGATTGTAACTGTGAAAAGTCCGCTCAAGTTACATCCAGCAGCAGACTCGGTAAAAGGGGCGGGGCGAGTCCACATCCGGGTACTTTGACTGAACTTGTTTCAATGCGGCCTTTGAATTGGAACAGAACTTTGGCTTTGATTGATGACGTATCACAAGTCCGTAAGTCCAGAAGTACGCTGAAGTATGCATATTGAGAAACTCTCGCCATATGGACCAGTGAGCATGCGCACACCGTGACCTCTCCGTATACTCAAATCTCATTGGCTACGTCGCTGATATTGCGAGGCGCGATGGCGTGGATGGCACCTGCAATGATTGGTTCTATAACGGCTTTGGGGCCCGCCCACGATGGCCTCACCAGCCTCTTATCAGCCCTGCGATTGGTAGCGGCTCTGTCAGTCATCTGGGATATTAAGGAAGGGGTGACAGTTGCCAAGATGAAGCACTACGAGGTGAGTAGTCTTTGAAACTCTAAACCATCAATGGGACACTTTACGATGCCAGAATTCAACCACTGTATACAATATAGAATTTACCTTTAATTCCTCTGAGTTATAAGTTCATCCAAACATTCATATTTAAAGCCTCACACGTGAAATGTGACAATAGCATGCTGCAGCAACACCGTCTGTCCGGGGCTGGTTGATATGACCGGGGATTTGTGGCCTCTCGTGCACGGATAGTAACGGATGTTTTGGCATATATCCCAGCTAAAAGTCAGACTGCACGTCAAGTTATGACGAATTACTCTCACTGTGTGTGTTTTGAGTGGTAGGTTAAATGCTGAAAGTCTCTGTGACATAAACACAAAGAGCTCTGCAAAGGATAAAACTCTGCATCATCGCCACCTCTGGCTGAAAAAGCTCATGGCGCTTCTTATCTCGTTATTACTCAATAATGCAGGTGAACGGTAAAATGCGCAATCCCTGCCCTGTTTGAGCAACTGTCAAGGCTTGTATCTGACAGTTTGTAAGACCCTCATTTGATTTACTTTTTCTATTTGCCGGCATCCTCTTGCATGTACTGAAAGAGTCTGCAAGTTTCATACACAAAAACCCACCAGACAGGATTTGAAGTAGTTTGACAGAAACTATCCCAACTAGTGGCTACTCTGGTTTCCCTTCTTTCTGCTGACAAATGTGGCTTCTGCAACATGTGAGGAAGATAAAACATCAATCATGTCTCATGTTTTTGTTTCATAAAACTAAACAAAGAAATGTTGGCATTTAAGCATTTTTATACGAGAAGAACAAAACTCATCTGCTATTCATTCAATGCACAAGTATCTTAGTGCTAGGAGTGAATGATGTCAGCTCCAAAACAATACAAATATAGAGTTCATTATAGTATTTTGCCTCAGTTTTCTGCAGTTTCCTTTTTTAGATGAAATTAGATTGAAGTCAATTTTATAATTAACTAGGGCTTCACGCAGCACTCAGGGTTTTTGCACCTCAGCACCCGTTGGGGTGTGAAGCTACAGCAGGCTGTTGGTAAACCGTGCAGTGTGCTGCAGCACAGCAGAAAGACTCAGTACATTCTCCCCAGGCTCTCACATGTGAAATCTTGAGCTTGTTGCATTTTATATATGAGGTTGTACTACTTGTCAACAGTAGGTGGCAGTATGACAAAGAGAGATGATAATATGTACAAATGACCACGCTACGGTTGATATTTATCACGTAAAATTCAAAGAAAATGGGGCATTTTATCTCAGAGTTGTTACTGGCTTTGTCCAGTAGGTGATGCTATAAAAATGATGAAATTAACATTTAAATGTGTGGAGGGGGGAGATATTGAAATGGTTGACATCACCCTTAATGTTTCCTTTGATGAAATATGTCAGTGTTTCAGACAAACATTGAGGGCTTCAGTTAAAAATCTATGGTTCTTATGTGACAAAAAAAATGTGCAATATCTCTTTTCCTGTTTTTTTTTTTTTTTTTTAATATAAGTAATGTCTCTCAAGACCTCTATTCAACGGTGTTTGCTTACTGCTGTCAAGCAATAAAGGCAAAATCAAATAGCGCCCTCTGCTGTTCCCGTAGAGAGTATTGCGATTTTCTTTTCTTTCATCAATTTGAATTTCCCTTCATTATTATTGATTTTTCTTTACTGAATGTTATGAGTTAGTTATGCCCGTCATTTTAATGCTTGTAAGCTGTTTCCTTAACAGGGAACACATATTGATCTAAATAATGTAGCAAACCAAAAGTACCAAGTTTAATTTTTTTTTTTTGTTCAAATTATGCTAGAACATAACTTTAGATGTTTCCATTTCTCCTGTTAGACTAGTATATCCATAGTTGCATTTGCACCAAAAAGCACCAGAGAGCATCATTGCTCTCTTTATCAGTTTATCTACCATCATTATCTTGCAGTGTGTATAAAAACACTCATTGAGCAAAGAGACATCTGTAGCAGTCTGCCAATCTGCTTAAACTGTGAATATTTCATAATTTAAAAAATGAACTCTCACCTTGGTTTAGGAGATCCAGAAAAAAGCAGATAAAAACCATCTCCTTTTGCAATTAGACATAATTTCTCCCACTTCACCACCAGCTAGAGAGCATTACCCCGTCAGCCTGTCACTGCTACACAGAGGCTTTATATAGATGAGATGGGGGGAGGTACAGCAGCTGAGGGCATGCCTGGCACACATACTAAGACAGAGATGGTGTTATTTCCCTTAAGTTTCTACTGCAGTGTCATGTGTCGTAAATGACATGTATGTTACCTCCTTTGCAGTTACATGACAGCTCCATGTGCACACTAAAAGGTTCTGTATGTAGTTTTACAAAAGTAATCGAGAAGAAATGAGGGGGACATGCCAGGTATTACAAACTAAACAGGGAAACTTTAAATTAAATCTTACCCCTCTAAACCAAACCACTAAAAGAATCTGTGTAATAGGAATGCATATTGGATTTTTTTGACGATATCAAACATGCTGGTTTTTACAAATTCATTTTATTTAATATTGATATAGTCACACCTTTTTCAATTTTCACAAACACAGAGTGTCTCCAGTGCAAAGAGAGGTTTAGTCAAGCAGTGTTGAGAGAAGAGTGTGGAAGAAGACGGTCTTGTTTATGTTTGAAGCTTTATTAAAAATTCCAGGGCTCACAGCAGGCCCCTTTGAGTTTGCAGTAGGAAAACACTCATACCTGATGGTACATTTGTACTTTTTTCTAATATTTAAGGCTGATATATGATTTATACTCTTGTCAGAACAATTCCAATTAGTGAAAAAAGTCAAAATAATTGCAGTCCATCCCTAGTTTAATGTTCTGTTTCTATAATAAAGGCAAAAAGCCCAGAAGTAGGCTAACTCTTTCATTAAAAAAAATCACATTCTGAAAAAAAAATTAAATAAAATGATAATAATTAAATTATTTAACAAAATCAATTAGCCGTAGCACAATTTATTCTAAACTGATCTACTATTGTAATCCTATGGAAGAGGATTAGGGGAACTGAAAAAAAAAATTGAGATACATATTTCTTTTTTCTGGTGTAAAAGAGTCAAAGTCAAAAACATTTTTTTTGGTGGCCCTAAGCCTCTGCTGTAGAATTTTGACGTTTTTCTCACAAGTAAAAAAAGAAATGCGTCTCAAAAATATATTTTTTTTTCAGTGGCCCTAATCCTCTTCTGTATAATCCTCTTACACAGTCACAGATTTAAATTTTTTAGCCACACTTAAAAGTATCTCAATTTGTTTGCTTCTTGCAGAAACTGCATTAAAGTTCATGAACAGAATACATGTTTTACTAAACTCTCCAAGTCTGAACTTGCAAGTGTTTGTCTTTCATTCAGTATGGAAACTGTAGCCCAACTGTTTGTCATTAGATCGGTGGGGGTGGGCTTCCCCGAGGGGAGTTCCTCCTCTAATCCCTTGTAGTCTGGAGTATTATCACCCCTCAGTGGCCTAGCAGGGCGACTCCCCCTGCGAGTGACTGAGATATCCTGCTGTCCAGTTTGGTTTCAAGGTACAGCATGCTGTAAAGGGCATGTGCATGTGAGTGAGACCCTGAACTGGTTCATGCAGGTGTGTCTGATCAAAGGGCGGTGCTGTATGGATCTGTAGATACACAGACGGACATGTACTGTGAGTGCGTGAGCTCATGACATCACCACACAGGCGTCGATGGATGGGGGGTCTGCAGGGAGAGGGTTGGTCATGCAGAGTTAACTGTAGCAGTTTATATTTAGCTGGGCGGAGGAAGAGTGGGGGTCAGAATAGGAAGCGTCGGGTTAATGTTTGCCATGTTACCTCACCTCCATCTTCCCACTTAGCCAGGGGTTGAGAGGTGTCAGAGGTTGTCAGGTGTCCTTTTTAAGGGAGGGGTTGTGTTTCAAACGTAAGTCAGTGCAGCTCTGAAATATAGCCCCTGCTCTCCACTCGAGAAGTTTCCTTACACAGATGATATATTACAGACAGACTGCCAGGGTGATACTGGGCATTCCTGTGTATGCAACTGTGCACACACATGTTTCATATGTCCATACTCCACGGCTCGGCTGGCAGTTAAATAAAGCAGCAAGCAGTAGTGAAGGAATGAGGAGAGAGAGAGGGAGGGAGGGTGAGAGAATGACAGAGAGGAGGAAGAGGGAGGGGCAGAGGAGGCGCAGGGGCGAGATAGATTTATTTCCACAGCTGAGTGCTGCCCGTCCCTCTGGTTTGACGTGGATATTGAATAAACTTTACAGAGGTGAGGAGTGAGGGGAAGAAGGGAGTAGCTGTGCTGGAGGAGGACTGTGGATATGGATGCACTAGCACTAGAGGCCACTGGTGGTAAAAAGCAGGCCAATGGGATGGTGTTGGCGACAGCTGTCCCTATACCAGTGCCAGCCCCAGTAAAACGCAAACCTGCAAAAAAAGCTAAAAAAGCTGTTGTTTTCTTCGAGGTGGAGATACTGGACGCCAAGACCAAGGACAAGCTCTGCTTCCTGGACAAGGTAAGACTCATCTTCATCTTGTTTTCACAACTTTCAATGAAAGCTCAACTCTTTTTCCCAGCCGTAGCTCTTAGAAAAGACTTTACAAATCCTTCATGTTCCAACAGTTCGTTTGTTGTGTGTCCATCTGTCACCAAACACAACAGGTGCAGTATGTCTGCTCATGTATTACAGAAAAAGTGTGTGTGTATGCCAGTCAGATGTTTTCCAGAACTGCTAACTGCAGTCTTTGCTGTCAGTCAGTGGGTATGTGACTGGCAGTGTTAGTGAATGTAAACACTGTTGGGCTCACTTACCTGTGTAAAAAGACACACAAGCATGCAGGGAGTGGACAACATACACCCCTCAGTGAACGTAATCTATGAAGTTAGTTCACTTTGCATGCAGGGTAGCTGAGAGGTCCATGGTTGTGTAGAAGTAGGCTAAGGTGGAAGAGATTGAGAAACTTCAATAATTTTTTGATACCAAGTGATTTAAAATGTTACAATCTGCGGTAATTTTGTTATCACTGGTGTTGAAGGAAGCAAAAGTTAAACTTCAAAAAGACAAAATTTTTTAGTTTCCATTTTTCCAGTTCAAATGTCTGGTATCCTGACAGTCTTTAAGAAGATATGATAAAATTCACTTGATGTTTTAAGGTGTTACAATTCTACGCAGGGCTCCTCTATTATGGTAAAAATGCTGATCAGGATCTACATCATGTGCATTTATCAAACATAGACACTTAACACCTTGAAAAACATCCAATAAAGGAAATACATGAGTATAAAAACATAATTATATAAAAGATAATGCTACATAATAACAATAAAGAAAGAAAAAACACTTTAAAGGCCAGAATATATGAGAACTCTGAAACATTTACAACATTACAAAACCTATGGATGAAAAGAGCGTTAAAGACGTATGCTGCACAGTTTATATTTTATTACAATTATCTTGGTTTTTTTTAATCATGGGAATCCAAAATGGTGATTAAAATTGAAACTCTGTAAATTGCCCAGTCCTAATGCTATGATAACAGAAGCATTATGCATGCCCCAAACTCTTTCTGTATAGAAAAACAATAATATGAAATATGTCCTTGTAATGTTGATGTGATGCAATACTAACACGTAATTTGTGGTCATACATTGCTATTGATTTTTCTAAATGTGATTTCTTATTTATTTAAGATTTTTATCTTAACTTTCTTTTACTTTATTAATGCACTCTGATGCCGTCACACAACCATTTACAGTAGCTTTTGATTTGATGATAAATGTTTTAAAAGTCCTCTGTGCTCTTAATTTTGGGGAATCATTTCTATAATATAAATCCATGTGGCCATTTCCAAAGCCTTCAAAGAGTTCAGATGCCTCTTAGAGGAAAGTTCCCCCTGATTCCTTCATTACTCCCGCTATTAAATCTACCTGCTATGCAATACTTTCTATAATAGCCATGCATGCATTCTACTGAGAATAATTTAAAACCCTGTAATTAGTTTGATCGTTTTAATTGATTGACATCACTAGAAATAATGCATTCAGGTTGGAGTTAAGAATGTATAATTCATAAATAGCATTTGAAACTTCAATAAATATGCCAAAAAACAACGTTACCTCTTTATGTTTAAAGCTTTGAGTTGCATCACTTTGAATAACCATATTCTCGAGCCTGTTACCCACTTTTTGTTCTGTCCTACTGTTATTATGAATTCTGTTTTGTCCAGGATTGATCCCCCCTCCCTGCGTTGTTAGCTAGAAACTAGCTGCTGTGATCTAACATTCACATACTGTAAAGCAGAGTTGGGCGATATGGCCTAAAAATAACATTGCAATATTTTTAGGCAATATTGCAAGACATGATACATATCACAATATTTGAAATCTGCTCTAAATCACTGTATGTTGAACTCAGCCCTTTGTCAAGTTAAATTTAGTTTTTTTGAAAAAGACTTCACTCACAAGCTTTAAATAAAATATGTCCTTGTAATGTTGATGTGACGCAATACTAACATGCGATTTGTGGTCATACATTGTTATTGATTTTTCTAAATGTGATTTCTTATTTATTTAAGATTTTTATCTTAACTTTCTTTTACTTTATTAATGCACTCTGATGCCGTCACACAACCATGAGTGAAAAAGACTTCACTCACAAGCTTTTATAAATAAAAATGAATAATGGCATGACACGCCTTCAGCTAACAAATACACATGTAAATCATTAAACAGTCTTTTAATGTGAATAGAAAGTTATAAAATGTTTTTTATCTGTTATGTTTACTACTGCTGATCATAAAAAAGGTTATTTTCCTCATTTATGGTGAAGCAAACCTACACAAAATCAATCAATCACAAGATGCAGCTGATGGCCTAAACACTGCAGTCTTTTCAGGCTCACAGCTTTGATTACATTAGACCATTACCTGTGCTGATGCTCACTTGACGAGTTTCTGATAAGTTAAATGACTTGAGAGAATCTTTCAGACCTTGTCTAAGATGCTCTCCTGTGTGATCATCAGGATGAAAGCTCATTTGGAGGCACAAACTTTTGAACTCCCAGATGTCGATGTTTAGTTCTGGAGAAGTGGGTCACATTTTTGAGCTGGTGGGCCACCCTTTCCTTTTCTGATGTGTGCAACTATGGCAGGAAGTTTTCAGCAAAAAATATGCACCCAGGCAAATCATCCTTTGGATCAAGTGAGATCTTAAAATCCTGGCTTTTCAATGACACCATTCTTTGGCGATGTGTTGTGTTATGGCTGTGTAATCTTGCTGCAAATTTTACAAATTACTGCGTATAGTTGGACGTCTTCCTTTTTAAATCCAAACCACAAAGATCCAGTGCTGTTTTTTTGTCCATCTCTAAACACCACTAATGCCTTGGTGCCTTGTTTACATTTTTCACTCTCCTATGCTTTTCCCTCCTTTGCTAATACAAAAATGAACACACAAGAGAGTTTTCTGGATGGGGGTAGTGAGCTCTCTTCTGTAAGAGAGGTGTTCAGAGACTGTGGGAGAAGCGTAACTTATGCTTCAAACGTTCATGTCATTTATACTCGATGGTCACAATTTAGTAATTTAAACATCTCATGTGGCAAAACCATGATACATCGAGTATACTCGATATATCACCCATCCATACTGTAAAGTTGAATAAACTGTCTGTTCCCCAGGATTCAAATTTGTAAATTGTTGCTGGTAGCAGCAGAGCTACTAAATAAAAACTTTTTTTAAATTTAGGATGCACATTGAAAGAAAGGAAATCATAATAGAGAGGTAAACACAGACTTGTTAAGATTTATCATTGTTAAATTTGTTTCAGTGGAGGTTTGGTACTTGACGTAATCTGTCAACCCTAGATGGGTACAGGCTTGGACAAAACATGTTGGAAAGAGATGGAAAATTTCAGGTACACAAAGAATTGTAAACTCAAATTTTCTTTTAAGAAAGTAATGCAGAAACTTTTACTGTTCTACTTGATTTCGCCTAAAATATCCGTGAATAAATCTTGAAATTTAATTTTTTGTTGTAGTTTTTTAATACAGTTTAAGTTTGTGTAAAAGTCCCCATTTTATTACGATGCCATCATTTAATTTTTACTTTTCCTACCAAATTAACAGGCATTGAACATTATTGGATGTACTCAGCTCTCCTGTAATGTTCATTTAATACTCAAAACACAATGTCACCCTAAAGTTAAAGCAGAAAACAAGCAGGAGTGTGTGTGTTGTTGTTCAGTCAGAGTTTGCTTATGTCACTGACTGATGGACTAAAGTTTGTTAATCCTTGGGACTCAGACAAATCACTCTTGTATTAGCTGCATTTATTTTGAAAGCCTAATGTTTTATCAGATTTATTTATAGTCATTTGTACTTTGCCTACACTAACTGATGTGTAAACCTGCTCTAATTCGTTAATGCCATGCCTGTATGTTGATGTTGTTGTGTTAGAAGCTTTAATGTTATGTTAGTGTGAGGCCTCTGAGTATAGAGAGGCATTAGCCAAGTTCACATTGGTGTTAGTCTGCCAGTCGATCAAAGGCTGCTCCTCAGGATCACAAAGGGTAAGATGCCATCCTTCTCACTGGATTAAAACCTGTTGTCGGCTTAGCGGGGTTTCCATGGTGATCACAATCTTAACACCTGTTGATAGGATGTTTCTAGAAATGACAGATACAGGTTTGGATTCGGTCGTGATGAGGGGTCGGTTTCTTTACAGAGCTAAACTGAACTGACAGACAGAGTTAGAAATAAAACTGTATGACGTCTGGGTCAGGCTTCTAGAAAAGCCTTTTAGACGGGGGGTGGGGTGAGGCGGGTCCACTGGGGTCACAGAGAGGTGGTTTCTCAGTGATGTCATCCAGCTGAAAATGGCATGTGGGCTGCAAGACACTGAAGCCATGTCTCTTGCAGCGGCAGACAGTTTACTACACAAGGATCACATGATCTTTTTTGCAACTTTTAGGGAAATAACGCACAGTATAAATCTATTTAAAAAGCCAGCAACCATCTGGAAAATAATAGTCTAGTCTTTATATGCAGTGCTTTGGAAAAGTATGTTCGCCCCCTGCCAGATTTCTTACTTGTTGCGTCTTTGTCACACTTAAATGTTTCAGATCATCAAACAAATTTTAATATTATACAAAGAAAAGTTGGGTTAAGGTTCATTAATTAAGGTTGAAAAAACTTTGGCCCTGTTTAAAAAAGTATTTCCCCCGTAACCCACTTTTCTTTGCAGAATTTTTTTAATCAAGTCACACTGGAGGGTTTTTAAGCAGGAACAGCCTGTTTAAGGCTATGCTACAGCATCTCAATCCAGACTTTGACTAGGCCACTCCAAAAACTTCATTTAGTTTTTTTATTTTTTTAAGCCATTCAGATGTTGACTTGCAGGTATGTTTCCTGCTGCATAACCCAAGTGCGTTTGAGGTCACAAAATGATGGCCGGATATTCTCCTTCAGGATTTTCCTGGTGGACATTAGAAATCATGGTTCCATCAATCTCGGGTTCAGGTCCTGAAGCAGCAAAGCAGCCACAGACCATCACATTACCACCACCATGTTTGACAGCTGTTATGATGTTCCTTTATGAAATGCTGTTAGTTTTACGCCAGATGTAACAGGATGTAACCTGACATGCCAGATGGATTTGTTCCACACATCCACCTGGTAATCCTCTCATAGCCAGCGTTTGGGAAAGGGCAGAGCCTTTGAATAAACACTTGGAGGGTGATTGGATGAACGACTTGTCTGTCACATCTTTCGGGCCAATCAGAGCTCTCTTTTGCATAAGTGTCATTAAGTAATGGTTATTGCAGGTATATAATAAAAAATTGGACACCATTGCTTAAATTTAAAATGGGCCATTCTTGGGTGTCCTTTATGCACTTGGGCCCTAGAAAGCCCCCCCCCCCCCCATGGGCAGCCTTGTCTTATGAAAAAAAAAAAAAAAGAAAAACCTTGCCTCCAGATGTCAGGTTTCAAACATATTGTTATAGATTGTAAATCTATAAACAATAGACAGAGTCTGTGCAAATCTCCTCAGCCCAAACAGCTGAAGTCTTTTGATTGGATAACTGGAATAGCTGATGTCCAGGAGGTTTCAGTGCTCTCTTTTAATGACTGTGAGAGTCCAGATTTGCCTATAGCATCTGTTTTGTTGTCCCTCTGTTTATATTGCTGGCAACCTTGCACGAGGTCATGTACTGTCCCTTGCTGCTGTCTGAAACCCCAATACCAGCTTTAGATAGCCCACATCCATTGAATGTGTGGGCGCAGCCAGGGCTAAATTTATCACTAATCACCAACATGAATGGAAAAAACAGGGTTATTATCTGTTCCTGTGTGCATGTGTGCAGATGTCCCTCCACTTATTAATTGTGGTGTTATTTGTAGGTCGAGCCAAATGCCACCATTGGGGAGATCAAGTCTATGTTCCACAAGAGCCGTAAGTGCCATCTCTCCTCAGATGACTAAAGTTTCATAAATAGGCCAATCTTAATGCTGTGCACGGCATTTTATGTCCTTCTTTAAGATAACTGTCAAGAATTTCTATTTGTTTTTAGATCCTCAGTGGTATCCAGCCAGACAGTCCATTCGCCTTGACCCGAGTAAGTGTGACTGTGAAGCAGTCGTCATTGAGTGAATGTTCCTTCATCATCTACCTTTGACTCCTGTTTTACTGATGAAATAAAAGGCTTGTGTGTGTTTCAGAGGGCAAGTCTCTGAAAGATGAGGACGTTCTGCAGCATCTTCCTGTTGGAACCACAGCCACCTTCTACTTCAGAGACCTGGGAGCACAGATCAGCTGGGTCACAGTGAGTAAACAGTACCCACACAGTCAGGTCCGACAGTTCTGACAAGTCCTCACACAGCAGATCAAGCAGAGCTATAATGGGACTTACATCTGTATTGAAAGGAGTATGTGTGCTTTGGAGAAGTTCACTGAAATAAATGTGCTGCAGTGGAGTCACTGTAAAGTTATGTTGAGCCTCAGCATGGTTTGTTTGTCCTTGTTTCTGTTTCTCCAGGTCTTTCTGACAGAGTATACCGGCCCGTTGGTCATCTATTTGATGTTCTACTTCAGAGTACCCTTCATCTACGCCCCTAAATACGACTTTACCACCAGTAAACACTGGGTCGTACAGTGAGTGTCTCCAACACACCTTCATATACCCTTTAAAATCTGAGAGAGTTTTGTTTGTTTTGTTAGCTCTCAGCATTATTATGCATATACTGTTTTTGTTCATTTGTTTCCAAAATAGTCTATAGAATTGGCAGTCAATAGAATTATTCATTCCTCAACGATTATGAAACGTTTTAAATGAAATTATTATTATTATTATAATTAATAACAGAGTTTCAAAACACTTAACAGTTTCTAAAGGATTGAAAACAGAAATATGTTGACATTTTTTTGCATTAGGAGGTAATTGTTTCTCAAATAAAAGCTATTTCAACCAAATACATCTTTACTGATCTAGTTCTGTATTAACATAGGTCAGGGGAAGATGGTGGCCACACCGTGAATTTTTGTCCCTTTATACCCATATCAGCCAAAGTGGTGTTTTTTGCAAAACAGGATGGTGCATTGTCTTGAATGAAAATGATTGTATTCTGATAGGCACAGTTCTTCTTTTTATATGTTTTAAAGGGTAAAACTTTCAGGTGTAGATCTCTGCTGATGTTGCATAAAGTGAAAGTACAACTTGAGTAACCCAGCAAAATAAAACACAGAAGAGAAGCTCTGATATTTCACTCAAAAGCACAAAACCAGCTCAAGTTTACACAGGCCCTAAAATATTCACATTAATATGTACAACATGGTTGCATAGGGGCATAAATCAAGTTTACTTTGTTCTGTCTTTAAGCCAACAGGCCAAAATACAGCATTAAACTCAAACATAACAATGATGTTCACATATTTGTGTCTATATCTGTAACCTCTTTTTAAAAATTCTGATTACACTAATATGCGTTTATGTACTTTTTCAGTCTCGCTTGTATGTGTCACTCGTTCCACTACGTGAAGAGGCTGCTGGAGACGCTGTTTGTCCATCGCTTCTCTCATGGGACAATGCCATTACGCAACATCTTTAAGGTAAGATATCCCTCTGTACACAAACTCATCTGTTACATCTGGCTGTGTAGTAATGTGATGAAAGTCGATGAAAGAACAAGGTTTATCTGCACCAGCACAGGAAGCCTCAGTGACAAAGTTCCCGCCATATCCTCTCTTTCAGAACTGTACCTACTACTGGGGCTTTGCAGCATGGATGGCCTATTATATTAACCACCCGCTGTACACACCACCCAGTGAGAACTCATAAAACAAACTTTCACTTGTGCAAATGTGTCATTGTTGATCCTTTTTGTGATTACTCATAACTGTTTCCTTCTGCAGCCTATGGGGAGCAGCAGATCCGACTGGCCCTCATCGTATTCTTGGTATAATTATTTTTAACTCCTCATTTTTATTTGTTTGAGGTTTATAAAGTCACTTAATGTAACTAATAAGAAAAATTCCAAACAAAAATGCACCATTTGTACTTTGTATCTTTAACGCACATTCAGCACTAAGTCACTCACTGTTTTTCTCCTCCAGTTCTGTCAGATCGGCAATTTTTCCATTCACATTGCTCTACGGAACCTCCGTCCACCAGGTACAAACATCTGTAACACAATTCCTCACATGTATATCTACGTACAGTCTTGCCCCTTTAATGCACACCTACTATGACATGATATTGTGAAAATAAAGCTGCTCTGCATACATTTAAAAAATATGAAAAATATATGGTACTTCTTGAGATATATGTAAGTCGTATCCAAGAAAAAACTCCTCTCCTTACAGTAAATGTAAACTACAAAACTGACAAAAACATAAGCTTTACAAAGAGATCCTTGATCTTTATTAGTCCAATAACTGGTGGCTAGTATGATTATTTAAACAGTGTTAAAAGGTGTGCAACAGGCTGACAGGTACAGTTCCAATTACAGTGCATTAAGAAAGTATTCAGATCCCTTTCACTTTATTCAATTTTATTATGTTACAGCCTGATGCTACAGATGAAAAAAAAAAAAACTTTTACCCCATCATGACAAAGTGAATGCAGATTTTTTTCTGAATTGATGAAAAAGTTAAACAAAATATCACAATTACATAAATATTCAGACCCTTTGCAAAAACACTTGAAATATAGCTCTGGTTTCTCCCATTTCTCTTGATGTTTCTACACCTTGATTGGAGTGATAAATTAATTTGACTGGTCATGATTTGGAAAGCCACATACCAGGACTCCTCCAGGAGATAGTCACCTAGCCAAACTGAGGAACCGAGAAAGAAGGTCCTTAGCAAGAGAGGTGACCAAGAACCCGATGGCCACTCTGACTGAGCTCCAGCGATCCTGTGCAAAAGCCCACTTAACTTTCATTTTGAGCTTTTTGCAAACTCCAAATGGGCTTTCCTGTTTTTTTGCACTGAGGAGAGGCTTCCTTCTAGCCACTGTCTAAAGACCAGACTGTTGATGCAGTCCTGTGGTGCAGGGCTGCAGTGATGGGTGTCTTTTGGGAACTTTGTCCCATCGCCATACAGGGACTAAGTTCCAGAAGAATGAGGCCTTAGCCAACAGAAACCCTAACGAGCCCATGTGGTACTATAGACAGTCTGCACACACAACATGCTGTTCAACTCACCACCATATACGTTAAACATAACAGTTTTTTTTACATTTACTTACATTTTTGTAGTTTGAAGAGGCTAAATTTACCTGGATGCACCTATTCTCAGTTCTGATTGGTGGATAGATGTACCACTTTTTTTCTTTCAAAAATGTCACCCTGCCCCCCTCAAAAAAGTGTGCAGAGCAGCCACAGAACTTCAAAGACAGGAACAAGTTACAACAAAAACATTATGCTATCAACATTTTTCCCATGCTGGCATGAATATCCTCAAGTGTTTACTTTTTAAATGTTTGTGTTCTGAAATTATATTTAGGTTAAATATCTAATAAATCAGTATGCTTGATTTTTCTAAAAGGCTTTACACATTAGATACCATGAGATTTAGCTACCTTTTTTCTTTATTCCCACTCTTTGACTTACTTCTTCCAGGTTCTAAGACCAGAAAGATTCCTTATCCCACCAAAAACCCCTTCACCTGGATCTTCCTGCTGGTCTCCTGCCCCAACTACACCTATGAGGTAATAATTTATCAGGGGGCCTTTAACAAGAGTTTCTCACTCTGGCACAAGCTGCCTTCAAATTCAGCCTATGTGGAATATATACAACTATACAACTGTTTCTTTTCTTAAATCATCAGAAGTTTTGGAAGTTAGTTTTACGGCTGCTGCCCTCTTGTGGTTTCCGTCTGTGTGTTAACATCCCTCTTCTTCATCCTGCAGCTGGGCTCCTGGCTTGGCTTCACTCTAATGACCCAGTGCCTGCCGGTGGCCTTCTTCACCCTGGTGGGTTTCATCCAGATGACTGTGTGGGCCAAGGGGAAGCACCGCAGCTACCTGAAGGAGTTCCGTGACTACCCACCTCTCCGTTCACCGATCCTGCCCTTCATCCTGTAGAGGAAGACCCTCCTTCACCCATTCAAGCGCTCCCTGTTCTTAGGAGTAAAGTGGAACCCACCCTCTCCTCTACCCTTCAGCCCCAACTGAGAGGATTACCCCCCCATTAGTGAACTGACAGAAAGAGCCCAACCCTGTCTCTCCTCCTTTTTCTACCCCTATAATCGTCTGTCTGATCTGTCATGTTGAGTGAAACTGTAAAGATCTAAACTTGCTTTTTTTATCGCATACAAACCCATTCTGATTGGTTATTCATGTTCTTAGAACAGTCTTGGCTATCAAGCTTCTGCATGATATGCTAAAGAAAAAAACTCTGGTGTCAACAATATTACCTACACTAATAATATTCCAATAACACTGGCGTCTTTGGGCTGAATCTACATCTGGTGATATTCTGCAAAACTGTAACTGTTGAGTGTGATATCCATTGATCTAAATCCATTTAATTTTGTTGTCTGCAATAATTTATTAAAAAAGGTAAATCAATGTTTTGTTTTTTTGCTCTATAAGCGTCACTATGTGTTGCACATAAATTGTCTGCTAGCAGCAGTCTGAGCATACAGAAGCCTTGGATCGTGGTTATTCTAAGACTTAATCCTTACAGTTTGTATCAACAACAGGCAAAATTTAAAGTTTTTTTCATGGCCTAAATGTGCTATTGAAGGTCCGGTGTCACAGCAGAATCTGGTCACAATATATGGCAGTTTGTCAGATATGCCTACAAGAATTGGGACTGGAAATAAACCAATATTGTGAAATACTTTACTCTGAATTTAAATGCAATACTTTTCCACTTGCTCCTGTAATTTTAACTGAATTATAAAAGGTTTGCAAAAGTCCAATTGACAGTAAAGAACATTGCAAGAAATTGTCTGTACACCGTCTAAATTGCACACAAACACTGAAATGCTGCTGCTGTTTTGTGCAATTTAGACAGTGTGCAGGGGGTTACCAGCAATTTTGAAAATTAAAACAAGACACTTCCAAATTTTGTGTGTCTAGGAGTTCAGTCTCTGTTGCAGTGGTATTGAAACAGATATCAGAATTAATTAATTTTCAGTTGACTTGCATTTACATGGCAACCCTGTAACACTGATGTTCATAGTAAGAAGGCTGAGGGTTGTGAAGCTTGATCAATATTGTTTATTGTGAACAGCAGCACATATATACAGAGAAGATGAGGAATCAGAGGATGCACTGATCATGCAGCTTCAGCCTGAGCCTCGATTCTCTTCTTCCTCAGCTGGAGCCTCCTCTCTCTCTCGTACTCCTTCATGCGCATCACATAGCTGGAGATTGAAAAACACAAGTAAGAAAATAAGTAACATGCTGTAAGTATGTTTCAGCACCTTCTTTAAAGAGTTTATAGTGATCAGTGTTTCCCACCAAGACTTAACCTGGGCACCTTGGCATATTAAAGGGATATTTCTGTATTTTTGAAGTTGGGCTGTATGGGGTACTCTGGGACAGTTTTGACATTAGTCTGAGACAGAGAGGTGCCATCTGGTATGTTCTGATAAAAGCATTTAATGTGCTGATTTTGTCCTGGACATATAGAAGCTGTGCTTTACTTTAACATCCAATGGTTAGATTTAATGTGAACCATTAAAAAACCAACCAACAAAAAACACACCCCTACATACTATATAGAGCACACCATGTTAACAACAATCTGTCCTTCACCGTGTATGCAAAAACATCTCACATGGACAGAAACAATGTCCTTAATGTGACAATTGTCCCATTGTCCTTCTACAATGAGCATTACATTTTCAAAGTTGTCCCACCAACCCAAACTGGTCTCATCTATTCATGGTAACCAACCACATTGATGGTAAGGCTGAGCAATTAATAGAAATTTAGTTCTATCGCAGTATGTCCTACTGCTATTTTCAAATCGCAGATGTTTTTTTAACCTGACGTGTGTCAAAATACCATTAATACTATTTTGCAGCAGAGATGTTCTAGTCCGAAGATCACACAAACATTTAAGTGGAAGGTTTTTTTAGAATAGTTTACAAAACTTCCTCTTTCCTTGTTTTCAATTGTTTTTCTAAATCAAAATAAGAACGACATAAAAATGATTATTCTGTTCAATGCAACAATTCAGATCATATTTGCAACATGAGTCAAAATAATCCCTATTAGATATTTTTTCCAAATAGTTCAGCCCTGGTTTAATCTATCTAATATTGTGTTGGATATAAGTTGAATTATGTAGCCTGTGGTTTTAAAAATATACATACAAAATATATCCATAAGACTAGAAAAGCTCTCAGAGAGCTCAGACCTCCGCCATTAGCCCTATCTCCCAATAGTACAGAATCCTTTGAAAAAATCCCTGGATCCAGACAGTGATCCGGATCACTCCCAAAATCTAATCAATTCTTCCTTATGCCATTTCTGACATTTCCTGAAAATTTCATCAAAATCCGTCCATAACTTTTTGAGTTATGTTACTAACAAACTAACTAACAAACCCTGCCGTTCACATAACCTCCTTGGCGGAGGTAATATGGTACTTATCAACATATGGCTCACTTTGCCCCACAGCCACCATTTTGGAAAAGATGTTGTTAGCTCTGCTACTCAGGCTAATCTTTAACCAAATGATTCACATGGTTTTATACATTGGTTAATAACGAATATTTATAATACACCATTTAGACCTGGATACATTTGCTTTTATACCTGACATGAAGAAAATCTACTTTGGCACACACACAAAAAAGTTTTTTTTTGTGAAAAAGTACTAACCAGTGTTAATTTTTGCAGCTATTTATAATTTTAGGCTTAGTTTTAGTCTTTAAATGAAATGCACTTCAGTTTAAGTCATTTCTACCCTTTTTAGTTTTAGTCCATAAAATGCCCTCACATTTTAGTCTTTACTTTTAGTCCAAGCATTTTTTTTCGTAACTAAATCTGGTACCAAATCATGTTGTGTGTGTTCTATGCACTCAAACCTGGGGTCCCTGCTTTCCACAGCTGAGAGGCAGAATAGATAAAGCTGCATTGTTTTTGACAGATTTACCCACAGTGGAGAAATATCACGGATTCTGAATGCCCAATGAAAACTTAATTACATTTTAGTCTAATTTTAGTCATCTTGATGAAAACTTAACTTCACTTTTGTCGGTTTTAGTCATCACAGATCTATTTTTGTTAGTTTTAGTCATAGTTTTGGTTGACAAAATGAACACTGGTACTAACCACTTACGCCATGTAGTTCTCTTCATCAAAGGCAGAGAGAAATGATAAGTGCTTTCTTTAATTAGGGTCACGTGACAACACTTGTTTACTGTTGCCCAGAAACAGGGGATGGGTCAACGTACCTACTGGCTCACCTTACCCCACTCTCCCCTAAATGGATCTACTGAAAGCAATACAATATGAGGTGATCAATCCTGTAAAAGACTGACTAAATCCAACTTTTAAAATCTCTGCAACACTTACTCCTGGTGCTGGCAGTAGTCCCAGTCATGTCTCTCGTGCTTGCAGGCCAGAAAGTTGGGCCAGTTATCCCTCTTACACTTCATGAGCTTCAGGAGATGATGGGCACAGTAGTCTCTCTGCTCCACAGGCAGCTGGGCCAAGTTCATCTGCTCCTGTGTTGCTACCATCTCTGAGAAATAAAAAAAAAATCTGTGTCATCACTCAATGCACAAGGAACTGATGTTACCATATGGACCACAGTGGAACTCATAAAGAGCAGAAAAAGTGTTTTAACTGGAGAGGTTAAACTTACATACATCAGTAGAGATGCACAATATTATCGGTATGATATCGGTATCAACAGACATTAGCTTAAAAAGACAACCATCACATGCAGATATATAGATTTCTGCAGATATTTTGGCTATAAAAAAATGCCTTTGTCAGCTGTAAAACTGACTGTTTGAACAAATAAGCTAGAGAAGTTTAAGGCTGGACCAACAGAGGCAGAAGGCTTGTCTTTACTCATTTATTCCTCTCTTAATGCTTCACTGCATACCTGCATCTGGTTTATGTAGATTTGACTGAAAGCTGACTGTTATTATTTTTCAAGAACAGATGTATTGAGATATATATCAAATATCACCATTGAGCTTTAAAACATTAAGATATGATTTTTTTTATCGCCCAGTCCTACTCACACTCTGACTGAATCACTAAATCACACAAGTGACCACTGCTCACAATTTATGTTCTCACATTGTATTTACTCTGTACAAGTGAAGTCAGGACAGACTGTAAAAATGTTCATGGAGTTTCCATTGAATAGTATCACACAGGAAGGTTGAAGTCAAATCTACTGTCTAATTTTTATGCCCCAAACAGCTACAGGCAGCGACAAAACCACTCTTGCCATCCCTCTCCCACCAGCAAACACAGCTAAATGATAACAAACAATAAGCTGGAGATCTACAGGCAGGCCTATTTCCTGCTCATTTATTTTCGTCATTATAGTCTAGGAAGATACAAATGTCATTCCTGTTGTTTTCACAGTAATTTAAGACTCTGCCCAACAGTTTACAAAGAAGCTATCCCCCAAAGTTGGAGTTTCTGCTTGTGGCTCAGCTCTCTTTTTGGGGATGTGTGCAGTCATACAATCAAAATATCAATCAGCAGAAATCCGCCAGACCATTCTGACGGATGGCCGGGCTGTGGTCTACCGACTTGTCCCCCTGTGCACTACAGGTTAAACATCACAAAAGCACAAAGAAAGTCAGAGAGACTTCCAAGTTATCCATGCAATTTAAAAATTGTGTTAGAATCTTCTGAAAATTGCAGTGTAAGCCTGGCGTTACATGTTAGCAAAAACATGACCACAGGTTGAGACACAAGAGTGGAGAGCAGGGCATGTGCTGGCAGAAACTAAGAATATTTGTATATATCAGAATAACTTGTGGCCCTGCATGGTGGAACAAATAAACTGGGGAATTCATGTGACAGATAATGCTACAACTATAAAACATACATTATTTATTACAAAAACTTGTGTGGATCATTTTGAAAGCATCAGTGATGAACTCAAAAGGCCATTAAAAATGACCTCAGGGGCCTAATCCAGCCTCAGTGCCTCCAAATGAATAGCTTGGACAAGGTCTAAGTAAAAAATAAATAAATTTTAAAAAATCTGCAATAAGGCAATGTGCAGGTAATTCCCTGCGATTTTGCACAACTAAAAACATGGAAGTACTAAATATTGAGTGCCTAGGACTCCCCTATCATTTATCTTTCTCTGGTACTATACTTGGAGTCTTATATATAAGGAGAGAGAAAACGCAGACAAGCAGGCCATAAACAGAGAGGAGGCAAACAGCACCAGCTCCCACTGACAGTGGTTCAGACCTGACAGCTACAGAGCTAGCTCCTGTCAGTGTCATTAGCAGAAAACAACGTTAGACCAGCTAAGCTAATACCCCTCAACATTAAATTATTTTTGACATGAAACAGTAAAAATAAAGTACATGGTTAAATGTGTCTGTGAGCAAGTGAGGAGACAAACCTCTCTCTTTCCTCTCGTCGAAGCCAAACTCGGGGTCGAACGCGGACTTCTTCCTGGGGTCCGGCTCCGTGTCTGTCTCGGTGATGTACCGTCTGACCATGCTAGCTCCCATGGCTCCGACGATCAGTACTAATCACACTAAATCTGTGAATACTGCTTGCTTTTTGCTACTGCAGCGTTGCTAAAAGGTTTCAGCCGTCCACCATTCGGTCACCTCCACAAATCTCCTGTTTGTACATCCGCCTGCAAACGGAAGCAACAAGACAACGGTACGTCACGAAACACCTTCCCTCAGACAAGACGCGAAACGTTCCGCTGAGGGACCGAATAATGTTATTTGAACTTCGGTAAAGACGAAGACAGATATCCAGTTATAAATAAATAATGCTGCAAATTACGTAAAATCTTAAATATATGCTGGATAATGTTTATGCAGACTATATTATTACTTAACCAGCTCCATATTTGCTGGAGTCATATTCTGTGTAGTTGAAAGATTAAATATTTTTTCTTCACTTTATGCTATAGATAGCAAAATGAACCTTGAGTTCACTTCTGAAAAATCTTAACGTCTACAGAGGCTTTAAGATTTTTTCTGGAAACAATGTTTCTTGAGATCTGTATGGAAGCAGATAAGGGACACAGGTGAAGAAAATATGCTGGGCACTTCGAGATTAAAGACACAATGTCGAGAGTAAAGTTGAAAATTTGAGAATAAAGTTGAAATAAAATTTTGAAATTAAAGTCAAAATATCGAGATTTAAGTCAAAATGTGCAGGCTCTCCACTGTCAAATACTACACGCACATGCATTTTCAATGGGAGACGGGTCTGGAATGCATGCTTGCTTAATGCAAAGTCATGCTGTCTTAACTGGAGCAGAGTGTGGCTTGTAGGGCTGGACGATTTGGGAAAATAATCAAATGGCGATTCCCCCCCCCCATATCGCGATTGTGATATGCAATTATTCCTAAAGTTCCTTGTCTAATGTATTTTTCAATAAACACAAGCAATGAATAATTATATATTTTAACCAACACCTAATTAGATAAAACTAGAACTTTTTTTTTTTCAAATATCTAATTCTGATGATTTTGACTCATATTGCAAATTGGGTATTAATTGCTGTATTTAAGGGAATAATAATTTCTATGTCATCCTCATATTTAATAAAAAAAATGTAAAAACATGAAGAAATCAGGAAATTCTTGTAGACTATTCTAAAAAATGGGTCTTGAATGATTGCATGATATGTAATGTATGACATCTCTGCTGCTGCTGCTGCAAAAAAAGAAAAGTTTTAAACAGGTATTTTGACTCAAATTTGAGGTTACATAATTATTGAAACTTCTGCGATTTTAAAATTGCAGCAGGCCATTTTGTGATTTAAAGTAATTTTTTATTAATTTCCCTGCCCTAGTGGCTACCTATGCTATGGGCACTAACACACCTCCATACCATCACAGATGCTGGCTTTTGGACTTAGTGTTGATTACAGTCTGGATGGTCCTTTTCCTCTTTAGCCAGGAGGACTTGATGGCCAGGGGAGACCACAGCACACTTATCTACTTCAGGAAGGTCCAATGTAGATGAGCTCAGGCCAAGAGACATCAGTTGCATTTTTGAATATTGTACATATATGGCTTTCATTTCACATGGTAGAGTCTTAACTTATATTTGTTAAAGCTGCAACATACTGTGTTATCTGTCAGTAAGTTTAATATCCATCAGAGAATGATGTTGGTTTTAAATGCAGCACAGCCAGAGGGGTTAAATGTCATGGGTATTCAGTGATGGTTTTCAGCCTTGCCCGTTATTCAGAGAGATTTCTCCAGATTTCTCCTCAGTCTTTCACAATGTGAGGAACTTAATGCAATTTTTATAGTGAACAAATGGAATGTGTCGCAGGCATCAAATTCAGCATGCGTGTACTCTAAGAAAAACACAAACAAACAGAAAAACATTTATCAGCTTGAACATAGAAATATTGTCTATTTGCTGTGTTCAGTTTATCACAGACTGAAAGTAATGTGTAAATCCTTATTTTCTTTTTTTTAATTCACATTTTACACAATGTTCAAACTTATGCTGGAACTGAGTTTGCATTTAGTCTGTTTTGCTTGCAAACTGTGACTTTGTTTATGAGCACATACAAGAGGGTGTATGTGGAGAGTATACGGTGCCTATAAAAAGTATTAACTTCCTTGGATGTTTTACCCTTTTATTGATTTCATTAATAATTCATGGTCAATATATACATTCTTTTAAATAAGATAACCCCTCTTTAATGTCATAGTGAAACTGGATTTCTAAAGTAATGTTAATTGAATAAAATATGTAATGTGAAATAAGTGATGTATAAATATTCACTCCCTTTAAAGTGACTGACCAAATTCAACTGAGGTCCAGCCAACTGCTGCTATTAGTCTTACAATTTTTAAGATAAAAATCACCTGAGCACAGTGAATGTGTTTCTAGTGATTGTAGTATAAAGACACCTTTGTCTGGAAGGTCCAGTTACTGGTTAATCAGTATGGCTACCATTACACCATAAAGACAAAAGAACATTCCAAGTAACTCAGAAAAAAGTTATTGAAAAGTATTAGTCAGGGGATGGATATAAAAAAAATTCCAAGGCACTGGAGGTTAGTTAAATCCATCATCAAGAATTTAAAGGAATATGGCACATGTGTAAATCTGGCTAGATCAGGCGGTTCTCACAGACTGAGTGACTGTGCAAGAAGGAGACTAGTGAGCGAGGCCAAGACACCTATGACTTCTCTGAAAGAGTTACAAGCTTCAGCAGCTGATGGAGCTGAAGAAGATGGGAGAGACGCTGCATAACAACTGTTGACTTTCTTTTTCACCAGTCAAAGCTCTATGGGAAAGTGTAAAAGAGAAAGCAATGTTAATGAAACCTCAGATTAGATCTTGACTAGTTTGCCAAAAGGCATGTGGGAGACTCCACAGTCAAGTGGGAGAAAGTCACCACAAACACACCATTCCCATTTTGAAGCACAGTGGTGGCAGCATCATGCAGTGGGGATGCTTCTCAGCAGCTGGCCCTGGAAGGCTTGTAAAGGTAGAAAGTAAAATGTGTGTGGCAAAATATCAAATTCAGTCTGCAAGAGAACCACGGCTTAGGAGGCGATTTATTTTCTAGCAAGAAAATGACCCAAAGCATACAGTTAAAGCTACACAGAAATGGTAAAAAGGCAACAAGGTGAATGTTCTGGAGCGGCTAAGTCAAAGTCCAGACCTCAGTCCAATAGAGAATTTGTGGCTGTGATTGAACAGGGCTGTTCACACCCAATCCCTGTGTAACTACTTAAACAGCACACATTTTCCCTGCTCTCTGATAAAATAGCTGAAAAAAAAGAATGTTCAGTAAGCAGAGAGGGACATTGTTCAGATAGTAATAGCATACAAATAAATTCATTTATCAAATTTTAAACTCACACAGACACACAGCTTACATCATTTCATAGTGCAACAAATTACAAAAAAAGATCCGTTATTCTGAATTTCTTACAAGTGTTTGTTTTAATACTGAAACTATTTAATATCCTCACACACTTCATAAAGATCTTAACTTTTGTTTATTTTTTATTCATTTTTTGTTTCGTATATTTTCAGTGTCTTTCATATAAATAACTTTTTCCTCATGTTTTTGCTGTGTTTCTCACCATTTCCTCTGTAATTATTTCATGTTTTTATTCCTCAGAGAAAGTCAAGCTCAGTGGTGGAAGAGAAAAACAGTGCAGCTGATGGTGATGAGTCTTTTGTCACTGATAGAGATCATCGTCACCTTCCTCTCTGTAGAGGCCTGGACCAGAACCAGACCCCTGTCCTCCTTGCCGAGTACCGGAAGCAGAAGGGAACCTAAGTCAGAGCAAATAAAGAATTGTCCATCAGTGTTTTCAGGAAATGTAAACTATTTTCTCTGTAGTGACATGTGTTGTGTTTTACTACGGGTACCTGAAGTTTCCAAAACCTCGGCTCTGCTGCAGAGTTTGTGCAAACATTTCATATTTTCGGATATCGTTGTCGCTGACTGATCGACGTGCAAATCGCATCGCCTCTTCAAAGTGGTCCTTCCTGATCTCTGGGACTGGATCAAAATCCTCATCCTGCAGACAGAAAAACAAAAGGCAACATCATTTAAAAACATTATTCTCTCTGTTTGTTTGTGTGTTCCCAGTCCAAAGGCTGAAAGTTACAAAACACACAGCCGCCCTTTAGGGAACCTTTTTTACTCTCCCACTGTCTCTGTCAGTACCGAGCACACACAGCTGGGTACTGTCTGAGGAGTGGAGTACATGTGTTTGTGTTGGCCAAGAAAAAACAATGAGCCAGAACATGATGGAAGTATGAACGCAGTGTAGTCGTAATAATCTAACCATGGGGATGCCTGGTCGGTTCTGCCTCTGACGCTCAGCCTTGATCTCGGCCTCGATGGCCTCGCGGATGGCCAGCTTACAGGCACGCTGGCAGATCTCTGTCAGGTCTGCTCCAGAGAAACCATCTGTGATAGTAGACAGGTATTCAAGGTCCACATCCTGCAGGACAGAGAGAAAAGAGGAGCAAAATACCCGTGAAAGTGAAAATATTTAGAGTGCCATTTCATGAAACAAGGACTATTCTGGGAGAGCTCTGATTGAACTAATACCAAATATTTTAATGCTTTCAGTTAACGCTACTCTGTGATACAGAGGAACCAGTAAGACTTTTCAAAGCCAATTAGTGGAGATCAGTCAACGTCACAAAGAGTGCAGCATCTGACCAATCAGCAGTGGCCCAAGTGTATTAAACTTCCTGTTTCCTTCAGACTCACAAAGTGCAGTTTTACATCTCTCTTTCTGTTTAACACCAAAACTAACCATGGTAGGTTGATGAAACTCCATTATACAGGTGAATAGTAGAGCTAAATGTCCTGATAGGTCTCATTTACATCTGATTTCTAGCAATTTCTGCAATTTTAGTGTGACAAATGGAAGCAACATATTTAATCAAACGTTTGATTATGGTTGTATAATGATGTCTATATTAAGTCATACTGTATGTCCAATTCATCTAGCAAGCGTACACAGGGTATTTTCTTTATGAAAAGCTCATTATAATGTAGAAAATAGTACTTTAATAGTGTATCTAGATATTGCCACAGGTTTGTACAAAAACGAAAAGTGATCCAATGGTAAATTGTTCTAACTTTTAGAAATATTAATGTAAAAATAGCAAGAGTGATTTTTGGTCAGTTTTATAACCATTTGATAGTTGTATTATACCTTTGTGGTTTATATCAGTTTTTATTTTTACTGTGAGCCTCATTATTGCTAAGATTCACTTAAAACATTAAATGTTTGGGTTTTTAGGTTTTCTGTTGTAATTATAAAGGAAAATAAATGGTATGAATAGTAAAATATATGTAACTTAGTCAGTTTTACAACAGTTGGATTATGCTTAAATGGCATACGTCAGTTTTCTTTAATTGTGAGTCTCATCATTGCTCAAATTCCCTTAGTATTGGTGACTTTTTTTAGGTTATTTGTTGGAATTATAAGAATTATAATTCTAATAGTATCCTGAAGGCAGTCACGTATTGTCTCCCATGGAGGTCAGCATCTAAAGGGGGCCTCACCAAGTCCCCAACGAGTCACAGGACACAGCAGCCATCCCAGATAACTCTGAGAGGTTTGACCTGTCCCTGTTCATGCACCATGTCCTAACTTTGATCAAGAAGCAGCATGTTGATTTGATGTTTCATTATGAACCTCCAAAAATTATTATGTGTAAAAAATAAATATTTTTGTATAAAAATATGTCTAAGTAAATTATCGTTCGACTTTCCGTTATTAACATTTTAATACTAATAGCATACTAATATTTTAAGATAATATACATAATAAGCATGTTTTCTTTGTTTTGTTTTATATGGGCATTTTGTTGACCTTGATTTTTACTATAACTATGTAAAGAAAGGTTTTTTTAATCTTGGGATAAAAGTAATCATAGTTTTAGATTTTTCATTATTGTTTACTTTTTGATTTAAGTTTAGTTTTAGTTGTTTTATACTGTTTCTTTTGTTCACTTGGTTTAGTTTTAATTTTACAAAATTGTTCCATTTCAGTTTTGATTTATTAGTTATTGTTTATCATTTTATTAGTTTTAGTGTTACTCTTTTCAGAAACATGGCATACTTGTCTGGGAGGTGACCCAAATGTTCAGAAAAGTTAACATCATACAATTTTTAAAACATACTTTCAATCAGGTTATGCTTCACTGTTAATTTTATTTATTCAAATTTGGCATCTGAATACAACTCAAGACCTAAAAACTCTCCAGGTTTGGGTGTTCATGTCAGTCAGTATGCTGCTGTCAAAGACTAAAACTAAGGAGATTTTGTTCCTAACTCTAGTTAGTTTTTTAAGCACAGAATTAAGTTTTTGTTTATTTATTTATTTAATATTGTAGGGTTCATTTTTTTATTTCAATGGATGCCTTGTAAAGGCACCCCCCCATGATGTGTTGTTAGGTTTTATAGCAGTCGGCAGTTTGTGTAATGTTCGGCCAACTGAAAACTCGATCCTTTAGTGGCTTCATAAAAAAAGAAATCAGTCTGTTAATCTTCTCTCAGTAAATAGTTATGATGTAATAAGCTCCAGTATACAGAAAAGGATTAACTGCTCTCTTTCTGCTGTACATGAGGCAGACACCATAAGCCTCTACAGGTGTGTGTCACTGACTCGTGCCACAGGAGACTTGCGCAGGTTGGCTTTGAGAATGGCTGTGCGTGAGGGTTTGTCTGGGAGCGGGATGTAGATGAGCTGGTCCAAACGACCCGGCCTCAAGATGGCGGCATCAATGATGTCTGGTCTGGAGTAAGGACAGAAAACAGTGGAATAAATAGAGAGAAGTCAGGTTTTCTTCTTAGTTTAAGAGTTTAACACTGTGAAAAGTAAAATCCAACGTATCTGTCTTATTTCTACTCTAAGATATCTGCTATTTTAGCCACATTTATCCGACAAGCCTAGAGAAACATCTTATTTGATAAAACATAAAAAGCAAAATATTGGGCTGGCAAATTTTATGTTTAAATGCTTTGAAATGAAACGCTCATGTCTATGTTAATCAAGATTAAATAAGACCATTGATCCAAGTTCATTAAGTTGTACTTGAGAAACAACACAACTGTCCACTGTAAGACAGAACAGCTGAAGGTTGTTTATGAAAGTTGTTCTGTTAAGTTAAAAATCCAAAATAGATGTTTCAACTCCATTTTGTAATTATACACAAATTATTTGACAATCACACTTTAACCTGCAGTTTTCCCAGAATGCCTTTGGGCTTTGGACATTTTTGTACCATGAGTGAAGTTGCTGAGTCAGTTAGTCAAGTCTTGACTGTGGAGACCCCCACTGATTGTAGGGAAGTATATTTATTTGATCAAATGTACCATTCAGTCTTTCACTGTGAGATGGATCAGTTGGAGGTTAAATATATTGAGTGGTGTTAACTCCTTAATAACTTAAGTTGATTAAACTCAAGTAAAAGTGCATAACATAAAAAAAAATCTTTATAAATGTAATTCACAATATCCAATGTGGAAGTAAAATTATGTTTTATTCAGTTAACCCCATGTTTCTGCTTGTGTCTTAGTAAGAACCCATATGTTCTCTGCTCACTCCTCACACTTCATTGTTAACCTACTCTCCCTGCCACCTTTACCCAGGAAATTACATAGAAATCCAAATGCTGAATGTTTATTGAAAGTCTTCCCACTGACTGGTTTTCCTGTACCCCATGTGACCAAATGTTGCCTTGTGACTACCCTTTGATCCTGTGTGCCTTTTGATTTGCCTTTTGTCTTACTGAAACCCTGTTTAAAAATCCCATCTCAAGCCTGCTCAGAGAGAGAGACCTTACCAGCCATGCTGAGAATTTCTTCTCTCCACTGCCCAGTGAATAAAGCTCATCTGAACCAGCCACAGACTTTGGACCTTAATTATTCTTCTGCACCAACTACTGAGGTCATAACGTTATTTCCACAAAGTTTTCAGGCTGCATGATTTTTTTAAAGCTAACTGGGTTTTACAGTGTGGTATTGGCTAAAATGTGTTTGGAAATATTGCTATATTGGCTACTGGCAAAAAAACAACAGTGTGCATCCCTAGTTTTTGCAGTGTGTACTCTAAAACCACAATCAGAATACATCTCAGCTTGAGCACCTGTTCGTGGCACCGATAATAAAAACGTTCTTTTTGTCCGACATGCCGTCCATCTCTGTGAGGATCTGGTTGATGACTCTGTCAGCTGCTCCACCTGCATCACCAGCTCCACCTCCCCGGGATTTGGCGATGGAGTCCAACTCATCAAAAAACAGGATGCAGGGGGCTGCCTGTCTGGCCTGGTGAAGAGACGGTTTTAGTGTGAGGCATATGAGTTTAAGATTTAACCAAGCACACTCATCTGGTTTGAGTTAATCCAACTTGTATTTTTCTGCTCTCACCTTATCAAACACGTCTCTGACGTTGGCCTCTGATTCTCCAAACCACATGGTGAGCATCTCCGGCCCTTTGATTGAGACAAAGTTTGCCTGACACTCATTGGCGATGGCCTTAGCGAGCAGGGTTTTTCCACAGCCTGGAGGCCCATAAAAAAGCACGCCACGAGATGGAGTCATCCCAAACTTCAGGAACTTGTCTGGATACTCGACGGGATACTGAGGAGAGAGAGACAGAGATGGATGGATTACTGATATGTTTGTAGGAACGTGCAGAGTCTGGCGTTGCAAGTGTTTGTTTTGTCTCCCACCTGAACCAGCTCCTGTAGTTCTCTCTTGACCTCATCCAAACCTCCGATGTCCTCCCAGTTTACCTGAGGAACCTCTGCGACCGTCTCTCTCAGAGCTGAAGGGTTACTCTGACTCAGCGCCCACTGAAGGAAGACATGACAGTGTATTCACTTATTCAACAAAAATATTAATGTTTAGCTTTTATCTCATAACTCCAACAGGCCAGAGATGGCAAAAATGTGTTTGGATGTTTGTTTGTACTTGGAAGTCATCCATGGTGACAGCCAGTGAGTTGAGCAGGTCGGCATCGATGGACTCGTCCTCTAGGTCAATGAGGGTCATCTTCTTGCGGATGGCCTGCAGAGCAGCTTCTGAGCACAGAGCTGCCAAGTCTGCACCCACATGACCGTGAGTCTCTGTGGCAATCTGAAATGTGTTCAGTGGCTCAGAAAAATAATGTTCTTTTATCAGTAAGGACACATGCAAACACACATTGGAAAGGTACTGTTTGTGGTTCAGCATTTTAGTTTGCAGCCACTGATTCTTTAATGAGAGCACTGAAATCAATGGAAATGAACCCTTACAGACAGTCACAGTTTCCATCTGTAGGACTGTGAAATAAACTGAACTGAATTTTTTATTGAATGAAGTCAATTCAAGGAGAATAAGTATTGACCAGAAAACAAGGTTATAACAGTTTTGGGTGTTTTTAAAATTGATTTTGATTCTATTTTACATTCTGATTTAAATGTCAATTTAGTTGTTATCAATATTTTTAGTGCCATATTGTTAATGAAATTTAGTTTTTATTTTGTAAAAAGGCTTTTGGTTTAGTTTGTATTAGTTTTAGTGGTAGTTTTAGTATTTTTAGCAATATTGGACACTTGTTGGAGGCAAGACATAAAAGGACAAGAGAAAGTAATAGAAAAAGAAAAAAGGAAAATGCCAATCTTTGCTCCTTATTTTATTCATTCAAAATTGGTATCTGAATACAACTCAAGACCTAAAACTACCATTTTGTGAAGTCTTGATCAATCAAATCTGACAATTTTACTCTCCCATGGCTTAGGCTGCTGGGTAGAAGGTTGGTTGGTCCAGCTGATTGGTACTGAGAGGCTTCTGTCTAGCTACTCTGCCACAAAGCTCAGATCAGTGCAGGGCTGCAGTGATGGTTGTCCTTTTTTTGTCCCAGAATCAGCTGGTCTGATTGACCATCTTGTTCTTGGTCACCTCTCTTAGAAAGGCCTTTCTCCACTGATGGCTGGGCGCCCAGCTCTTGGAAGAGGGTTGGTAAAGAGGTTCTGAATACTTTCTGAATGCTCTGTATATCAGCAGTAAAAATTTTAAATCAGCTGTATATATTGGCAGCATGAACCACTGTACCATCAGGTATAGGTGGCTGCCCAGGGTGCCACACACTCAAAGGAGGGCCACCTTCAGACCTGAACACTTTGAATGAAGCCCCAAAAGTAAAACAGCTACCAGATTGCATCCTTTCTCATCTCTGCATCACTCAGTCTCTTTTTGCACTGGAGATACTTGGTGTTTTACAAAAAAAAAAAAAAAGAAAGAAAGAAAAAAGAAGGAATCTATGTATCGGTACCGGCTAAAATTAGTTTAGAAATATCAACATATCAGATATCAGAAACAATCCAAAATCGTGCATCCTTAGTTGTAAATACATGCTATTCACCTATTTGAGCACACAAACTTGATGTCATTCTTGCATGAGTCCACAAGTCAGTGTGCAAACTCATCTAAAATGTAAATCAACAGCCTGAGACAAATCATGAAGGAAGTATCAGTTAGTCTGCTTGTGTAAAAAACTAAAACGAAATCTAAAACCAACTAAAACTCATGTTGTTTAATTTTTTTTAAGAGCACAGTTTTCTTTTTGTAAAGCCTTGTTTTTATTCAGATTTCAGATAACTCAAACAATTTTTACAATTTAGTTTTAGATATATAGATAGTTTAAGTGAACTATAATAAACTTGCCAGATAATCAAGACTTACTGCTTGAATTAACATGAATTCTGGGGGTGATTGTCTGAATAATATCCAGTCATTTCATTTTCTTTAACACTAGAGCTGCACCTAAACAGTTTAACCAACTTAGGACAGATCAGTAATGTTAGTGGTGGGGTTTGTGCCCTTAAAATGTTCGGTGAAATGACCTCCATAGTCCATTCAAGCATCTCTGTCCATCAGCATGGTGGTAGAGCAACTGGATGTTTTAATGGAAACATGTCAAAAATGCAGTGATGATAACATCTACATAAGTTTGGCTACATATGTTGTTTCCATGAAAACAATAATGATAATTCGAGATACCAGTAACATAAAAAAGAGGGGAAACCAAAGCAAAGTATGATGTTAAAGGTAAGAACTCTGTTTTCCCAATCTAAACATCAACCTTCAAACCAGAGTTTTTAAACTCTTCACCCTGAAAGGAGAGGTGTGTTTTCAGTGATCTAAAATGCTGTGTGCATGCGTAGACAAAAACACACAAAACCCCAGTTTATAAAAATACCTGCCTTCTTGTAACCTTGTAAAGCAGATGGATACGCCCGTTTCTGTGTTTCTCACTGGTGAATCCATCTTGCAAAGCTCCCGTCTGAACCGTTTGGGACTGGTTAGAAAATATCAGGACCAATGCTCCAGCACAGAGCCAGGCAGCTGCTCTCTGATTTGTTTTTTATTTGAGAGGATCTTATTTCTCGTGAGTGGGCGTGGCTTCAGCTCATTTGACTGACATGCCCAAACCATCTTAGAGCAGATTTTACTGCCTCATTTTTTATGATAATGAAGCGTAATTTTTTTAAACTTAGAAATGTTTTTAGTGACTGAAATTTGGCCTAGTGGTTCAAAACACAGGGGCCTGTCATAAAACTAACCTAAAATACAGATTTTTATGACTTTACTGGGACTTTAAAAAGACTGTTTTAAACTGTTTTCAATCTTAGAATCCTTTGAGAAAAGACACAGGACAACTCAGCCAGACTGCGAGACCACACACCTGCTGACCAGCCAATGACCTCACAATGAGGATTCCTCCCACAAGAGATCTCACAGAACATTATGTGATCAAATATGGCTTCAGAGGAAATCAAAATCCTCAGCTGGTGGCTCTGGTTGTGTTACAGTTGCGGCAAAAATCCAACAAATTAGGGAGAAGAATGAGAGTGAAATCCATGTTGAGATAAAGGTTAGTGTGTTTGTGAGCCATGAAAGCAACATCTGGTTGGTGGCGCTCTTTTTGGGTGTTGTGGGTTGTTAGTCGGAGGCATTGTGACCTAAAATCGTCGATACCAAACATGCTTGATATTTACGATAAGAGGTTAGAGAGGCTCCGATGCAATTAGGGTTATTTAGACGAATAACTATTTGTAGACAGCCTCAACTTGGGACACACCCTCATGATCTTGGTGAGGGGCAAATCTGGCCTTAGAGCAGGCTTATGGGTAGAAGTGTGGCCAGCTTAACTGAAAACACGAGTGGGCATTTCTGCAGTGGATGGCATGTTCCACTTACCCTTCACTTAGAACTGAAGATGGCATTAAGTTACTTCTTTTGTACTCCCAATCAGAGCTGCAACTACAGCAGCTGATAAAGCAAAATGGCTGTTTCAAAATTATGGATGGTGCCAGTGAGTTTTTGTCTTAGATTATATCCAGAGCAAGGGGACGACTGGCTGTGGAGATGCATGCAAGATCAGGGTTTATCAAACCAAACTGGAGTGAACCAAACCAGACTGCCTTGTGAAACAGACCAATAAAGATGCTTTCTCACCCTCTCCAGATCGACATCATCAGCCAGCTTCATGTTTTTGGTGTGAATCTGCAAGATCTCCAGTCTGCCCGTCGAATCAGGGATCCCAATATCAATCTCCCGGTCAAACCTGCCTGAAGAGAGACATCAGCCAATCAGAAAGTGGTGTTGTGTGTTTCTGTATGTGTGCTTGTGAGAGTGTGTGTCCTGACCAAAACGTCTCAGTGCAGAGTCCACGCTGTTTGGTCGATTTGTGGCTGCCATGACAACCACATGAGCTCTTTGCTTCAGGCCATCCATCAGGGTCAGGAGCTGGGAGACTATACGCCGCTCCACTTCACCGTGGGTCTACACACATGAGAATAAACACTCTGTTATATTGACCTTATACGGCAAAGGAAACAGATGTTTGGTTCTGCTTCTCTATTGGTTACTTTCTCTCTCTTGGGAGCGATGGCATCCAGCTCATCAATAAAAATTATAGATGGGGCGTTTTTCTCCGCCTCCTCAAACGCCTTCCTCAGGTTGCTCTCTGACTCCCCCGCCAGCTTACTCATGATCTCAGGACCTTCATGGAATAAATCACAGCATGTTTAAAATTTCTCCTTGCCACATTTAAAAATAAGAAAATCACTGAGTGCTGAAAAGTTTCCCATCAGGCTGTCAAACTTTCCTATTTGCAAGAGTAGGATTGTTTCATTTCCTGTTAACATAAACAAGAGCCTCACCATTGATAAGAAAGAAAAAGGCACCCGTTTCATTTGCAACAGCTCGAGCCACCAGGGTCTTCCCCGTGCCTGCAGGGCCGTACAGCAGGATACCTCTGGGTGGCTGAATGAGAAAAAGGAAGGGGTGGCATCATGAAAATGCTTCATGTAACAAGTGTAGAAATAGCCTAGGGAGTTTTTTTGTGCTTGTGTGCCACCTTGACTCCTATAGCCTTAAATAGGCCAGGGTGTCTGAGAGGAAGCTCCACCATCTCTTTGATTTGAGCCAGCTGCTTCCGACAGCCTCCGATGTCATCGTAGCCGATGTCATTCAGGGTCTCTTCCTCATCCTGTCACAGGCAAATAAAAAAAAAAAGATACAGATCTGATGAAGAGCCTTTGAGGACATGACATGGAGAGTTCTGGTGTCATGTCACTGCAGTGATTTAAGCTCTCTCTGTGATCGTTACAGAGCAGAAAGTAAACTACTTGTGCTTTAAGATGGTCCACACAAGTTTCTTTTTTTAAATGAAATATTGTAATATTTGTCTGATCATCAGTGAAATGTATCCACTAGGTTGCCCCACTTCACAATTTTGCAGTTATCCTATAAACTTAGCACAAAAAGAAAGGAAATGTGTGTTTGGTTGATTTTTTTGTTGTTGTTGTAACAATGCTTCTTGGCAATAAATCTTATGCTGTTGGAAAGCCTGTTTATTTCCCTTTTAAATGGTGCCACATTTGAAAGAAATATTCAGAATCTGCCAACAGCAGTTAGATCATTGGGTCAAAGTGTGAAGAAGACGCAGAGAACACTATGCTGATAGTTGCACCGACAGAGTAACATCTTTTGGTAGAGGCAGTGAGATGGTGTTGGAAGGCATCTCCCTCACTAAAAAAATCAGGCTTTTCATTGGAGGCAATTTGGATGCAGAGAGATATTGAGATGACATTCTGCAAGCAGTGGCAATCCCATATCTCCACAGTCTGAGACCAAACTATCTCCACTAAAGCTCGCCCCCACAGAGTGGGGTTTATCAGAGACTACCTCCAGAACTTTGGAGTGGAGATGGCATGGCCTGCCCGCAGTCCAGACCTCAACCCCATTGAACACTTGTGGGATCAGTTCATGCCAGAGTGACCAACACAACCACAATGGCTGACTTGCAACAAATGCTGGTTGAAGAATTGGATACCATCCCACAGCAGTGTGTGACCAGGCTGGTGACCAGCATGAGGAGGAGATGCCAGGCTGTTGTGGCTGTGTATGGTTCTTCCACACGCTACTTAGGCTGCTGTTTGTTCAGCGACTAAATTGATAAATTGTTAATGTTTTTTTTTCTTCTGGTTTCAATTATCCAATCCACCAAGCAACGCCAAACAAGGGTCAATGGCAGAATAAGCTGTGAGGTATGGCGAAGAAGATTTGGCAAATTTTTCATGGGTGCAACCAACATACTCAGCTCTGCTGCTCATCCCCCAAATGCATGTTCCTTACAAATGTGGCACCATTTAAAAGAGAAATATACAGACTTTTTAACGTTGTAACACTTATTGCCAAAAAGCATTGCTACCACAAAGGAATAATCTACCAACCACACATTTCCTTACCTTTAGTGTTAGATTAACATATCCTCTGGTTGCTCCCTGACACATGCATTGCTCTTCACTCCAGTTTCTCTATGCACACATTTTGGCACCTGTGGACAAACTGAAAAAAAGAAAATTGTGGACATACTTTTAAACATTGCTTTATCCTGTTACAAGCATTAAATTCATTTTGTGCAACTGAAGTTAACCTTGTGCAGCTTGTTAACTTGAGTTGAGTAGAGTTAAATCAATTGCTTGTAACAGATTTAAGAGGCTTTTTAATACGTTGGACAGCAGTTTTCTTTTTTAGTGCATGTTCTTGTGAGCACATATTCCAGAAAACCTAACAAAACTGCCTCCTATACTCCACAAAAATAAAAACAAAAAGATGCCAACAACAGACTGCTCAGCAGAGAAGTATGTATTTTTCTCTGTTGTGTGAGGTCTGTGTGATTACTCTGCATGGTTGCACACTGGTGTGCAAGGTTTACAACTTCAGAAAGTATTTCAAGTCAACTAGCACTAAGTATCAGTCATTGTTAAGATCTGATTTTTGCCACAAGAAGATTTTCCTCATGCTACGTGCAAAGACATGGCAGCCTTTAGGGCTTGTACAGAACAAAAGGAGGTTCATCAGGACATTAGCATGGATTTGAGGTGAAAGACGAAGCCATTTGAATAGCAAAAACCATCAATGGGTGTATGTTTGCATAAACTGAAAAAGTTCCTGATAATCTCTCATCCCCTTCCAGTAGGATCTTTTTTTTCAGGAACTGGCCTTCATTTGAAAAAGGGTATGGCTGAAGACCCCAGATCTGAGATACCCACTTTTGCAGACCACCAGCATGAGATGCCGCCTCTATCAGAATGGTAGGGAGGTAATTTGAAGTCACATTTTAGAAGAGGTTTTTTTTTTTTAATTCAACTGTATTTACAGACAAAGTCTGGCAGTTATGTTGCCATCATTACAGATTAATCAATGTTTCATTTAAAAAAGTAGGAAAAAAGGTCAGAGGTCCACTCCGGGATTAAATTATGTATAGACCCATTTTAGCATGCTAATGGTGGCTTGCTTGAGCTTTGTAAGCTTTAGCCAAAGCAAACATAGCTTCGCTTGCTATCTTGTTAACATTACTATATAGGTGGCTAAGTTATCTGTAGCTAAAGCTTCCAAGGCCTAAGCAAGCCACCATTGGCATAACTACTTCTGAAACAGATCTAGCTTTAGCAAACAAAGCATCATATAGCATAGCTAACATAGCTTTATTACCTTTAGATTCAACTAAGTAGCTGCATTAACTTTATACAATGATTTAATTTATGCAGCTAACGTAGCTTACGTAGCTTCATTTGCTCTTGCTTTAGCTATGTTAGATATGTTGCTACGTTTTCTAAGTAGCTAACATAGCTTTGTTTCCTTTAGCTTAACCTACACTAATTATGTTGCTATCTTTTTCAACATAGCTAATGTTGCTTCATTTACTTTAGATTTTGCTACAAAACTCTGTTACCAACATACCTTACATAGCTAACATGGCTTACATAGCTCACGTAGCTTCATTGGCTTTAGTCTTTGCTACTTTATCGGCATTACAGTGTTTTCATGGAGTACAACCTTTTTCCTGTAAGCAGACTGTTAACTCAGCTTCATTAAACGTTTTGTAATCAGGTTTTGCAGGTCAGGTTTTTGCCTTTTAACTTTTGCTATCCTTACCCTTTCCTTAACCCTAAACCTAACTGGGAGTTTGATCTAAATTTATTTTGTAAGTTTTAGTGTGTATTTCCTTTCTCAAAGAGATGGTGCCTCGTTGTAGTGGTCTGCAAGGGGGAACATGTGAGGTCTGTGGTCTGCAGTCAGACTGTCCTCTTTCACATGGATTTAATTGCCCTTGCTGAGGCTAACTTGGTTAGCTCAGCTAAATTTTGCTACAAGTTTGCTAATATCATTGTCAATAATATATGTATGATATAACTTTTAAATGACATCTCAGGGATACAAAACAGACATATTTACAATACATGTGAACACCAGATGACAGAAATATATCACTTACGTGACAAAATAATCATATCACATATACAGCATATACTGTATGCCCTATCAGTACCACGCCAGGTGCCACGTTTTAATTTTGGCACTGCTGAACAATGGAATGCATTAGCTGTTTAACTGACTGCTGCTGACTGTCAATAATGGGTAAAAGTCACTACAACCAACTTTACTAAAGTCGATGGAGCCTGACCCATTTCCTTTTAGTAAAAGTAACAGCTTATACTACTTCTTTTACATTAGTGGCCATAAAAGTATACTGACAAAAAAAGTAAACATAAAATATTTCATGAAATATTTTCAAACAAAGCTGGGACTAGGAGCTTATAAATGTCTTACCTCTCTTTTGATTGGCTCTCCCTCACAGTAGATAACCGTGTCAGGGGCGACAATGCAGTGCGGAGTGGGGTCTGTCTCCACCACCTTGAACTCCACCGCCCGCATTGACCCCCTGACCAAGAAAATGTCACCTGGAAACACAAAAGACGAGTTTCAACATTAAGGAACATCTCTATGAACTAGATAATGTTCTTACACTGAGATAAGGTCACGCTCTGTGATGCTGAACCACAAACAAGGTAGTGCAAGAAAAATATGCAGTCACACCTTGTATAATTGTGGGAGCAAATAAATTTGTTTATAGACCTTTCATGCACAGAAAGCAGTGTAACCTGTTTTACAGATAGAGTGTCAAAAGAAAACACCAAAACACAAGTTTAAATCTGTAGGGGTGTTTGCACAAAGGGGAGTGACAATCTGCTGCTGGTTAAGGTCTAGTGTGACTACACAACTTTGACAGCAGATAATTGGTCCCTTCATTTTTCAGCTTAAAAAGCTTATATTGATGAATGCATGTGGATAAATATGTTTGATATCAGTCATTGTTAATTGCTTTGGATTATTCAAAATAAAAGCTAAAATATAAAATATTTGCACATTTTCTATCTAATTTGAAAAATCTTGTGGGGTGCTGACCCTGATATTACTTCATGGGTGCTGAGATGAAATTGAGTGGTGCTAGAGGTCACTTCGCCCCGCAAACTTGGCCCTGTACTGCTCAGGCATTCTGATGGCCATTTTCCAGGCCTGCCCCATCCCTCCTGACACCTCCCAGCAGCCCGCTCCACAGCGCATGCTGTTGCCCCTGGTATCTGGACCAACCCACCAGGTCCTGGGCACCCAGTATGCAGTGAGCTGGACCAGGCCTGGGAAAGTGCAGCTGCCATTTCCGTATCAAGCAGCTGACCCTTCCCATTGCCTCTCTCCTGAGCATATCAGCATTAGACACACGGTTTAGCCAATGATACACAAAAATACACAGAAGAGAAGTTGTCTCAAAGGAGTCCAATCGGTGCCTCTGGCCATCAGTCAGTGTCCAGGCCTCACAAAGAGTATAGTAAGACCAGGAGAACCAAGGACTGAAAGACTCCAACTTCTGTCCTCATGTTTAGATACCAGGAACGCCACACTGTCTCTGTTGCTCAGCAAACCCATTACCCCATGTGCAAGTCCAAGTCTGCGGTTGATCTCAGCCTAGCAGTCAGCGTATCGATGGATTACACTACCAACATAGGTGAACTGCTCCACAACTTCCACACTCTCACCATTCATAGACATAGATTTGATGGCAGCATCCAAGGCATCTCCAAATACCTGGATGTTTGTTTTGTCCCAGGAGATGTGCATTCCCAATGCTTCAGCCTCCTCACTCAGCAAGATAAGACCCCTGGAGGGCCATCTACAGTCTCCACAAGGATCATCAGCAAAGTCCAGATCAGTGATCAGTGACATCGCCAAATGACACTCCACAGTTCGCTGCCCCTGTCACCTGCCCCATTAGCTAGTCCATACAGGTACTGAAGAGGGTAGGGGCTTAGATGCACCCCTGCCAAAACTGGACCAACAACAGACCTACATCCTCTGAAGTCTTTTTCTTTATTCCTTATCGTTCCTACACTTTAAAGTGTGTTTGAAGGACTGAAATTTGTTGATTCATTCTTAAACTTTAAATTGTGTTTTAAAGACTGATGCACTGACGAAAAATCCCATTGTACCATGCACATAGGAACATGTGGTTTTGCTATTAAATTAAAGTGTCCCTACTTGAAGAGTTTAAAATATGGTTTATGTATAATAACCTCAAGTATCTTAGCGTTCAGCCAATAAAAATGAATCTTCAATTAAACGATTTTTACTTTTAAAAATTTAATTGTGACACCATTAGTCTTATTCCGGACATAAGAGATGGAGACCCTCTTACAACTTGTTTTTCTGGGCAAGAAAGAGGGTCTCCATCTTTGTTTAGCTAGCACCTGAAGGTGCAGCTTAGGCTGGACACCAGTTTGGGAATCAGCCTCCCTTGAAACATCATCGTAATAGTACGATGATTTTAAAAAGCAGTGGTCTAAGAATACTACTGTTGGGAATGCCAAAGTCTGTGTTTGCTGTTTCTCATGTAAGAACAAGTGTGAACAACATCTAAAGATCCGCGGGCCTCACTTGACTCAGTTTGGGTCAGTGTTCATAATTCAACCATAAGAAAGAGACTGGGCAAAAATAGCATCCATGGTAGAGTACCATGGTGAAAGCCACTGCTGACCAAAAGAACACAAAGGCTCGTCTCATATTTACAAAATATACATCTTCATGATCCCAGAGACTTTTGGGAAAATATTCTGTGGACTGACAAAACAAAAGTTAAATTTTTTGGAAGGTGAGTCCCATTACATCTGCATTTCATAAAAAGAACATCATACCCAATTGATGGAATTACCAATTCTGCTTTTTATCAGAAAATCCTGAAGGAGAATGTCTGACAACCAGTTTGTGACCTCAAGTTCAAACACTCTTGGGTTATGCAGCAGGACAATGATCTGAAACACACCAGCAAGTCCACCTCTGAATGGCATAAAAAACAAAATTCAGGTTTTGGAGTGGTCTGGTCAAAGTCCGGACATAAATCCGATTAACAAAATTCCTCCACAGTGATGTGAAGGGCTCGTTGCCAGTTACTGCTTGCAGCTGTTGCCACCAAGGGTGGCACAACCAGTTATTTGGTTTTGGGTGCAATTATTTTTCCACATATAGGGCCAAGTACATTTCGATGTTTCTTTTCCTTTAAAAAATAATCATTTAAAAACTACATGTTGTATTTGCTCAGGTTATCTTTGTCTCATTAAAATTTGTTTGATGATCTGTAACATTTAAATGTTAAATAAAAATATGCCAAAAAATTAGAAATCAGGAAATGGGCTAATACTTTTTCACACCACTGCAGCTCAGGTTCATTCATACCTTTATGTACGGGCCGGTAGGCTTCAAGAAAATAAGGTTTGAGGAAAACTTCAAAGAGGTTTCCAGTGAGGCCTTCAATGGTGTCATCAATAGGGAGGACATGGATCTTTTTCCCATACTTGATATCAGGGCAGGCATGAATGCTGGGACAAAAGACATCAGCAGAAATTAATGGACCATTCCACTTCATGTTCTCCAACCTTACGTCAGACTGACACAGGTGTGAGAGTACCTGATGACATCACCGAGCCGGACGCGCAGGTTATTGCGTGCCACACGATTCATACGGATCCGTTCATCCCCACAGGTGTTATCAGTCAGGACGATGCACACTGTTTGACGACGCTTCCTACCTTTCAACACTACAGTGTCACCCCGAAAGAGCTGTAGCTCCTCTGTTTTATTCTAGATAAAACACAGACAAATATCAAGAGAAAGACACACAAAACTGTTCTATACAGTCCTACAAACAGACCTGTGACAGGCTGACAATGCTGCTGTCTTCATTGAGAGCTTCATCCACAATGAGTCTGTTAGGTCTGATTTTCTGCTTCAGGATGGCAGTGGAGAGATCTTCCCCCTTTGGGCTTCAAACAAGAGAAACATAATGACTCTCTCACATGCGGGCCCTGCACTAGTGGCTCTTATTTCTTCATGTGACACTGAGCTGTATTTAGACTCCCTCTGGCTCTGCACGTAGCAACTACAAGAGTCTGTAAATATGGAAAGTATCTTTTTAAATCATCATTATTCATAAAAGTTATATTGATTTTAGAAGTAGAACCAACTTTATGAAACTAACATTTACAAATTTAAACTCAAGAAATGTTTGACAAACTTGTTTACAGTGTAGGCATACATGCACTTAGACTAGAAACATGCAGCTGTTTGACTCACTCAGCTCCTCCTGAGCTTGGCATGATGGCTCTCCTTTGTCTTGATCGATATCCTCTATATTTCACTCTCTCTGTTTATCTGCTTTATTTTATTGTTATATGCTGGTCACATGGAGTTACATATCTCTGTGGTTCAGCATCACACGTTTCAGATTGTTCCTCTTCTGATCTGCCTTTTGTTGTCCTGAAGCGCAGAAGTCCCCAGCAGAGTCTCAGTCTTTTCTTTTTCCTCTGTTGCCTCGGAGCACCATGTCTGCCGAAGCTGCAGCCTGTAAGAGGAGGTATAAATACGCTCTTCTGCCACCCTGTCTCATCTGTAACCCCATCGTTTGCACACACACAAACTATGACACACTGGCACACACACAGATCCAAAGCACTTACCTTGGAGAGTGTCCCAGGACAGATATAGCCTGATATTTCTTTCACCCTCTCGTTTCAAGCAGTGAATGTGATGCATAGTAATGGAAACTACTTCCTGGCTTACTGTTATGGGTCAAATCAGTGCTCTAAAAAACCTGAAAGACCAATTTTTGGTTCCTTCTTAAATGTGGCAGGTCTTTCTTTCTTCGTCTCCTTGTGGTTGTGACTGATAGGAGCTGCTGTTGTGGCCGAGCTACTTGTTGGATTCCCTCCCTCACTACTTCACACAGCTGTCTACTGGACACATGTACAAGCACAGTATATAAACACAACATGCAAAGTCTTCTCACATACTCACAATGGACACACTGAGGTCTTTAATTCAAACTTTTATTACTAAAATTGTCCTTAAGAACTTCCAAATAGCTTTAGATGGGCAACATGAGCATGGATGTGTGATGCAGACTCAAACATCCTCCTCCTCTCTGACAGATGTGAGTAATACAAATGAGCAAAACTGACTACTAACAGTGGCAGCGCACAACTGACATTAATAAAATCAAAAATAATGCATGGCTACAGTGTAACTATTGTTAACTATTGCTGCTTTGGCCACATAAAAAAACATGAGGTTTAAAATGTGACTTTTCTTTAAGATTTATTTTTGGGCATTTATTAGATAGAGGAGGACAGTGGATAGAGTCGGAAACAGGGTCAAGAATTGGGGAGGGACATGTGGTAGAGGGCCTCAGGCTGGATTCGAACCCTCGCTGCCTGCGTACACGGGGAGCGCCTTTAACCACTAGGCCACCTGCTCCCCAATATGTTACATTTTAAAGCAGTGGTACTCAATCTTACTCTACCCAAGAGCCAAATTGTTGAAAATATACTTTTGCAAAAGCCATAATCCAAAACCAGGGGGGCTAGCATTGATGTGTGAGTACATTTACTACTACAATTGGCAGCATGTCTGTTTGTCATGATTTGCACGCCACATCGTTCCTCCAACTGTCCTTGATACCTCTCAGAAGACTTCTTGGTTGTACTGGTTGAAACTGGTGCCATAACAAAATCATAAATATGAACAGATTTTCTATAAAATCCAAAATTGTTGCTTTGCTTCAGTTTAACCCCCTATCTCCCATTACTTCACTTCCCCTGTATAACACGCTCACGCTGCCAAGATGCCGAAGAGGAGATGGCCTTCGCTCTCAAACACAGGCTAACAAATAGAACCCAACGTGCACGACTCATGAGTCTGGTTTTTCTTTATAACTGAGAGAGAGAGAGTGACAGCTGGAAAACAACTGGATTTTCTTGAAACACGCCCACAAGGAAACGTATTTGCCATGCCTGGATGTGATGATACACCTGCTCTATGATCCCTGAATAAAGTAAGATCACTTTAAAGCACTTCTCCATGATCATATAAAACAAGATAATACAGACGATGCATCACGTGTTGGTGTTAGTAAAACATTTACTTTGCTGGTATTTGTCAGTTGTAGTTGGTGGTGCTGTGTAAATATGTTTGAATATGTGTCTGTCTCTATGCAGCTGAATGGTGTGATGCTTTGTTAAAGCTCCACAATACAGTGCGTGCGGTAAAACTTTGTAAATAAGTCAAAAGGTGCAACTTTAACACTCCAATTATTGTGATATTGGCCTATCACTACAAATACACACTGGTGTGCAGAGACACCGAGCCATTATGCAGTTATTTGGGGGAACAAAATGTCTCCTTCCATGCAAATTAGCCTTATTGCAGTGAGCATCTAATGAGGTTGATCATAGCACAGCAAAGATAGACTAAAGATTAGTCTACTGCCTGTGAGAGCTGATGGAAGTGCACTGCAGGTTTTATGGCACATGAACTTTCCAGATATCAGGAAACAATTTGACCTCTGTATGACTTTAAAATAAATGTTGATTAATAACGTGTCAGTGCATTACTATTACTAAGCCATAACCAGGAGTTAAATAAGTCAGAGGCTCTCAGCTGCTTTTTTTATGCATGAGTCATTGTTATGCATGAAGAGGATGTGATTGTTGCGGTTGTTTTCTCCTTCATTCAGGGAAACTTTGTCAAACTAGTGCTTATGTAGACACATTATTATTGCCACTCCTTTAATTAAACACAACATCTGTTATCCTGAATGTTTAACATGGATTGTCACAACCCATGCATAATGCGGGCAGGATTGGACACACCTGTTGCAGGTGTGGGCTGTAAGGGTAAGTAAATAAGCTGCTGGTTAGCTGTTAGCTACATCCATTGTGGATGGATGGGCTATGAATTTTGACACTAGCAGTTTCTTTTTGTGAAACAGTTTTGTTCCTGTGTGCAGGCTAAAATAATATAAACATCTAAAATAAAACTAGTAGGTTTGTAAAAGCTGTATTAACAATTCCTTGCTCTGTTAAACAGAGTTTAGTTTTTTTTAGATTTTCAACATAAACTAAAGTTGTCAAATCACCCTGTCAGACAGAGATGAATAAAATATCTAGTGGCCATGCATTAATGGTCATTTTATCAATGTCACCACAGGGGTTGAAAAAAATGTGGTCAAAGAAGTTGCAAAAAAGCCAAAGTCAAAGCAGAAACTGAGAGGTAGAGGAGGCTTGAATGAACAAAGGAATTTTGAACACCAGAGCATGAAAAATGAATTGAATGCATTTATAAAATGAAACATTTAAACCCTGAAACAAATAAACAAACTCACAAACATGGGTAGTTTTAATAAAGCATGCACAGACAGGGTGTCAAACCTGGAATGAAGTCATTACAGTGAAGATGGGATTTGACAGATTTTGGTTTCAAAGGTATGAAAAGTACAAACAGTTGAAAAAATGCTGGTGGTGTGAGATTAATTCATTGATTGACTCAGCATTGCCCTGCCATTACATCTTTTACAGAATATCTTTTCAACAATTTACAAATAAAGGCTGACATATGAATGGCTCATTTGAATGTATTTACATAGTCATCCTAATACATCGGACTGAGATGTCTCTGAGATGATCTGCTGTGTTCGCTCGGTTGACTGGACTGTAATGGCAACATTCCTGTAGTCAACCCTAGAGGCCAGTTTCAAAAAGATATTTTAGACTTAATTGGAATGTCAGACCAGCTTATCTTTTCCTCGTGGTAGAGACGAATACTTGTAGGAATTGATTTTTTTAAACCAAAGCCATAAAATATAAATCCTTCTACCTACCTATCCAACAGGTATTGACACCTCACAAGCAGGACCAGTGACTAAAAAATAGGAAAACTTATGTCTTTTACTTTCTATTTTTCTTAAAATATTGAGATTACTATCAAGTGCAAAGGTGCTTTTACATTAGACATCAGGCTCTTAAGGGCTTCAAGTCATAGTCATTATAGGTGTGCATTAAGTTATAAAGTATTTGTCTAAAATTAATCACAAAGGGGCCAAGAGTGAATGAAGAAGCACCATAGCAGTATGACATCTAAAATGTAGCTGAGAAAGATCCTTCTTGACCTCAACAGCAAGGTCCAACCCCTCAAAAAGACCCAAAATGCTGTTATATAGTGTAAAATATAGTAAGGTAGATCCCTAAAGACATATTGATACAATGAATTGGAGGACTGCTGTGTGGTAAATGGCTTGCATTACCTAAAAGTATGGTTTCTGGCAGATGTGACACCTAACCTGGAGACACATTTAAATATTTTGATATAATGAGAAGTTATGATGCTCCTCAGAGGGGTGACGAGGAAGTACTCCTGGATATTCAGATTTCAGATTTGGGTGTATCATGTAGTTCTCTGGGTTTGTTAACTGAAAAGAGATGGTTCAAAAGTATTTTGTCCACCTGTTATGATTACTTAAAGCTAAATGTGGATGAGGGGGCTCTTACTGTCTTTGCACTGGGACTCCAAAACACTACAGCCACCTCTGGTGAAAGGTTAAGTGTTTTTTAGCCAAGCCTCTGTGATTTGTTCACAAAAACACAGGGCTGCCTTTGGAAGAAGTCACAGGAGCCCTCCTGCCCTACAGGCTAATCCACACTTATATATTCAGTTCAAATCAGGTTTTTGTATTACTCTGTCATTTGAAACTCCCTTGGAAGCAGTTTGTTCCAGCTTAATCAAAATTCATGCTTGGTGTGATTTAGTTGCTCGCCTGGTTTCATTTATAAAAGAAAAGGCATAATTAATTAGATGGAATGGAAGTTATTTTGTGGCTTTGATTTGATCACTTATCCGATCATGTTGATGCAAAGCGTGAATGCTCTGCCCCCTTGAGATCTTAGAATCCAGTAGGGATGTTAATACCAGATGTGATCTGATCTATAGTGCCTTCAAACAATATTCAGACCCTCTTCACTTCTGTCAATAACATGACTGTAGCATCAGGATGCAACATAACAAAATTCAAAAACATGAAGGGGGTCAGAACACTTTTAATAGGCACTGTATGTCCAAAATATATCTTGATGCATTCACAGCTGCACATAAGGCTCACAACTCATACGCGGATCACTGAGTGTACATGCTACAACAAGATGTAACAAGACCTGTATGACAGCTCACCAGATAGAGCCACAGTTTTAGTCTTTCTTTGTGGAACTGGCTGTGAATACAGCGATGAATAGGCTTCAACAGAATATGGGTAGCCCACATTAAACTATTAGGGATGAATTTCATAGATTATCCTCTGAAACAAAAATCAAGTGCATGCTAAAATACAAGCTGAACATTTTTCAACACCCTTGGAACATCTTATTAAATTATCAGGTTATTGCTGCTTTACAGTGTCCATTTACAGAAGGTCACACCAGCCCTGACCTGGGACTTATTTTCATCCTCCCACTAATGGGAATTTATCTTATCTGGTCAATAATTACTTTGTCTCTTTGAACTGATAGGCTGAGTGACACCTGCACACACAAACAGGGTGTGGACAATGACAAACATGAACCTACAACAGGAAAAACCTTGTATTTGCCTTACAAAACTTAAATTAACTCTCATACAAAATAAACATGAGTGCTTTTAGGATGTGCAAAAAAAATTACATTTGAAAGAAAAAACGTCCATGGCTTTATGGAGAGATTGCAAAAGTGCTTGAGATTGAAAATCAGAAAAAAGAAACCTGCTTCTTAAAGTTCTGTCTTCTTTCTCCCGCCAACATTACTGCTCTGCTCAGTAGAAAATCTTTGTTTTCCAGAAAAGTCAGTCTCATTTTTGCATGTTGTTTCTGGACCAGAGCAGCTTAAGAGGGCCAGGAGGAGAGAAGTGTGTGTGTTTTTGTGTATGTTGTGAGTGATGCTGGCATGAGATAAAGATTTGACGTGTGTTGTATTTCATGCATTCACCGTTGTAAGATTATTGAAGTTAAATGTAGATACAGACTTTAAAGTCTCTGTTCATGTGTCTGTAGTTAGCAGTCGTCATCCTCGAAGTGCGTTCTCTGCAGAACCTTCACATGGCGCTCATAAATCTTGAGGGCGGGACCAAGTCTGATTGACAGGCCAGTTAAAACATCGTTACGCTGCATGAGGAGAAGAGACTTGCCATCGATTTCCTAATGAGGAGAGCAGAGCATTGTGGGAGGGTGGTTGTAGGTTACAACTGTTAAAGGTTACAGTACTGATGTTATTCTTTTCTCTGGTGGCCTCTAGTGGCAGTGAAGGGGAACTACATGCTTACCTGTGTTCTGAAAGCAGCAGCTTGCTCGGCAAAACCTGCTGCAGTGAAGTAACTGACGACGTCAGACACCGTCCACTCTGCTGGGTTCCCACTAGACCCCTCGGACTTCACAAACCTGAAGAGACCAGAGAAAGAGTGGATGGCCCATCAGAGGGGACAGAGCTGACATAAAGATAAAGAAAGGATTTTGTCTTTTATGTTGTTTTATAAAACTATGGTTTGACTTAAGAAAAATAAAACCTTATTCTAAGGTAATAAAAATAAACGTTTAATGCATTCAGGCGATGAAACAGTCATTTACATAGGCCTCCTTATAAATATTATGTTCATTTTCACCAATTTTTTTCTGCTTAATGCTATCAGGCAAAAAATTACACACTGTACCTTTAAGAAAGTCATGGCCACGTGAAAATTGGTGCAGTTGTCTTCATAGATTAAATTTATTTTGGAACATGCCATTTACAGCGCATTCAGAAAATATTCAGACCTCCTTCATTTTTTTCAGTTTTGTTATGTTGCAGCCTGATGCTACAGTCATTAATAAAAAACTGAAATATCACGTTGACCTTAGTATTCAGACCCTTTGCAACAATGCCTGGAATTTATCTCAGGTTCCTCCCATTTCTCTTGATTTTCCTGAGATAATTCTACACCTTGATTTGAGTCCACTTGTGATAAATTATATTGACTGAACATGCTTTGGAAAGCAAACACCTTTTAATAGAAAACCTCAGCTGACAATGCATATCAAAGCAAAAACCAAGCCATGAGGTCAAAGGAACTGCCTGCAGAGCTCAGGGACAGGATTGTTGCAAGGCACAGATCTGGGGAAGATGACAAAAAATAAATCTGTTGCACTGAAAGTTCCCAAGAACACAGTGGCCTCCACAATTCTTAAATGAAAGAAGTTTGGGACAATTAGGACTCTTCCAAGAGCTAAGTAAGTAAGAGCTAAGTAAGGTGACCAAGAACCTGATGGTTACTCTGACATCCTGACATTATTTTAACTGAAAATAGTGTAACTGATGCGTTTGTAAATATGCAGCTGTTTGCTACTTAATTCGATGCTTAAACCTAAAATAACATTTTAGTCCTATGTTCACAGCCAAGCAACCTCCTGAAAAAGGAACCAAGGTGGATGCAGAAAAATAGTTCCTTAGGTGTCCACTACAGGGTGGCTCTGAAAGCCCCTTTAAAACCCATAATTAAGGTCTAATAAATCATAATTAAGGTCTAATTAAGGTAAAATATATATAGTTTTGGGGGCAACAGCTAGATTCCAAATTTATGAAAATTACATGGTGTGTGAATTTTGATATGATCTAACCATTTTAGTCATATTCATCAGTAAAATAATGGGACACTTTGAGGAACGGGTGATGATTGCTGTCTGTCTGCTAGCACAGCTGTTTAGTTCATTAAGAGAACATAACATCTTGGCGAGGACGATCTCAGATAATGAAAAAATAGAATGTATCAGCGATCTGCTAAAGATGTTTCATCGTGGAAACGACTCTATTACTTCTAGCTCCCCCTCCCCTCTGCTTCCTGATGAAGCGGTGATTCACGCTGCAAATGAAAGTGAAACTTCTGATTTAGTTCCTGCTAACTGTCTTGTACGATGCAGTGTCTGGGTTTTCTAAACCATCAGTGTTCAAAAAACATTTATTTGCACAATCTGCACAAAGCTTTTGAATGTTTTTGGATGAGCTCAAAAGACAGCATCCTCCGGTCCGCCGAGGTTCGAACAGGGAAGAGGGATGAAGCACACCGCCATCAGTGGAGTAAAGTGTGGCAGAGGCAGATGGCCTACTGTTGTTGTAACTGTTACAGCTGACATCATTTTGCTTTCCATTGTTTTCCCGCATTATTTACAAGCCTTTCCACCTGGTAGGTTATAATGTCAAAATAACGGATTCATGATGGAACCTTATCAATATCAGCGTCTTTTAACGGAGGGAGGTATTATTAATAGAAAATGCTATAATCATTGATTGACATGCATGTCTTTAGCCTACATTTGTGCATGCTGCAGCGACTAATCCTGCATCCCCTCCTCCTCTCTCCTCCACTGTGAGCAGCAGCAGGTATGAGTGTGACATGTATTTGTCACTGCTCACCACAGCCTAATTTACTACTGTAATTTAACAAATGCATGGCTTTTTTAAATAAAAATCAAGATTGCGTTAAAACAACACACTAGTACAGTCACTTCTGCATAATCACATGTCTCTAAAATTCATCAAATTTTGTGTTATATTTATATTTTCTTTCTTTGGCAGTCTGTAAGCAAGGCTGAAATGAAAAATAAAATACTGAGAGGAAGGTTGTTTTTTTCTGGTTATTAACTTACAAATTTGTCTGAAAAATTGAATGAAAAAAAAAACATGATAAAATAGAGACCGTGATCTGGCCATTAGAAAAATTGTGATATGAATTTTTTTTTCCATATCACCCACCCCTACTCTTGGCTGTGTTTGGGCTGTAGGTGGAATTCTATAATCCACAAATTTGAGTATTTTTGTGTGGTTTATGGCTCTAACTAGCAACTAATTGGTTTTCCCTGGAAAGGATGCACCGGATGGTGTTAATGAGAAGACCAACAGTTTAAGTGATGTGATTATTTCTCACAAATGCTATCACACTGTGAGGCACACGAGGTATACAGAATGAACACCTCTGGTGTTGATTTTTAATGAAAAATTCCTTGTGAGAAACTGGGAAGATTGATATAGCTTAAGCTGGTGGGTGTGGTCTATTGGCTCAGTAGGGGCCCTTCATCCTGTTTTAGGTAGGACTGGGAAATTTGGTATGCATATGTATCACGCCAGGACCTACAAAAAAGCCTCTTGGACCCTTATTGTAAAACCAACAGGAAATCTGCCATTTAGATTTCTTTTTGTACAGATATTGGTCAAAGTAGCCATTACCGGGGGTCATTCTAGCATTATCTCCTCTGAGGAATTCATCTAAACAACTTGATCTTAGATGAAAAATAAGAAGATTTCACTTCTAGTAACTAGTAGGATTTAACTAAATGCAGGTGCTGTTCACTGTGCTTTTGCTGCATGTGACATGACAAATGCCTGTATAAAAGTTTGGTAGGACCTGACGGTGTTAAGAAACTAGAAAAGCACTCGGAGAGCGCAGACCTCCACCATTAGCCCTATCTCCCACTAGTGAAGAACCCTTCAAAAAATTCCTGGATCCGTCCCCATGTGCCCCCCACCACTGCATTCGCCGATTACTCCCTCCCCAGTGGGGTGGAAACACACTGAGGCAAAGCAGTGGCTTCGCTACGTGTGCCAACAGATGCACCCATGGTCTCACCGGACGACTTAAAGTCAAGCCAGAGGGTGAATATTCCTCTATTCCTCCCAGCATTGTGAGTATTCTTGCTACAATTCGCTGTCTTTCTCTCTATTACGCTCTGACTCGTCTCCTCGACCGGGCGTGGGTCTTTCAAACTCTATAAACTCCAAAACTTTGAATAGAAACACAACCAAAATGCTGCTGCACCAAAAACTGCTGCTGGGATTGAAGTTACTCATGTCCGCCATCTCCTGGTGTAAAGTGGTAACAGCGCAGACCTCCACCATTTGCCCTATCTCCCAATAGAACAGAATCCTTAAAAAAATTCCTGAATCCAGACGGTGATCCGGATCAGTCCCAAAATCTAATCAGTTCTTCCTTGTACCATTTCTGACATTTCCTGAAAATTTAACCAAAATCTGTCCACAACTTTTTGAGTTATGTTGCTAACAAATGAACAAACAAACCCACCCGATAACCTCCTTGGCGGAGGTAATGAATACAGCCCAATCATAGGACATACAGTCGGGCTCTTAAGGGAAGACTTCAAAACATTAGCCAGTATTCACAGAAATATTCAGGGTTTGTAAAAGTTTGTAAAAGACTCCATGAAATAATATTAGCTCGCTGGTGTTAACTGCAGTTAGCTTGCAGACTTTTCAGTGTATTGTTTTATGGTTTCAGAATCACATCTGACTACTCTGACTGGCAGATCCTGCTTTTACGTGCCTAACTAGCGCATTCTGTTTTTAATGCTAAGAGTGAATTTTATGGATGTTTTTCAACAAAAAACGATTCATTAGGGTAATGATCAAGCACAAGACATTAATTGATATATATTCTGTTTCATTTTAAGAAAAGCATGGTTTATTAATGATCTCAGTTAACAGCACTTCATTACCCACAATCCTAGAGTGTCACAGCATCGTCTCTGATTGGTTGATCCCATGTTTACTCGCCAAACTTCCACGTCCTTTCAAGTTATAATGCTAATAGTGAATTTAACCTTTATTTCAACAAAAGACAGTTTAAATGGTGAAGGAAGATTAGTAGCAATGTAGAAGACAAACGCAAGTATATCATTGACCTTGTTTTATGAAAGACATGTTAAGGTATTCTTTAAGCAGAGCCTACCGTAATTATTTATGAAGTCATAAACCTGGGTGGCCAAAAGAATAATTGCAGGTTTAAAGTGACGCTTTCTGACAGCCTTTTCTTAAGACACTGACTTCTTTAATTATTTCAATATAATACATACAATCAAGCAACAAGGGAGCAGCTACCACGGATAAAATAAATCAGTGTGGTCTATCTCTGCTGTACTCACCCTCCACTGCTAACTCCTCCGTTCATCCCTCGCTCCTCAGACAGGCCAGAGTCTCTCGGGGAGGCAGTGGGTGTGAGCAGGCAGGACGACACGCCAACCTCTGTCTTGGATTGTAGACCTACGAGGGAAAAAGCTTGGTCTCAATACCTGTCATCACCCTGAAACACCACCTACAAACATTATAAACACAAATATACACATTTTATTTTAGAGTATCTGTAAAGCAGACTCACAGTTAAAGCCCGGGGAGGTATGGTTCATTCTGTCAGTCTGCATCTGAGGGTCAAATAAAGATGCAAATAATTAGCATGGTAAAAAATACAATATCTCCTTCTTGGAGTCGATAGAGATACAGAGGAGAAAAACTGTTGAAGGCATCAGAAAAATTTTACCTCCACCAAAACTAAGGAGGCTGCCAGTATTGAGCTGCATCAGAACAACCAGAGCAACATAAGCGTCTGCTTTGAGGGTTTCAATTATGCTATGGGTTTAGTATATATGAATGTACACTATATTGCCAAAAATATTTGCTCACCTGCCTTGGCTCGCATATGAACTTAAGTGACATCCCGTTCTTAATCCATAGGGTTTAATATGACATCGGTCCACCCTTTGCAGCTATAACAGCTTCAACTCGCGCATTTGTGAGATCACACACTGATGTTGGATGAGAAGGCCTGGCTCTCAGTCTCCGCTCTAATTCATCCCAAAGGTGTTCTATCATGTTGAGGTCAGGACTCTGTGCAGGCCAGTCAAGTTCATCCACACCAAACTCTCTCATCCATGTCTTTATGGACCTTACTTTGTGCACTGGTGCACAGTCATGTTGCACTTAGTGATGTATGGCTTGGATGCAGCTGCTTGGCCATGGAAACCCATTCCATGAAGCTCTCTACACACTGTTCTTGAGCTAATCTGAAGGCCACATGAAGTTGGGAGGTCTGTGGCGATTAACTCTGCAGACAGTTGGCGACCTCTGCGCACTCGGCGCCTCAACATCGGCTGAGTTGCTGTTATTCCCAATCGCTTCCACTTTGTTATAATACCACTGACAGTTGACTGTGGAATACTTAGGAGTGAGGAAATTTCACCACTGGACCTGTTGCACAGGTGGCATCCTATTACAGTACCATGCTTGAGTTCACTGAGCTCCTGAGAGCGACCCATACTTTCACAAATATTTGTAGAAACAGTCTGCATGTCAAGGTGCTTGATTTTATACACCTGTGGACATGGAAGTGATTGGAACACCTGATTTCAATTATTTGGATGGGTGAGAGAATACTTTGGCAATATAGTGATATAGTATAGTATAGTATAGTAATGGTAAAACAGCTGCATGTTCGCATGCTACAGTACACTAATTTGACACTTAAAAGCCACAATGTGGTACATATATTTTGAGTGGAAACTGGGATATTCATGGCCAGTATTGTGGGTTGCTCACTTGCTCATCATTTCATTTTGTCATTTAAATTGTGATATAAAGTTATCCATCTACAGTGATAAACCCAGTAGTTCTGTATTTTGTGTGCATTTTTCAATATCAAATTAGTACTAAAATACAGAAGAAAACAAAATAGCCAAACAGTCGAGTCTCAAAATTTGAACATTCTAGTGGCTAAAAAGTGCACTGTAAATGTTTTTATTCCTTCATGAAATATTTTTGTATCAAAATATTTTCAAGATTATTGCCTGATCGTGAGATACAAAACTTTTATATGCAATGTTTTTTTCAGTTTTAGAATGTTTTATTTAGATTCTAGACTAAAGAATCAGAATTTTCTGACAATTACTCGATGCTTTAGGCGATACAGACACAAATCATAGGTCACATGACTCAATAGGAAGTTGGAGCAACGTTCCCCCTGATTGTGCAACATTTGTCTTGAAGACCTCCAGCTGAATATTTGTTATTATTTAACTGCTAGTTGTGTTTGCTGGCACTGTGGTCTGTGTGTGTGTGTGAGAGATGGTGAGAGGTTTTGATGCAGTTTGAAGCCTTCAACGTCCATCAGTGAGACTTCTCAAAGAAGTCTGTCACAGTCTGTCCTGACCATTGCTTGGTGTAGCGCAGTAAAAAGTAACTTGTGCTGTAATTATATTAAAGCAGAAGTGTTACTGTTGCTAAGTTAGTGATCAATTATATTTACTATAAAATAATAAGTTTGGTTCTTGTGTAACTGTAAATCCTGCAACTATGTGTAAAACGGGAGCCAAGAGAAAACAAATCAATTACTATTTTCTATTTAATGCATGCTGATATAATACTCCCTAGGTGAATGAAACATCAGCTCCAGTGCTGTTTTGGTCTGATAATCACAACTTTGCTGTCAGCTTTTCTGTAGTAAAAAGCAAAAAGGGAAGTGTTTTGTATGTCCTCCTTATTAATAAAGGTGTTAATTTTACTATTATGTAGAATTATCAGGAGGCTGTGACTATCTTTTGTTGACTTTATTAACAAGGCTTGACTTAACACAGCACATGACAAACGAACTCGACTGCTGACTAACTTCTGGTGAAGCACATATAGAGTATGCAGCACATATACATATACAAGTCCTGTCTTGTAACATCACTTTTTGTGTTGACATCACACATGTATCCTTACACGTTTTACTGCATACAATAGTTCCTTTACATAAAATAACACTAATATGGGGAATGTAAGGTTTAGCATTGTATTTCCATCAGCAATTTAGTTACAGAAGATCTCAGGTGATGAGTAATGCAAAAGTAATGTAACTACTTTTTCAAGGGAGCAACTAGTAATATAATGGATTATTTTTTGAGTAACTAGCCCAAACCTGATCCTGATTTCACTTGTACAGTGCACTTAGATAGCGGCCGACCATCAGACCATAGAGTGTGAGCACATAAATCATGTGCAGTGGTAGTGTGTAGTCAACGACTCAGCCACACAGTTTGAGCTGAGATTCCACCATAACTGTTACAGAGTCAGCACCGTGTACGCCTGTTTTTAGGGCAAGAATATCAAATTCAGAAATGGTGCAAATTTAAAAACATGCAAAAGCCACAAAAAGAATGCAGCCTACAGACACACTGTGTAAAAGAAATGAAAAAATAAAAATTTCAGTTCAGAACTAATTTTAATTTAAGTTTTATTAGTGAAATGCTTTTATCTTTGTGGACTGTTATGGGTATTGGAAAGAGTCAATATTGTCTGTCTTTCATATACTCACATTCTAAACCAACACTCTGGAGTTTGTAATTGGGTAAAAACAGATTAAGGAATATTTTGGTATTTTTTAAACTGGGTTATGTAAGGTACTTTGCAAAAGCAGTGGCACTTGCCTCAAGAGATTTCAGAGAGTGCTGCTCCTTAAACAGAGTGTCCTTGGAGAAGTTTAAGGCAAAAATGGCCCAAAAAAACAACACTGGGTTAGTTGTACACTATATCTAAATCCTTTGACATGTTTCATTTCTCACCCAGAAAGCCTCTGTGTTTGACAATATATGGCAATGTGAGCTTCGGTTATCAGCTTTGTGCTCTTCCGCCTCAACTTATCTGAACAGCTGTTGGTCAGTAAACTAAAGGGTCTGTTAGAATAAACAAGAAGTTACTGAACTAAAAAAAAAAAGAAAAAAAACATTTAAATGAGGTATTTCCACTCTAGTGATGATGGCGTGCTGTTAACTGTGGATATGAGGGGATATTTTTACGACCCGGAGTACACAGAGGAACAACTTCTGCAGATGGAGACTCAGAGGGAAGAAAGAGAGGAGAGATACTACAGCGAAAACTGGAGAGCATGTTATCCTGTAATAAAGGTGTGGAAACTGTGAGCCCATGCCCACAAACATGGAAAGCTACTGAGTCATGATTGAGACTTTATTACAACACTTCATCAGGACATTTCTGATTGAGGACAGCAGCTCACAGACACCTGTTTCAACTTCTCAGAAAAAAATTTGTCATCAAAGTAAGTTTATGGCTGTCACTTTATTTTCCTGCACAGTAAATTTACCTGAGTACATTTTACTCAAATAAAAAAACTACTCTGAAAAATATACCATTTGGTCCCAGTCTATTTGGAGTAAATTCACTCCGCTTGCAGAATAATATTTTCAGAGTAGTTTTTACTCAAGAAATTGTTTTTATTTTACTCTAAATGATGATTATGGACTCAAAAATGAACAAAATAAAAACGACTTTCCAGCAACTCTACTCACTACAGTGTTGTATTTAGTCCTTTCAGAGCTGTTTTTTCATTCCTTGTAGAAATGTTCTCCACTCATTATGGAACAATATCCCCATATAGAAATGGGTAACACTTATGTAGAGCTGTATCTTACCCAATAGATTGATGTTTCTCTTTATATAATGCTAAATTTTACCTTTAAAAGATAATTCTGCATTTCTACCTACAAATGAAGGAACAAAATAGAGGGCTTTTTGCCTATATACAGCGCTTAACAAATTTATTAAACCACCGGTCATAAAAACAAGAAAACATAAATATTTTGATGAAGTGCTTTAATGCGGACTCTTTCATTTTCAGTGAATTCTCCACGTTTTACCATTTTGAAAAGGAATGAGGAATTTCAAACTGAATTCACCTTTTTATACCCAAATTTAAGCCGGCTCACTGGGCTTCTCTGAGAAGTCAGAAATGAATCAAGCATAACATTCAACCACTAAAACTCATTTTTCTGTTCAGGAATGCAAGTAAATAACTATAATTTGACATAATGATCAAAAAATATTAATGTGCTTTACTATTTTTTCTGTTTTTTTGTAAATCAGTAAATTTAAAAATTCATGGGTAACAATAATAACTATATTTTAGCATTAAAAATATCATTTTGGTTAAGGAGCTTCTACATATTGGTGTATTAACCATTGCAGAAACATAAAAAATGATTTTGGTAATTACCAATGCTGTTAATTTAGGGAAGCTGTGGCATAAACCTTACTTTGGGTGGTGGTCTAGTAAATTTGTTAAGCACTGTATATAGTATTAGAAATAGTGTCCTTATATTAAAGAAACAATTGTGATGAAAATATGAAAAAAAAAAACAGGAGCAGAGCATGAGGTGTGGCAGCAAGGTAAAAGAAGTTTATTACACAGTGATAGTACAAATAATGGTGTCCTGGCTGTGCTTTGCAGAATCACTGGCAGAGAGATGAAGACACAGCAAAAAGGGACAAAATTGAGTTAGACAAGGCAAAAAAAAAAAAAAACTGAAAAATTACTAGATTTGAAGGTTAAACAGGAGCCAGGTTACCTGATAAGATGCTGTAGCACACTGGTTTCTCAAAGTGCATCACCAGGTGTGTAGACCTTGATTGCTGCTGATTAGCTGCAGCAGGGGAAGCTAACAAGCTGCAGCCGTGACCGTCCATGAGTGATGGCAGCTGAATTAAAACTTAGGTGGGTGTGGTTATAGTTTTACTCCAGCAGAAATTCCTCTGTGTTTTTACTATTTTTGAGTTAAATATTTTTTACTCAGAAAAAATTACTCCCCAGATTTTCCTTTATAATGGCTGATAATCAGACAAGCTACAGTCGGCACAATAAGTTGATTTTATGAAAACGTGTCAGCTGTCAAGTGGAAATCTGAGCTAAAATAACTAGTTTTAGTTTAGTTTGTTGTTGTTGTCTCTGCCCAAACAGCCGATCAGGAGATAAAGACACGCTGTGGTGGAAGAACATTTAGCCGAATGTTGCACTGCAAAATAGTGCCAAAAACAGAAGCTTTCTGGGGGAAAATAAAATTCTTTAAAAAAATCAGTATAGCATTCAATTGAGCCAATATTGTTTACCAGATAAATTAAATGTAGAAACCGTACCCGTCTGTTACACTGTATAGCCTAGCTTCACTGCGGGTATGACAAGGACTCAATGAAATCTCTGTAGTCTAATGCCACTACTATAGCCAAGTACCTCACATAACCCAACTTCAGAAATACCAAAATATCCCTTAAATCTGTTTCTACCCAGTTACAAATTCCAGAGTGTTGACCTGAGCTAAAAACACATCACTATGGATGACAGGAAGAGTGGTGCAGCAAAGATGAAGAACTTGGGATCTTGTTTTTTTTCTCTGTGTTTCAAACCATTCAGACTCATTTTATAAGGTTGTTTAACAACATTTAAAACTGAATACATTTCGCCATGTTTGCACATACCTTTGCATTTGTATGAAACTGATTTGGGGCCACATCTCTATCCTCCAAGTGAGCGTTGTTACACTGTGAAAGATGAGATCCCTGGGTGGGTAAACATGCTGTCCTGCTGGGGGAATCAAGCCCAGACATCTCTGAGAATTCAACCCCCAAACCTAGGTACAAGGTAGACAGACAAGACATGAAATTAATACCACTGCTAATTCAAATCAAATTATTAGTAGTATTAAATATTATTATGTATTATGTATTATTATACATTTTTTGCAGTAGTAGAAGTTTTTTAGGTGTACTAGAAAAAATATCGGTTGAATGCAATGCATTTTGATATCTCTGTTAAATTCATTTCTCTTTCTATTACAAACCCCAAATCCATTAAAGTTGGGACATTGTGTAAAATGTGAACACGAAACTTATTTGCACATTGTTTTCAATGTGAATTCAGTCTAATACAGATAAGATATTTATGTCAAAATTGACCAACTTGATTGTTTTGTTCTGGAACAAACGCACAGTCTTGAATTGGATGCTTTCAGCACAATCCAAAAAAGTTGGGACAGTGGCATGACAAGACTGGGAAAGTTGTGGAGTGCTCTGTAACAACTGGACCATTCCACAGGTAAGTAGTTTAGTTGGTCCCATGACTGGGTATAAAAGGAGCACTCCTGAAAGGCTCATTCATTCAAAATTAACAATGACAGAGGTTTTCCCCTTTGTGAAAGACTGATTGGGAAACATGTTCAACAGTTTATGAACAACAATTCTTATTGTGCAATTGCAAGGGAATAAGACATTTCCCCATTTATTGTCCATAATAACATCAGAAGATTCAGAGAATTTGGAAGGATCTCTGCATGTAAGAGGTAAGGCCTAATACCAACATTAAAAGCCCATGACCTTTGACCCTTCGTGTTGCACTGCATTTAAAACCAACATCATTTTGTGACTGATATTCCAGCACGGGCTCAGGGGACCTTTGAAAAACCACTGACAGTTAACACAATAAGTCACTGCATGTACAAATGTAAGTTAAGCCTCTGCCATGCAAAGCAAAAGCCATGCATTAACATCTGGAAGCACCGCTAACGTCTCTAGGCCCGAGCTCATCTGAGATGAACTGACCTAAAGTGGAAAACTGTGCTGTGGTCTGATAAGTCTGCTTTTCAAATTGTTTGTGGAAATAATGGCCACCGAGTCCTCCAAACTAAAGAGGAAAAGGACCATCAAGATAAAGCAAAGTTCAAAGCCAGCATCTGTGATAGTGAGGGGGTGTATTAGTGCCCATGGTGTGGGTAACATGCACATCTGTGAATGCACCATTAATACTGAGAGCTATATAAACAGGTTTTGAAGCAAATTTTGCTTCCATAAGATGCCCTTGCTTATTTCAGCAAGACAATGCCAAGCGACAAAACAGCATGGCTTAATGGTAAAAGAGTATGGGAACTGGACTGGCCTGTACGGAGAATCATGAAGCACAGAATATGACAGCAGAGCTCTGCACTGTTGAAAAACTCAATATTATATATATATATATATATATATATATATATATATATATATATATATACAATACTTAATTGATATATAAGACTAGAATAGAATTCCACTTTCAGTACTTAAGCAGTGTCTTCAGTCCCAGGACACTTGCAGCGTTAGATGAAAAGGAGATGTAAAACAGTGGTAAACATGCTCCTGTCCCAATCCTGTTTTTGGAAATTGCTATGTTTATTAAAAAAAACAAACAAACAAAAAAACCCAAAACAAAACAATGAATTGTATCTGTTTGAGCATTGATTATTTTGTCTTTGTGCTGTATTCAAGGTTGAAAAGGATGTTAAAAACTATGCTTGTTATGCCCTGTTATGACATTACGTCAAATTTATGATAGTAGCCTAACTACACAGTGGCTTGCAAAAATACTTATACCCCTTGAACTTTTCCACATCTTCCTGTTACAACCACAAACATAAATATATTTTATTGTGATTTTGTGTGATAGATGAACACAGAGTGGTGCATAATTGTGAAGTGGAACAGAAAATATACATGGAGTATACAAGTAAAAATCTGAAAAGTTTTTTTTCCCCAATATTGTGATTGCAATTCAATATGCATTTCTCATCTTGTATTTCTCAAAACACAAGCAATAAATAGTTCTATATTATAACAGACAAAATACTTGGTAGATTAAACAGAGGCTGAATAAATAATTAGAATTATTCAGACTCATTGCAAATTCGATATGAACTTTTGTGTTGATTTTATGTCTTCCTCATTTTTAATAAGAAAAAAATATACAAAAGGAGGGACTGTAAGATTTTTGTAAACTATTCTAGAAAAAAATGACACCTGAATGTTTGCATGACATGTCGAAGATGACATCTCTGCTGCAAAAAATTGCATCAAACTCTAATTCTGACACACATTTTTAGGATAAAGAAATATTGCACCTTCTACGATTTGTAAATTGCAGTAGGCCATATACGGTTCAATCTAATTTTCAATTAATCGCCCAGCTCTGGTTTTTATTTTGCAAAAATGTTTTGTGTCAGTTTAGTTTTTTTTTTTGGCCTTGGTTTTTCAGCAATAAGGGACACTTGTTAGGAGCAAGACCCAAAAGGACCAGAGAAATGAAACCTCATACAATTTTCAAAAATGCATTCAAAAACAGTACTCTCCTCTTTTCATTTTATTTACTCAAATTTGGTATTTGAATAAAACCCAAGTCCTAAAATTACCCGTTTGTGACGTCTTAATCAGATCATACCAGGTTACACTCTCCAGGATTGCGTGTGTCATTATGCTGCTGCCAAAGACTAAAACTAAGGAGATAATTTTACCAAACTTATCTTAAAATTTTTTAAGCTCAATATTACGTGTCTAGTTTTTATTTCGTTTCAGTTAATATAAATTAAAATATATATATATGTCATATAGTGAAACTGGTACTGGTATAAGAACTGGCGCTCACGCACGCATGCGTGCAGGCGTACACACCTTTGCCTCCGTGCTGCTGCTGCTGCTGGGGGCTCTCGTGCTTTGATACTGTCTGGACCTCAGCATCTTCTCCGGTTTTCTCAATGAGCTCTGGTTCCGTTGTCATGGATACCGGGAGAAGTCCACCCTCCTCATCGGAACTCCGGGGATCATCCTTTTCCTCCGCTTCTTCCTCATTATCCTCCTGTTCCTCTCCTTCACTCGCTGTTTCCATCTGCTCGGTCTCCTGGAGAGAGGGGGGCGGTGGCTGCAATCACAAAGTTGAATTTTAAAAAGTGTCTATGTTAAGCAGACTTTATTTGGTTTACGTCCTCACTGGTTCCGTTTGGGGCTTTAACTTAGCTCTGAATTTAAAAATGCTGCTACTTCAAGACGGTAATACAGGTTTAAAACACCTCCCACTTGGAGAAAAAGAATTCAGAAATAACGTTAGCCGCCTACTGTAGCCTTCACCCACAAGAGGAGGGAGAGAGGGAGGAGAGCGCTGTCAGAAATCATACAAAGGATTTAATGAGGCGCGAAACGGAGAGGACACCGTAGGGAGGGGAAAAGAACCCATATTTGGTTAGAAATGTTCATCAAAATCTAAATATCAGTGAACAAAACCATGCTGTCCTGTTGTCTGAGTCCTCCGTCGGCTTGCGAGACACGGCAAGTTTTTAGACAGACACCGCCTACTGCGCGTGCAGGCCCAGACTCTCCGCTCTCTGAAGTTAACCAGAGCGAATCCCAACGTTTCTCTCCCCAAACACCGGTGTTAGCATTTTTAGTGGTGTACATTGATGTGGCGACGAAACCAGGACCAGCACGAGCGCGCGCCATGCAGAGACGCTCTTTTTATGGTGCGCGCGCTCATCCCGAGAGTCGGGGAAGCCACTCCGGCTGTCTGCTCCTGTATGTTAACCCGCACCTTTTGTACAGGAATCCGAGCTACACACAAAAACACTCGCATTTGGTGAGACTACACGGGACAAACGCAACACGGGACCGCTGTCTGTGAAAAACAGTCTCACTACATGAGCGAAATGTCACGTTCACATGACATCGAGCTTGATCAGGAAACAATATTTGGCAAAAGGAAGCTGCGGGTGCCCCAGTGTCGTTTCACCAGTGATCATTAATTTATCAGAAAACCATCAGAAGCCAGCACTGATCCACGCGCCCTGTACAGTCGGAACGTGTTGGAAATATTAAGTTCACAATGCCCACCTTTTTTACAGTGTGCCTGTCCTGCAGTGCGCTCTTTACAAGTCTGTCATTCTTCGCCTCCTCCAGCTCCATCCCCCTCAGAGGAAGAGTAATGTTCCCGCAGCGGGTCCTACGCAGCCTGCCCCTCGCCACCTCTCTCTCCATCACCACTTTGACTTTGCCTCGGGTCAGCTTTTCCTCCGACAGCCGCTCCTGGCTGCTCAGATAGCCCAGGATCTCCTTCAGCCCGAGCGGCTTCGTGTGGCCTCTAGTGGCGGCGGAGCCCCCTCGGAGGCTCCTCTCGGACAGGCTGCGAACTGAAGCTACCAATCTGTCGCCGAGGTCGGAGTTGGCGTGGTTCCCCGCTGTTTTGGTGCCGACTTTAAGTTTGGGCTTAAGGGGCACAGTCTGCTTCGGACTCTGCTGCTGGAGGCTGACGCCCCCAGAACAAGTTTTGTTTTGGGTGTCAGCTCCGGAGAGACCCGGGACTTTTCCCCCGTGAATTGCGTCGCTTTTGCTCGGTGTTGTCCCGCTGGCATCTCCGCAGTCGTTTGTTCTGTGGATCAGACCTCCCTGCTGTCCTAATCCCTTGTCTCTCGCTGCACTTGCTTTCTCCTCTTTACAGCCCTTTCCGACATCACAGCCCGTTGTTGCGCCACAACTGAGGCACCCGTTTCCGCTACTCGAGCTGAAGGCAGGCTTCTTCCCCGAGCTGTTGGCTACTGTTTGAGTGAGGGGCTCTGGGCTGGGCTCCGAGTCCTCCTCTCCCTCCTCCTGGTCGGTGAAGCTGTGCGCACTGTCGCCGTTGTTGTTCAGATGGTCGTGTTTGGTCCGCTCCCTCGCTGCCTCCGCGCTGCCGCTGCTGCTGCCGCCAGCGCCCGAAAACTCACTCTTTTTTCGGCTTTTCCTTTGAACCTTCGCGGCGTTTCGGTACGATATGGAGCCCTTGTAGCTAACTTTGAGTACCGTCTGCTCTTGAATCAGTTTTTCCAGTTCTGTCCTGGTTCGGTCCGGGTCCGAGCCGTGACGTCTCCGAACCATTCGACAAATTCTCTCCAGATCCGGACGAGCTTTCCTCGAGCGAAGAGAGTCGATTGTTTCCAAGATCCACTCTCGGTACTTATTTGGCTCGGACATCTTTCTCCTGCTGGTGCGGATGGGGTTTGGCCCGAGTGCGTCTTTTCCCCCTCTCTGTTGTTTCACAAGTGACGCTGCTGTGTCAAAGCTGGGAAGCTGGAGCGCGATCCTCGGCTGGAGAATGAGGACGGAAGCCCGGCTGGTAGGCTCGCATTCGTTGGCCACATTGTGCGCTTAAGGTGGACCGAAGATGGCGACTAGGTCTCAAATACGGGCGCAAATGGCATTTAAGGTGGAATTGGTCGCATTTTAACGCATCCGAGCGGTGCTCTTTGTTCGTCGTGTCGTCCTGCTCAGTTTGTTGAGGCAGATTTTAACACAAAGAAAAGGCGAAGCACCGTGCAGACAGCGCGGAGAGGACACGCTCGGGTTATTTCAGTGTTTTTTTTTTAGCGAATCAGAAAGAGCCGGGCGGTCAACAGATGGGTGGATGACGGCCCAACTCCGCATCAGGCAGCAGTGATGGATGTCTGACCTCCAGGCGACAACACCGGGACACTCTTTTACAATGTACCCTCCTCCTAACATGCAGCAGACAGCGAAGAAACTCACACAAAAACAGTTCAGTAGAATTTTACAAGTAAAACTTTATTGGAATGATACTCATGTTGCAAAATATTACACTTCGTGTTTCTTTGTCACTTCTCATGTGACCTTAGACGCTTCCCTTTGCAGTGTGTGTGACTGGCCGTGTGTTTGTATGTGTGTCTGTGTGTTCCGGGGGTTAACATGGTTTACATTGGGGTCTCATTTCCCTAAAAAGTGCGACAGTATGTACCAGCATTGTGCCTGCATTGAGAGGAAGTTAGAACTGCAAAAAACATCGAGGAGACACAGAATCATATTGTTTTCATAACTTCAAACATTTTGTCCATGATGATATAGCCAACATTAAACTTGACATGGAGGAAATACAGCAAATGTGAAGTCTCAACAAGTGGTTAACATCAATGTTGTAATCATAATTATAATGACAATAATAATCATAGGTCTTTAAATTAGTCCATAAAAACAGATAACCAAGCTGAGAACAAATATCCACCGTCAAGCTCTTATCACCAGTTATCTACAAATAGGATATTGTTTGATGTTGATCATTATCAGTGGTTTTAACTCAAGAGAAAGAAGTGGAGTAAGAAAAGCAAGTAGCATGGGGGGAGTGGGGGCTAAAGCCCTCAAAAGCCCCAGGTTTGTGGTAATTTGACACCTGATGAACAGAAACAGAGCTGAAAAAGCTGTACATCAAGGGGTCTGGGGGGGACGGGCCCCTGTCTGCGCTGATGTGATCAGAATTAGATGTACATATTTATATTTTTAAAATCATGATTGGAAACATAATGTACACTGTAAGACCAAATAGTTGAAGGTTGTTCAAAAAAAGAATTGTGCTTAAAAATCCAAAACAGCTATTTCAGCTTGATTTTTCTGAGGTGATAGAACTTTTAAAAACATCTGTAGTCTAAAGTAAACAGTACTCCATCACTCTAAGTATTTCTTGTAATTGTACTCAAATTATATGACAATCAAACCTTAATCTGCAGAGGTTTCCCAGAATGCCTTTGGGCTTTAGATAGTTTTGCACCTTGAGCGAAGTTACTGACTCAGAAATGTTGAACTAAAACTACTATGGTCATAGCAGTTAAAAGCTCAAAGTGCCAAGCTTCTGTTTGTCTGCATTCAAGATAAAACGGACAGTTGTCTTTGTTTTAACAAGACCAGGGAAAACTGACACTTACAGGGCAGAGAATAACATTTTTAACATATGCACGGTGGATATTGATATCTGACACTCAAATGCTGTTAGGACATGGTGTAATGATATGTTTTTGGTACTTTTTCCTCCTGTCCTAATTATCCAGTTGAGGACCCAGGAGCTACATTTGTCAACAGAGCTATCAATCATCTTTTTTGTATTAACTAAAAAAAAAAACCTAGCTATTCAGACAGATTCCTGCTTTAAGAGAAAATATTTGATGAGTATTTTAACTCTACAGTTTGATCCATGGCCAATCTGTTATCATTGAGGAGGCAAAGTTTTTGACATCCTGCAGTTAGGCAGCTCTAAATACTCTGGCTTCACTCTCAGGACGCTGGTGCTTCATCTACTGTATCTAAGAGCATTTTCACAACATTGGAAGCTGTCCCAGAATGGGCATGTGTGCTGGAAGCAACGCTAGAGTGCATGCGCATCCTGGGGTACAGCACAGACGTGCATTTTTAAGTGCATTTCTCCCTCATTATGAGAAACTTATGAATGAAAACAACATGTGGGTTTTCTGTTTGGTAAATATGCCTAATGAAGTGCTGTTTTCACTGAAGAGAGTCCTCAATTACAAAAAAAAGACTAGTAATGAGAAGGAGGCAGCGGAAGAGGGCAGGGCTGATAGTGCTGGTCTTATCTTACTGGAAATGCCAAATGTGAGGGGTTCCATGTTACAGAGGTGAGTTTGGGCAATTGAACTCACAACCTATGGTAGCCACCATGACATGACATGTCCCATTACCATTAAAAAAATTAAGAATTTCTCTCTTTGAAATCTTTAGGGAATATCTGAGATACTGTAAGACATCAATTAGTAATATATATAAAACAGGAATGGTCAATTTTTAAATTCATATAGATATTTTAATGCAGAAATTCTACATACTGTGTCTTTAATTTGTTAAAATTAACACATTTATTTTGACAGCCCTTTTTAAAATAAAGGTAAAAAACTGACATTACAGTAGAGAAAGAAGGGTGAGTGCTACAAGGGGTCAAAAATGTTGGTAAAGGCGTACAAATGGCCTAGTGGTTAAGGTGCCCCCCTTGTATGCAGACTGCCCAGGTTCTAGTCCAACTTGTGGCATCATTTCCCACTTGTCTCTGCCCTACTCTCACATCCCCATTTCTGATTCTATCCACTGTCCTCCTCTATTAATAAAGGCATGAAAATCCAAAATATATATCTTTAAAACAGCAAAAAAGGAAAGAGTAATTTGGCAGATTATTTGCAATTATAGTCCATAGTAGAAATGGCAGTCAAAACTGAAAATCTGAGGCACTCTGACAAATAATCCTTCATTAACTAGGGATGTCTATGTGTTTCGACTCACCATACTGCAAATAATCTGGCAAGTCATTCTTTAATATTTTTTACGGGCACTATAGTTTCAGACTCCACACTTTATATTTTACATTTAGTAGAACTTTATCTCTACCTCTTCAGACCTCCTCCACACCCTGTCTGACAGGCTGTGAGGGACGTGTGCAAAAGCAACTCAGGAATATTTGAGAGGCATGCTATTTTGAAAAGTTCTAGTATTTTTCAGGAGCACATGTGTGAAAACAAGTAGATCTCGTAGCCTGTGCTTGAGTGTCTTGAGTGTTTAATGGAAATGCAATCACTGGCGTGGCCCTTTAAGACCTTCATTAATTCAGCTGTGCTTACATTCTTAAATTAATTTGTGTTGGAATCAAATTACCACATAGAAAACCTGGGGCCATGGAATATCTCAGAAGAGTGAAACTGAACATAAAGTACATAGTTTGGGAGGAATATTGGGTTAATAAGAGCCAGGGCCCTCCAGCTGGTTACTCCGGCCTTAGACTTGAGGCAACACAGACCTCAAGATGATCTGAAACCTGACCAATCTCTGATCTTGAAAACTTTTGGTAAATTGAAATGTAATTTGATTGACAAATAATATACAATTTACAAAGTTATAATTATGTAGTTCTGATAACAGATTATTTTCCAAGCATATCTGAACTCCTTTGGACAGTCATGACTAAATTAAAAAAGAAAAAAAAAAAAACAGAAAAACCAGAGTGCCTGTAAGAAGGAAATAAGAATATCTTCATAATAGTGGCACATTTACTTACAGCTATGAAGAAGGCATTTCAAAATATCAAAAAGGAACAAATGTCAGGAAATATTTTACTTCCCAACTTATTTTGTGGAATGCCGTTCATCTTTACATCGTCCCTTTATGCAACAACTCTGACTATGAACACAAGGACGGAAATAGTGATATGTGGTCCAACTGGTTGCTGGCAAAATGATAAAAACAAAACAAAACAAAACATTCAGACTGCAAATTATGGCTGGTCTGAATGACTGGGTGACCATCAGCCTGAGGCAGTGTAAGGTGGTCCGCCTCATATGGTCTCTTTAAGTTGTAGCCGTCGAGGCAAAGTAGTGTCATGAAAGCAGAATTTGAAATTTGATCCTAATAAAAATCAACTCCATTCATCCCTGCTCTCAAACATCAGCAACAAAAAAGGAATCCTAGGCACCCAATATTGGAACTATCCTTGTTTGTCACAAACTGCACACACTGCACACTGCTGTCAGTGTGCAATTTATACAGTGTGTAGGAGCTGTTTACAATTTTTGATGAATTGATTCTTCTCCCAGGTACCTGTCTTATGAAATAGTTGTAGCTTTTTTGAAGTGTCATTTTTGATATCATGGTTCATTTAAAGAGATAGTTTGGTGTTTCATGAAGTGGGGTCGTATGAGCCACTTGTCAGTAGTAAGAATATTAGCCACAGAAAATGCCGGTCAGCATAGTCTCTTTAGGGAAAAACTTGCCAGAGTTTCAGCATGAAAGCTAGGCTATTAATAAGAACAACCCAAACAATGCTGACCCCCTCTCTGGGTGAAAACATTGCATCTGAATGAATGATGGTAAATGAGAAAGGTAAGGTATTTGGTGATTGACAAGCTTCAGATACAAAAACCATAGTTGTTAGGAGCTCAAATCAGTAGGCTGTGAGTCAAACATAGAAATGATGACACTTCTGAACAGTAACTTAGATCAAAACATTATAATATCATAGGTGTATGAGTGCCTCCTCAGAGGCTTTATGGGAGAGTGGCAAAGAGAAAACCACTGTTTTCCATCCACACCATCCCCACTGTGTAGCATGGTGGTGGCAGCATCATCTGTGGGGATGCTTCCAGACAGCCTGCCCTGGTAGGCTTGTGAAAGTAGAGGGTAAAAATGTTGACCATTCTGAACAGGGACTTTTAACATAACATTATGACATGATAGGTGTATGAGTGTCTGTTCAGATCCTCACAGTCAACCTGGACTAATGTCTCCATCTTATGACTGGAGATGTCACTGATATCATACAACTTTTGTGTGTATTATGACCGAGTTAAATGAAAAACAATTAATATCTAAGCAAATGAGTGAAGCATCTGTAACAGGCAGGTAAACTACAGCTTCTGCTGTCACAGGGTGACCACTGGCTTAGTCTGTGAGTCACAACACCGGTCCAATAGCTTTTAGTCGAACTGCTACCATTGTTTTATAATCTACCAACATTCAGTCTTGGGGTTTGTTTTCACCCAAATGGGGCATGGTCATGCTCGAGCATGGGAGGTGACATTAGGCTGCTCTTATCAATATGGCTGAACAGTCAGAGTTGATTGCTTCAGGTGATTCAGCCATTTTGAAGAAAACTGAGCTCAAAAACATCAGGGTCAACATATGCTGCATTAAAAAATCACAACATTTAATTTTTCCATTAGCATGCTGCTTTGTTGTAGCACTATGTTGACCCGTCTTATACATGTTCCTCCACCTTGCTAACGTATTTACTATTGACTAGCACTGCATACAACCGCACTTCAAAAACACCCAACAATCACTTCAAAATAACAGAGATTGTACTTTGTAAAAACAAGAAGTATCAAAGATTTTGAAAACCTTTTTCCATATCCAATCTTCAAGCTTAATGATGATAACATGTCTATCAAGTGATGTGTTCAAACATGAGATACTATAATGTTACAGTGTTCCTTCATAGCACAATTTAAATATTTCCTTTCCCTTATGGACATTTTCTGTCCACAGGCATGATCGTTAAGTTGTGATTAAAAACTCAAACTCTAGATATGAACAATGCCTGGCTATGCTAACAATGATATAAAAGACGGATAGAGTTATGCAGTCAACCAAACTGACTTGTTTGGTTGACAAGTTTTGACTGTTTAGGAGAAACAAAGTCACAGCTGTAAAACATGAATGTTATTTAAGTGCAGATGTGAATGTGATTCCTTTGAATGCTCACTTTAGCTTGGAAAAGGAGAGTAGAGTCAGCCTGTGCAGACTGAGACTTCAACTATAGTGCTGCTGCTCCAACAGCCCGTCTGGTGTCTGTGATGCAGCCTAAATGTGACTAAATGATGAATGACTGAGAGGAGCAGGAAAGATCCTGGGTTTGAATGTGTAGAGGCAACTCTAAACAAGTGGCGGTTCCCAATAACCATGAATTTGAAGCACATCTTCCTCATAAAGGGATCCATAAATAAGACATAACAATAAATTAAATACAACAGAAACGCAACAGAAAAGGCAACACTGCTGGTAATCAGTCCCCTTGCTCTTTCTTCCCTTCTCTATCCCATTTTTTTCCTCTTTTGAAGCTGGTGCTTGTGATTGGACAGGAGACTGTATTCTCTCCTTACGTCTCCCACTCGACCAGCCTACCTTGGACTCTCCCTACTTCCTTCTTTCCTCCTCACTCGCTCTCTAACTCTAGAACTCTGCAAACTCCTTGGCACATTTCTCATTGAAGGAGACGCGGATCTCCTCCTCCTCGTAGTCATCAAAGTTGCTGGTGTCGCCTGGTCCTTTGAACTTGGGAACGAAGGGAGCTTCCACCTAAAGACAAACAAGACAAGACTATAAGTCAACTAAACAGCAGGGAGATGGAATACATTACCTGAGCATCCACACACAGGCACACACGCACCTTTTTCTGGTAGATGGCAATCCAGTCAGTGGTTGCAAACCACTTGTGTCCCTTGATGTCGTTGACCCCATTCTTGAGGTTCCCGTAACGTTTTGTGAGATCCACCTGAGGATGACAGCAGTACCTTTTCACTACTTTTGCACTGATGCAAATTCAGAAAAAAAGTGAAGTTAAAAATGCTGCAGCGTGAGATAGACCAAGATATTAGATTCACCTGTAAAAGGTTCCTCAGGAGGTCTTTCAGGTCTGAGCTGAAGTGAGATGGGAAACGCACCTGAAACATGAAACAAAGAGAAGAATTAGGCAGCAGCCAGTGTTAACTTTGTCGACTTTAACTATGAACTAAAAAGACTGTGGACAACTGATTTTCCATCAAAAAGATGAGCTAAAATAGATTTTTGTGATAAACCTCTGATGAAAAGTAAGTTTAGTTTTTGTAAAGGAGACTAAATCGAGACTGAAGTGTTGCACTGAACTGTTGGACATTAAAAACCTATGAATGTCTTGTGTCTTACATGCATGAATTTCATGCATCCAACCAGGACTTACACTGTTCTTTGAGGTAAGGCTTGTCAATATAGTGCCTATAAAAGTATTGGATGGTTTACTTTTTAAGTGATTTCATAAACTACTCATGGTAAATATACATTTATTTTTCTCTGACAAGAGAACATCTGCCTAGATCAGAACATCTTCACAAACTGTGTGAACATGACCAGATAGAGAGGCCACCAAGACACCTATGACTACTCTGAAGGAGTTACATGCTTCGGCAGCAGAGATGGGAGAGACTCCGCATACAACATCTGTTGCCCAGGTTCTTCACCAGTCAAAGCTTTGTGGGAGAGTGGCAAAGAGAAAGACACTGTTGAAGAAAGCTCATTAAATCTTGACTAGAGTTCACCAAAGGGCATTCTGGAGGAAAAATCTATTCAGTCTGAAAGAGAACTACTTAGAAGACTTATTTCCAGCATGACCATGACCTGAAGCACACAGCAAAAGCCACACAGAAATGGTTTAAAGACAACAAGGTGAATGTTCTGGAGTGGCCGAGTCAAAGCACAGACCTCAATTCAACAGAAAATTTGTTGCTGGACTGGAAAAGGACTGTTCAGGCTTGACCCCAGAACAACCTGACAGATGCTGAGGAGTTTTGTAAAGAAGAATGGAGTAAAATTGCAGTGTCCAGATAAGCAAGCCTGCCTGAGACTTATCCACACAGACTCAGAGCTGTGAATGCAGCAAAAGGTGCATCTACTAAACACTGACTTGAAGGGGGTGCATATTTATTTTACCTTACATATTTTTTATTCAGTTGGCATTGCTCAGTAGAAATCTGTTTTCATTGTGACATTAGAGGGGTTTATTTGTTGAATTCTTTTTTTGTCAAAAATGCCAAATTATATATGGCCAAATTCTCCATAGCAACCTCTGTTATCAGTGTGGGAATGTGGAGTTAAAGGGTATGAACGGATCGATGTCACCTGGGATGTAAAAGCGCTTTGAGTAGTCAGACAACTAGAAAAGCGCTATAAAAGCTCAAGTCCATTTACCATGGGTAAAAGCAATAAAAGGGTAACAAAATCAAAGGGGGTGAATACCTTTTATAGGAACTGTAAATCTGCATCTTACTAAGAAGTGGACTTTGATATAAGGCTGGGAGTTATACCATCAACTTATTAATAATTAGACTTGGAGGTAGGGCTGGACAATATACCAATTGTTTATACATATCACTGAGATACTGGATTTAATAAAATTCTTTATGGCAATCTACAGCATTTAATGTTGAGACCGATTTTTAAAAATGTAAGTAATCACTCATTTCAGGCTATGATGCGGTTATTTAAAATAGATGACTTTTTTATGAAATAAGTTTAAACAACAAAATGGATTGTAGATTTCCTTGATTGAATTTGTCCCTTCTTAAGTAACAAAGGCTAGAATTATACTGTTTTCAACAATGAAAATTAATTATGGCCTAGATGAAGAAGTTAACATTTACAAAAATCGAACAAGTTACAACAGTTAATAAAAACCATTGGTATTGGCAGAATTCTTATTTTAAACATCAGTTTTAGTATCGGCCCTTTTTTCACAACTGGTGCATCACTCATTTTTAGTGCTTAACTGCAGTGTTCATTTTGATGACTAAAGCCATGACTAAAAATGTAAGTCAACCTCCTTTTTTTTCCAATATAAGACTAGCTAAAAACAGATCTTTGATTAAAAAAAAAATGATGAAAAGTAAATTTTTTTTGGCAAGGAGATAAAAACAAGTCTAGACTGTAACAGCCAGACTGCTTGACAATCAAAATCCATGAAGGTCATGCATCTAACATGTATGACATTCATGTACACTATATTGCCAAAAGTATTCGCTCACTTGCCTTGACCCGCATATGAACTTAAGTGAAATCCCATTCTTAATCCATAGGGTTTAATATGATGTCGGTCCACCCTTTGCAGCTATAACAGCTTCAACTCTTCTGGGAAGGCTTTCCACAAGGTTTAGGAGTGTGTTTACGGGAATTTTTGACCATTCTTCCAGAAGCGCATTTGTGAGGTCACACACTGATGTTGGACGAGAAAGCCTGGTTCTCAGTCTCTGCTCTAATTCATCCCAAAGGTGTTCAGTCAGGTTGAGGTCAGGACTCTGTGCAGGCCAGTCAAGTTCATCCACACCAAACTCTCTCATCCATGTCTTTATGGACCTTGCTTTGTGCACTGGTGCACAGTCAAGTTGGAACAGGAAGGGGCCATCCCCAAACTGTTCCCACAAAGTTGGGAGCATGGAATTTTCCAAAATCTCTTGGTATGCTGAAGTATTCAGAGTTCCTTTCACTGCAACTAAGGGGCCAAGACCCGCTCCTGAAAATTGACCCCACATCATAATCCCCCCTCCACCAAACTTTACACTTGGCACAGTGCAGTCAGACAAGTACCGTTCTCCTGTCAATCGCCAAACCCAGACTCGTCCATCAGATTGTCAGATGGAGACGTGCGATTTGTCACTCCAGTGAACGGATCTCCACTGCTCTACAGTCCAGAGGCGGCGTGCTTTACATCACTGCATCTGACACTTTGCATTGCACTTGGTGATGTATGGCTTGGATGCAGCTGCTCGGCCATGGAAACCCATTCCATGAAGCTCTCTACACACTGTTCTTGAGCTAATCTGAAGGCCACATGAAGTTGGGAGGTCTGTAGCGATTGACTCTGCAAAAAGTTGGCGACCTCTGCACTCCAGCTTTGACTGGTATTTTCACCAGTATATCTCATCAATCAATTCAAATATTTTGTCAATTTCAAGCAATCAAATTTAGGTAGCGTGTTAATAATATGAGTGTTTTACATTTATATTAATCTTACAATTTGGCTGATTTAATAAGTTCAAAGAAAATAAATGCTGTGACAAAAACTGGAGATGGAGATGTTTTTGAGTTTTGGTTGACTGGATGGGACTAAAACTATAAAGGTGAAAAATGACTAAAATGTGACTTAAACTAAAAGGCACTTTAATCTAAAGACTAGGACTAAAATTAACACTTTTACTTTGCAGTCAGGAAGCTACATTGTTTTAGCATTGTTATTGCAATGAAACACATACAGTATGAGATCCTCTGCAGCATAACTGCCTCTGATTTTCTGACAGCTCTGAGTCCAGCAGTGACCATGGGGACTATACAAGTGCTTCTGCAGGTTAACATATTATTATGGATGCAAAAATCACAAAAAGAGTCTTTGTTCCTGCTTAAGGTTTTGAAAACCTAACACCATTTTACCCCAAAACATATTAACAATTTCATACAAGTCAGGGATCAGAGGAGGAGTAGCAGATGTCACATGAAGATACTGAAGGACAATGAGAAAGATTGGGACTCACCTTCCCTGATACGATCTTTTCATAGATCTGAATGGGCTGGTCTGCAAAGAAAGGCGGGTAACCTGCTGCCATCTCATAGACGAGTACGCCCAGCGCCCACCAGTCCACTGCCTTGTTATAACCCTGGTGAATTTATCAGAGCAAAATATGGAAAGAGGAGAGGGATGGAGAGAAAAACACAAGAGGCAATCAGTACAAAACTATATTTGTGCTATAATTAACTCAGGTACTCATCAAGACAAACCTCATGAAACATCTTTTACCCATTATTATTATTTTTTTTTTTTTACTTTTACTTTTACATACTTTGTCAGTGGTGTGGATCACTGTCCAGTTGATACATGGAAACCTCAAATCTAAAAATACCTTCCATAAGACAGGTGCATAGGAAAGGACTGATTCCATCAATCCATCATAAGTAAACTGACAGAAATTTTACTCCATTCATCTTTGCAAAACTGCTCAAGCTCTGTCAGGGTGCATGGAGATCGGGCACAAACAGCCCTTTTCAAGTCCAGACACTCTATTGAATTGAGGTCTGTGCTTTGACTCGGCCTCTCCAGAAAATCCATTTGTCTTTAAACCATTTCTGTGTAGCTTTCACTGAATACTTTGGGTCATTGTCTTGCTAAAAAAATAATCTTCTCCTAAGCAGTAGTTCTCTTGTTGACTTGAAAAGGGTCTCCTCCAGAATTGTCCTATAATTTCCAGCATGTACTTTTCCCTCTACCTTTACAAGTCTTCCAGGGCCGACTGCCGAGAAGCATCCCCACAGCATGATGCTCCCACCATGTGTGGTGATGTGTTTTTTGTCTGCCAAACATAGCGTCTTGTCTGATGGCCAAAAAGGACCACTTTGGTCTCATTAGTCAAAAGAACTTTGTTCGACTTGACCATGGAGTCTCCCACGTAGCTTCTGGTGAACTCTAGTCAAGACTTAATCTGAGTTTTCTTCAACATTGGCTTTCTCTTGGCCACGCTCACATAAAGCTTTGACTGGTGAAGAACCAACGGTTGTTGTATTCAGAGTCTCTCCCATCTCAGCTGCTGAAGCATGTAACTCCTTCAAAGTAGTCATAGGTATCATGGTGGCCTCTCTCACTAGTCTCCTTCTTGCAAGATCACTCAGTTTATGAGGATGGCCTGTTCCAGGCAGGTTTACACGTGTCATATTAATCCATTTCTTGAAGATGGATTTAACTGAACTCTTGGGATGTTCAGTGTCTTGAGTTCATATCCATCCCCTGACTTAAACTTTTTAAGAACCTTTACTCTAAGTTGCTTGGAGTGTTCTTTTGTCTTCATGGTGTAATGGTAGCCAGGAATACTGATCAACCAGTGACTTGACCTTCCAGACACAGGAGTCTTTATAATATAATCACTATAAAAGAGTATTAAAATGGCTAAACCATTTATTTATGCACAACTAACCTTCCCTAATAATTTATAGATCAGGCCAATTTTGGATTGAGCCATGATGGCTTGTCCCTTTGTAACACAGCTCCTATTAGCAATAGATTTTTACTAGTATTCTATCAAAGTTTAAAACTTTGGTATCACAGCAACTACATTTTTAATGTGTACCTTAATGAGTGAGCTCTCTTAAAGCAACAAACAAACCCAGGTGACTAAAATCATGTAAAGGGGTTGTTAAGATCTTAAATATCTCTTGCATGTTCATAATCAATTTTACAAAACAATATGCGCATAGGTGTTTAAAGCTGGCAACCCAAACTGAACACTAGCCTGCAAGAAAATTGCAGCAATGTATGTTGGTTTTAGATGCAACAAATTGATATTTTGAAGCTTCAGTGGCTACAAAAAAAAGAGTCATATACAACTAGAAAGTGGGAACAAAGGTGGCTCACCTTGCTGAGAATAATCTCTGGGGCCAGATATTCTGGGGTGCCACACAGTGTCCAGGTCCGGCCCTTTACACGTTTGGCAAAGCCAAAATCTGTCACCTGATTCATGAAAAGACAGAGCAAAGAAAGAGAAACAGAATGAGATGGTAAACACAGAAAGCACACAGACCCTCAGAGAGCCTGGTTGGGTTAAAAAGACAAGAGAGGAAAAGGCAATGGAGGAGGGATGGGAGGATTTAGAGAATTGTTAACTGTTCACCTCTAGAGGGCGGCAGATTCCATCACAATACTCTGCAAGTACAGTAATAACATTTACACTGCAGTACTTCACTTTGAGACATTTTATTCCTGATAATGAGATACATTTTGAATTCCTCTACTTCTGGGAGAAGTACTGTGTAAATAAATGTGCAGCCCTTTGCACCAGTTTGCTTTCTTCAGTTTTTTCATTGTATCTCATTTGTTGTGAAAGAGCGCAGTGACAGGGCTGCCAAACATCCTGTATTACCTGGGACAGCCTGTATTTTGAAGTACATCAGTTGGTCCCCAGCAGGATGCCCCTTGAGCCTGTATTGACCTTACTTCTTCATAATCACATGATGACACTTTAGTGATCCCCAATTCCGACAGGACACAACTAGCACCCAAACATGTGCTGATCATCACCATTAAAGTTACGCCTGTCATCCAATCACAGCCCCTCTCACATGCATCGGATATACCAAGAGCATCAAAAGTGCTTAAATACTGTCAGTCCTCAATTTTGAAGTGGAGGGTTACATTATAACTAAATAATAGATTATTTTGTTCTAATTTTCAGGTAGGCTAACAGAGAGCTTGAAACAAATAGTGTTTAGCTCAGGAATATTAAACCAACTAACAGCTGCATCCCTCTCTCTTTATTCTCACTCTCACACTCTCATTTAGTATGGGCAATGATGTTCAATTCATCTTGTAAATATTCCAAATCTGAGCTTAAACTGTGTTATTAAACAGATTTTAAGGTTGTTGTAAAATCAACGTAACTTTGTGGGTCAGCAAAAGGCTGTGTGAGGATTCTGACTGATCAGGCTGTTTGTGTATTTTCTGTGTCCTCAGATCAGATGTGCGCTTTGTCTTGCAGTGACGTATACCTACTGCATTCATCATCGCAGTCGTACTGAAACATACGAGACAGACTACGACCATAGCCATGGGGGAAATGAACGTAAAACAGTCCGTCCATTTTTAAAGAGAAGTTCTGTTTTTTTCTCCGTCTTCTTTCTATGAACTCTCTACTGTCACTGACTCGCTCTGTTTAATAGGGGTTCACTTGGGTTGAAAATAAACAGTTGAGTCTGCGCTCTCCAAGAGTCTGTTGAGGTTTTGGTCTTCATTAAGTTCAAACTATACCTAATTCTTCACATTCCTTGCTGAGCCTCAGGTTTACCGCAAAAGCTGCCTGAACAGGTCTGACCTTGTGAATCTGAATCATATCAATTCAGGAAATCCCTAGGATACCCTAACCTGACATGCCAGATGGATTTGTTTCCCACATCCATCTGAAAAACCTCTCATACACAGCGTTTGGGAAAGGGCAGAGGCTTATAAAAATTCCTCGGAGGGAGATTGGATGAACGTTCTGTCTGTCACATCTTTACGGGCCAATCAGAGCAACAAAACATGTGATGTAGCTGCTACCGAGGAGCAAATCCACAGAGAACTGCACAACGCAAATCATGGCAACTGCAGACATGTAGACAATCGTTTTTGAAAAGAAAACAACTCACTGCTGTTCTTTGATCTCCTTTAAATGAAGAAATGTCATCAAGTTCTGATAAAACTGGTGCTTTAGCAGCATCAATGGTAATCTCTTCCGCCATGATTGCACCGGCCTCTTGTTGCTGTTTGCTTACGTCACGACTCCGCCGCGACCAAAAGCACTGCCCCTCATCGCTGATTGGTCCTGTCACTTTCTAACCGGGTGCAAACGATTCAGACGGGAACTTTGGATTCACCAGAGAGAAACACGGAAACGGGCGTATCCATCTGCTTTGCAAGGTTAGCAATACCCTAGTTTGAGCTAAAAGGTAGTGTTACATAAATTCTTTCTCCCCCTTTCTATTGAGTGATTGCTTTATCTTTAGACCAGCAGTTCTTGACTGCACCCACCACCTTACTAATGAGAAATTGCGATCCAAACTCAATTAGTGTCGCAGGCACTCATGTGAAGGGGCTGGGGCCCTCAGTGCACTGGTCGTAAGATCGATTCCCGATCTCGGTGCATGTCTTTTCCCTACTCTCTCCTCCTGTGTTTGCTGTCTTTCTTCAGCTTTCCTATCTAAATAAAGGTAAAAAGCTAAAAATTAATATTAAAAATAAAAGAAAATGTTTCAGTTTGGACCCTGAATGGAAGGGGAGTCAGCCCTCCTTTATAGGCCAAGGTTTATGAATAATAAACATGCTAATTCCTGTGTGTTTTAATTTGAAACAGTGCAGATTTCACTGATTTCAGACGTGAGTCTGCTTTAAACTGCACAGCTTTTCTTGACTTGTCGTTACAGATCATCCCATGTGTGACAATTTAATCATGAGAAGAAGATAGAAATAAACAGACCAATTAATCAAAAATGGACAGACTGGTTAATGTTCAGTCTTTCTCACGCTGTGTGCGGTTTAAACCAGTATGTCTCATATGTTATAGTACCGTCGCAGTGATTAATACAGTGTCAAAAATCCCTGACAAAAAGCACAAGTCTTTCAGCAGTAATCCCAACTCACATCAGGTCAGAACAGAACTACTCCTGCCTTTCCCTCAAAGTCAATAACCAACAAAGTTATAATGATTTTAGATCAACATAAAATCTGTTTACAGAGACAGCAGGTTACCAGTCACTGGTAAAACGTATTAAAGATGACTGGAACATCAAAACTCTCACTACATGAGAAAATATGAGAATGAAAAAAGAAAAAAGGCGAGAGAGTGAAGCAGCTATTACCAGGTTTAACATTAATTTATCAAACAGTAGTTTCTTTCAAAGGGTAAGTCTTTTAGCCTACTAGAAAATAAAAGAAATAAAGGCCTGGCTCAAAAAAAAAGAGCCTCCTTCTTATAAAGGCCTGCCCCAGTCTTTATTTGAGGATTTATGGTATGTATAAAAAAGAGAAAAAACAAGCACATTTAAAAAAGAGTAACACAATAACATAATTTTGAATTTCCATACAATTCTTGTAAAAAAGATAAACAATTATACAAGGGCAACAAAAAACCTCTTCAGTAACAAAAACTATTTTGCTTCAAAATGAACGTGAACTTAAGTTAGAAATGTCACAAGGAACCTTCAAACAAGGCCCATTAATTAAAATGTCAAGGTGTGCATTAAAATTGACTTCAAAATAGTAGTATTTACATAATATTTCATCTCTTACTTATATTTGGCTTGCCTCTGTCCTTACAGTTTTAATTTAAAATGCAGCCTGGCATCCTCTTTGAAATTTGGGAGTGCCTTCAGTGGAGCAGAGCTGCCAGGTTGCACCATGTTTGTTTTAAGGCAGAGATGAATGAAACCATGGTCAGTTTGGAACCCTTATCGATGTGTAATATTTATGGTTTCTGTTCAAAGCATGAATCCAATGAACACACAGACAATAGCTGATGGTTTTTAGGATGATTATACATTGGTTTGCTAGGTGTTGTCTACCTGTATGTAGCCCTGTTGGTCTATGAGCAGGTTTTCAGGTTTCAGGTCTCTGTAGATCAGGTCCAAAGCGTGCAGATACTCAAACGTCAGAACGATCTGAGCTGCGTAGAACCGAGCGTGAGGCTCACTGTGCACAAATATCAACAGAAAAGACAGATGGAAAGAAAGCAGTTTAGTGGTGTTTCTTAAACTTGACAGAAAGAAGAGAACGAAGCTGGAAAAATTAGTTGAGCTTTAACAGACCAGAGTAGAATAGAATAGAATAGAATAGAATAGAATAGAATAGAATAGAATAGAATAGAATACAATAGAACAGCAGTGTGGTGAAACTGCAGAGGACTTTTTGCAGTCAGCATGTGTATCAGGCATGTATGAGTCATTTGTCACTGGGCGCGCTGCTTCTTACCAGTAGTAGTTGGTACTATGAAAGAACTGCAATATAGGCATGTAGATATGTGCTGATGCTTGTACATCTAAAAAAAATTAATATCATGTAAAAGTTTATTTTTTCCCAGGATTTACCTTAAAAAGTTAAACTTCAATAAATTCTAAATTCAAAGTATAGAAAATGAAGTATTCCAAGACTTTTTTGTTTTAATCTTGATGATTACGGCTTACAGCTAAAAAAACAAAACAAAAAAAAACTCAATCTCTATCACTATAACAATCTCGAAATATTGGGAAAGTCCAATTTGCAAAGCTTTCTCCCATTCTGGTTCACTGCACACAACTGCAATCATGGGGAAGACTGCTGACTTGACTGTCCAGAGGACAATCATTGACCCTTCACAAGGAGGGTAAGTCACAGAAGATCACTACTGGACTTACAGTGCTGCATCAAAGCGATTCATAGACGTTAAACAGAAGGAAAAGTGTGGTAAGAAAAGGTGCACAAGCAACAGGGATGAAGTCAGCCTTCAGAGGACTGTCAAACAAAGCAGATTCAAGAACTTAGGAGACCTTCACAAGGAGTGGACTGAGGCTGAAGTCAGTGGATGAAGAGCCACCACAAACAGACGGGTCTAGGAGATGGGCTACAAGTGTCGTGTCCATAGTGTTGAGCCACTCCTGAAGCACAGTTAATGTCATCAGCGCCTGTTGTGGTTTCAGCTGAAAGTAAATTTTGAACTTCATTTGGAAATCCAGGTCCCAGAGTCTGCAGTTTTTATGAAACACAAACTTTCCAGAGATCAGGAAACAATTCCACCTTCGTATGAATTTAAAATAAATGATGATAAGTTATGTGTAAAGACGGTCTGTAAATATTACTTTGACATTGTCCATGTGGGGCACCGTTACACATGAAAAAGAAGGGGTTTTCTTAGGGTTTCTTTCATTCAGAGAGGGAACTTAACCAGGGTGGTGCGTAAGAGAGCATGTCATTATTGCCTTTAATTAAACGTACTGTCTGTTATTCTGAATATTCAGCATGGATTGTTAGAATCTGTGCGGGATGCGGGTGGGGGTAAATGGCAGGCACTGCGGGAATGGATATCAGTAGTCAGAAATCCAGCGGGAGCAGGTGGGAGCAGGCCTAAGAAAAGAGTCCTGCACAGGGCTCTAGAATTGATAATGCGTAACATCAGGATGTATGATTCCTGCTCATCACTGATTCATTTGCCATCAACATCCTAATAGGGCAGCAAAATTTCACAGCACAAATAACCTGAATAAAAAAGCTTTACTAGCACAGTCGTGTTGTAAATAAGATATCTGCTGAGAATAATAAGCTCCCACAACCTTGAATTTCTCTGTATTAGTACAGATAGCTTTGCGCATTCTGCTTCCATGCACAGCAGATGGAGGGGACATAGGTGTTTGCAAGCTTCTGTGTGAAAAGTATAAGAGCAGAATTGAATAAAATACTACAGAGCAGAACAGTTTTAATTTCGTTGACAAAAACTATGACTAAAAATGTTCGTTGACAGCCTTTATTCCATGACAAAAACTAGAATAAGACAAAAAAAAAAATAGATCTGTGATGACCAAAACAGACAATAACTAAGTTTAGTCTTTTTGTCAAGATGACTAAAACTAGACTAAAATATAATGTAGTTTTTGTCGGACATTCAAAATCCGTAATATTTCTCCACTGTGGGTAAATCTGTCAAACAAAAAACATCTATAGCTATTGTGCCTCTCAGCTGTAGAAAGCAGGGACCCCAGGTTTGGCAGAGTACATAGAACACACTACCATGAAAGGTACCAGATTTAGGCAAGAAAATAAATACTTAGACTAAAAGTAAAGACTAAAATGTGAGGACTTTTAATCGACTAAAACTAGACTAAAATGTTTTGAGTTTTCGTCAACTTAAACTAGACTAAAAATAAAAAGGGTAGAAATGACTAAAATGTGACTTAAACTAAAATGCATTTCATTTAAAGTCTAAAACTAAGACTAACATCAAAAATAGCTGCCAAAATTAACACTGGAGCAGAATAGAGAGGCACAGAGATTTACAATTTCGTTCTGTAAGTGCTTACAAAATGCTTCAGATTTGTTTTAAATTTTATGTGAACTGCAGTGATACTAACCTAAATCTGCCAATTCTCCGTAGATGGGAGAACATTTCTCCGCCTGGTACATACTCCATCACCATGTAGAGGTTAGTGTTGTCCTGGGGAAAATGGGAAGGAAAGACAGATGGCCGGTTAGTGACACTAACATTACATACATCTTGGCCCAGGACCACAAAATAACAAGGATGGGCCTCTTCTCAAATTAAACATTTGTGATCTGTGAGTGAATTGAAGACAATCTATTTACTCAAAAAAAGTTTTACTTATAATTTAAACCTTATGACTATCATACATAAACTTGGGCATGTTATAAGGTTCAACTTCAGACTCGATCATAGAGCTAAATCACTAAATCTTTTCCACCAAAAAAGACTTGAGTACATTGTAATTGTTGACTTCTGAAATTGTGCCTTTAAATACAGCTTCATGTTTGATAACATCACCTGAGCTGATTAAAAATGTGTTTGCTGTTAACTCTTTTATCAGTGTGCAGGGTGCGGCACGTGGACAGGAATATTCGGTTAATAGGTTTATTGGAGGCATCAAGGCTATCTGGTCCCAGGGCATCCAGGGTGCATCTAAACAGCTTAACCTGAATAAGGCTTTAATTGCAATATGGCCAGTCTGTGCGGGTAGTGCTACTGAACAAGCTGTGAGCTGAAAATGAAGAAGAGGGAGAACATGCTTTATCTGTGTAGAGCACATTCTCTCTATTTGCAAATGATGAGTGTGCTATACTGATAGATGACTGAGTTGAGAGTTTTAACTTGCTGAACAATAATGAAGCTAAAAGAGACTTTTGATTTCTTTGTTGATTAGTCGTGAGTATGTGGGTTCAGGATGCTGATCACAGAGATCATTAATAATACTTTGCAGTGATCTTTCATCAGAAGAAATCATTTTTTAGACACAAGACCCCACTGAACCTCAATGAAAATGAGCTTTTTGGAATCATTACCTTAAACTACAGCATTCTGAAAAGTATAGTTAGGGCCTGAGCACCAAGTGACCATGTTTGACCATGAAATTTCAGAAGGATCTCATACAACCACTAACTTAGTTTAACCGACAGTATGTAAAATTCTGCCACCAGGGGGCTCTTAATCAAAACAATTACAGTGTGAGGAGTAGAGACCAGCACTGCTAATCTCCACCTATCTACATGGCTTATGTCTTATTTTGAATTAAGGTCTCTGTCCCTTAAAATGATACCCCGAGGCAAAGATGGCCCAGTGGTTTGCTGAAATGCGAGCCTTTACAACAAAAACGGCTACAGCCAATCTTTAGAGAACAAGTAGATACAGCTGACCAAACCTTTTCAACAGGACAGATCACCTGATACTTTAAAAAGCTAAAAGACTGATAACTCTGTACAGTAAATATCCTATCATAAACGTACAATACTAGGTGATTATAAATCACGACAAGGGTAAGAGATTGTACTTTTCTAACTTAAAAGGTTGCGATTTTCCGGAAGATAAGACCAGCAAAGAAAAGTCAGTGAAAAAAAAAGGGCCAAAGTGATGAGCTGATCAATCACTGCCTTCACACACAAACAGGTGCAAAAAAAAAAAAAAAAAAAAAAAAGCACAGAGGCAAATATACATGTGCATGACCATTTGAGACGTTCATACCTTGAAAGAGTATTCTAACCGCACCAGAAAAGGAAAGCTGACGGCCTGAAGAATCCTCTTCTCATTCAGAGTGTGCTCTATCTGCTTGAGCTTCACCACCTGGCACACAAAGACAAAGAGAAAGGAACAAAGACACGACTCTTATATACTTTGGGAAACACTTTCTTAATATACAAAAGTGCTGATTAATCAAACGTTCCAGTTAATAACAAATAGGAATGCACTAATGCATCAGTTTAATATCAATATCAGATTGTGTAGGCCCTGTTGACAGACATCATACCATGACAAATAATGTGCCATGTTGGACAAACTCTGTTTAGTTCTCATGGTCAAATGTGACAGAAAAGGTTAGAATTCTAGGAGTCTTAGACCTAGGCCTAATGTAGGTGGGTATTTTTGATAACAGAGGTTTCCCTCTGTTTACAAAAAAAATCCTGCTGTGTCACACACCATGCATTCTCAAAAACCTCTTAATACAAACATTTAGGGCTGACAGCTTCCATTCGATTGGTCGATTGTTTGGTCGAAATGCTTTTGTCCGACCAAGACCACCCTGGTCGGTGAGTTCTCACTGCATCAGCTCCCGCGGTCAGTTTAATTCACCTGTCGGCAACTAGGCTGCGTAGTATCATCTTCTTTTATAATCTCTTTGAAGTGTTCACGTTAGCGGTCCCTTTTTATAGCTCATGTCCCATTATAAAAACAAGAATCGTCAGAAGCAAGTTCATTCATAGTTCTACACAGCTTAGGGGTCTTTTTACTCACTTTGTCTCTCTCTTGACTATTTTCCTCTCTCCTACAGTGTCCATTACAATTAAATGCATACGGGCGATTATACAAATTAGGTGATGACATCATTTAGCGACTTCTGGCGACTTTTAGGACAGCCAATAGCTACTTTCCTTACTGAGGAGTTGGCAACACTGTACGTACGCACTGAGAAGATTTGAGGGCAAGCAGACATTTTGAACACAACCAGAGAAAATCTATGCACAAGGATGCATTTTCGACCACAATGGCAGATTCAGATAGTAAGTTTGAAGAAAATTCTAAGCCTAAAGAAAAAGACAGAGTAACTTCCAGTTTATTATCAGTTTAGCGATAACTACAGTGAAATAACTTGAAACAAGAAACCAAAGTAAAACATTTAAACTCATCTACATTATGTTACATTAGTGAAGATGTTTAAATGTAAACTGTTATTTTAGTGCCTATAAAAATGAGTTTTACTAACTTATTATGATGTTAAGTGGGGCAAACTTTATCCAGAGGATATAAAGGCCAGCTCTCTCTCCAGATAGCGCTAAGCATGACAGAAAAACTCTCATTGTGACTGGACAAGTGATGTGACTGGAATGTGATGTATAACTTGATTTGTTGTGATTTCAGATTAAATCAATCATCCAAAAAATATGCACAAGCACAAAAATGAGTTTATTTCCTTTATAAAAATGTGGTTATAAATACAACATCTTCAAAAGGGTGCAGAGGTTTCTGAAACCAGCACAGTTTAATCCTTTAATGCAGCGCTTCCCAAAGTGTGGGCAGGGGCCCACTGGTTGGGTTACAGTATTTACAAACCCTATAGAAACAGGAAAAAATCACATTCTAAAACTGGTGTCACGGTCTGACTGGCGTTAGAATAATTGGTGAAACATTCTGTTATGCCTCTTGCTTCCTTCCTACCTGATTTAAAGAATTTATCTTTGTCTTCAGAGAAATTAAAGCTACTTCGAAAGAGATTGCTGGACCACAGAGTTTGTTTACAGGGATAAATAACAAAAGAAAATTGAAGTGACTTTGCAGATGTCTGATCAAAAATAAAAAGACAGTGGCTCATTAATTGTACTTTGCTACCCAACAAGCAGTTTCTGATGAATGTTAATCTGAAAGCCAGGCGTATGCATTGTAATACCCCGTTTATCAAAAAAAAATCTGATGAATACAAGGTTGATGTTTGAGTCTCATGTTAAGGTTGTACAAGGGTTTTGGTGGGCCCCAGGAGATTTTCAGGTCTCAAATTGGGCTGAAGCACACTGAAGTTTGGCCAAGGCTGCTCTGATGTGTACTAAATTGAGTCCACATCATGTGATCAGCATAAAGACATTCACAGCTCTGCCTGACTGACTGAGGTCTGCCTCAGCACAGAGGCCATCAAAGAGGTTCAAAGGGGAAAAAGCTTGTCTTTATAATAACTGTGCTGTCTTTACATTAATGTCTTTAGACTTCTGAGTACAAATGGTCAATCAGGGACTTTTTATTTCCTTTGTGACCTTCCTGTAGGACCCTAAGAGTGTCCTCAGATAAGAGACACATTTAAGCACCCTCCATCCCAGTGAGACCCCTCACTCAGACTGACCTTCTGCTTGTTGAGGATCTTCATGGCGTAGTGCTGTCCTGTTTCTCTGTGTCTCACAAGCATCACGCGGCCAAACGAGCCAGTGCCCAAAGTTTTCAACCTCTCAAACTGCTCCAGGCAAGCAGTGTTCTGAACAAACAAACCAAAAGGTAGGAGTTAATTTTTTACCTCCATTTTCTGTTCATTCTGCATCTTTATGTTTTCTTTGCATAAGGGAAATATTTGGGAGAAAGCTTACGATGTATCATCATATACAATGAATATTAATCACAGAGGATATAACACATATAAAACATGGTGTGAATCATGTATAATGTATATGTTCATAATATTGAATACAAATATGGACAATGGATATATAGAACAACAGTAGTACACAACAGTGGTTCTAATGGTGGGTCAGGATCCAAAAGTGGGCCTCAGAGCTGTTTTTAGTGGTTTGTGAAGATGTACCCTGTGGCAAAAGTCTGTAATGTGTGGACGCCCTAACCTGACATGCCAGATAGACTGTTTCACATGTCTACTGCATAGGATATATTTCACATGCATTTGGGAAAGCTCACATAGACAGTGTTTGGGAAGGGCAGGACTTTTCAAAAAATTCTTGGAAGGTGATTGGATGACAGTCTGTCACATTCATTACAGGCCAATCAGTGTTACAAGACAACATGAGGTAGGAGGCAGATCCGGTAAGTAACGTGACCTCGGCAGGCCGGCGCTGTCGTAGTTTAAAAAACAGTGGAGCTAGATGGGAGATAAAACTTCTGCCAAAGCCGGTCAGTAGAAGAGCACAAACATCTCTGCCAAGAAAAACTTTCATTGTGGTTCTCCTTCTTAAATACAGAATGCTGTTCAGATTCGATTTAATCGCTACACTGGCGGCAGCTATTGCTACTGGCTCGCAATACAACTAAACTCAATCAGAATCAACTGTCTCTTTGTCCTCAAATGATGCCGAATGGTCTGACTTGTTCTCAGAACTGGCTTCATCGCTCCAGAATGGAGCTTCACAAGATGGATCTGCCTGATGACAGACATTGAATCTGGCCTGTCTATCTGCCCTGCAAGGTTATGGAGCTTAAGATAAGTAAATAAGTGCAGATTTTTCGAGATCTTAACTAATGGATCTACTTGACCTTCAAAAACAAAAGCAGATTTCCTTTGTTTAACTATATACCAGTGGCTGGTCCTCAACTTGGACCAACTGTTGGTACATAGTGTAACTGAAATAATTTTATGTAAAAAAACGACTAACATTTTTCATAGCTAAATTTGGGTAAAAGTGACCCTTCAGCCACAAGTGCTTGCCTGTAATCATTACCACAGGCACACTGTTACACTATAATATCTCATAGTTGATGGTGATGCATTAGCAAAGTGCTAAGCAGATTTATAAACAGAGCCAAACAAAACGTAGACATTCATATCATTTCATCTTTAATATATCATTCATTTAAATAAAAAAGAAAGTAAGATTTTTATTTGGTGTTTGGGCACTGACCCCAGCTAGATTTAATTTTAAATGTATGCATATTTCTTCTTGTAAACAGGGCATTAAGCATTGTTGTATAGCAATGAATGTAACAACAAACTTTTTAATCAAGTTTTCAAGCAAAAAGATGCATGTGAAATCCACATTTATAAACATTTTTCTCAAAATGTGATGCTTAAACCATGATATCTGAATGTAAAATGAAAAAATGAAAACAAAATTGTTTAGAATAATCCAATGTTAAGTGCAATGTTATACATTTAATAGATAACTAAGTCTTCACACTTTGAAAAGACATTTTTAGAAACTATTAAATATGTTGTATGAACACATTTGTTTTTAACTGAATTTGATAAAAGATTAAACAAAGTCAGTATCTAGCAGGCGCTGTTAAAAAATATTTATCCCTTTGGATGTCCTACCTTTTATTGATTTTACAGATCAACTATGGTCATTAAATTCAGCTTTTTAGACATAAAACACTTCAATGTCAAAGTGAAATCAGACTCTAAAGATAATGGCAATGAAATGAAAATATATTTTATGTATAATGAGTGACTGCATGAATATTCATCCCCTTGAAAGTAACTGTCCTCATTCAGCAGAGGCCCTACCAATTGCTGCTAGTAGTCTTATAATTAGTGAAATGGGGATCACTGAGTGCAGTGAATGTGTCTCAAGTGATTGTTGTATAAAGACACCTGTGTCTGGAAAATCCAGTCACTGGTAAATCGTTATTCCACCACAAAGACACAAAAACATTCCAAAAAAGGTTATTGAAAGGTTTAAGTTCGGGGGTGGATACCAAAAAAAATCCATGGCTCAGAACAAACCCCAAAGTTTAGTTAAATCCATCATCAAGAAATGGAAAGAATATGGCACATGTGTAAATCTGCCTAGATCAGGCCGTCCTCACAAACTGAGTGACTGTAAAGAAGGAGACTAGTGAGAGAGGCCACCAAGACACCTATGACTACTCTGAAGGAGTTACAAGCTTCAGCAGCTGAGATGGGAGTCTCTGTATACAACAACTGCTGGTTCTTCACCAGTCAAAGCTTTATGGTGTAGTGGCAAGGAGAAAGCCACTGCTGAAGAAACCTCAACTAAATTTCGCTGAAAGGCATGTGGGAGACTCCATGGTCAATGGGAAGAAAGTTCTTTGGTCTGATGAGACCAAAATGGTGCAGCCATCAGACAAGATGCTATGCTTGTCAACTAACCCGAACAAACCCTGCACATCACCACAAACAAACCATCCCCACTGTAAAGCACAGTGGTTGAAGCATCATGCTGTTGGGGATGCTTCTCGGCAGCCGGCCCTTGAAGGATTGTGAAGGTAGAGGGTAAAATGACTGCAGCAAATATAGGGAAATCCTGGTGGACAATCTTACTCAGTCTGCAAGAGAACTACGGCTTTGCAAAAGATTTATTTCCATCAAGACAATGACCCGAAGCATACAGCTAAAGCTACACAGAAATGGTTTCAAAGCAATTTAAACCATTTGTGTTTTCACATCATTTTCCCATGATAAGTGTAGTGTTTAAATCTAATAGAGAATTTGGGGCTGGACTTAAGTGGGCGGTTCATGCTGATCCTGTGCAACCTGACAGCTTGGGCAGTTTTGCAATGAAGAATGGAGTAAAATTGCAGTGTCCAGATAATCAAACCTGCCTGACACTTATCCACACAGACTCTGTGCTGTGATTGCAGCCAAAGGTACATCTACTAAATGCTGACTTGAAGGGGATGAATATTAGCGCAGTCACTTATATAACATTACATATTTTTATTCAACTGACATTACTTTGAAGAAGTCGGTTTTTACTTTGACATTAAAGGTTTATTTTGTTTTGGGGTTTTTTTTGGTCAAAAAAGCGAAACTATATCGCAAAGGATATAAAAGAGTAAATATCCATACAATGGTAAAGCATCCAACTAGGCTTATAATGATCACAAAGTGGACATTTAATAAATATTAAAAACACTGACCTTGATATTTTTAACCACACATACTTACATTACAAACTCTTACATGCTTATATTCAGGATGATAAATGGATAAAGGGCAGATCAGAAGAGAGAAAAACACATGTGTAAAAGATGAACCTATAAAGACATCAAACACTGACCTGTGCAGGGTTCTCCCACTTCTTTAGAAAGTCCTCTTTGGCTTTAGCAAGGAACTCCTTGACTGTGGAGACAAAACATCAAGAAAGGCCTCAGTGTGTGGTTGTTAGTGTATGTGGGTGGATGTGTGCAAAGAGAAAAAAAAGAAGACAGAAAAATGAAGAAAAAAGACAATACTTCAACTGGAAGTTGTGTTTGGGAGCACTTCAGCTTACAGTGAACAGCTCATAAGTACAGTTTGAATTTCTAACTTTATTCAAAATTAAACTTTATGCAACTAAGGTTGTCACTTTATTAACATTGGGAACAATTGTTTAGTAATATGCCCAGGCACGATTGCCCCCATCTCTCCCTATCTTGTCTGTTTCAGATTAGTAACATCGTTCTGAGCCTGCACTTGCATATATATTTACAGTCGGATACAATAGCTTTCACACAGGACATGAGTTCTCTGCATGTTAGCTACATCTCCCTGCTGTCATACTTCATACGTTTACCTCAACAACCCCCCCCAAACACACAAGAGATTTCATTCAGTATATATGCACAAGCGTATGGAGTTTCTCCAAAAAATGCTAAACCAGGGTTTAACTTTGAAAAGCATAAAACATAAGTGTACTCATACTATATTTATCTTTCCTGTGACATACTCTATCAGGGTGAGAACAAAACGATTCACTAATAGTAGCTGTCTAGAGAACAATTTCATCAAACAGGTGCATTTAAGCATGTGGCCTTCATCTGGGTCATCAAGAAACACATTCATTATAATTTTCCTGTCTATCATGGTCCATAACCACAAGCAACCTGCAGAGAAAAACATAGGCAAGACCTCAGATCTTTAAATTTTCCATGCCTGAGTCACACGTATCAGGCATCTGAGAAGTGCCGCCCATGCAAGCAGTCTGGAAGTCTTGACTTGTTAACATGCAAACATACTGAAAATCAAGACATGGCGCGGTTAAGATGCGCTTCTAATGCGTCCAGTCTGAAACAGGTTTTAAAGCTACTGATGAGCTTATAGTTTGTGGTGATTCTGCTGCCCTCTATGGACCTTTTTCCAAAAACCCTGCTTTCTTTTGACAGTTACATGTTTTTCATTCAGCTTTCAAAACCAATTTTTTCAACTGTGATTAATCTCAGAATTCCTATAGATTATCATGATAAATCTCTCTCTTTTTGTTGTTGCATTTTGATATTACATTATTATTCATGAAAAACTGCTTCATTTTAGATTTTTGTGCTAAGAGTAATTGACTTCTTGATTGATCTTCTTTTATTTTGAAAAGAAGGGATTTTTAGTAGATCCAAGTTCATGGTATGTACTTAAACATGGAAACAGAACTTGTTATGGCTCATTAAGCAGATATGAAAATTTCTGCTGATATTTACAGTTGATGTATCAGTTGTAATGTCAGCCTATATTGGCTGCAAATATCAGACGTACAGTGCATTTAGAACGTATTCAGACCCCCACTGAATTTTTTCAATTTTGTTATGGCGCAAACTTGGAGTTTGCAACAACGTAGCTTACTTAGGCCCATACCCCCTGTTGGGGTATAGGCTGTCAACGAGAGCCCTCCAGCATGTTCTGTCCCTGAAGCTCTAGTTGGTTCCAGGTGAGGTCTGTCCTTTAGGTGTCAGCCTGGAGGTCTTGTCGCCAGGTATTTTTTTGGCTGGCCTCATTTTTGCTTCCCTTGTGGATTCCAGGAAAGGGCCTGTCTGGTGGTGCTTGTTACTGGTTTTCCGAACATATGCTTGATCAATCCCCATCTTCTCCTCTTAGTCTCATTTTCTGCTGGTAGTTGGTGGGATTTCTTCCAGTGATCGACGTTGCTGATCATGTCTGGCCAGTGAATTCTGAGGATTTGTCTCAGGCTGCTGTTAATGAATGTCTGAGCCTTGGTTATTGCGGTCTTTGCCATCCTTCACGTCTCTGAACCATACAGCTGCACTGCCTTTATCTAAGTTTGCAAAAAACTCCACATAAAAAGCCAAGAGAACTTATGGAACTTTGCCCCATCTCCACACAGGATCTCTGGAGCTCAGTCAGAGTGACCATTGGGTTCTTGGTCACCTCTCTTACTGAGGCCCTTCTCACCCAATTGCTCAGTTTGGCTGGGCGACCAGCTCTTGAAAGAGTCCTGGTTGTGCCAAACATCTTTCATTTGAGAATTATGGAGGCCACTGTACTCTTTGAAACCTTCAATGCAGCAGAAGGTTCTTGTAGCCTTCCCAAGATCTGTGCCTTGCAAAAATCCTGTCTCTGAGCTCTGCAGGCAGTTCCTTTGACCTCAAGGCTTGGTTTTTGCTCTGATATGCATTGTCAGCTGTGAGGTCTTCTACAAAGAGGTGTGTGCAAATCATGTCCAATCAATCTGAATTACCACAGGTCCAGTCAATTTGTAGAAATATCTCAACAACGATCAAGAGAAACTGGAGGCCCACCGAGCTAAATCTCAAGTGGTTTTGCAAAAGGTCTGAATACTTATGTAAATGTGATATTTCAGTCCTTTTATTTTCAATACATTTGCAAACATTTCTAAAATACTGGTTTCACTTTGTCATTATGGGGTACTGAGTATTAATAATAATATTTTTACTGTAGCATCAGGCTTTAACATGAAAATGAAAGGGGTCTGATTACTTCTTGAATGCACTGCATGAACAAATAAGATGAAGGAATTTTACCAACAGACCTACAGTGCTTAACAAATTTATTAGACCACCTGTCATATTTGTCTAAAAGACCACCCAGCATCATGCAGTGCTTTAATGCGGACTCTTTCATTTTCAGTGAGCTCTCCACATTTTACCATTTTGAACAGGAATGAGGAATTTCAAACTGAATTCACCCAAATTTGAGCCAGCTCACTGGGCTTCTCTGAGAAGTCAGAAATTAATCAAGCATCACATTCAACCACTAAAACTCATTTTTCTGTTCAGGAATGCAAGTAAATAACTATAATTTGATTGACATATTAATCAAGAAATATTAATGTGCTTTACTATTTTTTTCAGGTTTTTTTTTATATCAGTACATTTGAAAATTTATGGATAACAATAATAATCATATTTTAACATTAAAAATATCATTTGGGTTAAAGAGCTTCTACATATTGGTGTATTAACCATTGCAGAAACATAAAAAATGGTTTTGGTAATTCCCAATGCTGTTAATTTATGGCAGCTGTGGCTTTAACCTTACTTTTGGTGGTGGTCTAGTAAATTTGTTAAGCACTGTACATCTGCTGAAGTTGCTTTGTTTACCCTCCTTCCTCAAATTTTAAAGTGTGTTCTAAAGACAAGTGCTAATTTTGGCAGCTATTTTAAATTTATGCCAAGTCTGAAGATCAGAATGCCTTTTAATCACATTTTGGTCATTTCATTCTTTCAGGTTTTAGTCAATGAAACTCGCTCTAGTCAAGTTTTACTCAATAATCCTTTTGGTCAAGTCAGTACTTTTAGTCAAGGCATTTTTTTTTAACAAATTGTGTTAGACAAATTTTTAAATTATTAAAAAGTGAAACAAATATGAATGCACTGCCAAGATGTTTTTATTGATTTCAAATATACTGATGGAAATACTGAGATACCTGATATGCAGAGTGGAGAAATGCCTTGGATTTTGAATGTTCAACAGTCCAGCACTAACATTTTTGTCCATAAAAAATGTAGTTGATTGACATTTTTAGACAGTTTTTTTTTAACACTGCTAAAGACTGAAATGTTTCTTTGTTCATTCTTAAACATTATGTTGTGTTTTAAGGACTGAAGTTTGACATCTGAATTACATTTAAATATTGGTGTCATTATCAGTATAATAAAAACCAATAAATCAGTAAATATCATACAATATACAAATATTTTACATTCATATTTTAGAGTAGATTTCATTCTGTCTTTAAAGCAGTTAAAATCCTCACAAAAGCTTTAAGGAAAGAGAACATATTTATGCTTTTAATATAAAATACTAACCCGGAGCTTCTTAGTGGAGCAGATCCTAAACAAGCACCTCTTTAGAATACTGTAAATGTGAAAATCAATTTTGAAACATGCCCCCCAGAGTCAAATCAGAATCCAATCAACTTGTGTGAGATACTAAAAGATTCACACCCCTTGTTGACACATGTACACCCCCTTAACTCATATTTCATCCACACTTTTCATCATATGTATCACCTCAGCAGCTAATTTGATTTAAGACTGTTTTAGAAGAGCATGCTCTTTGTGCACAAAGACACACTTGTACATGTGCATGGCCTCAGCACAGCCACCCAGCACTCTGACTGACTAGAGCCAAGCAAAGACAGAGTCAATGCCTCACTGTTGCTAGAAATCGAACATATGAGGCTGTGTTAGTAAAAGTAAAACCTTGATAAGGAATTACTCCAATAAAAAGGCACATTAGTAACCTTATATTGGGTATCCAGAGCAGCAGACACACACAATGACCAGCTCTGCCAAACCTGCAGACATCTATGGTTTTACTAACCAGAAAAGATTAGATTCAGCTCACCCACACACTGTATCACTAGCATCTCTTTCCAAAGAACCAGAGCAACAGGCCTGTACTGTTTGTGATGTATCTAACACATAGATGGCTATGGTATTGTCAATACAACAGTAAGGTGATCACTCCAAGATGCTTGCAATAGCTGCTGAGTGTTGTGCAGCTCACAGTTTTGGGCTTGGAAAAAGCATTGCAACCTTTATGTGTTAACATCAAATGAGAATCTACACATCTGAAGAGTACCTATGACCCCTGTATAAAGACAGATTCCCTTTTCACATAAGATGGTCCTGAATTTAAAGGTATCAAATTTAGGTGTTTGCACGACACTAGCCAGGTTGTTTGCAGCAAGGACTTGTCATGAACGTAGGAGTGGATCTTAATGAACTGGAAAGGAAGAAAAGGCCTCCTATCAACAGTGTATGGCTTGTTATGTAAAGCTAAGATGGCCTAGTGTGTTACATCGTCCCTGATTATTACATGAGGCTGCTACTGAGCAGGTGCTGCTTAGGAGTGATGTACACAGGCGACGGTACCCACCGCTTTCCATCTCGCTGCCCTTCCTAGCCGTGGGCGCGTTGCCCATGATGACAACCTGTCAACGGGCGATCCGTGGCTTTTTGGCCACCCTGCAGCCTTCTCAAGCCGGTCTAAGCTCGATTAGGTCTCACCGGTGGTTCTTAAATCCAGCTGTACCAGTTAGCGAGCGTTATTTCTGAGGTCTTGATCTTCAGCAGCCTGACAGCTGCTGATGCGGTGCCACGCAAAGACGGGGTAGGAAGGTGGGCTCCCTCACTGCACGGTCATCAATAACCGGCGACCGATACCGAGCTTCAAATCACGGTGAGCTGTCGCTGTGCTGTGACGGTGGATGGGGCTTCACTGCCAGGCCGACCTCGGCGCACTTGGCCTGAACACGGAGGATCCAGTCTTCTCCTGTCCCTCCTTGCAGCCCCCTCCGAGCGAGGCCCCCCGGCTCCCCGCCTCTCCCCCGGCCCAAAAACAGCGACACTGACAGCGGGGATGCTATATTCTCCAGCAAAAGCTCTTCACTTTCCGTCCGCGAAGCCAGCTTTAAAAATTAAACATCGGCGGGGTCCGACAACGACGGGAATTCGCTCAAATCAACATTGGCCCCCTGTATCCTCGGAGACGAGCGAGATGACGGAACTACAGCCGAGAGAACGGCCCGCCCATTCGACAGAACCGGGTTGATTGACAGCTAATGCTCGACTAAGGATTGGACACCCACTCACAGCGCTGTCCCACGGAGCCCCCTGATTGGTTCTTCCCAATCTATCAAAAAAACACGGCAGCGTCCCCACCCCTCCTCCACCCCCCGCCCTTCAAAAGCAAGCGAGAGGAGCGTCATCGATTATTTTCCTCCTGACGACGAACGCGCCCACTTTCTCTAGTCTCCCCCAGCCATTGGCTCTTCGCGGCTCAACCGTGGGAATCTCGGCGACTGCGAGGATATCTATTGGCTGTCTGTACCGTTTGACAGGAATGCCCCCCTACCACCACCTCCAACTGGAATAAAAAAAAAGCCAAACTCCCTCCCTCCGCTTTGCGCCCCCGCCCCCCTCACCGCCGCCAAGCGACTGATACACGTTTGGCAAAGTGACGTCAACGGCGAGCTATTTTTAGAAATGTTGGTCAGAATTTAACGCACGCGCAGCGCGGTCTGGCTGGCAGGGCTTCTAAACACATCGCAGACGGACGTGCATGGAGAAAAGAATATATCTGTTGGGAAATGAATCACTGGAAAAAAAAGACGATCTTTTTTTACAACCAGCGCAAGATGCGACCACAATTTTACATGCTGTCAGTATAAAAACGACCTTTACAGTCAGAATCCTCCCCTCACACCTGCCTACAGGACTAATGTAGCATATCAAGGGGCCTTTATCACCAAGATCTTCAAAAGGCAGAATACATCTGCATTAGAATGTGTTATTCCTAAAATTGGGTTTGCGGTGTTGAAACCAGTCGCTTTGAAGGACCCAATGACTGGGATAACATAAAAACATCTAAGCCATAAATATTAGAAACAAGCATTCACATGGTCCTTTTGTGTTAACTTGGTCAAAAGTGCCACTGCTGTTTTGGTTTAAGACTTTAAGCTGCAACTATTACAGTTTACTCCATAAATGGCATGACTTTTGCCAAGTGTCTATAGGTCATTGTGCAATTTTCTGGCAGCGGAGGATTTTAAGGAAACAAAATAATTTGTGGACTGAAATATCCATATCAATTCAAAAAGTAACCACTCCTATGTAATGTGCTTTAAATTGAGGTCTTTCTGTCTCCTAAATACATCCTTACGTTTTCAAAGACAGAGATATTCTAAGTTTTTCATACAATTATTTATATATTTCTGACAGCTGCTCTGACAGACCTTTCATCTAAGACTAGGTCTCAGAATGGAAGTGCCATGATTTGCCTGTACAACATAATTTCAATCTTGATTTTTTTTTTTAAATTAAACTTTATACTTTAAGCTACACTTACTACATAATTAACGTTACTTTATAAGCCAGTGTTACTAGGTTAGCTTTAGCAAGCGTAGCTAAAGCTAACTTAGTTAGGTAGATAACATAGATACATAGCTGCTTTGCAAGTTTAGCTTTAGCTACGTTAGCTACATAGCTCCATTATCTGCATAGCTTACTCAGCTAAAGCCAAGCATACACTGTGATTTCAAGCCACCTTGATGACAGTCGTGGTGAAATGTCAGCTCATACTGTGCAACTGAATCACTTATAATGAACAACCACCGTGCAAGATTCATGAGCTCACACTATATGGTCCGATGGTCGAGAACGACATGAGTGTTCACTCTGTAGTCAAGTCAGGACGGACTGTGACAAAAATCTGTGTAGTTTCCTGTTATAAAGTCTCACACACTGAAGTTGCATCCAGTCAAATCCTCGCATTCTTTCTCTATCCCCCACACACAAACAGCATCGTCATCCATGTCAGCTGGAGGTCTGTGGGTAGGCACATTTTCTGCTTGTTTATTTCCTTTATTATAGTGGGGGTCATTTTCCTGCTGTTGTCATGTTGAATTAAGATGCAGTCTGACAGTTTGTAAAGGAAAAAAAATACCCCAAAATTGAGGATTCTGTTTGTGGTTCTGCTCTCACTCTGGGAGTGTCAACCAATTTTCAAACATGACAGAAATCCATCCAACCAGTCAGGAGCAGCTGGTCAAGATCTTGTCAGGCCATGGTTGGATGTCATATGACCCCGTACACAGCATAACAACCAGTCTAACTGAAAGCCAATGCAGCTTTCAAGTGAGTCATGCAGTTCAAAATTCATGGCTGGATCAGATGAGATTCAAAGCGTATGCCCAAGGCAGGGCTGGTCTGCACTCGTCATATGTTATTGTTTTGATTGAGAGCCCCCTGGTGGTGGAGTTTTACATACTGTACATTTAAAAACAATTTTGGCTGCAAGTGACTTGTTTCTTAATGATTTCAAAGAAGCAAAATAATTGTCCCTAGGTAAAGTGCCCTCCACTGACTCTACTGTCCAGCCTATTTAGTAAATTTAGATGTTTCACTTGCTTTGATATTAGATGAAAAATCAGAGAATTTCCAAAGCTGTAAACAGCAAAAAGACTGTTTTCTTGGAAAAATATCAGAAACACCTTTCATTTTTTCTGTATTTCCTGCTTTTCAACCGCTTAATTAAACACAAGCAGGGCAGGCAATGCTGCAAATCAATCCTGATGCCAAGTGAATATATGCTGTTGACATTCTTCTAGCCATCATAAGCACATTTATAACCAACTCTTTCCAAACACTGGAGAAGGAGACAGAACTAACAGATGGATGGAGGAGTTAGTCTCCTCTACTAAGGAGAGATAAAATGGGTGATAGCAGACACCCCCCCTCCCTTTTATGCTGCAGTTGCCTAGCAACATAAGGCTGGAGTGAAAATGGCAGAGTGATACTGCTGAATTTTATGAATGAAATGAGAGAAAAAAAGGCAGAAGAAGCAGCCAGGGTGGGGAGGGTAGAGTGGGCCGATGTGCGCACACAAACACACGTGCCGAGTCTTGCTGCTGTTTCTTTTCAGCCTTCCTCACGAGTCAAGGTGGGAAGAGGCTTATAAGTAAGACTTAGTTAAAAAGACACAGCGTCACAGAATCACCAAAACAAATTTTATTAACCATACTGCTGTTGTTACAAAAAGGAAACAGAGAATATAAAGTAAGTACAAAGACAAAATACATCCTCAACCCATGAAGACAAAATAAGTGCAGGAATAAGAGTATTTACAGAATTTTACATCATCCAAAGCAGATGACTACAATATGGCATATTTTTTTTCTTGTCTCCTTTATCCGTGCGCTTTGTCGTAACAGGCATGTTATGGAACATTAAAAAAACAGGCATTGTAAAGAATTAAGATTATTGAATTGTCAGGATTAGCATTTGCAAACAAGATAGTGCTGTGCTTTAGCTCCTAGCTAATAATCGAGCTTCTGCTTATCACAGGAACTAGTAAAATGCCCAGATTTTGTTTTTAAAGGCAATCCAGATTCTTAAGACATACTGTATGCCAGATGAGCTCAACCTATAGAAAAATTAAACTCTTTAAGTGTACACAGTTACTGCTACATTTATTCTGTCAGACAGAGCACTACACATAGCGTTAATCTGTGTTCAATGGGATGAAGTGCATGGTATGGGTAGAAAAAGGTCAGCATCAGTGCATGAATATGATTTATTGGCCTCAAAATATGGAAGTCCTTTGTTAAGAACACTTAACCTTCATGACCCGAACTTTGTCTGGCTCTGCTTAAATTTAGTCAAACACAGAGATACAGTTAAATAAGGCAAAGCTGAGTGTTACGATCTGCTCAAGAGGTACAGATCATTCCTTTCTGTGTATGCTGTATAAAAATAAAGTCAGTTTTCTGTAAATGTCCACATGTTGGCTGGACAGGTCTGTGGCGCCCTTGTCCAAACGTGTTTGTGATATACAAAGATTAGAAGAGTTTGCGGTCCTGTATCACAACCTCTTGATAGTTACATGCAGTCCATGGAGTTGTCTGGCATCAGTCCAAGAGGCGGCATCTTCCCAGGTATACAGGCAGGGGGCAGCATGCTGCTGATGTTGGGGGATGGATCAACGTTTTCGCTGTCCTCCATCTTGTCCGCTGTGCCCTCCCAGTTGATATGGAAGCGCGTGACACGAGGGTTGGAGGCCAAAATGTTTCTCTGGAGCTGGAAAAAAATTAACATCGAAAAGCAGAAGTTTAGGTGTCGATATTATTAGGTAAACCTAGTGAAAGATGGGCTTACTTGAAATTAATCTAGAATTTCACCCAAGACTTTCAACTAGCAGACGTAAGCATAAAAACTGAACTCACAACGGACTTTTTAAGAAAAAATAATGAGACAAAAGGAGAACTGTGACCTTCATGGAAATCTAAATTGAAGCTAGCTGATGGAACTGTGTAAATGTTAAAGTCCAAGTAAAGTGATAAAAAAAAATCTATATTTTAGGTTTGTTGTAAGATAGGCCACTGTGTTCTGATCCACCAGACCAAATTTCAATCATGAGAAACATCAATAAGTTTATAAAATTAAGCTACTTTTCGTCAGCGTTTTTATCATCATTAATTTTTTTTAGCCTGTCCTCGTCCTGTCTCCTTTGTTGAAAAAGGTTCTTAGCAAACATTTTTTGTCATATTATCTACCAACGCTAATTAACACTGATCCAGTCCGCTACATGGAAGCGCCATGGAGGAAACGCCAATTATGCCATAATCTCATTTGCCCCACTAAAATAAAAATTTTTTAAGGCTGCAGTTGGCGTTTCCTCCATGGCGCTTCCATAATTCCACAAATATGAGCCCCGCCATGCACTACACAGACAGCAGCATCAAACACAGCGTTCTTCAGTGGAGGAGAATAAACTTTAAAACACTTTAGATAAAAGGCATATCCCTACACTTGTTGCTCTCCTAAATAACATGTATGATCTTCTTCCTTGCTGCTCGTTTGTACGCTCAAGCCCTTGCTGTTCTCTTTGTCTCTCCTGCATGTATGGGCTGCCTGGCACAATAAATTAACTAGGGCTGGGTATTGTTAAGAACCTCACGATTCAATTTGATCTTGATTCTTTAGGTTGCGATTCGATTAAATTCGATTCGATATTGACTTAAATGCTTCAATGTCGATTCAGTAAGAAGTAGAAATACACAAATAACCTGTTGACAATTTTTTAATAATTATTTTCATGCCCATGTGAACATATTTGGTAAGTCACTTCACATTTTTGAGCAATAAAACATCTGAAAATAAAAATTTGCACAATAATAACTTATTTGTGCATATGGAGAACAAAAGTAAAAAACATGACAGTTCTGTATAAACACTGAAAAAGTAAAGTGCATGTAAACTTAAATAATATTTCTGTCCTCTTGGAAATTGTGATAAACCTCACATAACATGGTTATGGTTAGTTGTTTGGTCGAGTGCGGCCTCCGTCCACACAACGCGAATCACACACACAGCGACCCCCACTGGCCAGGAGGTGAATTGATTCAAAGGATTTGCTGAATCGATATTGAATTGGGGAAGGAAATATTGTGATGCATCGATTAATCAATATTTTTACCCACCCCTAACATTAACACAACTGAATTAATAATCTCCTAATGTTCTTATTCCAAATAACAAAATATAGCATGTGAGCATGTGATAACAAGGATTGATCGGTAGGAAATATTGGTCAGTATTGATATTTATCAGATATAAAAATTATAAAACTCCTTGCACCCAGCAATCCCGTTTGCTGAGGCAGAGAGGAGAGAGACAGTCAGGAAGCCTTAAAGATTTTAACAGTTAATGAGTTTAGTTATTTGTTGGATATCTTAGTTCTTCTAGGATTTATGAAATATCATTCAGAGAGAATACAGCTGCAATAAAATTCTCCATCGTTATGATTTGATTTATTCATGTTACATTAACAAGGTGGGATGAACAGAGTATCAATAATGACCATTATATCAAAGGAGTGTAAACTAACAGAAATTTAATTCACAGAGTAATTAGGTATTGGTACTTTTTTTGTCTTACTCAGGCTTACAAATGTTAAACAATGTTAGCATAAACATTGGCTAAATGTAGGATGTGACACCATTTCTGGTGAACATTAGTCTGAGTTAAACTGAGATGGCCATGTGACTTGGCATACTTTTGATGATATTTTAAAATATAAAGTTGACAGGAAATGTTTTATAATGGGCATAGAATAAAACATGCATTAGCCCAAAGACAAGATTGAAAAAAATATATATATAATTTTGTTGTTGTCAGTTTATAAAGGAAAGAAATCTGTATCATCTTGCATTTTTATGTGGATGTTAAAGAGGGAAAATTCCTTTGAAACAGGCCAGTCAAACTGGAACCAATCTGGTTTAATTACTACAAAGGCAGAAAATTGATTAAAGGGAACAACATTTGCTGACAAATACCTATCAGTGGTAGCCTATATCTGCACAAATTCGGCTTTTGCCAAATTGGCAAGTCATAGTTAACAGGCGTTCTGTCATCACTTTTAAAGCGGTGCTGCTGGTGGAAACAGACATTTTCTTAAGGCATTTATTGTTAACATTATGCTCAACTGAAGCAATACTGTGGTTAATAGCCCAGGATACCGTGTTATCGTAACCTGGCAAGCTACATGGATTTGTTTCACACATCCATCTGGAAAACCACTCATAGACAGCGTTTGGGAAAGGGCAGAGCCTTTGAAAAATAACTTGGAGGGTGATTGGATGAAAGTTCTGTCACATCTTTACGGGCCAATCAGAGCAACAAAACACGTGATATAGCCGCTACCGAGGAGCGCTCCTACCGAAGGAGTAACTCCAAACAGAACTGCATAAGGCAAACCATGGTGACTGTTCTTTGTTCTTCTTTTAACAAAGAAATTTCGTCAAGTTCTTATAAAACTGGTGCTTTAGCAGCATCCACGCTAATGTCTTCCACCATAATTGGACCGGCCTCTTGTTGCTGCTCGCTTACATCAAGACTCTGCTGTGCCCAAAAGTGCTGCCCCTTGTCGCTGATTGGTCCTGTCACTTTCTAACTGGGCCCAAACGGTTCAGACGGGAGCTTTGCAAGATGGATTCGCCAGTGAGGAACACAAAAACAGGTGTATCCATCTGCTTTGCAAGGTTAGTATTACTGCCCATTCCTACAAAAGATTAGAGATGGGTGGTAGTACGGTAATGCCCTATTCGTGGTATTAACAAATAGCCACATTATTGCTTTAATTACTCTCATGAAGACGGTGCCATGCACTGCACATGTTTATAATAAATTCCTTAAGAATGAAAACTACCAACAAGCACTCCCGGTAATGATGTCAGTAACGGTGTATACATGTATCCACAAGCCACGGCTTGGTACAGCGCTGGCACTGCAGTATGGTCTTCTCTAAAATCCAACTGTTAAATAAGCATGTTGGCTGTATTGGATTGAAGACAACATGAGCAAAATAAATGTAATTCTTCTTTTTGGGGTGTAGATCAGTAATGACAAATTATGAAGTTTATCTCTATGCACAGGTGCTGCATCCTGCAGCAGCCATAACAGGCACAATTAAAACCATCTAAGGTACGGGTGGGTAAAAATATCAATTAATCGATGCATCGCAATATTTCCCCCTCCAATTCAATATCGATTTTTTTGTACCACATTGTTTAGGTTATATTTAGGAACCTCACTGCTGACTGACTGGCATGTCTCATTTGATTGACAGATAGCTCGACAGGCAGTAGCTACATTTCTGTCGACCGGAATGCTAGCTAGCTAGCTGACAGGAAGTCGAGCTTAGTGGGCGGGTCGTTAGTTAGGTTGATCCAAAGTTCAGTTGAGACAGCGATTTCAATATGGAAGCCTGAGTCCACCTATTGTAGGCAGATGGCTGATGTCACACAGGGTTTGTCCAATTCTTTCTACAGTCTATGCTTAATACAGGGACTTACAGATCACGCAAAAAATACACAACACATTTGCTGACCGGTGAATTAACACCACGGGAGATGAGGCTCTGATGAAGTGCAGAGCAAAGACACTCGGCATGATTAATCACAGCATTTTTCAAAACAGCTGAAGTATATTTTTATGTTCTCAGATTTTCAATGGTTGTTATTGTAAAGTGTTTCATTTTTATCATTTTAATTCTATTAAAAGCACATTGACAGTGCTGATCTGAGTCCTTATCGATACCACTATCAATACTTTCTATAGTTTGGTGGAAAGACAAAATAAGGGCAAATATTTAAACTACAAGTGGTCTTAGCCGAGTAGTGATTGAGTTAAAAAGCTATGATTAAGTCTGTCACATCTATTGTATATCCCTCACATATAAACACATATTCACACTGTATTTGTGTAGTTTCTCATCAAAAACTAAATTTTCCCATTTGTATGTGACATTTGAACATATCATAATACAGACTACAGTCGTCTAATTTACTGAGGTTACCTGAACGCATCATATTTTCTATCTTCAGCTCACAAAATTTGCTAATCAGCTTCAATTTTGCCAGTTCCACCACAGATTTCTACACTGGATTAATATTATTAACAAGCAGGACTGCTCAAAGTTTTGGAGCACTTTTCAGCATTTATCTAAGCAGCTGAAGAAGAAAACTGCCCTGAAGCAGCTGAAGAGGATGTTAGACCAGGGCTATTCAATTAATTTGGTATAAGGGCCAGTTCCTGGAAAATAATCCAAGTGAGGGGCCAGCAATATATTGCATGATTTTTTTTTCATTTCATTTTGTAGTTTTGAATACACTTGAGAAAAAACAACATAGAAAATTTCATTTATTTATGTATTTCAGAATGATGAAACATAAGCCCATGTTTAAATTTACATGGCAATATATGTCATGGTTAAACTAAAGTCCCAAAGGGGCATATCATACATCTGTAATTTTAGTTATTTTCCTTAACAGATAATATGCACTCAAGTGCACCAGATGCTCAACAAAAACATTCTGAGTTATGAAAAATTAAAACAATAACAGTGCATTCAATCAAGGAAAATTCTTAGCTTGAACTGCATCAAACATAACAACAAACTGTCCCTGTGAGCCACACAACAACAGGGGCTAAAATAAGTGCACAATATAACACGAAGTGCATTTTAAGACACTTTATCCAACTAACAAGCAGCCCGCAACAACTAAAACAGCTTTTAGTTAACATGTAGTTTTTATAACCACCATTGGCTATTTAATGAGAGAAATGGCATTTTTTGGATTTAGCAAGAGCAGTAAAGTCAGGTGTAAAGGATGTCAGAGCAATGCCCAGACAGTGGTGCAGGCGCTGGGAGGTGAGTGATGCACGATTATTTGTCTTAATGGCATTCATGTGCGAGAATGAGGATTCACAAGTGTAAGTGAATCCAAACATAGTTGGGATGAAAAATGTCAAGCTCTTTGAATGAAGGAATTTCTGGTGGCTGACTCCATGAGTCCAGAATTTTTCAGAACTTGCAAGCTGTAATGACTATCGCAGGTCATCAGATGACTGAATGTCAATCAGTTCGAGTTGTAAGCACACCTCGTTCAATGAAGATACCACCTCCTTGGCTTTTAAAGCAAACTCTCCCTCAGCATCCACACCGAAAGGGTCCTTAACAAATCTCATCAGATCTGTGGGGATACTGAAATGTTCAAACCGAGAGGCAAAGTTTGTTTTTAGAGCATCTATAAATGTCATCATTGCCTCTGTGATGGGAAGGCCCGTTTTGCACAAAGTGGGGAAGTGAAGCATTTTGCCAGGGCACAGATCAGCAGAAAAAAGCCTGAGCTTTCTCAGAAAAGCATTCAGTCTCTCCACAAGCTGAGTCACAGTTTTATCCCTGCCCTGTAGCTCTGTGTTAAGTTGGTTCAAATGATGGAAAATGTCACTTAAGATGCAAACAGTAGCTAAAAAGTTTTTATTCTCCATGAGAGACAGAAACATCTGGGCTTTTTTCAGCTTTGAATTGCGCAGAAAAATTATTATGGGCTGACATGTCTGACAACAACTGTCAGAAAAGGCGGTGCTGCAAGCTGGAGGTACTATGAATTAAGCTATTAAGCTATTCTTTATTGACTCCAACTGTTATGGATTTTTTCATCCGTACGGATGAAACGTCTTTTTCTTCTTGCCTAATATCCATGCCACACGTAGCGATGCTGATTTAGCTCTCTCTTGCTCTGTACATGCTCGAAAAAGTGTGCGACGTCTTTGCTCGTAACTAGATGTCAGCCCCAAAATCTTCTCGCGGCGAGTATCAGAGCCAAGTGGGAAACTGGCGTCAAAGTTAACATGACTCATCTTGAAAGGTCTTCTCAAGTTGTATTCCTTGCACACCGATATGCTCTCGTTGCAGAGTAAGCACACAGTCCTCGCGCAAACACAGGTAAACAGATACTTTTCCGTCCATTCGTTGTTGAATTGCCTGTTCTCTGTGTCCACTTCTCTTTTTTTATAGTAGCAAGACATTTTTCTAGCTTTCTGACTTACAGGCTAGCAACTACATGACCTCAGATGCCGGATTGTGCGCGCAGAATCACTGGAGCAAAATCAGCTCATGCGTCATACAGGTATGAGAGGAGATGTAAAAACAAGGATAAGTGCGACACTGTGAGGTGGAACAATAAAACTGAGAAACATTTGTGACACATGATTACACAAATATATCATATGCCTCGTTATTTAAATAAAAATCAATGAAAACGGTTATTTCTAAACATATGTATTCAACTTTGAAGGGCCACTAGAAATTGTCTCGGGGGCCGGACCTGGCCCTAGGGCCGCCAATTGAATAACCTGGTGTTAGAGTATGGCTTGATCCCATGTTGTTGTTAGTGTCTTTGCTAACATTAGCAAAGTTGTGCTTTGCCTGAAGGTGGTACTTAAGACTCGTTGTGCTTCGGTGTAAAGAAAGTTCATCACTGCAGCATGTACCCACAATTTTGTTTTATCTTAACTAACATTCGCCAGCTTTTCAAAAAGAAAATTGTCATTGTCATTTCTCACTCATCACTGCAGGCTGTGTCTGACCCCCCTCTCACCTCTTCACCCCCAGGCACGTAAACATCTGTGCTGGAGGACAATGGGAGCAAAGTTGTGGTCAAACTTAGTCATATGATTAAATTGCGTTATCATTTTTTTAACGTGTTAAGGTTTCAAGATTAATCAAAAGCGTTAACCCGTTAATGTTAACAGTCCTACAATAAACATATAACATCTGTTACATCTTTAAAACCACTCAATAACCAAAGCTATATGTTTAGTAAGTGAACATACTTAAAAAACAGTCCTCCTTAACAGCCAACCATAGGGTTAGGGTTATAGTGATGGTGCTCAAAGATGATTAGAGTGTGAAGTGGACCTTGAGACAGAGCAGATAGTGGATCAAATAAGTGCTATTTATGCTGCCATTTGCTGCTGAAGTCCTTTTTAAGTTGAAGTAATTCAGCCCCAAATGACACTAGTTTGGTGATAAAATAGACTGTTCTATTGGATTTTTAATAAAATTGTTTGCAGAAAGTAAAAATCAATATAAAGTCAAATTTAGCAGTTTTATTTTGAAAAGGACTTCATTCAATCCTTTACTAATAAATCAAAAATACATAAATCATGAAATACTTGGTATTTTACAGTATATGGAAAGTCCTGAAATGTTTTCCATATTATGTTTACTATATCTGACTATAAAATGATTATTTTCCTCATTAAGGGTGAAGCAAACCTACACAAAACTCACCAATCATGCATGCAGTAAATGGCCAAAATCTTGCAGTCTAGTCCACCATTCAGACTCACAGCTGTGATTATATTAGTCCATTATCTGTGCTGATGAACGCTAGACCAGTTTCTGACAAGTTCATAACATGAGAGCGTCTTTAGACCTTATTCAAGAAACTGTCCTGTGTGATCATAGGGGGAAAAAGCTTGTCTAGAGGCAGGAACATTTTAACTACTCGTTGTCGGTGTTTTGAACTGTAAGGCTGAGATAAGGCTCCGTAGTTGTGGAGAAGTGGATCATATTTGTCCGTTGCTGGGCCGTCTTCTCTCTGACCTGTATGACTCTGGCAGAGAGTTTTCAGCAAAATGCTTGCGCCCAGGCAAATCTCATATTCTGGGTTAGGTGTCTTTTCAACAACACTAGGCTCATGTCTTTAGCAATGTGTTGTGATACTGCCGCCGTTATCTCGGAGTCATCTTGCATCGTATTTTAACGAATACCACATGAGTTCCACTTCTTCTTTTTCAAAGTTGAACGACTGCTCAACGCTGCAGATCCAGCATTATTTCAATCTCTAAAGTCAGCTAACTCCCCGCTAACTAGCCACGCTGCCCCTCCCTTGCTACTTGCCACTGATGCGCATGTGCTCGCTGCTGTGAGAGATGCGTTCAGAGACAATGGGAGAAGCCAAACTCCAGCTAGAAATGCACGCTGACGGGTCAAAACTTCCACATAATTTATACTTGGATATCCGCGATGTAGTCATTTTATACATCGTGGGTGGCAAAAGCCGTGATACATCGAGTATACTCAATATATCGCCCAGCCCTAGTTCATAATAAACCTATAGGCTAAATTAGTTTTTACTCTAACAATACTCCCTTCCCATCTTATACTCTTTGTGTCTGCCCCTTCGTTTCATACGGCACAACTATGTTGAACATAGACATGGCTCATTGACAAAACAGCACTTGCAATATCAACCAAGAGAAACATGCGTTTTTTAATAAATAAATCTTTAATTAGAAGTTAGTGCGGAGGCTGACCACTTTGTCATTTCACCGACTTTAACCTGTGGCAGACCCTGCATAATAAAAGAGGGGTCAGTCGAGATGCAGAAAGAGAGAGAAGCAGATGAGAACGGGGAGTTATGCTGACTGATACTCGTATTTAACGTCGTCTACACTCTGGGTTTGTTATAGGCAGTGCTCCTCTTAAACGTGGCGACTATCTGTATCATGCATGGCTCTGCACAAAGGGTTATACATGATCTGGACTGGCATTCAGCTTGAATTTATAATGTGCCACAAATAGAAAATATGAAGAGTGGGCATAAGTCTCAAATCTTGAGTCCAAGTCTGAAGCCCTGAGAGGTGAATTGCTGCTCTTTAGTAAAGTTTGTTGAAATTTGACTGTTTTCTGGCCGTTTCTCAACAATATCAGTAAGGATTTAAATTTGCAAATATAACACAGCAGTTAGAAATCTTCTTTCTCTTTATGGAAAACACAAACTTGACAATAATCAATTTCAAGAAAGCCCCTCATAAAAGATAACCATATTGTTTAGATGTTGATCAATACACCTACATGTGCCAAAACAAAATTCCCTCCAAGAAAAAGGGGTAAAATGAAACAGTCAAACTGTTATGAAACATGAAGGGATGACTGGCAGCTCAAAATGACTTCAGTGGAACAACTGTAAAACAGTTTTGGGTGTGCTCAGAGAGCAGGGGGAAATAATATCCAATATAAAGAGGAAACCAGGCACCCCAAACAAGAAAAATGTTGTGCCTTAAAAAAAAAACATAATCATTTAATAAATGGATCTTTATCAGGGCTGACAGACGACTGAAGACCTACTTGATCAAAAAATGTTGTAAGAAAGGTTTTTAAGTATTTCCTCCCACATTTTTCTTGTTTGAAGTGCCTGGTTTCCTCTCTGTATTATAATGACACATCTTTCCTGATGCTAATGTTGACTGTAACTTTAAATAATGAACACCAGAGGGCAGTAGAACTACAAATGATTTCATCTCATTTTTTAGATTTTAGAAGTTGCTGTGGTGTTTGTTACCTGAGTATAGTCTGGTTTAAGAGGTGGATTTTCCCGTAGCTCGGGGTCTGTGTATTCATTGTTGACATAGTAACCGATGCGGATGAACTCTTGTCCACGGTAGGTGCAGGTTATAAGGACCACAGTCACTCCTACAGCATCGCTCTCTGGAATCAGCCCCGTGTTAGGAGCATCAGCCTGAGCAACAGAAATCGAGAGATCAAATTAAAGTAAACCACAGTATTCATTATTAATCCTCAGAGCAAGAAGAACAAAAGGAAATCAAATAAATTAACCTCAAGTTCTTTGACCACAGGTTACTTACCTGAAACACAAACATGTGTCTGCCTGCCGGCACAGGGCCAACTAAAACAGAGTCCAGAACCTGATCGTACTCCTCGCTCTCAGCGGAACCCACGTAGATGATCTTCCACTCCAGATCTGCCAGCATATGCACAAAGTAAAAGTTCAGAGTTTAGTTAGGTTTGTTAGGCAGAAATGTTACAAAGAGTAATTGTGAACATGTATAAATTGAGCAAAAATTCTTATGTTAACTAAATACATGAGTCAGGGGTATGTTATGAGTAATCTGGTTTATAATTAGGGTTGGGGATCGTTTGGGTATTTTAAGAGAAATTAGTGTTAAAAGTCAGTGGGTGAATAAAAAGCTGTTCTGGCATGTGAAAATGGTTCATAGAAATATCTGAATGGATAGAATAGATAGTCTAAGTAAAAGAAATAGGTGTAACTTCAGTGTAAAAAAAAATAATTTGGAATTGCATCAGAGACAAACAATAGAATAAAAGTGTCAGTGTAACTTTCTTCAGTAAAAACAAAAAAACAAGCAGAGCAGAGACATTGCTCTGGACAGCAAAAAGATTGAAAGAAGATTTAAAGACATTAATGCTCTGTTAAAATAAAAACAAGTGCACATGAATCACACAACATTTTTCATGCCTTTCTTTGCAGTAGTGGGGGGCTGCATGGCAGGGCAGCGAAAATTAAGTACCAAACGTTGTAGTTCAGTTCAGTAATTATTGGATGTGTTAGTATCGGTGCTGGATTTCGGTACTCATCCCTACTTATGTTAAATGCCCAACAGAGCAAACATCATATATATATTTATTTATTTAATGGAAAATATTGCAATTTGAACTTGTAGAACAAAAAATGATTGAATAGGTACAGTACAGCCCCACTGAATACACCCATGCAGTGATCAGACAGAGCTTTTTGCACAGCGCACCTCTGTTGCCTGCTATATTTTTTATTAAATACTGAACTCCATATGGTGTAGATACCAAACTGTAAACATTAACTTTCTTTGATGATTTTTTCATATAATGTGACAGAAAAGCTTTCATTTGTTATCCTTTTTGAGATCTCAAACTTATTTGGTAGTAGGACCTGATAAGTATAATAAATAATAAACATTGTGTCTCTGATTTTTTTTTTTATAGTATGTTCTCTTATGAGCACAGTGGGACTATTTCACAGTGTAACACTGTAAAGATTGGATACCACTGTGTAACACTACATGGGCAATTCTACCACACTGGTGGAAAAACAGAGTTGAAAATTTCCTGAAAGGAAAAAAAGTTTATTCCCTAAACATTTTTATGCTGGCATATTACTAACTCTCAAGGTTCACATTTCTATAGTTTCTTCCACTTAAAACTTTGCTTTTAATTTCACAGATTCCTAATATTTTTTGTCTTCATAATTTGTCATTACTAAAGCAAAAACTTTTTTAAAAACAATACGAATGATCTCAGAAAGCTTTTTAGATTTTGTTTAAATAAACATACAATATAAAAAACAGCGCTTAAATTTCATTTAACATTTTAAGTATTGTTATTTTGTATAAGTGTCTTTAGAAGAAAAGCCATGTTATGTTAGTAGCAGCACTTATTCAATGGTGGTATGGCAGTAGTATGGTAAAAATAATAATACATGTGTTCTACTTACTTCTTTTTGAAATATATCAGAGATTGTTTTTTTTTTAAATGCAACATTTTTTCTCAGATGTAATTAAAAGACAAAATCTCACCGACTGTTATCTCAATAATCCTGACAGCCTGATGGAAAGCAAACAAAATAACCAGATCACCATTAACCCCATGTAAATACACACCACTTTGGCATAATGCAGACTTTTTAATAGGCAAGCGCCTCATTCATGTTCACACATGGTACAGCAAAGGCTTCCCACTCTAAATTCTGATTTGCAAAAATACATTCTTCATGACGAATAACTCAAATTTGCAACTCATCCAATATAAAGTTATCCAAAGAACTCACATAGCCACAAATAGAATGTTTTGAATGGGCTTAACCAACACAGATTTGTATTTATAATTATATATAATTATGCAGCCAACCAGTCAACAACCTTCTTGACATCTGGAACAAACAAACTCACTCAAATTTGGCCTTTCAGAATCCCCCCGTCCCTCTGTCTGCTTGGCGATGCCACACAAACTGCTATTCCAACCAAAATCATTGATCCATCACTCATATCTCTATTATATCATTACTCACAAACAATATTTTTAAACTGGAAATCAAAACAATCATTACACCTCAACCATTGGATCAACCTTCGAACTGAATTCATATCAATAGAAAAATTATCACATGACTTGTATTGCTCTGCACCACTTAATAAAAAAAGAGAGAAAAAGGGAAATATGCAACAGAAAAAAGTGTTTACAGTTTTATTTTCATTAAATGAAATGTAGAGGTTTAGGTTTTGATCTTCTATCTCTCAATGCAGAGTACCCTATAGCCTATTAGTGGAGTTTTAATATAAATCTAATAAGTGAAACTCATCCTTTACAATGAAAAGTTGGTTTGCTGATTAGTACCCATACCTTATGGAGTTTGGTTTTAAACGAGAACACACCTCAATTAAAAAAAATAAGTAGGTAACAGAAGAGGGTGGAGCATGACGCTTCTATTCAGTGGGGCCATACTGTTACAGAAGAGGAAGTATACCGTTCATTTTTACCCCATTTTTCAAAGATGACATTTTAGTGATTTTCTGAGCAATTAACTCATTATCTTGGGAAAACTGTCTTTTTCTTTATCCATGAAAATAAGACAAATAAGGTGAAATCTTGATAAAATGCTGGAATCGTACCTGTTATCAAAGGAAAACAGAATAGACAGCATTGATGTGTGTCTGCTGAGGGCTTCTGTACATCAGACTTTTTGCCCCTTTTTTCCAAACACCATTGCTAACCCCCTTTGAGTCCTGACCCACCAGTCGAGAAACACTGGTTTAGATAGTCCAAAAAACCCTACAGGGTTTCTGGATAGCGTTGAGTGCAATGTCGACAATGTAATAGTTTGCCTGCTTTTTTGTTAACTAAAAAAAAACAAAGCACAAATCTGTGCTTTTTTTTATTTGTCAAAATCAGAATTTTAAACTCATACGTCATTCCACCTTCTAGTGTCGTACCACAGTTTAAAATTCTGGCACGTGACAACCCTATGGATAACCAAAACTATAAATCACCGCCAAATAACCTTCAATTCATCTTATTTTCCCAGACACGTGGATATTTATGTCGCCACAGGTAAGAATTATTCGAACATGGCACTAAGGATTCCCTGTTTTCTCTGACTGTAGTTCGCGGCAACTCTCTGTGCTTGTCTGTTTCCACGGTAACATAGCGTGGTTAACCAATCAGCTCCTCGAGAAAACTACGATGAACCAATCACTGAACGCGGGAGGCGGGGCGCTAGACGCAAACGCGCCAGCGCCAAATTTCAACTGCATGTCAAATGAAATATCACCCACAGAAAATACTGGCGTTTCATAGAGCAAAACATTACTCTTATCAATATCATCCGTCTCCTCTATCGACCCTCAATCTGTGAATGACCAGGGACGTAGTTTTCATTTAAAGGGGGAGCTGGGTCTAACAGTACACATGTACTGAACAAATACAAGACAGTGGAAACAAAACTCACCTTCTGGTAAATCCTCCATGCATTCAAACGTGATTTCAAACTGAAACGGGTTTCCAAACGGGCTTGGGTTGTCCAAAACAGCTACATTCAACACCTGAACCTTTGCCATTGCGAAATCTTGATATCTTCTTAGTTACGTCGACCAGGAAAACTTCTACGTTTTTATCTTTTATGAACTAAGAGTCAAATGCCCTTTGGTTCTTAAATGTGGCTGACCTACTCGATGGTTAATCTCTCTCTAGGTCAGTTAGTTAACGTCTGTTTCCTTTATTGTCCGAGAACACTAACATGACCAACGGGCGTCTGGGGCAGAGGAAGTACGTCATTATCGTCTTCTTCGGTTAATTTATTAATTGCAGCCTACATGTTGCGTCCCACAGCACTGCTGCCCTCCAGTGTTCACTTGTTAAATAAAAAATGCTAGGCCACAGCTTGAAGTCAGAGGCCTAAAAGGTAAGACGGGGGAAATGATTATAAAAAAGTGTGTATCATTTTAGCTGTTACTACACGAGAAGAAAACCTTATTTTTGGAAGCCAAAGATTTCTAATGCTTGAAACCCCTGCCGAAGGAAAGACAAGGCTCTGAAAAAACAATGCAGAGAAGGATACCCCCCCCCCCCCAACACACACACACATTTTACACGGCAGAGTCTTGATGATCAATAATTTTTCCTGTTAACACACAGGAGAGTGTTTTTTTCTTTTTTTTTTTTTTTTTTGTAAAACAAACAAACAAACAAAAAAACATCAGTTAAATAGACGAACTGGTCAAGCTCAGCAAAGAGACCATGAATCCCTTTGCATTTTACTGGATATAAAGTGGCTCTCGAGGGAGAAAAAAGGGTTCAGGCTCCACCTAAGTTATGTAAAGCTAGACGGATTATCATGGTTTGTTCTCAAGGGGGTGTGCAGATGGTTGAGTGGTTTAAGACGCGCACCGTGTATGTAGGTGGCCTGGGCTTGAATCCCGGCTGGTGGCCCCCCCTTTTTAAGATCTTTTAGTCTACTTCACTTTGTCAGACAGGTTTTATTTAAGGGATTTCATGATTCAGCAAGTCTGGCAGTAATCAGGTCTGGGTGTGGCTGGTAAAATTGAGCTCAGCTTTCCAAAAACTGGTTAAATCACAGTTCATTCATTATTTAAAGAGGGAGGGGGGCAATTATGTTTTCACACAGGGTCAGGTAGGTTTGGATGGCTTTTTCCCTTAATAAATGAAATCATCATTTGAAAATTGCATTTTGTATTTGCTTGGGTTATCTTTGTCTTACATTAAAAAAATCTTTGATGATCTGAAACATTTAAGAGTGACAAATATGCAAAAATAGCCTTCTTTCTAACGAGTTGCCATTGTTAACAGTCCACACAGGCTGACAGGTTAAGTGGCACTACCGTTGGGTCCACCTATTTACTCTTCATATACTTGAGCAATCTATAGCACAAAGAATGAACACTAAAGGCATTAATTTAAACATTTTATTGAGTAAAACTCATTTGACTGTATCAGCAACACAAGAACTGCAAAAAAAGCCCCTCAACAAAGAGCTTTATGTTTTCTTTTGTTTCATTATTGCTCACATCCAAAGAGTTCAAATCTCCCAACCAGATCCTCCATGCCTAAACAGGTATGCCTGTATTCATCCCTCTGACACTCTGCTTCTGTGGGCCAGTACTCAATCCAGGTATTCTGTCCGAGAACATACTGGAACCTGTAAAGACAAAGTAAAAAGACATTGGGCCCCCATGTGGTCATTTGTTCCCTAGATCACAATCATTTAACGTTTAAAGATAAATGGATTTTTTAAAAATGTTTGTCTAGTTATCTAGCAGACACACCTTGATGGATCAGGATCAAAATAAAGCCCTGGGATTTTAGCTGACTGGCCAATTTTGGTGATCTGCAACATCTTCTGATTGAACTCCTCATTTTGTTTTTGATGGCAAAATAATAATAAATCTAATCCACTTTTTACAAATCCTATCTTAAAACACAGAGGTTATCAAAGTGCTGCGCAGAGAATAAAAGCTTAAATATCACTATTATTCAGAGGAGAAAAGCAACTAATTACATTTACTCAAAAGATTGTTATTGAGTAGTGTTTTGGATACATATCCTAAAAAAACTGTTGTACACGGGTAAAAACAGGGGTGATAAATTCCCAGGGTATTCCCAACGTGATTTTGACTCCCAAAGTGTTAAACTCGAGTGAAATAGTCTTCAGTGTGGAGTTATTCACCAGTGCTGATCCACTAGTGTTAGTTTAACTCTGTAAAGAGCTGACCCACTGTGATTTTTAATCCGTCCCATCATGCCTCTGGGCAGAGAGTTTATTTGTGTTTACATGTGATTAGTTGTGTTTAAATGTTGCCTTTACAGTGATCCTGATGGGGTCCTTTTGGTCATGTTTCATGTGGCTTCTTGCTATTTTTGATGTGAAACTAGGGCTGTCAAAGTTAATGCATTAATAATGCTTTAACTCAAATTACTTTGAACTGCACTATTTTTTGTTGTTGCACGATCGACACATGCGCATTCTGTGTGACCCTCGACCCATCCCGTAGTTTGCAAGATCAGGATCATTGCAAGCTGCACTGGATAAAGGACAGAATGTTGGGGTGGCAAGTTCAGCTTTCAGTTCATGCCAGATAAGACTGAAGTTACTTTCTCCTACTGCTGATGTGAACTGAGTCACCCAGAGTTTGTAGAGTCTTAAATACCCCGTACCACTTGCTGGCCAAACACGCTGCCAATGCAGAGAACCTTGCCTTCATTTTTATCGTACGGTATTACTGCAGTATTTTATTTCATGCAGCACTCCTTGTGTCATGTCCATGTTGTTCCTGCCAAGCTTGCATTCCTAATGTCCTTTCCCTGGTGCTGCCAAATTGATTGTACTAACTTCCTCCTGCCATATGACCGTCACCTCTGCTGACCTTCCCTTGACAAAGGGTGCAACAGCATGTATAAATATTGCTATACTATGCTGTATACATTTTTTTCCCTCACCCCTACTAGCCATGCTGGATTGTTTACAACGGAGATGATCAGTCAACTCTGCAAGCAGAGGTGGACTGGCAACCTGGCATACCGGGTATTTTCCCAGTGGGCTGTCGCACTTTGGGGCTGGTATCATTTATCAATTTATTTATGCACCGGCCCCATAGAGCAGGAGCAGTGGCGCATTGGTTGTTTCCTTTATAATGACTGGTCTGATCTGTTTCCTAAAAGTCCGTTTACCCCCCTCACATCCCCACGCTGCTTCAGCTTAAGAGTAAAAGTATTTGGCGAAAACTAAACTTGAGTGAAAAAACAATCACCTGGATCTGTAAATAAACATTAAATGTTAATCAAGATGCTGCTAAAGGACACATATTGCATTCTTCATCAATATATATTGCTTTGCTATGAGGTTAAATTCCAGCCTGCTGCTGTTTCCAGGCATTTTTTTTTTTTTGCCTGAATATTTTACTACTTTAGAACACAAAAGTAGCTGAAGAACAAAGAAAATTTGTATTTTCCTTAATGCTATGATGGTAGAGGATAGGCAAAAATAAGCCACTGGGCTTCAGCATATTCCTTTTTCAGTTGCTGTCTGATAAATTACTATTCTATAAAAAAGGATTTTATTTTTGTTTTTAAACTGAAATAAAGCATTCATTCATCATTCATTCATTCATTCATTTTTGCACATTGAATGTTTGACACAGTCCTAAACAGTTTAAAGCATGGCCTTTCAGTGGGGTTTTTCTATGCAGAAGTCATTGCTTGCCCCCAAAGGGTAGTTCTCTGCTGCTGCAAGACACCAGCTGGCAGGCAGCTTGGTACTGGGTAATGTGTGTGTGTTTGTGTTTATCTAAGTGTGGGCTTTTTGTCTACATGTTGTGCCTGTTTCCACAACACCATAGCATAAAGTAAAAAAGCACAATGGGAAACCAACTACAAGTTGTTTTGGGATTTTTGAAGTAAAAGTACAAAGGTAGAATGATGCTGCTGTGGGATACCAATGTTAAGAGGTAATGTAACAGCATGCATTTTATGGTTTGCTCAAGTGCAGCATACATTGTAATAGCAGGTAAGATACAGATGGAAGGGTTTACTAAATAGCAAAGAAAAACATACGATTGGTTTTGCTCAAGTCTGTAAATGTCTTTGGATGCCCCCATGATAAGGTAGGTTTTTCCTATCTTCAGATCTAAAGCTGTTCGGCACTGTGGGAAACTGAGAAATGTGCGCAGCTGTCCGCGAGGAGCCACATCATTGGTTCCTGTGTTAAAAACATAATAGAGAAGAGAGCACAGAAAAACATGATCAATTGATGCATCATAACATTACAAAAATGTAGCTTTAGTTTAATGAATAAAGTTAGAATTGCAACATTTTTACTGCCTTGAAAAAAATATGGGAGATTGTTATTTCATTTTCCACCTCTTTGAGAAACATTTGTAAAATGAATGCATAAATAAATAAAACAAGGAAACAGTAAAGGAGATAAATGTTTGATATCACAAGATGTGATACCCACACAAGGTGTAGGTGAGTTGTTTAAACTAAAATGAGACATTAGGGAACAATAAAGCATGCCAGTAATTAAATTTAATGCAAGTAAATAACTATAATTTGACAAATTAATCAAGAAATAATAATGTGCTTTACTATTTTTTCAGTTTTTTTTGTAAATCAGTACGTTTGAAAATTCATGGATAACAATAATAATTATATTTTAGCATTAAAAATATAATTTGGGTTAAAGCGCTTCTACATATTGGTGTATTAAACATTGCAGAAACATAAAAATGATTTTGGTAATTACCAATGCTGTTAATTTAGGGCAGCTGTGGCATAAACCCTCCTTTGGGTGGTGGTCTAATACATTTGTTAAGCACTGTAAATGTGATTTAATACATTCAAATACATGTCGGTACCTCACTTGGCGTCTGTGTTGCGATAGCAACACGTAGTAGCTGGTGCTGATTTATTTGTATCATGTAAAGAACGACATGCTGGACCGCTCACCACCTCTGTGGCTGCTCATAATGCCCCAACGCCAAAGCAGAAACCCCAAGACAGCATACATTCGCTATTTTTTCATTGTTTATGTGGAAAAAAAGACCAGTGGAAGGAGATGGATTTCTGGTTTCATCTTCTTCTATGCCTCCTTTTCTTCTTGGACGCCGTTTGTGATGACATTGCCCCTAACAGGGAGAGGTTGTGGGTGTTAGGACGGTGTGGTCCGTTTGACCAAGAGCAGTGTGAATGTAAACCAAGCCAAAGAAAAGTGCAACAATGTTGCAATTTCTGTTCCAAAACGGACTGAGTCCCCCAGACAGGTGTGAAAACGACCTAAGATTCCAACTAAGTGTGGATCACCTAAGAGTCCAAACAGATCACAGTCTGGACTCTCAGCCACGGGGCCTGGCCAGTTCCGGAAAGTACACGTATCACTGGTCTAGGGGCCCACCATCTGTAAGGACAGGCATGGCAGTTGCAATGTAAACTGGGGGACAAGCAAAGGAAAGACCATAGTACGCTGATCTCCAGCACCATTCCTAATCATCACACATATTTGTATGGACCATTCTCCCCAATCTGAAACAAAACTAGGACAAATGGGCAGAGATGAAGAGAGATGATGAGCACACACCTTCTTTAAAGACTTCCATGACCCGTGCTGTGTAAATGTCCATGGAGAAACCATCTGTGAAACCGTCAACTCTGATTTTGTAAACTAAGAGGAAAAAAAAAAAAACAGTTGTGCTTTGTTAGCTCATTTGATTTCTCTCTCATCCACTCACTCTCTGTCTGCAACCCTGCATGCAAACACACTTACATACACACCTAGAAAAACACACACACACACACGAAACTCCTACTTTGTATGTGCCTCAAACTAATAAAATGCCACACTTACCAAAATCTATTTTGCTGGTTTCTGTTGTTTCACAAGCTTTTTCAGAACGCTCATCATTATTGATCTCACCCTTCCTCTGCATACTACAGCCCTCTGCAAATGAACGAGAAACACTTAGTGAGCATAGTATTGATCATATGCTCATACCTGTGCTCATGCTTTCTGTGTGATTAGTGAATCTTTTAGACTTAATTCTGAAAAATAACACAAAAACCATTATATATACTAAATAAAGAGATACATGGTTTCATTTTTTTGCAACAAATCAATAACGAAGGGATTTCTGACTATTCAAAAACCCAATTTTCATCCATGTCAGATACTGTTTTAAAGAAAACATTTCCAGTACTTCTGCATTCACGTTTTCTTGTGCAGTTGTAAAGGACCAGAATCAACTAGCTTTGGGCCTGACTGGTGTCTCTCCTATTACTGATGCATTTGCTGATCCTAGGTGCACACATAAGACCCCCTTAGTTTTTGTTGTTGCCAAGCTTTTATGCTCGTCATGTCAAATCTGGAGTTTTCTATGGGATATGAAAAGACTGTTCTAAAGGAATCAGCATCAAATTTTCAAAAATGATAATATTTAGAAATATAAGGGGGAAGTAGACACAACCATATTGTAGATGACTGAATAGAGAGACTACCATTTGTCAGCAGAGTAATGTTATCTGGTATTTATTCATGGATTAAACATAAGGCAGCACATAAGTAATTCAGCAGAGGAATATTCATGCAATTAAGATTTAGGATGCAATGCATTTATGTCAAGTTTAAAACTATTAAAACCTAAAAATCAATTAGATGAAGAGATGTTTATGTGACCTGGCACACAGATTTCATTTATATCTAAAAGTCATTTAATTGCCAGTATTTTATTACAAACATAAAATTGAACATCCATTAAAAAAAGGGGCAAATACTTGTTAAACATTTACATTTTACCATGACTCCATCAATGGCTGTTAACGATACTAATGCTGTGATACCATTTTTTTTTTTTACATTAACAATTTTCACTATCTTTCTGCTTCAAAATCCTCCCGTTCTGCATCAACACCCCGCTGCAATCAGGTCTTCCACTGATCAAAGCAGTGCACTAGGTCTTCTCCAGACAGTTTTCCCAGACTTCCCAGAATTTTATCTCAGGAAAAGGAAAAAAGTCACACAGTGCTCGATCAGGGGAATAGGGAGGTGATCAAGCACCATGATTGTTTTTTGGGACAGAAACTGCTTTTCTGAGAGCGCAGTATGAGCTGCTGCATTGTCTTGCTTAAGAATGAAACCATTTTTCCACAATTGAGGTCACGTTCTTCTGAATTTTTCTCTCAGTTTTTCTTGTGAGAGAATACTATGTTTCTAATAGTGTTGATTCACTGTCAATCTTTCAGTGTCTCATTAGCTGATGTCACTGCCTTTATTGAAAGTTAGCAGTCAGTTAAATGTTTTCTTGTTCATAAATTTGCCAAATCTATCAGCTACAGTGGTGTATCAATCATTTAAAGTAGCATAACTATATACTGTAGAAAGAACTGGACAAACCCTGTGTGACATCAGCCGTACAATAGGCTGACTCAAAGTACATTTGAAGTCAGTCCATGGCAGGCTCCGTATTGCAATTATTTTCCCAACCGGACTTTGAATCAACCTAACAGCCCGCCCACTAACCCTACTTCCTGTCTGCTAGCTAGCTAGCATTCTGGTTGACGGAAACATAGCTTCTGCCTGTCAAGCTATCTGTAAATCAGACCCTCTGTCAAATGAGGCCAATCAGTCCACAGTGAGGGTTTTTCCTAAAAATTATCAAAAGGATTGTGGTACAAAAAAATTCTCCCCCTGTACAGTGAGAGCACATGAAGACATTAGCTAATGAGACACAGTTGTTTTTTTAACCAGGCTGTAAACCAATTTATTTCTAATGTAAAAAACGGCTTTTTAACATGTGTTGTGTACAGGACGTCCGGTGCTCCTGCTGCCCGCCTCAAGTGGACACTTGACGCAGTATTGTATTGTAATTTTTTGCCCTTTCGCATTGGCGTCATTTTTTTTACCGGAGGTTGCTACTTGATCATAACAGAGCAATTTGAGCCAAGCCAGAAAACTGACTTTGTCTCTTCTCTGGCACAGAGCCCGGCAACAACACTCTGGTCATAAGGTCAACAGTCAGATTGTAACATTTTTAAACCTGAGAGGATTGTATTTCTCCTGAGTGGGCGTGGCTTCAGCTCATTTAAAAGATCCACCCACACCATCCTGGAGCAGATTTTACTGCCTCATTTTTCATGATTTTGAAGATCAATTTCATAAATGTAGACATGTTTTATTTGACTGAAATTTGAACTAGGGGTTTGTAACACAGTAACCTGCCATACAACACACCTAAATAAAGATTCGTTTCCACTTTACAGGGTCTTTAATGTCAAAGAAAACCATCAACATGACCTTTAATTTAGACTTGCTTTGTTGTGCTTTCTTCATCCTTAGTGACGAAGGTGTTTGCAACAACTTTGGCACACACTTTTGTCATGCTCAAATTTTCATTCAAAATTTTTTGAACTGTCTCTTCATCAAAGGAGACCATTTCTGCTATCATTCTTATCCTGAGTCATCCACCATTTCCAACAATTTGGTCAGTTTGTTGAAAGTTTTTAATGTGCTTGGGCAACCAGAATGTTCATTGTCTTGGACATCCTCTCTGCCTTCACTAAATCTTTGTGTCATTTAAACACACATGCATATGATGTGTAGTGTTCACCATACACCCCACTTAATGTACCAAAAGATCCAGCTGCTGTTTGTTCAATTTCACCAAAAATTTCAAGTTGATGTGTCGCTCGACTTTCAGGCTAATCATTTTTCAGCGCCATAGCAAAAACACTTGCGCTTCAGACAGCAGCTAGCAGTGAACTGAAGACGTAACTTATTGAAAACTTAGCAGTCGTATGTGAATACCCAACCTATAACCCCCAAAAGAAACTCAAAGTACAACTACACAGGTGACCTGAATGTCAAATTCATTTTTTATTCAAGCTGTCTTGATCTGGCCCTGTTAACACGTCAAACACCATCTGCTACATTTAGGTTGAGATAGTTTGTTCTTTTCATCTAGCTTATTCATAGACATGTTTCATCCTGCTTACCTTCAGCACATGTACATTCTTCATTTTTGCAGAGCCTCAGAAGCTCTGCACTTCTCTGTGGGTGGTAAAACTTCACACAAGGTTTCTCTGCAACAGGAAAGATGTATCATGAAGTTGCCTGACAGTAATCTCAGTATGTACATTGAATATCTTACAGATGTGCTAAACTTTGATCCAAATCTGCTTCTTGAGCTACACTTAAAGGTATAATTTACACAAACTAAATGAGCTTAAATCAAAATGCTGACTGTTAAAGCATAGACACCAACTATCTAGCAAGGTGAGCTCAAGCTAAATTAAAGCTCTTTGGTTAGAAAATGCCATAATATTTCTACTGAACAGTGTTATATACTGTTTTCTAAGGTGGTAAGAAACAAAATGTTGCTTATAAATGAGCCTTTGTTGCATTTATCTGCTAAACTTGTGCTTCTTTAAGACTTTACCTTCATAGTATTCATAGACAGACACAGCAGCTGGTTGAAGAATGCCCACATTCATCTTCTGATGGATTCTAAAAGAGATTATCTCTATTCGTGTGTTAGAAACCTAAGAAGGGATGTGAAACACAGGTTTTGTAAAAGAAAAAAAAATTTCCAGGGCAATAAATGGGTTTTTGAAAACTTTGTTGCTCCTCCTTTTTACAAACTGTCGACCGCTAGAGGCGGTCTTAAATACTGCATATGTCTTTCCACGGGTGCTTTCACTTCAGCAATAAAGAAAAATAAAGGAGAGGTTCTGGAAAATATTCTGTGTCTGGCAGTACATTTTGAGTTCCCATGTATGCTGCACCATGGCGATTAACACATGGTTGGCTGTTTTACACCTGCGGAAGGAGCAGTCTAAAATGCAGTGCATGAATTGTAACTGTATACCAGAGGAGTTTTAGAACAAGCCTGGTTGGTTGCACTTGGAAAGATTTTCCACAGCATGGTGTTTGGGCCTGTAGTCAACCAAAGAAAAACTTGGCAGACTGAAATTACACCCATGCACAATCGATTTGATTGATGAAAGTACATTAGACCCTTAGTCCACACTGTTGCCAGCCCTTAGCTTTCAGCATGACCAGACAAAAATCAGTCAACGGTCCAACAAAGGCTCAGGTACTCAGAGAGGAAATGGCCAGTCTCCTGGAGAAAGGGGCCAACTGTAGAGTAGTTCTACAGTCACGAAGGGGTCAACAAAGTTGGTTCTACATTATTTTGATCCAACTTATTAATAGTTTTTATCCTCATTAAAAGCACTGTGATGGAAATGGAGACAAGATCCTTTAGAGGTGGAAGAAATCAGGAGCAAATTTGACACAGCAGAGATGTATCTGTTTACCTTAGAGTCCTAAACCCACTAACTTCCTTGTGTCTTGGCATGTCCCCTGGCAGGTCACCACCTACTTCATGACTACATCATCTTACAGCATTGTCAATACAAGAGGACAATCGCAGTCACCTGCTGGTTGCTGCATAGTGTCCAGGAAGGCCCTTGTTCTGACAATAAACAGGTTTCTCCTTAGGATTGTTTCGGGGATTTTATGCCTTTATTGACAGAGATAAGACGGATGAGAGTTGAGAAAGTGGGGAACGAGACAGGCTGGACTTGAACTCAGGCTGCCTGCCAATATGGGGTGCAACCAAACTGCTAGGCCATTTGCAATCTAATACACAGGCTGCTAGGATAGTTGTGCACAAACTAAAAGTATCGACAGGCCAGTTATAAGAGCAACCCTTTGATAGCATGACTTATTTAAACTTAAACTGAATTTGGCTTGGGAAAGAGCAGGTCCAAGAACACAGAATTAAGAGAAAATAGTCTTACCTTGTCCAGGTAAATTATGAGTGAGCCTTTTTCTGACAAGGCTCTGTTTATTTCATACTTTTCAATGATGCGTGCACGGCCTTGAGACAACTAGCACATGTAAAAAAAAAAAAAAAAAAAAAAAAGGAAAAAGAAAATGTTAATAAACAAATAGGGAAAACTTTTGGCTGAGTTTGTCTCTGTTTTTTTCAGTTCTTACATTGTCAAGGTCCTTTGTGTTGATGATGAAGCCAGTTGGCAAGCCAATGTCCAGGATTGACATGGATGCATTGCGCTCGCTGTCCTTAAATCTGCACACAGAACAGACTTTAATCAAATATTACATTTTGAAACAAATTTGAATTAATAATAAGTGTACACAGGATAGTTTAAAGCAATAGCCAGACCACTAAAGCCAAAATGATCAAAAATAGAGCTCTAAAAACTAGTTTTAGAGTAAAGCCATGTTATGGTAACGCTTATCAAAAGGACTTCTCAATAGTACTTACAAAACCTCTAATCTTAGCCTGTATGTCTTCTCATCATCATCCAATTTCTCTGCAGAAGGAAAACATTTCATGAGGGCAGAAGAAAGAGAATAAATTCAGGGAGAAAATGGCTCCAATTAAGGCAAATGCAAAAGATAGAAAGCACCAAATTACCTGGAAGTACTTCAACTGTCAGGTCAAACTTCTGACAGTCACTTTCCTTTTCTTTAGGCTGAGCATAATACAGCGACAACATCTGCCAAAAAGATAACCGTGTGTCTGAAGGAGGAAAATAACTGAAGGACCTTAAACAACAGTGCTTCTTCTGCCAACAAGGATTTACTCAGTAAATATTACCAGCAGAGTGATATTACCACATGCATGAAACACTTCTTTCTCAACATAAATCCACCAAAACATATCTGAGGAAAGCTGTCACCATTCCTGTCCACCTCAGTCATGCTCTGTAGGAATACTTATGGTTGGAACATCCTGTCATTTAACCTCATAAACCAGATAAACTGTATCTCATATATGATATACACTAAGTGATCATCTTCTTGTGTTTGCAATATTTCAAAATCATTTTGGTGCAAAAACAAAACAAAAGATCGATACAGTTGAAACGAATAGACACAGAACACCAACAAGGTAGACCTAGGACAACAAAACTGGAATAAATTGTATGTTAATGAAGACCCTGACGATGAATATAGTGATTTTTTGTCTGCTGTAATCTTATTATACGAGAAACATTGTCCTCTAGTAAAAGTTACCGGGAAGCACCAGAATATAAATAAGCCATGGATCACAAGGGAAATAGAGGACGCATGTAAAAAGAAAAATATTTTATACAGGAGATTTATTAAACAGAACAAAAGAAGAAGTTATCTTGATGAAAGATACCAAAATGTGCAATTAAAAAATGTAAATCAAATTTATTGAAGGTCACTTGTGGGGTTCCTAATGAGTCTGTGTTAGGCCCCAAATATTCATACAGTATATGAATGGTATTTGTAATGTTTCATAACTGTTGAAATGTGTATTTGCTGATGACACGACCCTACACTATTCTGGTAATGACCGTGAACAGCTTCTGAATAAAGCAGAAAATGAATTAAATATTTTGAAAAACTGGTTTGTCATCAATAAGCTATCTCTGAATTTAAATAAAACAAAATTTATCATTTTTGGCTCCCAGCAAATTAAAAACCCCACTATAATTAGGATCAGTGGTGTTGAATTAGAAAGAGTGCATGAAAACAAATTTCTGGGTGTGATCATCGATAACAAACTTTGTTGGAAGCCTCATTTGAATAATGTTAAAACTAAAATGTCAAAAACCATCCCAATACTTTACAAGACAAAGGATGTATTAAATCAGAAATCCTTACACACACTTCATTTTTCTCTGTTACTCCCATATATGACCTACTGTGTAGAGAGATGAGGTAACACATATAAAACCAACACATATTCAATTTCAAGTTACAGAAAAGAGTTATAAGAATTTTAACATGATCAAGTTTCCTTGAACCAACAAACATAATATTTATTGATTGAAATGCTCTTAAATGTAATGATTTAGTTGATTTGAAAAAAGCACAGCTAATGTACAAAGTACATAATAACTTAGTGTGCTGCAGTTTTCAGAGGCTGTTTGAAGTCAGAGAAAATGGATATGAACTCAAAGGAATAAGTGTTTTAAAAAAAAAAAAACAAGGCAAGAACAAATATGAAGCAGAGATGTGTCTCTGTTAGAAAGGCAAACCTGTGGAACAGCTGTGACGATGATTTTAAAAAATGTTTAAAAACAAAATGTTTTAAAAAATACAAAGATCAGGCATGATGAAGACTGAAGCTTGAAAAAAATTAAGCCTGGACTATTGTTATGGGACTTTCTTTTACTTAATCATTTATTTTGTAAGACGCTTTAATTGTTCAGAAGACTAATAATGTAACTAACCATGTAATCTATGAGCGGCCCAGCTAAAGATATTTTGTAAAAAGGGAAGGTATTATAAGCTGGAGCTTCAGCCTACACCTTTTTGATTAGTTTAATCCTTTATTGTTTTTCTGTTTGTGTTGAAGGTGAAACATACGTTTGTCATTGGGAGTGTTTTTCCTTTATTTGCAAATCGAAATAAACTGGCTTGACTTGACTCATATCTATTACATGAAATGTTTCACATTTATCTGGGCATCAGTCTATACACAGTGTTTGGGGAGGGTAAGTGAACAGGCAAACATTTGTCTCTCACATTCACTGTGGGCCACTCAGAGCAAAAGAACAATATGTATTGGGCACGTGCTGCCCCATGGAGTAGACTACATAATGCAAGTTGTTGCTGTTCACCATCAGTGGAGCCAGTTGGCAAATCAAACTCTTGCTGGAGTTGATTTGGAGAAGAGCAAAAACATCTTTTCTCTCAAGAGAAGCTTTCACTGCAGTTATTTGCTCCCAATAAAACAGAAAAATTGTCAAGTTTTGATAAATCTGCTGCTTTAGCTGCATCTGGGTTAATCCCTTCACTGGGAGTCATTGCTCATAGGCTTTCAGTACAGCTAACCTGGAATGCATCAGCTTGACTGATCTGCCTGATACTGGTCATGAAATCTGGCCAATCCATCTGCTTTGCAAGGACTTTACAACAGTGGTTGTTTGGTTGTTGTTTCATTTTTTAAACCAGATGTTTTACTTCAAAAGAACTAATAAGCAGGGATGCACAATTTGCTGATATTTAACAAATTAGTTTTAGCCAATACTGATATTCAAATGTAGTTTAAAACACTTTGAAGTGTAAGGAATGATAATGAAAAAATAAAAAGACTTCAGCTGATATAGGTCTGTTGGCCCAGCCAACAGACATAACTCCACTAACTTGTTTGTAATTATGGCAAACATTTTCAGCTGATTTAGTCAGATTTTTATAGCTAAAATATGGATTGTAAAAATCAGCAGAAATGTTAATACTGATATTTCAATTTTAGGCTTAAATCTGCTGATAGTGATATAATGCTGATAATATCCTAGCAGTAAGCTTGAAGTTATATTTTTTGTAAATACTTTTGCAGAGCCCTGGTACCACTTGAACCGTTCACAGTTGTACTTATAGCCATTCAGAGTTGAATTTGTGTGTACTAAACATGCTGCTCCCTGTCTGACACCATTGGGGACTTGATTCTAGATTCACTGGCCTGAAGAATCAGCCAACGTGAATCTTTGATATTAGTAATAGCACAATTTAAAAGAGGGATTTGTTTGTGAAATAATCAGAATTTCAGACCAACCACAGACTAAAATGTGTGATGCTACTTCTTGAAGTGTCTGTGCTAATATTCATGTCGAGCTTTAACTGTTTTTCTTTGGAATAGAAAACAGTTGGCTGTTCGTGTTGTTTTTGCTGACGTCTCCTACTTCAATGTATGATAAATGGTATTTTGGTTACAATCCAGTCATTTTCTTAAAATCACCATTGGCCTCATCTGAAATTTAAAATAAAGACATAGGACAATGAAACAAAGAAGAAAACTTACTGTCAGTGTTGCTTCTCCACTTCCTGTGGCAGTCACTCTCACATCTTTGTTTATACTGTTGAACTGAAGAGATGTAAAATATACACACATTTATACACCCACTGAAAAAAAATCATCAGTCGGATGAAAATAAAAGATTTCTGCTTTAAGGTAATTTTAACACTGAAACTGACTTCAAGTGTAACATCCCTATTCACTTGAAGCCATTGTAAACACCATAATTATATATATATATATATATATATATATATATATATATATATATATATATATATAAGTGTATATATTTATATATGTATATATATATACATATATATATATGTATATATATATACACTATACGGTGTGTATATCCCCGTCCCTTGTGCCTTGCCTAAATGAAACTGCCAAAGACGAAGTCTTAGTTTAAGTTAGTCCTTTTTGTCGTGCACCTTAAGAAGTTTATTTTTGGGAAGGTGAGACTTTTTTCTTTTCTCTTTGCTAGAATGGCTACTCTTTGTCTTCTGGTGTTTGCTGAAGTTTCAAACTGAGAGTTGTGTGATCGGTCTATGGAATTTTGTACTGATTTTCATTCCTGTCCCATCCCACTCCACAGAGATAATCCAGTCCCAATGCCATACCACAGTAAAAAAAAAAATCCCATCCCCAGCAGAATAACTCCCATTCCCATTCCACTCCCCTTTTGTATTTTTTACTCTCATCCCATCCTGCTCATTTGAATAGTTGAATATTTACCCAAACATGACATCTAATGTTGTATTCAATGTGTTTGAGAGGTTTTTTTCCAAACAACATTTACAGCGTGCATTGCTGGAGGAAGGGTCGGCTGTGGTTGTGCTGTTTCCGGTGTGGGAAGTGTAGTTCTTTTTACTTTTTACTAAAGAAAACAAGTAAAATGGCTGCCAAGCGTGGTCAATATTCTGTGCTTCTGTCCATTTTTTTGCAAAAAAAATCCTGCTAAAATGAACAAGAAAACTGTATGTGCATATTTACATGTAAAAGTTGGGCTAATGTTATGGGGGGTTTCCCTCCTGCCCACTCCCGCTTACTTTTTTCCTGACCCATCTCAATCAAGTGATTGAATAGAAAAATGACTCCTATCCCGTCACCCATGGAATCCTGAAAAAACCATGTCAGCCTCTACCCTGCAATGGCGACGGACAAACCTTAAATGATACGTTGAATGAGCTACTGTTTAGATTAGATTATATGTGCTTTTCTGTTTGTGCTCTGACCTTTGATGACCTTGTAGTGAAGTGGTTTTGCTTGTTGAACTTAAACTTTTCAATTAGTGATCTGCCCGGCAAACTGAGGTCCACATTCAGATCATACGGTGGTTCCTCAGCACTGCCCCAGTACTCAGCCACAGCCTGATACACCATTATAGTAGCCTGAAGAAAAGGATATGGACAACACTTTGAGTTTGTAATGTGTTAAAAAAATGCAAGTGTGATAAATGCATCAGACTGAAAGAAAAGTAACCTGGGTTGATCCATAGCCACCATTTGACTTTTGTTGTTGCTTGAACCATCTGACAACAGGTTTGGCCTTTTCAAAGTTCTTCATGTAGAAGGGGAAAAAAGGTTGAGATGAGTCATGTACTTACCCTAACTCTTACTATTCAAATAGTAGTGATTCTCAACTGGTGGATTGGGACCCAAAAGTGGGCCACAAAGCCCTTTTCAGTGGGTCATGGATGTGTGCTCGGGAAAACAATTGTGCTAAAATGGATGGGACTTCTATAAAACATACATGTTCTGTCCTTTTTCATCGTTTTGGTACACCTTTTGTCCTGTCTCAGACCCAAGCTCTAATACTCTTTATTAAACAATATCTGATTGACCAACAATTCCACAAAATTTTGGACGCAATTCTCCTTGAGGAGTTGATGGTGGGTCCTGGGACTCAACTAGCTGAGAACCACTGGTTTACAGTATCGTTTTATCTGTAATCCTTATAGATTTTGTATTATTTAAGAATATAGCTCAGTGTGTAAGCTAACATAACATCACAACTGTTAAAAAACCTTGAACGCATACACCTAGCTTAACTTTGATCCTCGTTATAGTTTTCATTGTAAGTTGTATAAAATTACTGTCTCTTTGGAGGAATATTTGGTATTTTTGAAGTTGGATTGTACAAGGGACTTGGTGATAGTGGTGCCATTAGCCTCCAGAGATTTCAGTGAGCCTTTCACACAGGACACCCTTGGGGAAGCTAGGCTAAATAGCAAAACAGACCAGTAGATTTGCTCTGCATAAATTAACAATTTTAAAGTAAAAAAAAAAAGCCCCAAAACAATGCTGGTTGCTATATCAAACTTTTTTAAAAGCATTTCATTTTTTCACCCCAAAAGTCTCTGTGTTTGGAACTATTTTAAGATCCAAACTTCGGCTATGTGCTCTTCCGCCTTAGCCTATCTGAACAACAGCAAAATTTAAATCAGGGGTTTTGACTTGATTGACGGTGAAGTGCTGTTTAACGCAGATACAAGAGGATACTTTTATTAAAAAAGTTCTGAACCCTAGATAATGTTAAAAAATGGTTAAAGTATTTTTTTAGTTTGCTGGTGAAAAACCGAACCAGCTTGTCTTTTATGTCACTGTACAAAGGACAGGTGGTTAGAAAGTAAAGCTCTATTTCCACCTCCTATTGGCTGCACAGTCTTTCCTCTTTTGGGATCCAGCCTTGTCTGTGGCATCCTCTTGTGATGGCGAGGTTGTGTTTCTGAATCTGTACATGGTCAAACACTTCTTCAGTTGTGGGTCAGTCACAGTGCTTAAGTATTCTGCACAATCCCTATTAAGGGGCAAATAGTATTCCAGTTTGTTTTGTTTTTGGTCTGTCTGTCTGTCATCTTCTCTGGAGGCAAATGACACTACTATGGCCAAGTACCTCATACAATCCAACTTCAAAAAACCCAAAATATCCCTTTAAAGCAATGAAAATATCTCTGATTTGGGTCTGTGCACCTGTTAAAGAAACCTCCTTACTTAGTGAACTCTTGACTCTTCTTTCAGCTCTAAATTAAGGTTGATGGTTTGGGTTCTGATTCTTCAAATCAAATAGATTTTGTCATCATAAAAAGTCAGAGTTTAATGTTCTGAAAAGATGCTTTCTAATGACTTGACTTATCTTCAATCATTCATTGTAACTTTCACTTTAAACCAGGTATCAATCAACATGGTATCAAGTCAATAAACATGTTTATCATTCTAACTGCTATACATCACTGTGTTAACATATTTTAGAGGAATAAACCTACCCTGGTCTTCACCAAAGCAAGAAGAGCGTAAGCTGTGGCCTCCAGTGTGTAAATATGATCAGTGCGTACAGGCCAGTGGGTCTGGTCTGAGGGACAAACACAAACATAAATCCATCAATGTACATGAATCAATAAGGGAAGTGGACTGTCAATATGACTCTACCTTTTGTTAGTTGTGCTTAAGTCAATGTCTGTTTTTAAAAATAACTTAAATATTGTGTGAGGAAACCTCTTGAGACAAAGTTGTAGAGAATCCCAATGTTCAGTCTGTTTTCATTGGCCAGTGCGTACGAGGTAATGGCCACAGCATAGGGGTTGGTGAGCCTGGGCAGATGTTGCTCCAAGTAGGACACGGCATTGTTTACACTGCTGGACAGACTCTACATGAAAGGGAAAGACAGAGCATCAATAACTATATAAAGCATTACAAATTCATGTCAGATAAGGACATAGAGTTGAGATTCTGCTCTACTATTTGTGATTTTATTTGATACATTTTCACACCTCTGAACTTCATCCTGTATTAGAGTTGCAGGTAGTAAAGACCAATGGCATTTGAATGACCACTTGACCAATTAATACAAAAGGTTTTTGGTTTCTTCTGATGGGGTGTGAATCTTTCCTTCTCATGCATTACTTTATTTCTGAGGTGCAGAACTGTAACTGAAAAACATTTCGTTGATGACCGGTCATCTAGCTACCTATCGAGCACCTACGGGGACCGTAACTCTCATTTAAAGGCAGGCCTGCCCCTGCTTATATGCAGACTACGCATAGCGCGTAGGGCCTCATCACCAAGGGGGGCCTCACTTTGAGCATTCTTTTTCTTCTCTCTCCTTCTCTCTGTATATCAGACTAGTGTGTGTATGATAAATATGATCAAGGTACGTATATACTACAATGCTGACAAAACATAAACTTTACCTGGGAATTACACGTTAGTAAATTTACCCTCAAGATATCTATTTTTGGAGATCAGTGCCATCAGCGATCAATTAAGTGCACACAGCGTCCGCTTGCTCTTCCCCCTTCTCTCTCTCTCTCTGCTACACAGTAATCCTCATCATGTCTGCCACATAATTTCACCTGATGTTCTGCATCCTCTCTTGTCAAAATTCATCTTCTACCATTGTTTATTTTGTGAATTTAGGATAAAACTCCATAAAGTTCTCGTGTCGTCTCTGATCAGGAATTAATTGTCGTCAAACTTCCTCACACAGATCAGCTGTTTGAAATCAGGTTGCGAGTGAAAACAAATAATGAAGATGTATAATTTACAATGATTTAAAACAAGAAAGGCTACTGGGGCTAACACTGACACAGAGACACAGTAAGGAAGAGAAAGAAGCATAATGTATAAGCTGCTATCTTTGAAGGAAGGGCAGTGGTGTGTGGGGGTGGGGGGCCACAGTCTGCTTAGGGCCTCACTTTGGTCAGGGGCACCCTGTTTAAAGGTAAAAGGTCATGGTGGGTCACGTGAGATCACATATGCTGAGTCAGAGCATGGCAGAACGGGCTATGAGAACAAGCTGCAGAGGCTCAGTGCACTGATTTGTAACATTGAAACTGATCCAAAGAGTGATTCATGCTTCATTTTCACCGATCCAAGGCTCTACAGACCGATGCACTTGGACCTTTGACGTTAAAATCGGTTAACCAATCATATCGGTTTATCTTTACACCACTATTGTACACAAGTTTATGTGCTTGGATAGCATTGTTGCAAGATGTGCAAAAAAGATGCTGACTAGACATGATCCGAAGTATAAAATATGGAAGGATGTGGGCAGATTTACATGAGGAAGATACAATTACTTAAGACAGTTAAAGTTAATTAGAGCAAATGTACATATGAGATGAGCCTTCTTACATTATTTTAGTTTCAGTGAATAGAATAATTACTTGCTGCATTTGAGAAAGGTAAACAGATTAAGTTAGTAACGTTTACACTAAATAGATTAATTAGTGCAAATATAAATATGAGGTGAGAATAGTAAGAGACAGTTCAGGATATTTTATATTATGCAGTGCTAAGGTGCTTGTTAAGAAGAGCCCCCCCCCCCCGCCAAAACCCACAACATATCACAAAGGGTAAGCTGTATAGACAGATCTAGTAGTGTGTTTTCACTCTGTTTTGACTGACTATCTTATGATCAGAGGTTGGTTTGGTGGACACCATATCCCTTCTCAGGTAGAAGTACATAAAAAGTATGCACTTAAAAACTCTCAACAGGAGGCATTATATTTTAAATTGGTCTTAATTTAATATAAACACTTACAATCATTGAATTACTAACCAAGTAAGTAAATGTACTGACTAATGTTGATAAACACTAAGCTGACTTTAAATATGTTACAGAAAAGTTACATTTTTTCTTTTTACATTGAACTAGTTAGGGGCTCGGGGCAACGACATGAGCCACTCTCCTCCTCATAGCAAAGCTATGGGAGGAGAGTGAGCCACTATTGTTCTTCCGTTTTCATCTTACGGACAAAAATTCGCCGCGCTACTCCTCCTAGGGCTTTGAGAAAACCCCTGCAAATTATACATCAAAACGTGTGGTTTGTTCCCAATCAGTGTGCTAAGACTTTTCTAAGAGATTTGCCAGTTTTTCGCAAAGTTATTTGCAAAAAACTGCGAAAAATGTCCCATCTGAAATGAATGGGGAGAGAGACAATGAAACCCCCAAAATAGGGTTTTTTACCACCCCTACTGCTTCGCCATACTTTCACCTACAGAGATCATTCAAACTTTAAAACGCAGGAATTTTTATCCTGTCTTCAGGAATGTCTTTGTTATGATGACGGGGTTTACGGTTTTCAATAGGCAAGTCTTCAAATCTCCTATGTGTTGAGTGAAAATCATGAAAAATCACCCTGCTAGAGTGGGTGATGTCATCACCCCAGAGTGTGAGAGAGCCAACACATCAACTGAGACTTTTGCGAACAACTTGTGACTACGGCCACAAATCTAACACCACACACATAAAAAATATATCAAAACGGAGGAAATCTTGTCCCGCTACTGTGGAACCAAGAACCAAAGCTATATTATGTGCAGTTTTGGCGTGAGAGGACCAACTGTCCCAAGAAAATGGACATCTCGGCCATCTGCTGCAATGTTACCGAATCGGATCCATTTCATTTCAAAGTCAAAAAGATGCCCGTTTTTAGATCGCCCTCCTGGCCTCATTTCTTGCACAATCAACACCAAAATTACATCACAGCTAGTTCCAAGCCTGCAGATGCTCACGCCGAAATCCGTTTGATGATACCATTTACAGTTTTCGCACACGGAGAGGAGAAAGAGACTGTGGTCACACGCAAAAATCACCCAAAACTACTCTCTGCTGCCTCAGGTGTAACTGATCTGTAATCAGTGATGCGTAACCGTGCAGGCATTAATTACCATGGCAACAGCAGCTCTGGTGCTTTGATGATGTCATCCTTGATTGACACACAGATACAGCCCTCAATGGGCTCTGATCACGCACACACATGGAGCTCTTCCAATAAAGCAGCCCATTTAAACAATGCTTTAATAGGATGGTGGGTGGCTTCTCATCCACATACAGTCCCCCATAAAGTCTTTGGCGGCGTCAGTCATATATCCCATATGAAGTGAATGGGAGAGATTGTTCATTTGTATGTGTGTTAGCGCGTGAAGCACACATTGGTGTGTGTTTCTGTGTTCTCTTGACTTTTGTGACGTCAATCAAAATAGCAACACACAATCCTTTCTCAATAAAAGTTTTTAATGTGTTCAAATGGAGCTGGAAATAACAAAGTTCATCTCTTCTGCACCTGCTCTCATCAAGACCTTGACAGGAACTGCATGTCTGTATAAAATTCAAATAAAGGACTCTATTTCATAGGGAGGGTCAACACCACCAGGTATGTCAAGAAAACAGCTGAGGCTCAGTTGCCAGGTGATCAGCATCAGCTAATCAGGCCACATGACTAAAACACATGAATGAAGTCTCCTGTCATGTACAGTGTTTCTCAACCATTTCACCGTGTCATTGTCCAGCTACATGCTGCTTCAGCTTGGACTTGGACATGACCTTGTAATCACAAGTCGGCTATTGTCATAAATGGCCTTGCGATGAAACCGGCACTGCCCCCCCAAGCCCCTCTCGCGATTTCCGCTTGAGGAAATTGTCTAGTATTTTACATTACTACTCCACTTCATCTCCTAAGTTAGTCCTGAACTATTTAACAGTTATAGCTGCAATTTTCTAAACTCATGAACACATACAAATTAGCAAAAATCGAAAATGAAAATATACTACAAACAGTGCCTATCAATGCAGATCTGACATCGCTTTAATTGTGAACCACTCACAGGTAACATTTTACACAACTATTAACAATACGAGTACTCAAAGTTAACATTAATGGACTTACTGGCACTTCCACCAAAAATGAAGTACTTTCATTATACGGTAAGACTAGACCTTTATAAATATAATATAAAAACTTTTAAGTCATACTCCTGATTTTCTAAGGCCACAGTTTGAGAAAAGCAAGTTTAAAACTTTTTCAAGACATAAAAACCCAGTGAGAACCTTTAATGATAAACTAAGTAGAAATCATTTAAGAACGTAACAGCAACAGAGATATGCTGGTAAAGGAGGAAACTTTGGACTCTGTCATTATACTTACATTAACACTGTCACCACATATATGACGAGACTCCTGCATGGCAATAAGGCAGAAGGCTGTCATGGAGGCATGTGAATCCGAGCCAAGGACGTCACTCTACACATAGAAACATACATGAACAACTGTCAGGGTTTTTTTAGTGTTCATTTTTAACTTTATTACTTTATCCTAATTATTATCTTTAAAATAGTAAACATACACGCATTTCTCTACTGTACAAATCTCCAATCTCTCCAAACATGCCGTCTGGTTGCTGTGCATTGAGAATGAGAAACTTGACAGCATCACAGATCACGTTGCTCGGCACTCCCACCAGATTGTTGGCCATGGCAAACACCTTTACAACATACGCTGTCAACCTGATGGCGAGGAACAGAGCACTTTTCTTATTTGCTTACTTACTTTTATCAAAGATATTCATACGGAAGTTCATGAATGAGTGTCTCACCAGGAGCTGCCTCTAGAATTTTTAAAAACAGCAAAAGATCCATCACTCTTACGGTATGCCAGCTCCCCCTGGTAGCCTGAAAAATAGGGAAACTCAGTCGCTTTGAACAGTGCTTTAGCAAAGATTAACTTTTCTTTCTTTCTTTTTTGTAGATGATGGATTCTATGAGGTAAGTCAATAGGATGTGTATTAGCCACTAGAGATATGAGTCATTGAGACCACTTATTGAGAAACCAGCAAGAGAACCTGTATGGAATGATAGGCTGTACAGCTCCACAGATTGGATCAGTTGCACCACTTAAATTAATCAGCTTATTCTAAGAAATTGTTAACTTAAAGCCAATATACAGTGCTTAACAAATTTATTAGACCACCACCTAAAGTAAGGTTTATGCCACAGCTGCCCTAAATTAACAGCATTGGTAATTACCAAAATCATTTCTTATGTTTCTGCAATGGTTAATACGCCAATATGTAGAAGCTCTTTAACCCAAATGATATTTTGAATGCTAAAATATAATTATTGTTGTTATCCATGAATTTTCAGATTTACTGATTTACAAAAAAAAACTGAAAAAAAAGTAAAGCACATTAATATTTCTTGATTAATATGTCAAATTAAAGTTATTTACTTGCATTCCTTACCAAAAAAAAAAAAAAATAGTTTTAGTGGTTGAATGTTATGCTTGATTAATTTCTGACTTCTCAGAGAAGCCCAGTGAGCCGGCTCAAATTTGGGTATAAAAAGATGAGTTCAGTTTGAAATTCCTCATTCCTGTTCAAAATGGTAAAATGTGGAGAGCTCACTGAAGATGAAAGAGTCTGCACTAAAGCACTTCATGATGCTGGATGGTCTCTGAGACAAATATGACAGGTGGTATAATACATTTGTTAAGCACTGCACATATGAGGATAAAATAATTATTATCATTAAATTATTGCTCAGGTGCTCAGCCATTGTGAGTGTGTGTGTTTCTGTGCGAGCGATTGTTATACATAATTCTCTCGCTTAGCGTGGTGCAAAATATCTTAGTGGATCTGCCCCGATGCTAGCTTGAGAGAGTGATACCAAATAAAGCGTACCAGTTCTGATGTGATCGAGAGCCTCATTACGTTTTTCAAAGCCAACTTTTTCCCATTGGTTGGTTTTGTCCAAATATGCGGCTGCAATGACTGGCAGGGTCATAGCGGCTATGTTTTGCTCTCCACAGCCTGAGGGCCTGTTGATCAGAACTCCCATAGCATTCCCACTGATGGCGCTCTCCAGCAGTGTACCCATCTGCTCTCTTCCTGAGATGAAACAAGGGGCAAACAAGGTTGTCAGTGTCATGAGCAAAATCAAAACAAAGACATGAATCCCTCATCAGATCGCAGTAATTCTAGGCTCAGTCCTAAAGGCAGCTTGATTTGGTTGAACTTGCTGAAGATGTTTCACCTCTCCTTCCAAAGACTTCTTAAGTTCATGATCAGAATTGAAGAAGCCTCAGCCTTTCAACCAAGATCAGCTGCCTTTTGCATCAAGGCTTGAAAAACAATAACATCCCTTACAACAATGAGGATTCGCTGTAAAGGAGAATTTACAGGCACCATTCCTTGATTTCTTTCTGTGATTTTGCTATTCTTTGCTCTTGTTAACTGTTCCATTTAACTACACTGTAAGATTTGATTTTATGTCCTTTGCTCTCACCTGTCAAAGAGATGAGAGTGTTTGTAGGTGTGTCTGGAACCATATCATTTAGAGGAATATCACTGTTGACTGTTACTATTTGTTCACCACCTAAATGAAGAGATTTGGGGATTAGAAAATTTTAAGTTAAACAAGAGCTTTCTAATGTTACTTGCAGAAACGTAGAGTCCACTTGCCTGTCCTGCTTGGGTTTAGTTCGATATGTTTTGGTATTTTTTGCAGGACACCTGGAGACTGGAAATACAACAGTAACATATCTTGTTGGCAATTCTGAACATTTTTCACTTCTGTGATCTGAAAAGTTTATGTCCAAAAATACTCTGACAAGCAGCAAAGAGCTATAATGTTTTCCATCACCGATCAAGAGGCTAAATAAAGCCCCGAAGGCCCCGTCCACATGGAGACGTATTCAGGAGTATACGCAAAAGTTTTTTGTCATATTGATGTTTCATCCACACAAAAACGGCGTTATGGGCGGCTGTAAACGCTACTATTTGAAACCAGGTCCCTCCGTGTGGTCAAGGCCTAAGTCAAGAAGTGCTATGTGTGGGGGTAGCACAGTGGTGGCAGCATCATGCTGTGGGGATGCAGAACTGGACCATGTGCATCTGCAGTATGAGCACATAAATCTCCAGTTTTGGTTGTATGTCATCAAAGTTTTAGTTTCACAGTGAATGCTGAGATTTGACCACAACTGTTAAAGAGTTAGACACAATCAGTCTGAGCAGGGGCAGGGATAAAACATATCCCATAATAACAAAAAGCTCTTAAGTCACTGATGGATGTGCTTCTCTTACCACTACTCGCAGCTTCTTGCTTATTCCATCACTG